>NC_135918.1:4122500-5322500 GCF_964058835.1 Carex rostrata
TAAAACCGACAAATTGTTTTTCTGAATCACCAGAGAAAACGAAACTGATAAACTGGAGATTCACATCAAAAAAAAAAAAGAGAGAGATAAACTGGAGATTCGTCTAAGATCTAGCAATTTCGGTGCAATCTGAGAGGCCGAACAGCGAACACCCACCTTGGCCAATAGTTTCGCCAAATAGACACAGGCCAAGTGTCAACACCTCCTAGCTCAAAACCTGCTAAAACCCTTTCCCTTCCAACAAGCAAGAGACAACGGATCCCCTCTCACTCGATCGCACCTCATGGCCACTTTTCTCTCCTCCAAAACCGCCGCTGCGGCGATTGCACGGTCGGCGATCCAAAATCGCTTGCGTCCTCTCTTCTTTGCTGGATCTCGCGTCAGCGTTTCCTCTTTTCGTCGTTCGTCTCCTCCTACCTCTTCTCTCCACCTCGGTTTCTCTCTGGTTCGTGCTATATATGAATTTGGTGGGTTTAAACTGAGAACGTGATGCATATTCTACACACTTACCTCAAATGGAACAATTTTGAAAGATAAACCATTCGTACCTAATGCATTTCACTTCAGGCCTTGAACAACGGCAAAGTGAAAAAAAAAATCAGGAACAAGTAGATTGTTTTATTTGATAGTCAATTATAACTTTTCTTTTATTTATTATAGCTTGCGGTATATTACTCTTGGATAGCCATCGCAACTCAAGAAATTTACTACTTCCTTACATTACTTATGACTTGCTAGGATACCTACTGAATATAATGCCATTATGATCTCCATGGCACCGATTCATCCAATTTAGTTTTCTTTCATTTGTTTTTCTTTTTGTCTGTTTTGTTTTGTTGTTTTAAGTGCTCAACTGAATTGCTAATTGAGATTTTAAGTAACCTGGAAGCACAATTCAGCCTTAAAAACTAAGATATACAAATTAGAATACAGACTATCCCAAAGTCGATACATTACAGTATTTTGGAACCATTTCAGAGTACCATCACTGGTATGCTCCAGCCAAAATTACAACTGCACCAGTCATACCAACAGTTAATACATGAGCTCTCATTAAGCTCAGATAGTTGCCAAAAATTTCCCACATACAATGGTTTTATTTGGTTTCTCAAATTCTAATGTCCTGTAGCAACATGGCCTGCAAAGTATAATGGTGACACGTGCAATGAGCTCCTCTGTGCAAGCAGCATCAGATCCAGCTCAGCTGAAAAGCGCCAAAGAGGATATCAAGGAGCTCCTCAGGACTAAATTCTGCCACCCAATATTGGTAAGAAGAACAAAAATATAAAAAACTGTATGTTATTTTGTATATTGAACATAAACTACTGTTGAATATATGTTGAATTTGCTTGGAAGTTTCTAGTTTTGAGAAATTATAGGGAAACCACCTTTTCCTTATTTTCGAATTCTATTCTGTTGATTTCTGCTACGCACTGTTTAAGTTATGTACTTTTTAGTGTTTCAAGATGCGGCCAATGATAAGAAAACGATAAAAGTATCATTGCAGGAACAAACTTTGGCATTTTAATATTACCTGTACTGTTCTTCAGGGTGAATCACTAATCAATTAGACTTAAAGGTCATCAGTTATTATATACACTAAAACCTATTCTACTTTAATGGTGTTGCCTTAATATCAGTTGTATAATAAAGTAGATCATAAAGAATAAAAAGGTTATTTAAGGCTCTCTGATGAGATCGTAGAATTTGTGATCGACAAATATTTACATAGTATTTGAAGATAACCTCAGATCTGTAATATATGTGGCTGTAATTTAGGTTCGGTTGGGATGGCATGATGCTGGAACATATGACAAAACCATTCAAGAGTGGCCGCAAAGAGGTGGTGCTAATGGAAGCCTTAGATTTGAAATTGAGCTGAAGCATGGGGCCAATGCCGGTATATTTATTTTCCTAAAGTTCAATTTCTTTGTTATGATTTTGAAAAAGTACACTCTGGTGTTCTACAACATTTGCAAATGAAGCCAACACTTTTCTTCCTAATATTTGCAAGTACCAATTAGCTCATATATTATGCGAGGAATGCGATGGTTCTGATTTCTGAAGCACTTTTAATTGAGTATGAAAATCCCAGGGCAGTTTAGCCATTAACAGCTAGGTTCCATTTGTAATTGGCCCCAAAAGTTATGTTGATCAGTTGTATTATAAAATTTTGCCTGTTATTTGTGAATGTCATATTATTTTTGGTGTAATTTTCATGAAAATTTTATTATTTCATAACATGTAAACATGTTTTCATGGTACCAATGTAGGTCTCGTAAATGCTTTAAAACTTGTCCAACCAATCAAAGACAAGTATGCAGGCATAACGTACGCTGATTTATTTCAGCTAGCCAGTGCCACGGCAATAGAGGTGATTTGATTGCCCCTGTTACTTCATATTATACTTATGCATCCATGATGTAATCTTCAGAAATTATTTTATATTTTTCTTATTATTTTAGGAAGCTGGTGGCCCAAAAATCCCTATGAAGTATGGGAGGGTTGATGTAACTACACCTGAGCAGTGCCCTCCTGAGGGGAGACTTCCTGGTAAGCAGTAATTGAGTTCAGAAAATCTCGCATACTTCAAAAGTGTTTATCATCTTATAGTTTCAGTAACTATGTCATTTCATGACTTTGCATTTAGCTGCGGGACCGCCTTCTCCAGCTGATCATTTAAGGAAGGTTTTCTACAGAATGGGGCTTAATGACAAGGTTTAATTTTATTACGATTGTCCTTTGGGTATTTTGTTGATTATTTGTTGAGCTGCAATGCATTTCTTTTGTATTTTCTTGGTTCACTTATTGCAGGAAATAGTGGCATTATCTGGAGCACATACGCTTGGGAGGTCCAGGCCTGAGCGAAGCGGCTGGGGCAAGCCCGAAACAAAATATACAGTATGTTATTTAATCAACTAATTAATTGTTCTTGACCTATATTGGATGTTATTTTACATTTTTCCCTCACAATAAACCTCTGTATTTATGTTTCTACTGAAATTGTTCTGTAATCCAACATTTAAGACATAGTTTTTACTAATTTAAGCAAGAAAATAAAGTATTAACTACAGCTCAGAACCTGGTCAGTCCCCTAGCCTGACTCAAGATTCTATACTTGTAAAAGAAATGATATATTTGTTATAATCAAAATTTTGATCCCTTAACAGAAAGATGGACCTGGTGCACCTGGTGGCCAGTCCTGGACTGCCCAATGGTTGAAGTTTGACAATAGCTATTTCAAAGTACAATCTCTTTCTCTAAAAAGAATTCTTTTTAAAAATCATTTATCGTGGTTTCTCTCAATAGCACCCAAATTTGTTGCAATTGCATAAAACACCAAATTTTTCATGTTTGGAGGAATTCAAATATTGTGTTAGATAATTGTCATGCAAGCAAGCTAGTTTTCTGTCCTAAAGTTCTTGCTTTTTTTTTTTTTTGTCAAGAGATTTAGGAGAGTCAACATTTTAGGGGGTTTTGTCATTTTTGCTTGTGAATTATGAGGTGCTAATTGCATTAAGAATTAATATGTAAAAACTATTTTTGCGTCATTTGTCTATTTCTGTTACTATATATATTATCATTGATGTTGCAATCAGGATATCAAGGAAAGAAGAGATGAGGATCTCCTAGTGCTACCCACTGATGCCGTACTATTTGAGGATCCAACATTCAAGGTATCTTTTGGCTACATGATAAACTTAGTTGAGTCTTTTAGAATGTAGATGATGCTTTAAGAGGCTTCTCAACACATTATCATTTTCAAGGTATATGCTGAAAAGTATGCTGAGGATCAGGATGCATTTTTCAAGGACTATGCTGAGGCTCATGCAAAGCTGAGCAATCGTGGTGCCAAGTTTGAACCCCCTGAGGTGAGTTCCTAAGTCAGAACCGGAACTTTGTTATTACTTGCCAAGGATTGCAATCTTGTATCTCGATACTGTCCTAGTCAGGCACCAGCTAGTGATTGTTTATTTATTTTTTTACTTTGGTAGGTTAATTTGGGTTATGACTTGAGATTAAAATATAAATTTGAATTTAAACTAGAGTGGAAAACCCTATTTTGTACTGTACCTGCTATTATCAGTATGTGCTGTCACAAGTTGTAGTATTTGATACTCTCTCTAGATCATATCTAATTCAGAGGTGTGCTGAAGCAATTAACAGGTTACTTCACTAGCATTAATTTGAAAAAGTCTAGTGCGGCTTTGAAACCCTTTTTGTTATTTCCCGAAATAAAGTAAAAAATTCCTTGAATATTGCAGGGTATCTCACTGGACTAAGCCCGGTAGATGTCTCATTTGACATAGCATAATAAGCCTGGCACTGTTGCAGATTTTCTTTGTTTTGGAACAATGACATTTCATTTCTTCTCTGTTATGTAATTTTAACATGGTCGATGCAGTTTTGTCATTGTACTCGACTATTTAAACTCAAGATTACCCAAAGTTCATCCGAAAAAACTGTAGCTGTGAATAATTTTAAATTACTCGGTGTTGTTTGCCGTTTTTTTTTTCCTACCACCCTAAAAAATCAGAATTAAATGAATACCACCCGAATAATCAGATTTCAGATTCCGCCACGTTTCGCACTGTGGATCTGCGGACGGATCGCCAACCCGTTCGCGAAATGGATCTGTGGACTGATCCGCTCGCGTGACCCGTTCGCACCGTGGATCTGTGCACTGACACGCTCACTTTGACCCGCTTGTGTCATGACCTGCTCGAGTGACCTGTTCGCACTGTTGATCTGCGCACCGGCCCGTTCGCACCGTGGATCTGCGAATGGGTCAACTCGTTCGCAGATCCACGGTGTGAATGTGGCGGAATCTGAATTCTGATTTTTCGGATGGTATTCATTTAATTCTGATTTTTGAGGGTGGTATGAAAAAAAAAAAACGGTGTTGTTTGGCACTTCAGAGTTGAAGTGAGGTGTACATCTGCAGCACTTCATATGCGGGCCTATATTTTTTTCGGCCTTTAATTTTGTAACTCAAAACTGCTTTCAACAATTCCGTATCAAACTCCTGCAGATGGAGCGGTACTGTTGCATTGCCAAAAGAGAATCATGATCCTCTAAACTGTATGTAAAAAAGACGGGGATGCAAACGGATTGGATATGGATATCCAATATCTGAATATCTGTGCGAATACGGATACATATATGTTTTTAAATTTCAATTATCCGTATCCAAATAGTAGATATATACTATATAGTTTAATATATATTATGAAAAAATTTATGTTATTTACTATTATAAAAAATGGATATCGTATCCGTATCCAAAAATAAAAACGGATATAGATAGTGGTTCCGATCTGTATCCGATCCGTTTGCACTCCTAAAAAAAGAACACTTTTAAAAATTTGTGTCCAATTATCTTTAATAGTTGTCAGATTATTGAATGTTTACTGACACTGTATCTGTTACCCAAAGCTTGTAATCTATTAATTCACATATCTTGATGATAGAGGAACAAGATTTTTGTTCCTGCGAAATGCAATCTGAGTTGCCCATGGCAGCCTGGCAGGTCCAACATGAGTGTTTGGACAAGTGAACGGTCTCAGCTGCCAGTGCAGCAAGTAAGCGGTTGTCTTGCGAGGTGGAATGTAATAGCCGAAGGTGTCAGCACCTCGGAGATGAAAAAAATATGCAAATCATTTAGTACAAAATAATCAGAACTAGTCTCTTGAATTAATAAATTTAAAGTGCTTGGATAAGATAGTTATGTTTGGCTGTAAAAACAAAAATAGTTAGAATGATCAAATAAAAAATAATTATCGTTTGTCTTATTAAAATAGTCAAATCTCAAAAATTTTAGGAATAGTCTAATAAAACATAAGATTTGAATTTCCTATTTTAGTTATTCTACTTCAACTAAACACCTAATAAGTTATTCTGAATAGCTTAATTTCAAGAATAATCTAAACAAACAAAAGGAAAATAAATCTGCTGCAATTCTTTGGAATTGCAGGGACCTGTTATTTCAAATTCAGTCCTTCATTTATTTTGACATTTGTGCCTAAGAAACACCTATTGAGATTCGTACATTCAAAAAATAAAAGTTTGGATTTGAAATAATAATTTTTAAGGTCAAATTGGGTGTATATCTGTAAAAATAATCTTTTCCGTCCGACTTACCCAGCAGAGAGAGGTAGGGTCAATAACGCAAATGCTCCCACTCCACAGCCACAGGCAAGTTAGTACTTGCTACAATTGCTTGACGTTGTCAGTTGACTTTGCCTCTTTTGGTTTGGGGTCTTTTCCAACACTTCTGAGTGGGTAGACATATTAACACAACATTTTTAATGAAATTTAATGTATGGACAATTTTAATTTTCTTTAAATATTTTGCTGATTACCATATTTTTTCATAATATAATTAATATAGTGATCATTTATCAAATTATTTGATTTCCATATTTGTTAGATATTGTTTCTCTTTTTTAAAATTTATTTTAATATTGAGGTAATCTTTTTCTGCTTCATGTTTTCTCATAAAAAATATATATATAACTACAAACTTTACAAGAAAACTATCTATTCAATTGAACTTTTAAGCACTGAGTCGTCCATTAATTTCCACTCAAACCATATTAATTCAAGGTATGTATTTATTTATTTTTGTAATTTTTTTATATTATAATAAACTTGCTTTAATTTTGATACTTTTTATCTACAAAAAAGAAGATGGCTACTAGATCGTATTACATATTTCGCTTTAAATTTGCTTTAATTTTTAAACTTTACAATTGTTTTCTTAATTTTGATGTTTATTATCTATAGTCTATTTTGATTACAATTGCTTATTGATATGTTTTGTAATTAATTTATATTTGTACAAAGAATGGATAAACGTTAAGTGACAAAATAATTTTTTTTATAGTAGTTCATTAAAAAATTGTGAAGTTATAAAAAAAATAGATATATACAATATGATAGATTTTAATAATATAATACAACCATTCACTGTTGTAGTTTTCTTAAAAAAATCTTAAAGATTCAATTAATGAAAATTAATATAGAATATTTATTATGTTAATCTAACTTCTAAGGAAATAAATTATAGATTTTGAACAAAATAACTTACTTTATAAAATCTAACTTTTAAGGAAAAAAGTTATGTGATAATAGAGAGAGAATCAGTTTTTAATTAATGAAAATATTTAATGAAGGGTAAAAATATTTATTTGTAATATATTTTGATTATGTTGTGTTAATATAAATGTGTTATTTTAATATCATCACCCCTTCTGAGTGGGCCCATACTTTGCAACGAACTTGAGTGCGAGCACTATATGAGCTGAATCAAACTTGAACTCGCTGATGACGAGACGAATAAAATTGAACAAATTACAAACTTTCTCCAAACTGGTCTCCAACGAGTCACGTGTCACGAGTTTTTTTAACATTTCTAGTGCTACGATGAAGAAAAATAATACCAGTTCGAAACATGGCTGCATATAATCTTGAAAATTAAATGTCGTTGTAATGAACAGAAATTTAGGTGATGTCAATGCCGACAGGTGTTCCATAACGATAGGAGCTAAACTAACAAATTTATAAGTCCGCATCGTCTCCATTAACTCAAAAGAGTATTTTTTTAGTTAACGCATCTCGATCGTCTGATTTTAAATTGAGTCAATCCAACTATAGTTTATAATTTATGGAACCCTTTAATATTAATGTGGATCTAATTAGCATAAATCTTAAAACGGATTCAACGGTCCAGATGCATTAACTCAAAATTTTTTGAGTTAATGCAAGAATACGAATTCCAAATTTATGGGGCATAATGATTCACAATAAATGCAGCAATTTTTGCATTTAATTTTATAGAGCTGTCATACTTAGCAAGTGGCATAGGTTCAGATTGAGGGCCGATTGCAAATCCCATGGTCTCAGATGTACTGTTTTGTTGCAATTAAGAGAACCAACATGATGCTTACACGTGTAAGAAATTTCAGTGGTTCATACAAAACCCGGAATTGTGGGGGTTCCACTGTACTATGCAATCACCCAATTGTACTTGAATATTTAAACCTTCCATTTCAGTTAAGATGATCCAGATTAAATAGTAGCTTTTACCTTTAAAATCAATAAAATGGACAAGTAGTAACTGTTAAATGTTCCATTATTTGATTTAAAAGTTGCTAAGGGAAAGACACTTGCTTACCTCTATTCAAAAAAAAAAAAAAAATACAAAATATACTTGTACTTACAATATTATACAATTATGTCACATTATGAGCAAATAATCCGTCTTTCAATAAGCGGATACAAATACAGATACGGATATCAAATTTTAAAACTATATATGCCTTAAACGGATACGGATACGAATTCAAATACGGATACAGAACGAATAATTGTCGGATAATTGAGTTATGCACTTTAATGACACTTTATTCTATTTGATTGCCTCTTATATTAAACAATTTTCTATTACCTTGCATGTTAAAAATAAATTAGATAATTTTGAGTGGTGTGTTACCACAGTTTATGGTCCTCTTAATTCTACATCTAGAAGAGATTTTCTGTTGGAATTGCAAGACATCGGTAATTTAGGAATTGATGCTTGGCTTATTATGGGGGATTTTAACATGATTAGAAGACGGTCTGAACGAACTGGCTCCACTTTTAATCATATCATAAGTAGTAGATTTAATTCTTTCATTAGATATAATGAATTAATGGAATTGCCTTTACCAGATAGAAAATTTACTTGGGCCCGGTCTTTGAATTCATCATCCCAAGCCTTATTAGACAGGATATTGTGTTCTACATCTTGGAACTCTCATTTTACTTTAACTAGACTTTCTTCTTTACCTAGAACTTATTCAGATCATAATCCTATTATTTTAGATACACAAGCTATAGTATTTCCTTCTTCCAAAATAATTAGATTTGATAAGTCTTGGTTAGACTATGAGGGGTTTTATGAATTGCTCTCTTCTTGGTGGTTAGATAACCCTTTGACAAATGATCTTGGTTTAAGTTGGAAATTAAAAATGCAATTTTTAAGGAGAAAATTGAGAGGGTGGAGTTCAAATATTAGAGGTGAAAAAAGACGACTTAAGGCTAGGTTACTTCATAAGTTAGATGATTATGAACACCAAGTAGACGATAATACCATTTCAGATTTTGATCTTGATGATTGGCGTTTCTGTCAATCTGAGTTACATAAAATTTATTTAGAAGAAGAGCAATATTGGCAACAACGATCTAGGTTGAAATGGTTCCTTGAAGGAGATCTTAATACTAAATTTTTTCATGTTACTGCTTCTTCTCGAAGGAAGAAAAATATTATTAGTTGTTTAGAAATTAATGGAGTTATGATATACGATCAATCTATACTCTTACGACATATTACAGATTATTATAAAAACCTTATGGGATCTTCTTCCACTAGATTAGTTTCTTTGCAAGCAGATTTATGGCCCGCTTCTGATAATTTAACTTTGGAACAACGTATCTCTTTAGAAGCTCCTTTTACTTTAAACGAGATTAAACATGTAGTTTTTGAATGTAATCCCTCTAAAGCACCTGGCCCTGATGGTATGTCTTTCCAATTTTACCAATCTTTTTGGGAAGTCATAAAAGAGGATTTGCTTAGAATATTCACAGCTTTCTATAATCATGAGTTAGATGTTTCTAAATTCAATCTAGCTACTATTTGTTTAATCCCTAAAAAGGATGATGCAATTACGGTATGTAATTTTAGGCCTATTAGTTTAATTAATTGTAGTTATAAGATCATCACTAAGTTACTAGCTAATAGATTAGCCTTAGTCATGGATTCTATTATTGACCCATCTCAGACCGCATATATTAAAGGAAGGTTCATCCTTGATAATGTAGTTAGTGCACATGAGGTCTTGCATCAAGTCAAGATTAAAAAACAGAAGGGTGTTTTGTTTAAACTAGATTTTGAGAAGGCATTTGATCATGTTAATTGGGATTTTCTTTTAGAGGTAATGCATGCTAGGGGCTTTGGTCAACGATTTATTACATGGATAAAATTAACTTTAGAAGGCAGTAGAACATGTGTTAACTTAAATGGTACTTTAGGTCCCTATTTTTCTTGTAAACGGGGGGTTAGACAAGGTGACCCACTATCCCCTTTCCTCTTTATTCTAGTTACGGATGTTTTGAATAAAATTTTACATAGGGAAAAAGTAGGGGGATATATTGAGGGCTTAGGAAACTTTTCAAATTTTGGTAATATTTTGAATTTACATTTTGCAGATGACACTTTATTGTTCCTTCAAGCTGATAAGGACATCTTCAATTATGTTAAATGGCTTCTTTTAGCTTTTGAGAATGTCTCAGGTCTTAAGATTAATTTTGAGAAAAGTGAGATGTTTCCTCTAAATTTATCTGTATCGGAATGTGCTGAGTTATCTTCTGTGTTAGGATGTAAAGTAGCTAACCTTCCACTTACTTATTTAGGTGTTCCAATAAACAATAAGTCTCTTACGGATATAGATTGGCAAATTTTAATTGATAAAATTGAAAAGAGACTTCAAAGTTGGAAAGGGTCTTTATTATCTTTAGGGGGGCGAGTTACTCTTTTAAATTCAGTTTTGTCAGCTGTTCCTCTATATTGGATGTCTATTTATAGATTACCAGCAAAAATTAGGCATAAAATAGATAAAATTAGAAGGAAATTTTTATGGCATGGGGGTAATTCTACTAGGAAAAAATATTCTTTGGTAGCATGGAATATAGTATGTAAGAGTAAGGATCAAGGTGGTCTCGGTATCTTAGACTTGAAAAATATGAATAAGGCTCTTCTAGCCAAATGGTGGATAAGATTCCATGACAATTCTGTTACTGGTATATGGAAAGATATTCTTCAATGTAAATACGGCTTTAAAACTGCCCCTTCTGTATGTTCTCCTTTTTGGAAATCTATTCTAAAAGATCATGTTGTAATTAATTTAGGTCTTAATAAAGAAATAGGTAATGGTAGAACAACTGCTTTTTGGCTCGATCGATGGTTTTCTGAACATGCCTTGCAACATCTATATCCAAATTTGTTTTCGATTGTTTATAATAGGTTTATTTCTGTGGCCGATGCTTTTGATAACTCCTTCTTACAATTGTCTTTCAAGAGACAACTTACGGGTATTTACTTAGTAGAATGGACTGCTTTGCAAGTTAGATTTCAACACTTTACTTTGTCTCCTAATTTAGATGATAGATTGATATGGAGATGGTCACAAGATGATCACTTCACTGTTCATTCCTTTTATAAATGGTTAGAGTATGGAGGTATACCAAATTCTGAATATGATACCATTTGGAAATCTCACATCCCTTTAAAAATCAAAATCTTTCTTTGGCTGGTTCGACGAGATAAAATTCTAACTAAGGTTAACTTAGCAACTAAAGGTTGGCCAGGAGATCTTACTTGTGCATTTTGTGAACAACATGAGAGTACTGAACATTTATTTATACGCTGTTCATATGTACGCTTGATCTGGAATTGGATTGCATCCCACAATTCTTTTACCTTTAATTGTAATTCTTTAGATGATCTCTGGTTACTTGATGCTTCTATTCCCTTGAAGGATAGATTACTTGTAGAATTGCTAAGGGGAGCTATCTTATGGACTGTATGGTTAGAAAGAAATAGAGTTATTTTTAATGATGATACTAATCCCATTTCCGCTAAATCATTAGGTTTTAAAATAATTTCGTTAGCTACTTTTTGGTGTAAATCTAGATCTGAAAACTCTTATTTAAAATTAAGTCTAATGCTTCCATATGATGTTAAGGACCTCCCAGATCAGATACTGGAGGAGGAAGAGGAGTCAACCCAGGTTTCTGGAACTGGCAGCCCTCCAGGTCAAATGTCTGGAGAAGAATTGACGGGTGAAGACTTACTGGATTATGATTAGTAGTCTTTTCTCATGCTAACTGTTTAGCCTTTGTTTTGGTGGTCTATTATTGATTGCTGTAGTTTCTATTACTGTGTTGGTTGTTACTTGTATGTTTTCTATCTTTTGCTATAGACACTTTATTGTTGTAGATCTTCTCATATTTGATTATGGTATCTAATTTGGGTACCTTATCAAAATATGTTTGATTTCAATGAAATCGGTGGTATTACCACTATTTAAAAAAAAAAAAAAAAAAAAAGAGTGATTTGTCGTTGTCTTGAAATAATGACAAAAATAAATTTAGCAAAGACTAAAAACATACTACATTCACCGGCTAAAGTCTTGAATGGAAAAAAATGAAGAGTGAAGAAATGAAGGTAAAAAAGAAAGGAAATTGTATTATTGTAGCACCATCACCAGAGAAAAAGAGATTAAATTGAAAACTATATCATATTATTATTTATACCACAACCAAGACTGAAATGAATATGGGATAATATATAACAATTTATATCCAGAGCAGTAAAGTCAAAGCTGGTTGGAGTAATTTCGAATTTGTATAATTACGGATACGGATATTCATCTTCATGAAATTATTCATATCCGTATCCGTCATCTTTTCACCATATGTAAAAATTATATGTATCCGTATCTGCAATTATTCATATCCATTTAATCCGGATTCAAATAATCTCCGGACATGAGGCGAATACAGAGTGGATTATCCGTATCTGTTTACACCCCTAAGTGAGTTGATTTTTTTTTTTTTATCATGATCTAATCTCAAACAGGTGTTCCGAATATTATTTTCAAATTGTAAAATTAAAAAATAGAAGATATATGACGACACAAATATAATGTATCATTTTAGTTAAGACATAAATTATGAACAAATTCTGTTTTTTTTTTTTTGAGAAAGCTGACAGAGACTATCAGTTACAATAAAATAAAAAACAACAAAAAATAAAAAAAAATACATCCCTACAAAAACAACATCAATAGCCCTTCCTAACAGTTTTGTATTCAAAGTTTTACATCTTGCAACACAAATTCCGCAACCATCTTTACTGGGAGTTCTTTCTCTTCAAAAATCTTTGTATTCCTTTGCTTCCATATCGATCAACAAGTTAATATGAAGTATACTGACCACTGTCTTTTCCCCATTCCTGAGCTTGTCGCATTCATCATCAAAATGTTCCAAGTATCATGTACTGTTTCTAGTGCCGTCATGAGACGCACTCCTAGAATGAATTCTAACCTATCCCAAAACGAACCACCTTTGGACATTTAAAAAACAAGTGCAAGATGAATTCCACTTCCCTTAAAGCGCATGTCTCGCAGTTTGGCGAGCAGCTGAACCCCTTCACTCCATCATCTCATGAGTGAAAATTATGGACAAATTTTCAATGTAAGAAATTAGAGATTGGCCGGCCCCTGTAATTCATCCCAATAGAAACATTGGAACGCACAACATTCGCTGTAGAACTGTTCATGCCGGTTAGTTTAATATTTTTTATCTTTTGAATGAAAATTGGTTATTTTCTTATAAGATAATATGTTATTATTTACGTTTTTTTATTTTAAAGGAACCTTAAAACTATACCCAATCTGTGCGAATTTCGATTTTAAAAGAGACCTATACTATGTTATTTGTGACTAATTCAGTCTGATACTTGATTGGAGTCATTCAATCTACATTAAGATTCGTAGATAATAAATCTTCAAATTATCGATACGATTCTTGATGTGAATCTCTAATCTAACATTGAATCGAATTTGTCCAATATTTATGGGATTGTCCCCGATTCGATGGGTAGCTTCCACATGGATCTGAATCCGTATCACCCCAGGTACCTGAGGTGCAAGTGTCAAATCTGGATCGTTTTTTACCTGACACGAATCTCAAAGCAGACCCCTATAGCTTCAATAGGCACCGGATCTAATTTGAATCAGCTGAGATTAATCTGGACTCAGGTACCGGGGGGGGGGGGGGGGGGGGGGGGGGAGCGGACTCCTTGGATCCGGGGATTTTATCAGTTCACTAACCATTGCATGATGTTCGGAGCGTGGGGCACAGAGCTAATGTTGACAAAAGAGCGAAGGGGTGAATTTTCGATCACGACAAAATTGTAAAACATAGAAAGACCCGTGAACACATGTATGGAGGTACTGGGTGGATCTTTTTCTTTTTTGAAATTTGGTACGGTGGGGTTTACAATCCAATACTGAAGTCTGAAGCCAGATTCACTGACAACCTCCATTTGTTAGGGAATTCACATCCTTACCCTAAAAGAGAATATTTAAGAATTAATGGATCTGGACCGTTCTTTAACTTTGCACGAATCTCAAAGTCCAAATAGTATTGTTCCTGTGCTAGCTTGAATCTCAAAGCGGCTGAAAATAAATCTCAAACCGTAAAATAAAGGAAATCTTTTACACATATTAGAAATGGTACTCTTCCTTTAGGTCCATTTTAAAATTATAAGTTTCTACAAAAGTATATTGCAAATTTCAAATACAAGAGTTTATCCAATAATAATAAGGATTCGGAGCAGATAATATCCGATCTGTAGCAAATATATACTATAATATAAAAAAACTTATGTTATTTATGATTATAACTAGATAAATATTACAAACTTTGATTTTTTTTATTAATATTTATATACTTTTTTAATAAATATCTAATTCGATCTATATATAATTCGTATCTATATTCGAAAATAAAAACAAATACTGATATGGTTTTACCACTATATGCTTGTATCCAATCCGTTTTCATCCCTACCAATAGATTATAATGTGACGTGAATTATTTTGAAATAAATAATTATTATTTAACTTTTTAAAGTTCGTTGCATATTGAACACATTATAAGAAAATAAAATATAGAAATAACGAAATCATCTGAGGTTAAACTTGAAAAACTTCTCTTTTATGTAGTTATAATTTCACGCAACCCATATTCGTTATTATCAATTATTGAAAACATATTTTATATATTGGATTATTAATCTAACATTGAACTAATATGTAAAATAATTTTGTATCGTATGCTATCAATATTATGCTCAATTAAAAGTGATTATATGCGGTTTATAATTTATTGCATTTCATGTGTAAATTAAACAATTACCGAATTATGACATCCAAGGGTCTCCTTGAATTATATATGAGAATTCGGTCCCCTAGAATATAGAGCAATCTGAAATCACTTCTCATTTTATTAGAGAGATGCGAAAATTCTTTGAAGAATTAAGAAGGAAGGTTCTCTAAAAAGCTTTGATATTTTAAAAGAACAGGATCCGTAGTGTTGCTCTCGTGCACAAGACTAATGAATTAAGATATGTTTCCGCGCGTTAGTTTTAGGACTAACGACCGGTAATGATTTTAGACGGTCTCAACACCACACATTTTTATTATTCAACTCTCTTTTGGGTCCATTTTCAAAAAAAAAAAAAAAAAAAAAAACTCTCTTTTGGGTCCATAACTATACCAAAGAGGGTGTAACGGAGCATTTTTAGGTACACCAATTTCTGTGACAGCGGCTTGGAAAGTATATTATGGTACCCACAAGCTCCATTGTAGCTCACCTACATTCTGGAGTGTAAGAAATAAGTTTTTCCCAATTTTTTTTCTAATTCTCAAAAGAAAAAAAATAAGAAAGATACACATTTTTCTGACACATTACTTATGGATGTAACAATGATAGTATGAATATGGAAGGATGATAGAGAGAAAAAGTTTGTAGTTTGGCTACCATAATCAGCTAAACTGATCCATAACATTTGGAAAAGAAAGCCTAATCCGTTGCACACTTTACAACCTTATGTTCTTCTTTTATTTTAGCTATAATGGAAGTTACAGTTACAAAAGCACAAGATAGAGAGTAAAAAACATTTATAGATTATAACAACTTCACATACACCCATGCCAATACTGATGCATAAATTAGCACTTATACATTGACCAAATAAATAAGATAAACCACAAATTATTGATTAATCTCTAGGAAATCCAATAAGAGCAAGAAAAAGTGCTACGATACTGCCGTTTATGAGCCCTCGGAGAATCTTCTGTTTTCCGGTTGTGTAGGGAGGATACCTAGCTTTTGCTTCCCCGGCAAAACCACGCGAAAGAACCGCTTTCTTATGACTGAATGCATCAAAAGAGAACTTGCCATGGTAAGCACCGATTCCACTCTCCCCAACTCCTCCAAAGGGCAGGTGTGGGTTAGTAAGCTGCAATTGAAATAATAAAAATCATTCAAACTATAGTTTATACAAATATGGAAATACTACTTGCATAAAAAGAAAATACTACAAGTTTCTTAGTTCTTTTTATAATATTTGTCGAAAAAAATACACTGGCTAAAATCAGATTATGTCAGACCGAAAGTACATAAATTTCTTTAAATTGTTAAATATAAGTTTAAAACCAAAGAATAATTTGCTCCCAACTCAGATCAGCTCAATTTGAGTTCAGGAAAACAAACACTTCTTTATGGTTGATTCAAATCCATATTCCAGGAGTTCTTGAAAATACTCTTTCCAGGAAGCCAGGTTACAGGGTTTTAATTTCAAATAGCACAGAAAATTCAGGTGATCAATGCATATATGATAACCATAGGTACAATTTTGCATATATGGTAAAATATTGGGTCTGAAACCACCATAAAATCTTACATGTAAAACGGTGTCATTCACAAGAATTCCTCCAGCAGGTACATTTTTAATAAATTCCTCTTCATGTTTCTTGTTCTTGGTGAAAATGTATGCTGCGAGAGGATTTGCTGCCACCAAGTTGATGAATTCGTAGCTGTCTTCCAATTTATTCACCTATCAATTTTTGAGTCAGGAAATTTACACAAATCAAAGACATATACCATGAGTATCAAGATTTCTTTTCAAGAGTATATCTAATATAAGGACTAACAAGGGGAGAACCATGATAAAAGAAGAAAAGAAAGGAAAACAAAAACAGTGTGGATATATATATATTTTTTTATTATGCATAGATAAGATGCTTCCTTTATCCAACTAGCAATTAATAAAGAGAACTAACCGTGACAATGGGCAGCAATGGACCAAAAATCTCGTCCTTCATAATTAAAGAATCAAGCGGTACATCTAATAGAATTGTTGGGGATATTTTCCTGCGACAACAAAAAATGCTAGTCATAATGAGTCAAAGAGTTAAAAATCTAGTGCTAAGAATACCAAATAAATTGAAATATTACAGCTGCTTTTCATCTCTCTGGCCTCCATAAACAATCTTGTCAGAAACCTTTTCGTCATCTAAGAAGTCTGTCAGGCGCTTGAAATGGCTCAAATTCACAATTCTAGATAAATCAGCTGATTCCAGTGGGTCCTTTCCATAAAACCTCTCTAAAGTTATTTTCAGAGACTCTACCTGAACAAATAGTCAAAAATACAAACTTAATACTGAACATTTGTTTTCTGGTCTTTTGAGCAAAACCTCTCCAAGCTGTTCCTACAACCTTCTATAGTTCTATGACAAATATGCGTTAATACACACATCTAAAAAAAAAAAATACAACAAATATGCGTTTGGTTGGTTTCACAAAGGGGGGAGGAGTTGGCATTTACCAGCTGTGGAGCAAAGGATTTAGTAGTAATCATATAATCGGGAGCGATACAAGCTTGCCCATTGTTGCATCCCCACTTGCCAACAGCTATTCTTTTGACTGCAACCTTTAAACCAAAATTGGAACAATCAAGTCAGAATTAGATGAATTGAAGACAAAAGTACTATTTACATAGAAAGGGTTGTCAAATACCTTCAGATTTACATCAGAGTCTACAAGGACAGGACATTTACCGCCTAACTCCAAAGAGACTGGAGTTAGGTGCTTGGCTGCTGCTGCCATCACTATTCTAGCAACTTTCCCATTCCCTAAGCAAACAAAATAAAATGGATATAAATTTAAATTTAGCTGAACACAAAAGTGAGATGCCTCCAGTTATAGAAGTTTGACAAAAGATTTCTTTTTTTTGCACTGGTAGTAGACAGCTAAAAAATTTATGTTAGATTCAGTATCCTTTGATCTGTCATGTATAAAACAAAAGGCTGTAAGATAAGTCAACTGCAATAGGGGAGAAAAGGTCTATACCTGTATAAAATATCTTGTCCCACTTCTGTTCCAAGAGAGCTGTAGTTTCAGGTACACCCCCTTCTACTACTTTTATGCAAGAGCTATCCACATACTCTGGTAAAATTTTTGCAAATAGACCTGAGGTAGCTGGTGAAAGTTCTGATGGTTTCAGCACAACAGTATTACCAGCAACAATAGCTCCAATGACCGGCTCAATAGACAGCACTGAAAATGTTATTATTAAGAAGAAGATTGTTAAATCATAACAATTTCCTTGCAATTGATGTAATTTCATCAGAGAAAAGTTTATAACTTCAAATTGTCTAATAGAGTTCTGGTTGTGAAAGGTTATCTGTGGGATTGCTTGTTGGAAAGATAAATTTGCCAATTACAAGTTTTGGAGGGTTAACTTAGAAATCTAAACTGAAATCAATCAACCAGCAGATGTTAAATTTAAAACTTACAAAATGGGTAATTCCATGCTGAAATGACCAAAATGACCCCAAGGGGTTCTGATACAATTCTGGCTGATGATGGGAATGTTGTTATGGAGGCTGGCACCTGTTCAAAGATTAATCACATCCAAATTAGAAGAAAAATTTTGTGCATATAAATTTATAGGAAAACCAACAGTTCCAATGTTTTTTTGCTAATCTTCAAAATGCAATTTAGTGCCTAGGAACTAAACAAAAGGGTGAAAATGGGATATGGATAATAAATAGCCAGCTGTTATTGATACTTGCACAAAACCAATATTCCTGTATCTAAAAGATATTGTTAAAGCCACAACCTTTTCTGGTTTCATCCATTTCTTTAGGTTCTTCAAAGCAAACAGGCACGCCGATTTTGCCAAAGAGATCTGCACCAATAGTAATTAATAGTTAATCACAAATATTCATCAACAATAAAAATACCCAAAGGCCATCGCCATATATAATCCGATAATAGAGATAAATATATCATCCAATAGAAAAATTACAATAATACAGTTGGACAAACTGCAGGACAGGAAAAGGGCACCTACAGTTCTGGACAAACTGGAGAGCCAATTTTCCGAAATTATTACGCACCAACCTCCTTAGTAAAGTAAACGCAAATGCAAAGCAACGCAGTCAACAGATAAGCATCCAATCCTCCATAAACAACGGAGTCAAACCCATAACCCATTATACCTCTAAATCTATGAAACCATCAATTACAATTTTTCATGGATACCCTCCCAAAAAGGTAGAATGGTGAAAAATTAACAAGTACCTCGTGGAGGTAAGTCTCCATCTCTGGCTTGGCGAGGTCGGACTTGAGCGCCTCCGTTATGTCGCTTTCCTTCTCTTTTATCAATTTAGCGATGCCCTCCAGTTGAGACGCCCTCCATTCGTAAGTCTTCGTTTTTCCAGAGCGAAAGCTCTCTCGAAGGGCCTTCACAGTCGCCTCCGCCTTCTCCCAATTGAAAACCTCAGTACTCATCTTCCCCTCCATGTTGCTTCTCTCTCCTTTGTTTTTTGGTTTCTTCTATGATAACTCAACGATGGGGAGACATAGGGAGAAAGACCAAGTATATATAAATAAATATAAAAATATGATAGGCTCTTTAACTTCTAAGAAAGTGAATTCGTATCCTCTGCATTAACTCAAAAGGGAATCTTTTGAGTTAATGAATATTGACCATCCAATCTGCTTTAATATTCGTGTAGACTAAATTCGCACTAATATAAAGGACCCCCTATATCATAAGCGGGAGCTAGATTGGCTTCTTTCAAATCAGACGGCTGAGATTCATTAATTCAAAAGATTCCTTTTTGAGTTAATGCAGAGGATATGCACTAAGAAAGTGACGTCGGGTAGAGAAGAAAAATAGCAGAATATATATATATAAAAATCTAATTTGAGAATTTTATATAAGGAACGCTTATAAAAGCACAAATACGTTATTGTTTTTTTTTTCTTTAAAAAAAAGAAAAGAAAAGTAGAGATGATTTTTTTACGAGCAAGTCCCTCAGAAAATCCTAAATTACAGAAGTAGTCTCCGAAATAAAACTATTAGTAGCTCCCTTTACAAAAGGGACCTCACAACTTAATAAAATTTTGGTAGTACAGAATACGGCCATGTTTTGTGAAGCAATGTGACTTTTCTTTTTTCTTACAAAAAAAACGAAATCAATAATTTGTCACGCTAAGGCGATGTACTCTGATGATATATGCGGTTCACGCTTGATAATAATTTGGCAGAATTTAACAGAGGACATCTCCACGTGGCGGACAAAATTGATTGGTTTGTAAGACTAAAAGCCCCACCTAGGCATTGCTAGTGGCGTTTTAAAATGCGGCCGCATGGTCCGCATATGCTTATGTAATGGTCTTTTGTATACAAAATTGCATGCAGTTAAAATTCAGGTGGTTTTGAATATACGGGCACATATATGATCTATGCGGACTTGAAAAAAGTCTGAAGATTATTTTGCGGTGAAAAAAATTAGAATCTCTAACATATATATAATATAGTAAAGAGCACAAACCACTAGACTAAATAAATCTTTAGATATAAATTAGTTTTATTTTATCTATAATTTTTTAACAAAGCATAGTAAAACCGCATATGTACTTCTGTATACAAATATGTATATGTGACCGCATGCATGAACAAAACCGCATTTTAAAACACTGATTTGCTAGTGACCATGCATCATAATTTATTGTTAAATATTAATTAATAATATATGATTAACTATAAATTTTAAGTGACGTATAATGGCAAACTTAGTACAATGATATGAGTTCTAAACAAAATTATAACGATGATTAGCTAATCCTATTTCATTAAATGTCTGTCGAATTTCGAAAGCTATAAACTTATAGAATAATTATACTAATCTTCTCACCCCTGTCACCCCTTTTTCTCCGCACTCTCTCCTCAATATTAACTTCCTTAACAGCCATTTATCCCCCCATTTATTCCGCTAATAATTTTCATTTATCCTCGCATTAAATTAGACTGTCATTTAATAATAATTCCCGCATTAATTATGCTGTCCTCTAATAACAATCCCCACATTAATTATACTATCATAAAATAACAATCCCTGCATTAATTATACTTTCCTTTAATAATAATTCCCGCTAACATATAAAGTATTTATCCATGTAATATAAATATTTATTCATGTAAGATAAAGTACTTATCCATATAACATAAAATATTTATCATTATGCTTGAGAAGTATTTATCATTGATGTTTTACTAAAAGTTGCAGCTATGTCTGAGAAGTATTTATCCATGTAACATAAAATATTTATCCATATAATATAAAATATTTATCATTATGTTTGAGAAGTATTTATTATTGATGTTTTACTGAAAGTTGTGTTGGGTTTCGGGGTAACCAAAACCCGTTTAGGCTTAAGCTGCGGAAAGAACGTAAAACAAAAATTTTACTTCTAACTTAAGCCAAGGATTAAACAGGGTATGTCAAGAAACTTTCCAAGGCGGTCCACCTTCAGTATTCCTTTGGCATCAAAACCCAATTTAATCCTTTTACAGATCTACTCCATGATTGATTTCTAAAACTTTAATCTACTTACCAATTAAATAGATTAATATAACATATTTATACCTTATTTCCAAATCACAGTTGGAATGCAGACCGAGCGAGTAGAGCTTCATCACGGGAATGATTCTCCTCGGAGCACCAAACGTATGGTGCCTCTATCGGTTATCCACCAGGACTAACTGGAGAGCGGTTTATTTCTTTTGCCAGAAATATTATAAACCGCGGAATTATGCAAAAACACTATTCACGAGGAAAAGACGAAAACCCGTAAACACGAATTTTTGGTTACTCAGTTTCATCAATGAGCAAAACTGACATAACGTGAAATTCGGTAAAACACTATTCATCAATCCCGTAAATATACTTCACAACAACCCGCAAGATTATACGTCAACTACGTATAACTTTCTTTTCTCAACTGAAACACTATTTGGGAGAGAAACCGAGAAAGAGAGAAAATACCAATTCGATTCTGCACGAAACGATACGTGTGAATTAGTGAGTTTTTCTCTCTACCCCTCCACCCCTATTTATAGGGTTTAGGGTCGGTTGCCAAAAGACCAAAATGTCCTCCAAGTTCGGCCTATTTACAAGATATGTCATTGAATGGATAAGGATGATGACATGTGGATAAGATCGATGACGTGTCATCTGGATAGGATCGATGACACGTCATGCGGATAAGGACGAATCTGAAAAGACCCAAATGCCCTCGGCCCGAATACAAATAATATTCGTATAATTATTTTGAACAATTATATTTCTTGCGGTTGTTGTTTCGGTAATTTATACAATGTGTCCGGCACATTTATAAATTAACCGGTTAACTTTTATACAACGTGTCACACACGTTTATAAATTAACCAATGTTTTTGCTTGTTATTTTTACATAACATTTATAATTTAATTATAACACGTATAATTAATTATAACCATCTTACTATTGATCATAACCAATTTATAATCAATCACAATAAGATTCTCCGATTAACTCCATATGGTGTGACCCAATAGGATCTGTGTTATGTTGGTAAATAGAGTTAAAACTATTTTAACTTCTATAATCATGAGCGGCATCTGGCAACACATCATGACCATCCAATTACACAGATGATGCTGTACAGTACAATATCACGATCCGGTAAATAATTTACTTGTGTCTGTTCTTCTGTCTCATAGCTATCTGATTAGTTTCAATGTAGATGTGTGTCATCCTTGCTAACTGAATCTTTTCTTGATCTTGAGCAGATTATCAAATATAATTACTCTTGTAATTATACCGCTAGCAGATAATCTTACTATATCAAGGGGCCCAGTGATGCTATAGCTCGTATGGAAAACTATCACTTCCTCAGCTATAACAAGGGACAAATAGTATTCTTGGTAAACTATCACTTCCTCAGCTAAGCTATACATATGGAAAAGCCACCGTTATGACTTCTTTTTACGGACAGCGGTAGATAACAATTACACATACATATTTCTCAGTGAGAACGATAAATACCTCATACTATATAACGTGACACTGAATAAAACATAAATGACACGAACACAATTCTATTTAATGTTTCATTCGGGGTCTGTCAAATACCATGTTCCTAGAACATGTATCTATGTGATTAAAATGACATCTCGTGTCAGGTGGTTTGTAAAACTTAACCATATTTTAATCCACATACTAACCTTATCGCGGTAATTAGTGTTCCTGCTAATTACCTTGGTCAGTGACCTTTTAAGAGTATATATCATCTATATTATGGAGTTTCACAATTTCAGTCATGAACTCAAAATGATCCATAAATTCAATAATACTCAAGGCAACAAAATGATATATAAATAAACATTCAATTCATGAACAAAGTTTTATGATAAATTATCGTATTATTGACTTCTAGATTATTACAAACTAACAAGTTGTAATTATGTCTGAGATGTATTTATCCATATAACATAAAATACTTATCCATGTAATATAAAGTATTTATCATTATATTTGAGAAGTATTTATCATTGTTGTTTTACTAAAAGTTGTAGTTATGTCTGAAAAGTATTTATTATTGATGTTTTGCTGAAAGTTGCAATTATGTTTGAGAAGTATTTATCCATGTAACATAAAATATTTATCATTATGTCTGAGAAGTATTTATCATTGGGTGAGGGAATTGTTTATTTAATGGTTCCCAGTTGTGCGGGGATAATAAAAAAAAAAAAAAAATTGTGCGGAGATAACTGACAAGTATTTATGAGGGGATTGTTTATTTAATGGTCCCCAGTTGTGCGGAGACGATTAAAAAGAAAATAAAATTATGTGCGGGGACAATTAATGGATTGATTTATTCTTTCATAAATAGAGATCATTGCATAGGGATTAATACTTTACAAATTCAAGATAAATAATTTGATGCTTTAAGTTAAATACTAACAGTTTACAAAATGCTTATTAATGACTGAGCGGTCTCCCGATGATATTTTTGGCAATTTGTGCGGAGTTTTTTTGCTGAGATAGATCTGCAGAGATTGTTATCATGATCCAAACTTATAATGCACTAAAAATCTTATAGCGTGACACTCGCCGAAATACAAAATCTTATAACGTCACACCGTACCTAATACCTTAATTGAAGTTGGGTCATTTGGTAACTGTTATTAATTGTAAGCATTAATTGAACTACTAAAAATCATTGATGAATTTAATGAATTCTATACTGAGGGGTAGTTGTACTGTTGTAGTAATAGTAGTGCTCTATTAATTAAACAAAATTTATATATTAAGTACTGTGATTGCTGCATTTAGCTAGAAGCACAGATTAATTTGCTTGAAAGCATTGGTATATAATTATACTTATATTAATATGCTATACCGGTCAGGGATATTGGTATACTAATTAGAGAAATTGCTATGTTATGAAATTTTATTTAGAGGTTATTTTTCTCATCCGTGTGGCCCTTCCTTAGCTTGTCACAATTAAAATTGAATGAATCCCTAGCAATCCTATTTCCTTATTTCTCCTTACAGTAGTTTTTTTTTTATTCCTGCAATTAAATTATTTCTTTATTTCTTTGTTTCCTCCGTTTCATTTCTCCTCTTCCTCTATAGTTTCGATAATAAAAATGGAAACAATCACATCTTTCAGATCTTGTGTTGATGGAAATAATCATACATTTCCGATTTGAAGAGAAAATGAAAAATATCTAGAACTTTCATGTAGAGAAATGATCTGTAAAAAAAAATTATTATGAAAATAATTTCCATCAAAAATATATATGTAGAGAAAATCTTTATTTGAATAATTTAATCATATTTTTTTCAATTTTGTTTCTTTACATATCATTTCTCCTCTAAATCATTTAATGACTTGTCTTGCTTGTGGAGAAAATTAGATATTAAATCGCAATAATATTTCAAAAATATTTTTCATGTTATATTTAATCCGTGTTTTTTCATTTGTAGTTGTTCTTTTATTGTTATTTATTATTTATATTTTCCTTCATTTGTGTCTTTTATTTTCTTTTAAATATTTTTTTAATTTTGTCTGAATGTCAAATAAAAAGATCTATTCATATTTTATTCAATATTATAATATGTCTCCGTTGCAACGCATGAGCACGATACTAGTAAATAATTATTAACAGACCATTGCAATTTATAAAAATGGTTGAAGGGGCAGACTTAAATTAGGTGCGAAAAATTCTTTTTATCCGAAGTTTCTATTATAGCATAGATTATTTGACAATTAGTTTTTTTTTTCATAATATTTATTTCTATGATACGGTAAAAATTCTCAAGCAAACAAACATGTCCTCTTAAAATAAACTTTATAAAATATCTGCTGGCCTAAACTTGCTGTTGTGGAAAATTTAGACAGTGGATTCCTCGTAACAGCAACCTCTTAAAAGTTTTTTTTTGTTATAAGATATTACAATTAAGACCGAAGGCTTAATTTCTTATCTGTCCTTCAATTATTTCTATTTTTTTTTGTAATTTTCCCTTCAATGCTTCAATATAATAAAAATTTCCTCTCAACCTTTTCAACTATTTCTTTTTAATTTTCCCTTCAATTAATTAGAACTGCTGACTTAAGCTAACATAGGTTGCAACCTTTTTTTCTCTTCCAATTTCCACCACTTTTCTACCAATCGCTCGCTTTTCAATTTCTTTTGGCACACTCTTTTGAATATCCGTCACACACACATTCAACGGATTTTAATTCCTAACACGCAAAAGAATTTCGAATTTTGATGACATGTTTTCAGAAACACTAAAAAGTTGAGTAAACCGAACCCCAACTGTTTTTGTACTATATTAAAACACTAGAACAATTCATCTTGGTACCCAAGATATATAAAATATTCACTATTATATATTATAACACTTTAATTGAAAGCATATCGTAATTACATATATAACCGGTACACCATGTTGAAAGGGTGAATTAGACTTACAATTAATCAGATTCCAAGTCATGATATAGAATATGGGGGAACAAAAATATAGGGTGTAATGTAATTTTATAATTATTTTTTAAACAAAACATACTTTTACAATTATTTTAATAATAGTATAACTTTATGAGCATATTTTTGTAATTATTTTGAATATGAAATGGATAACTTCCCCACCTTGAGTCCTTGACACAATCTACCTTCGTAAATTTGAAGGATAGTCAAGGATCCGTATCCTCCCAGGTACTACACTCATCACAATTGAAACGGACGACTCAGATTTACTTTCAGCCGGTCGGAATTCAGAATGACAGAGGGGGCAGGATTATTTGTGCTTTGAGATGCGTGCAAATCTATTTTCAGACTATCTAATTCAATTCTACTCAGTCAGTGATAAGCCTCAATAATATATACTTTCGGTTAGAGTTTTACCTCTAAAATTGCACAAAATTCCTTGTATTTTAGCTTAATTTAGTATAGAATATACCAAAGAACCAAGTTACTGTCTTTGCCTTGTTTAAATTGTAGAAATCGAGCAAAAGGAGTAATTCTGTGAGTGTTTGTGTGGCATGTAGGAATTATGTGCGGGCCACCCAAAATAAATTCAAGCTGAAAAATAAAATTCAGAATTTATCAAGTTTTTTTCTTTCAAGACAAAGAGTTGTGCGGGTCTTTGTGCGGCCTTAAGGAATTTTATGTGGGCCACACAAAATCCTTCATGATCCCCAACCAATTCTCCATTATGTGCACTGACTGCACAATAGGCGACACGAATGCCAGTCTGACCTGATTTCGCCATATCTCATCAGATTTGCTTTCAGATTTCGGAGGATTGTTTTCCAATGCACGAAAATAGCTATATATTGGCAGGGGGACAATAAGGGAAGAGATCTTTCAACTTAGCTTTTATTCTATACATCTTTTTATATTTTTCTCTCTTCCCCGCGTAATTGAAGGCGATTGGAGCGAAGGATTAAAGGCTTTCTCGAGCAAGCAAAGGTGAAGACAAGGGGTAGCAAACAAGGAGATTGGTGTATTCTATTCCCTTTCTTGTTTTTCTCAATTTTTACCATGTTTACTATTGTATTTCTTTTGGATGTTAGCACACCCATGAGAGGCTAGATTTCCTCTTTAGGAGCTTAAGCTTTAAACATGAACTTGTGTTAAAATCTACCTTAGTTGTGTTAAACATGAGCTTAAGTTTGCTTGTATATTTGTTCTTGTTAATTTTATAATTCATATGCTTGTATGATTTCTGTGCTTGTTAATTAGCGTCCCCTTAAGTTTAACAAACTTAAAGTGCTAGGATCAAAAAATTGATGGTACCAAATTATATACATGAATAACCTTATGATTAAGATTAAAAATGGCCAAATCTATTTCTTAGTCCGGAATCACAAAAAACAAATGTTGAATTGAGGTGAATAACTTAATCGTGAAGCCTCATATTTGATTGGGACCCCTAGAATTGAACCAAATATTGGTTTGAAGAACTTAATCGTGAAATATTAATATTTAGGGATAAACTAGGCTAACCTGTGCTTATGGTCTAGATAGCTAGGGTGAAGGACTTAATCGTGATGAATTATCTAGGCACGTCATTAATAATTAATGTGACACTTTTTGATATTTAAGGCTTAGAAACCCAATAATTGCAAACATGAATTTAGAAACCAATTAAGTGTTGATTTGACCAAATGATTGTATGTCAAAAGCCCACTTTTATATCATTAAACACAAAACTCATTTTATTTATTTGTTTTAAATTGTTTTATTTAAATTCAATTCTCACTTCGGATATTGAATCCACAAAACCAATTTTCAAACAAACCCCCCTCCCCCCCTCCATTTACTTTTATTGCACTATTTTAGAATTAATTAATTTAGTAAAAAATAATATTTTTCGTTGTCTTTGAATCGATACCTTTTATTACTACAGGGATATGTTGTATGCTTGCAACTGACCTATTATTGTGTACTAAGGTTTTATAAATTTAAAAGTAAAAAGTGTATTAAATTAACTTATTATCCTATACCTAAAATACACAACAGTCATGTAACCTGAAGGGATATGAATTTGTGGTACTAGACAGTCTAGACTACTAGTCTGTAAAATGGATAGCATGAAGGTAAAGATATTTATCTGGCTAATGTTGGATGACAAACTCCTAACTCAACAGGTGCTACTATACAGAGGGTGCTCGATACGGACAGGCTACCACTTGTGCTCTTCGAATTCGGTCGAGACTAGGGACCACATCATGTGGGACTGTGTCTATGCGACGCAGTTATGGATAGGATTGATGGTGCAATACAACATATCCATCACGGGGTGATGAGCGTAAGTACGGTGTGGATTAATGGAAGGAAACAAAATTCACGCAGGTCACACTGGAACTTGGTCTGGGCGGCGGATCCTTTCATTTAGGAGCACCTTAGGATGGCATAGCCTTATGGTTAATGACGAGGTTCAAAGGGGGAAAGGCTTATGGTGGATACCTAGGCACCCAGAGATGAAGAAGGGCGTAGCAAACGACGAGATGCTTCGG
Organism: Carex rostrata; assembly: GCF_964058835.1. Classification (NCBI taxonomy): domain Eukaryota; kingdom Viridiplantae; phylum Streptophyta; class Magnoliopsida; order Poales; family Cyperaceae; genus Carex; species Carex rostrata. The sequence continues at coordinate 4,151,041 of NC_135918.1, forward strand.
GGAGTTGAAAGCAAGCATAGATCTGGAGATTCCCAAATAGATCAACCTTTCAAACTGCTGCTGAATCCATGGGCAGGCAAGAGACAACATGGTGAACTGGAACATCTTAGTAGCCAGAGGAAAAGAAAGCAAAAGTGATTTCCGTAGTAGCGATGAGCGAAATGGGAGCAACCTAAACCGTGAAAACGGGGTTGTGGGAGAGTAACATTAGCATAAGCTAGTAGCGGTGTTTGGGTGCTTTGGCGGGAAAGAAATAAAAGACTATTTTCGGGAAAAAGAAAGGAGATTCATCGGCTGATCACCAATACGGCATTAGAGATAGAGAATTGGCGATTATACAGTTAGGGTTTGATCAGAGATCTCGACACGAGGTCGAGATATTTATCATAATACTTCCTTGTATAGGTGTTGGGGTATAATATGTATATTTAGGAACTGTAAATAAAGTTCTTTTATGTTGTCGGCCGACACCCATCAAAAAAAAAAAAAATGGATAGCCCGCCAATATTTAGCTAATGAGTTATTCAATTGAAAATTTGTTATCATTGCGGTTAACATCATCTGCCATTTAATGTTTCGGGTCAAATTTCAAACAAATTAAAGTCCGAGCTAGAGCCATAATTTGGAAGCTAAGTGGGGAAGGGACGTTGTGGAACTTGTACTTGAAAAAAGAAAAGAAAATTATAAATAACAATGAATTACATAAAATGATCATTCAATTTAAAAGTCTATACGCATTTAATTAAATGATCTACAAGTGTACACGGGTCAGGTACTCAGCCGTACGACTCTCGGAAAGATGTCTCGCTAAAATTATTTTGGATTTCATTTATTTACTCAGGTTAATGAACTTGTTAAAATTTGAATGCAACCTAACTATACCGGGTTAATTTTTTTTTAGGAGAATTGCATATATACTATTTAAAAACTATGAAATTACGTATTTAGTATTTACTATTCCAAATTCTATAATTACATATTTATCATTACAAAATTCTAATAACTCACATATTTACTCAATATAATTTAAATATATATCAAATATATTCAAAACTCTAATTAATTATGTTTAAGATTCTAAAAATAATAATTAATTAAGAATAAATTAAAACTGAAATCATTCTCCACATTCGAATTGAATTCATATCCTTCTCTAGCTCTCGCATGCGTCTATTGTACATTTTTTATAACCTCTCTTGACGTCTCCTATATGACTCACTATTCTATTATCATAGTTAACTTCTGACAAGAGAAGTGTTAGTAGTTGCGGCGATTGCTTGCGCTGAATGCTTGTGACATCTCATTCGAGCCCAAATGTAATTGCATTAATTTTAATCATTAATTATTTGGAGTCGGATGGAGAGGAAGATCTCATGGGAGGGTATTTTAGTCATTAATTATTTGGAGTGACAAAATTAAAAATTAATTAAGTTTAGGTGGCATTAGGATGATTTCTAATTTTGGAGTAGTATTTTTCAAATTTGAAGATTTTGAAGTGACAAATAACCAATTTTCTCTTATAAATAAATGAAATCCAAAATAGATGGGGAATTACTGATATTTATCCAGTCTGTAAATGATGTAATCTTTCAGAGTTCTCGAATTTGTTTATATGGAGCGAGACATCTTTCCGAGAGTCGTTCGAGTTCATGATTCGAGGTTCCGAATTTAGGCTTGTTTATCCCTTTTTCTTTTCTTTTTTTTGCAAGAAAATATTGAAATTTGCCGAGTCCAACAGAAAATATTGATTTTTGCTAAAATTTTACTTGCTATCGTCTGATGCTATCACAAACAGAGGTTATAACAAGTAATAAACGGAATCAAAGATGAAAAAGTCATATATATTTTTTGTGATATAAATACTATGATCGTGAACACTCAAATTATTAGGCGATTTTTCTTCTTTCTCAAAAAAATCAAAAGAAGATACTTATGAACACTCTTTAAAATAAGAAAATAAAATAAAAAAAAACCCCAAGGACATAAGCGATCGCTCTCGGATTCTAAAAAAAAAATGAAATATAAATAATTATAATTGGTGGTTTAAAAAGAGGCTATAACGACCGCTTTAGCAGAAAGATTTGACAGATCGATATTATGTTAATAACAACTCACGTGGCAAAATAGCATGTATGTATATGGGAAATCTTAAAAATTTGACATATATTATATGCTAAATAACAACTCACGGACGGAACTGGTTGAAAAAATCCATTAATTTTAATTATATAACAGAGTCAATTTATATTTTTCAGTTATCATTTTTATTGTGACAATAATTATTTCAAAAGTACAAAATATTGTAAATTTAGCTTTACATGGTATAATTATTGTCAGGTGGTTTGACTTCTGAATTTCTTATTTTGGAGAAATAATATTCTTGACTAAATTCATGGTGTGCAAATTATAAAAAAATAGTTAAATATCATATTCATTGTAAACCCAATATCCGATATACTTATAATCTAACATAAACCACAACCACATATACTTTACATATACCAGTATTGATCAGGACAAATTTCATTAAGTGTTTACTGACGGAAATTTTAACCACAACCACATATACTTTACGTATACCAATATTGATTAGGACAAATTTTATTAGGTGTTTACTGACAGAGATTTTTATTTTTATCACTAAAAAAAATTATTTTGATAAGTCCGCAACTTCAAATTGCGGACAACAACTTTTTTGTTTCCTTCTCACACAGCACTCAAATTTTTATGGGCCCCAAAAGTATGTAATCATTCAGAACATCCTATTTCAAGATAAATGGTCAAAGCTGTAAAAATAGAATTTCTCAGATTTTGTAGATTATTTTTATGGTAAAAATAAAAAATTTGGGTTTACTGATAAATATGATAATATCATTGTCACCGCATGTTATAAGGAATTGAGTTAAAACAACAATCATGACACTTAATTATAAATTAAATATACCGAGTTTGTGGATGCTCAAGCATTCTTGAAAATTGATATTTTGGTAATATTGCTCGCATAAGGGCTCTTTATTACATAAGAGATTCCGATAAATTACATTTTATAATGTTAAAGGGTCTTTCTGCATATTAATCCGAAACCAAAAGAAGTCTTTTCCATCTCGTTAGGGTCATTTTCGATTGGGAGATGTCTAGCGGAAATACGGAATATTTAATTATCACTCTTTCGTCTCTTTGACCTTTACTGGCCAGCAAATTATGAATACGCATCCTCTGAGATATCTCATATTTTGCGTGGTTTTTGGAAAATCTCAACCGTTCAAATACGTTCTGTACGAATCTTAAAACTCAAATAATACTGGCCCCCCAATAAGCACCGGACACGTCAGTCACGGAAAATACAAGATGTCTCAGAGGATACGCACTCACATAATATCCTATTCCATGCTCGACAGAGATGGGGCAATTTTTTTTATTTTTAAAATATAAAAAAAATTATGAAAACATGATGGATTAGTTATTTTTTTATGCCATATATGAGACTCAGTCGCTCAACTAATAATTTTATTCATCATCATATTTTAGGATACCAAATTAATAATTCGGTCCTTATTCAGAGTTGTAGTGTACCATGACGATAAAATATTTGATAAGTATCAATTGATTTGGTCATAATAAAATTTGTGAATTTAATATATAAATTATTTTATGTTTGAGATAGAAATCATTGGTTCGATCCCACTGAAGACATATATAACTGAATCAATGGTTTGTATATTATTTAACAATTATTTGTTTCGTATCTGTATTCGTAAAGTATTAAGCTATCAGCTCCATATTCATATATGTTTAAAGCAAAATGGTTTTAAATTTTGACACTCGTTTAATATATATATATCCTTATTTGTTTTTGTTAATTAAAAAACAAATACAAATTTTACATTAGCATTATGAATTCACTTTGTTTTCAAACCCATAAAATATGACATCCCAAAATTATAAGACATCACGAGTTCATGACTAAGTTCCTACGTCCAGGACAAGTATGAAACCAGAAAAAGGTTATTGCTTTAATTTTTGTGCAACTATGACTGGTCTAACGTCGGGAGTATCGATCGGATCCAACCAATTTAGACATTTTCCAACTCCGCACAAGTATAAATGTATAATATACTAGACGACATAAACATATAACGACCGCGCAATCAACATTGAAAATTATTTGATCGCTAGCTAAAAGCCAGTAAAATTGAATGTAAATTAATTTTCAAACTACATCAAATTCAAATAATTTGAGTGATACATATATGTACACGAATTTTTCATTTTTATTTTTATAAACTTTGACTTCAGTTCTCATGCTTATCAGATAAATTTATTATCGATATGACTTTCCACCATGAATAATACGGATTCAGTCAAAGTGAGCTGTTATCTCCTCTTTTGATTTAGGATATGTTTAAATGCTATCTTGATCGATCGCCATCATTTTATTCTTTGGTCACTATTATGGAACTGAACTGGGGGTGTAAACGGAGCGGATTCGGAGCGGATAATACTAATACCATATCCGTATCCGTTTTTCAATGAGCGGATACGGATACGGATACGGATACGGATAGTAAACGGATATTAAAATTTAAAACCATATCCTCCTTAAACGGATACAGATACGGAGCGGATAATCAACGGATACGGATTCCTCACATTCAAGGTCAGACAAATTAAGAGGGAACATTTCACTTTTGTCATAATATATTTTGAGTTCGGAAATATTTTCAAAGGCTAGAAGAAGCCAAATGAGTCCAAACAGTATGGATAAAGTCCAAACAGTCGATCCATACCATTCAACATGATGGATATATTAAAATATGCTTGAAAAATCAAAATTTACATTTTTTTTAATTTTTTTTACTATTTATTAAGTATTTTACAAAATCGTTGTTTATAGACCATTGAATTTTTGTACCCATCTTAATAAATAGTAAAAAAATTCAAAAAATGTAACATTTGATCTGCAAACACATTTTAATATATCTATCATGTTGAACGGTTTGGATCGACTGTTTAGACTTTAAAAATGTAGGGTCTAATCCTGTGTCATCAAAAATTGGTGTAATAATATATTTATATTATTTTAATAAACGTATTCGTATTCATATCCATATCTGTCTAATATCCAATCCGTATTCGTATTAAAAAAAAGATATGAATATAGTTTTACCACTTTTTTTTACCTTACCAAGTTGTATTTGAATAAAGTAAATTATAAAATTCTTGAAGTGAATAATAATATCGTTAAGCTGAATTTTAAAAATAATAACGATAATAATAATAATATAAAAACCCTATATGTCAGTTATCTGTAGGTTAGTGTATTTTTATAGCACTTATTGGTCTGATCCGACCCGAAAACCGGCCGTTAGGTTCGGAACCAAAGCACGCACTACCAATTACCCAAAGCCCAAAATCCGTGGAATCCGTGGTGCCTTACTTTAGACTTTGCTGTTACCCACTCGGGTACTACCTGTTTTATCCGACCCGTATCCGTTACCCAAGGTACCCATATCCGTGCCCGGGTATAGGCGGGTAAACGGGTACACGGGTACGGGTTTGAGACGGACCGGACTCAAAGATTTGGGAAAAAAACCCGCCCAACCCGTACCCGAAACCCGCCTACCCGCACCCGTTTTACCCGTACCCGCACCTGTTTACCCGACCAACTTTACCTGTTTACCCGTGTACCTTTACCCGTTTACCCATTTACCCTTTACCTGTTTACCCGATTACCCGTTTACCCCTTTACCTTTACCCGTTTTTAATTTAAATTCAAAATTCAAATTTTTTTTGCCACCGGTTCAGACAAACAGGGCCCGGACCGGTCAAATCAAACCCGGTCGGACCCACCCGGGTCAAATCCCGGTTTTTTTTTTTTAATTTCGAATTTTATTCCCCCCTCCAATTTTCTCTTTAAATACACCCCCTCTAACCCTCTTTCTCTCCACATTCTATCTCAAACTCTCATTCTCTCAATTTTCATTATTCTCAATTTCTAAATTTATTGTTTAAAAAAATAGATAGTTGTAATTTAATTCATTCTACAAATACGCAAACGGAATTACGAAAGTATTGAAATTACAAAGTTCGGCACCTCTCGCAAGATTTTTCCGCGAGATTTAAAGGTTAGATTTATTTTATGTTAGATTAATTTATTTTTGAAGAGTAAATTTAGTTTAAGTTAGATTTATTTTATGTTAGATTAATTTATTTTTGTAGAGTAAATTTAGTTTAAGTTAGATTTATTGAAAGTTAAGTAATTAGATTTGTTAGATTTGTTAAATTGTTAAGTAATTAGATTTGTTAGATTTATTTTATATTAGATTTGTTAAATTTGTTAAGTAATTAGATTTGTTAAATTTGTTAAATAATTAGATTTGTTAGATTTATTTAGTTTATGTTAGATTTGTTAGATGTGAAGTAATATTTGTTTTGAATATGTTAGATATTTTTTTTGAAATTCGGATTTATTTTTAATAGGTTAAAAAAGATGTTAGATTTTTTTTTAATTTGTGAAGTAATTAGATTTGTTTTTTGAATATGTTAGATTTTTTTTTTGAAATTCATATTTATTTTTAATAGGTTAAAAAAGATGTTAGATTTTTTTTTTTGAAATTCAGATTTATTTTTAATACGTTAAAAAAGATGTTAGATTTTTTTTTAATTTGTGAAGTAATTAGATTTGTTTTTTGAACATGTTAGATTTTTAAAAAAAAATTCGGATTAATTTTTAATAGGTTAAAAAAGATGTTAGATTTTTTTTTTAATTTGTGAAGTAATTAGATTTGTTTTTTTGAATATATTAGGTTTTTTTTTAAATTTGGATTTATTTTTAATAGGTTAAAACGATGTTAGATTTTTTTTTAATTTGTCAAGTAATTAGATTTATTTTTTGAAGATGTTAGATTTTTTTTTTGAAATTCGGATTTATTTTTAATAGGGTAAAAAAGATGTTAGATTTTTTTTTATTTTGTGAAGTAATTAGATTTGTTTTTTGAATATGTTAGGTTTTTTTTTTTAAATTCGGATTTATTTTTAATAGGTTAAAAAAGATGTTAGATTTTTTTTTAATTTGTGAAGTAATTAGATTTGTTTTTTGAAAACCACATTGATTCAAATCATGAAAGAAGACAAGAGTTTGCGAAGTTGTGCGCAACCTATCGACTAAGCAAGTTCAAAGTACCTTGGGATATAGATACCCGTTGGAACTCAACCTATAGGATGTTGAACCGATGCCTTTCTTATAAAGCTGTCATAGGGGAGTTTTTGAGGGGATCCACCCCTGAGGGAATGCAATTGGAACCCATCGGCGGGGAATGGGATCAACTAGAAAGGCTTGCAAAATTCCTAGGAACCCTTTTTGAAGCAACCGTCAAACTATCATGCTCGTATTCACTTGCAAAATTCCTAGGAACGACATTTGAGTTGTTGGGGCAAATCTACCAAATTTCCAAGGTGTATCGTAATTTGGAACAAGCAGAAACCCACAATAAAACTCTCACACCGATCGTAGAGGCCATGAAACTAAAATTTATAAAATATTGGGAAGATGTACCCCTCCTGGCCATTATCGCAAGCTGCCTCAACCCGGCATACAAAAAATATTACACGATCAAAATGGTTGAAGCGTACAAAGATAATCTACATTTAGTCGCAACCGGGATCGAGGCATACGTGGATGCGAAGTTCGCTGAGATGCTTAACATATACAACTCAAGAATTAGTGGCAACCAGAACCCCTCTTCGTCCCGGACTGGCCCTAGGTATGAATAAATATACATTATGTTTTTAATCTTTATTATTTATAATATCTATATTATTTGTCCACTAATTTTTTTTTATTTTTTAATAGTTCCACTTCCAGGAGCACTAGCAATAGTGGATTGTTAGCAGATTTTCAGTCAGATAGCCAACCGCACGCATCCACAAACGAGTTAGTGAGCTATTTGAATATGCGCAACGAAAATGAAGACGTTGACATCATGACGTGGTGGAAGAGGAATCAAAGGTCTTATCCAACACTGGCGATGATGGCCCGCGACGTCTTTGCCGTACCCATGTCAACCGTTCCTTCCGAAAGTTGTTTTAGTTCGGTGAACAGGATCCTCTCCGACAAACGCAGTAAATTGGGTGCACATGTTTTTGAGAGACTTGTGTGCTTGAAAGATTGGATTAATGCTGATGAGCGCAAGCAACATCGAGATCAAGAATCATCATCCGCAGCTGATACTGAATGATATCTCCATATTTGATCTATTGTTCCGACTAGTTCCTGTACCAAAATATGCGTTTTAAACCACCAAATCGTGTATTTTACATTGAATATCAATAGAATGTGGTACTGCTATGTTTTGGTTCTTACTTTGCAGGAATCAGGCGAAATCGGGCAAAATCAGGCAAATGACAGACTTCAGGAAGATCTGATGCGAGTCGCATCACCCATGATGCGAGTCGCATCAAAGCCCAAAGCGACCTGCAATGCGACCCTCACTCCTCACTTGAAGACCAGATGATGCGAGTCGCATCCACCTGAAGCGAGTCGCATCACGAGTTGCCGCCCAATTCAAATTGAACCCGATAAGCCCCAAATAAGATCCGTTGCCTATAAAAGCAGGTCCTATGCAAGAATTTCGAGAGCTTTTTCCCCCTTTACATTCCAGATCACTTAGAGAGCAGAGATCAAGAGAGAAGAGAAGATTGCAAGATCCTCTCCAATCCACCTTGGATCTTCGAGCTTCATCATGATCTGCCCATTCTCCCTCTCTTTTATGCTTTCTTTTACCATGTTTGAGTAGAACTTTAGTTCCTAGGGTTAGGATATACTCTCTAAACTTTGTCTTTGAGCTGCATGTTGTTTTGATCTAAGTTTGAACTTGTGTGATTCTTTGTTTGAGTATTCATTGATTGCTTGATTTTGATTGCTTGATTGATTCTTGATTGTCTACTGTTAGATGTCTATAGCATCTCTTCTAGTAATTTGACCTTGATGTTTCTTGCAATTGTGATTGAGTATGTGAGGTAGATCTAAGATCAATAGTAGCCGAGAGGTGAACTTTCCATTATCGAAAGGTTATGGATACTTCTAGCAAACCAGACAATCAATTTAGGTTAGATACCAGTAGGTGAGAGATACAGGTTGAAGCCTCGCACAAGAAGTCAACTTAGATACGAACACATGTCAGCTCAGCTCGAGGGCTAAGCGACCATCATCAGAGATGATGCGAGTCGCATCAGAGATGATGCGAGTCGGATGATAAGTCCAGAGAGGGCAAAGTTTGGGATGAAACCTGAAACCCTGGGAATGTCTTTTATCATTGTTCAAAACCAAAACCTTTAATTGCTTTCATTTACTGTTAATTGAATCATCACTTGAAGTTAGGAAATATAAACAAACCAAACCCAACTCTTTACACTTCTAGTACCTAACTCAGATTAGTAAAAATTTAGAGTCGAATTATACCGTCCCTGAGGATCGATACCTTATTATACTATACGGATAGGATTGTGCACTTGCAGTCTTAGACGAAAGTTGATTCAAGGTTTAAACTGGTACAGCTAGCTGTACCTGAAACTTTGTAGCATACTTTTGTAAGCGAACACTGAAGAAAGCGTTACCGAGCCGCAACTCCAAGCTAATTCAGATTCAGACGGTGCGGAAGAAAGCGAACAATGGTATATGAATCCAAACTACTAGATAGGTAGTGTCGGTATAATTTTCTAATCTCTTTTAATATTTATGATTATTTTTAAAATTATAATTTCTAAACATTTCAATTGGTTTTTAAATTATTCATTTTAAAGAACAATTACTAACAAAAAAAAAGTTAGAACTCCGTCTATGTTATTTTACATAGCCGGTCCCAAGCCCGGAATAAAGGAGGAGGGTAACTTTTATTTTTTAATCTATTGTTTTCAAATTATTCATAATTATTTTTAAAATAATAAATTAATTTAAGATATTTTTATTTTTATTTTATTGTTTTAATTAGAATGAGAATTTGAAAATAAAATAAAATAACTTGCTTAAAGAAATAAATAAATAGATTTGTACTTAGCCGTATAAATATACAAATTTTCGCACGAATAATTTTTATATATAAGGTACAAATTTTATTCATTTATAAATTATAAAGATGAGACTTGATAATTTCATGTATATATATACTCTATTTGATATCGAACTATTCATATTATAAAAATCAAATTATAAACACGTAATAATATTCGTATGATGAACCATAATTTAACGCATTATTTGAAACATAGTTGACCCAAAATTTACCTTAATTATCATGTTTTGTTGTATTTTATTTGTCATTTTAGTTTAATTTTAGTTAATTTCATTTAATTTTAGTTAATGTTAGTCAAGACACAAGATACTGCGCAAGTTGTTAATTATTGCAGGATTGGAGCACGAAACCGCGCGATCTGCATGTGCACAGAGTATGAAGAATATCAAGCCGAATGAAGAAACAAATTGATCCATAATATTTTGGCTATTCGCTGCTAATTAATGCATTTTATTTGGCTGCCGAATTAATCGATACCAATTAATCATATCTGACGCATACTTGAATGGCAAATTAAGGAATTTGATGGCTGGCTAATGGTGGCGCACTTAATTCTTACCAAAAATTTCATTTAATCAAAGAAGGAATATATTGGGCTTTGTACGAAATGAGAGATCATCTTGGTTTTTAGTATTTTTTACTCATTTTAATTGGGACATCGGGAATACTTGGGGGGAATTCGGCCAGAAACAAAGAAAACCGAAGAACATTTCATTTTGATAATCGGGTCAGAGGCAAATCGAAGGAAGAGAGAGATGCACTTGATTAAGAGAGCCCTTATTCTTCTCTTTTTTCTTTCATTTTTCTGATTTTAATGGACTCAAATATGACTTGTGCTTGTGTTGAAAGTATGCTTGGCTAAACATTTTGTTTAGGGATATGGGAGTAACTTGATACTTTTGTTATGTTAATTTAATTGTTTGAATTTTATTTGTGGTTGTGATGTTGGTTTGTTTATGAATGCTTGAATGGTTTGTTTAGTTATTTCTTATTTTATTAAGGGATCCGCTAATAATAAATTGAGACCGAAAGGAGAAATTTATATTAGAAGTACTTTTTAAAATAACAATAGTTATGCAAATAATTTTAGGTAAATTTGGTGATGGACCGAAAGGAGAAATTGAATTACTAGAACAATATAAACAAATTTAAGTACTCGGAGCTACGAAAGTAGTCCAAAAGGCTTTTGGGAAAAACACGGGTTATCAAATAGCTTAATGGGTTTAGATTAAAACTGGTAAGCCACGAACGTAGGAGACCTATTTAATCTAGATACTGTGCGAAGCCTCGAAAGTGGATAAACATCTACATTAGGATAACACCTCCTCAATAATTGCAACCCAAATATTAGAAAAACAATTAGAAATACATAATTAAAAGTATCATAGTGAAACCATAAACCTAGATATTCATTCCGTCTGATTTTTCTCATCATTTTCTGTTTCTGGAATTCTGCATTCTGTTAATTTAAGTTGCATTCAGATAATTCATCCTGCATTATGTTTGGAATTCAGGCTGAGGTTCTGGAATTTAGTCTGCATTAGTTTATAATTCATCCTGCATTTAGTCAATTCATCCAGCATTTTTATAATTCAGTTTATAAAAAATCACTCAATATTTGCTTGTCTAGATTATTGAAAACCGGTAAACTAGTACTTACAATACCACTCTGTGGTTCGATACCCAAATTACTAAGCGATAAGGTCATGCGCTTGTGACTGAATTGTATTAGGATTAGGGATTAAATTGTTAAGCTACCAAAAATACATCATCGGACGACACTGTAAAAAAAAACAGAAAAAAAAACTAAAAAAAAACAGAAAAAAAAACAGTATTAAAAACCGAAAAAAAAATACCCGTACCCTACCCGAGGTACCCGTTACCCGAGACGGGCACGGGTTTGAAACGGATAGGGTACACTTTTTTAAAAACCTACCCGTACCCGCTCTATCCGACTACCCGTCCCGAGTATACCCGAAGTACCCGTACCCTACCCGAGAGCAAATGTCTACCTTGCCTTAAATATTTAAATATCTTGGGACTTCAGTTTAATAATCCAAAAAGTGTGAAAGCATCTGTCATTCCAACGTGCAGGATTTGTCAAATTTATAACGGATCTTTTTTCAGTTTTATTTTAGGCAAAATTTCTGATATACCCATACAAACTTTCAAAATAGCTATTTTATCCATTAAAACACCATAATATCCAATATCCCGTACAAACTTAAAATTCTTTCTTCTATCTCCTTTATTCTATTTAACATTTTATTTAATTATTTTATAAATGAAATTGACAAATATACCCTTCCCCCTCCTCTTTCTCCTTCTCCTTCACTGTACAATTTTTTTTTTTGTTTTTGCTGCTCAAATGACAAGGACCACGTCAGATCCCTTGTAATTTTAGAGCTAAAATCAAATATTTCATCTCAATCGTTGCTTTGATTCAAAGGCTCAGGTCGGTCTTCTCATTCTTTCTTTTTTTCCCTTTTTTTACAACAATTATAAATCCCATATGAATTTACCTTCTTTTTTAAAGATTTGATCAGTAGTGCTTTATAGATTGATTTTAGACAAATTTTTCGGATCAAAGATTCTACCTTGCTTTGCGGTTTGAAATTTTCCGAAAGAAGTTATTATTTTTAGAATTGAAATGCTCCTTCTTGTCAAGGTATAATCAATATAATTTATTGTCGTACAAAATTATATCACAAAAATAAAGAAATTTCCTGGAGATCATGATAAGTCAACTTTGATCTAATAATTTGATACCAGTTAGACCATTTTCATAATATATATTCCTTCACCAGCCTTTTTAAGTAAACAGAGCAACTCAAACAAAAATAATATGCATCTCCCAATATTAATTTAGGTTGGTTTTTAACATTTAATTAATCATTTTAAATATGCCCTCCCAAATTTTGCATCTTCAGTATACGCTAATTGATCCCAAGAAGTTATTAAAATATGTTCGCAACAGAGAGGGCATCCCTTCTTCAAGAGCAACTAGATTCAATGAATCCTCATCTCGCACTATAGACAAAATGCAAGGCCAAATTTGAGCCTTTGAATCAAAGCAACTACTGAGATTATATATTTGGTTTGAGCTCTAAATTAACAATACAAGGGGTCTGACATGGCCTGTTTTGTTTGAGTAACAAAAAAAAAAAGTATACGGTGAAGAAGGAGAAAGAGGAGGAAGAAGGACATATTTGTCAATTTTATTTGTAAAGTAATTAAATAATATGTTAACTAAATTAAAGGGGATAGAAGTAAGAATTTTAAGTTTGTATGGGGATATTGGATATTATGTTAATTTCATAGGGAAATTGGTTATTTTGAAAGTTTGTATGGGTACTCTGAAAATTTTTCTTTTATTTTAAGGCAGGCAATTTTATAATAGAACCCTCAATTTATATCTTTTTTTAATTATACGTTCCTCTATGTTGCTCGTTTTACTAAAAAGGTCGATATCTTTTCAGAATATGATTTAAATCTTACAAGGGTATATGAACTAAACACGCCAAATGAATTAAAAAAAGTGGTGCCCCATGCCGGTACAATTTGAGAAAGAAACATCGGGTTTAAATATTTTTATTTGCGTAATTGTATCGTGAAAATTTCATTTGCGTCAGCCATGAATATTTTTATTCACGGGCGGAGCCAGGATTTTCGTCAGAGAGCGCAAAAAAATATCGAATCGGGTTTAAATAACTTATTGAATTTAAAATTCATTAACTAATTGAATACTCGAAAAAAAAAATATTTTGACTTATATTTTTCAATATCCTGACATATAATTTCTGATCTTATAACTTATAATTAATATTAACAATTATAATTCAAGAAATTTATTTTGATTTTAACACTAAATTTAACCCGAATTACAAATCAAACATCCAGAGGGGGGAAAAAAATTTCCAAGGAGGGACAAAGTCGATCGGTATCAATAGATCACTACTAAAACTCGAAATCCAGGGGGGGCGGTTGCCCCCCCCCGTGCAATAGTAGATCCGCCCTTGTTTTTATTAACACAAGATAAAATATTTTAATATATAAATAATTTTGTCTTTTATTAATTGTTTTCTTAAACTGCTTGTTTCTCATAAATTAATATATATTTTTATTTATTAAAATTCGGTTTAAAAAATAAACAAATATGTTGCCTAAATTATTTATTATAATTACCTTCACATCCTTTAGATATTTTAAGATGTTGCAAAACTTAAAAGAACATATTAACAATTGAAAGTCCATTGACATTATATCTGCTCTTTTACCTGCTTCACAAACTTTAAAAAAGAAAAGAAAAGAAATATGAGGGTCAATCCCCCAAATTCCATTAATGCTTACACAAGATGGGTAAGATAGAGTAACCAAAAAGAAAAACCAAAGAATAAAGAATAACGAAAGTATAAAAACAGAAGGAAACAGCCAACAAAAACTTCAAAATGTTTGCTTGCAATGGTTTATCTCAGAGAAAACCATAGAGTAAAGCTAGCGTGTGACATGCTCACCAAGAAAGTTTGATGAGCATAACTCCAAAAGTATATCGGATCGACGTCAAATGTCAAATCCAAGCCGTTGAAATCCATGTACTCCATGAGTGATGCATATACATGCAAAATTTTGAAAGTTTCGAGTTTATTTGCTACACGGTTAAGTGGTCAAAGAAATGAACATTTTATTATAAGTTATTTTATATATTCAATTTTTATTATTTCTTTGACCACTTGACCGTGTAGCAAATAAACTCGAAAGTTTCAAAATTTTGCATGTATATGCATCACTCATGAAGTACATGGATTTCAACGGTTTGGATTTGACATTTGACGTCGATCCGATATACTTTTGGAGTTATGCTCACCAAACTTTCTTGGTGAGCATGTCACACGCTAGCTTTACTCAAAACCATATCCTTCATTCATGATTTCTCAAGATATTTGTACTTCTCTTTTGTAAACTTCTTGAAAAATTCTTCTACACCTTTCTTTTCAGAGAAGGATTCAAATGTCTCCATTTTTTGTGCCTCCACTGTACCTTCATTTTTTTAAACTTTAATAATTCAAAATCTAAAACTTAAAAGTTAAAATAAAACCGTTGGATATGATCTACAACATTTTATCTATGCACATGTAAAAAAATTATGACATTTCAATTTTATTTTGATTGTCATTAAGAGCTTGTAAAAAACACACTATTATGGATGATTTCTAGACGTTGATTTTTGAACTTATTGATTCACATAAAAACAAAATTGAAATGTGATAATTTTTTATAAGCACATAGAGAAAATTACATAGATCACATCTAACGGTTTTATTTTGACTTTTAAGTTTTAAATTTTGAGTTATTAAAGTTAAAAAAAAATGAAGGCGTAGTGGAGGCACAAAAAATGGAGGCATTTGAATCCTCCTCTTTTTTCCATATAATGAATACCATTGCCAACTGTAGCTGCTTAGCCATTTGTGATTTGGAGTTCAATATTGTAGCCTGATAATTTCCTTGCATAAAACATGCATGTCGCTCCAGCTCTGGTTTACTTCTTCTTGCCAGCGCCCCTCTTACTAGTACAGTAAATAGGCAATATTTAAATAGGTGGTTGACCGATTCTGCATGTTTGTTACACAAACAACATCTATTGACTAAGTGCCATCCTCTGCGCACCAAGTTACCTACTGTCAAAATTTTATTGTTTAGCATCAACCACCCGAAAGTCCGAAACTGTAGGTACAGTTTCGAATGAACATATTTCGGATGGATGGATGAGCATGAGTGTGTGAGAAAAACTCATGTCATATTCTAATAGGTACACTCATGTCATATTCTCATATTATTGTTTAACATCACACACACATGTCAGAAAAACAAATATAACATAAAATGACATGAGAATATGAGATGGATGAACATATTTCATTAATATTTTGAATGTAATAAACACATTATGTTAGTATTTTGAATAAAAAAATTATAGAATAATTTAATTGAAATAAATAAAAAATTAAATGAACAAATCAAACTCAAGTGATTAATTTGTGATCAAGAACAAATTTAGTGACCTCCGGTGAAATTTACCCATTATAATTTTTGGATTCCTATTGCGGATTTGTTGTGTCCATTCTCAGGCAGCCGTGCAGCAATTTATTTTCAACAGATGGTGGTTTTCCCACTTTCACTCGTTCTACTATAATTTTTTCCCTATTCGTATAAAACAAGTACACTATAAATCTATAATATTCGCATATGCTTTACCCAAGAAAAATATTCAAATTCTCTTTTCCTTTAGGGCTTGTTCGGATGTAATCCCGAAAATACTGTTCACGTGAGAAAAAAAAATTCACTCAGACTGAATTTTTTTTCCCACGTGAACAGTAAATTTTAGTTCAAACTTTTTCTATTCCCGTTCCTATTCCCATTCCCACTGTGCAGCCGAACAGAGCCTTATGCAATTTTATTTGGTATATATATAGTGTCGTATCTCCAAATATTTTTTGTAGCAAATTATGCGTGATTCACAACCAACCAGTTCAATTCATTGTCACTGTTAGTCTTTTTTCCAATAGAAAAAATAGTTGAAAAACAATTATTGTTATGTAGCCCCCTACTAGTTATATTTAAGAAAAAAATGTGACAATTATACAGCTTCACGAAGTATTCCTTTTCTTTATAATAAATCAATTCAAAACGTCATCATTTTATAATAATCTGTCGTACATTCGTTGAAAGACAATAATTAAATCGTAGTTTTTTTTATTTTTATTTTTAAAATCAAAGCTAATATGAATCTATAGTTTCGGGTTCTTTATACACAAATGATATTTCTGAAACTCTTATTTTGAATTTGAGTTTTTTTTTTTTTTTAAAACTTTTGCAGAAGCTGCGAAGTCGTGAGGGAATCGAATTATCGACCTTTGAGTACAACAACTCTATAATTTTTTCCTAGTCAAGATATAATTTTCTTATTTGGTGATAGATGATTGTTGAATTTTTGTGAGACCTGAGGAGAGATTGTATTTATGGGAATAGTATGTGAAAATATTATTTGATTGTATTTCTATTTAGTATTTATTGATATTAGTATATATTTGATACATCATTTCTATTGCTATCTACTAGCTGTTTTTTACTGTTGGTATATTTTTTGTATTTGGTACGCATCGGTATCGAGGTACATATGGATCCAAATTTGCTGAATTTTGAGATCATAAACAACAATCTTGAAATTCAGAATTCAGCTGTTGAATTCGAAATGCGTACACAAAAACTAATTGTTTCGAGATGCGTACACAGAAAAAGTTGGATTCGAAATTTCATGAATTTCAGGAGTACTTTTCATGAATCTCGAATTTCAGCAGATTTAAATTCGGTACATATAGCCTTTTTTCTATTTCTAACATTACAAAAAAAAGACATAAACTTTTGCGTGATTAATCCTAACCCTTAATCGATGATGATGAATAAATCTGAAATCTTCCATTATTTGCAACAATGATTCTTTGAACAAATTTCTCGTGATATCGTTGGGGTGAACGATAATGACTAACCATCGGAATTTGAGCTTCCCTCGCGAAACTAAAATTATTATGATAATTAATTATTCAGGGCTCTAGGAGATCAAATTTGAATTTTACTAAACAAAATTCTGAAAAATTAATTGAGCATTTTCCATGAATAATTGCATAAAATCAATTTAAAAATAAATTCGAGGCAAACTTACATGTATTTTAGATACACCAATGGAACCAAATCGTATGTCCCTCTGGGGACAGGAAATTCCTACCCTCAGAGTCAGTGTGGGTGGGCTCTCATTTAAAAAAAGTAACAGTAACTAAATCCTTTAACAGTAACCGGTCCCACCCCGCAGTGACTCTGAGGGTAGGAGATTCGAATCCTACACCAATCGATCTGAGTTGCATATGTGCCCAGAATATAATGTCACCTCTTGCAAAGATAATTATTCATCTACCTTCGAATTTGGATCCCAAGCAAATTTCTCTGCCTTGATTTTCTACATTCCATTTAAAAAAAAAAGTTATACATTATATTTCCCAATAAAAAAGAAAGAGAGGTTCATGTACTGTAGGGGCAGCTCCACATAGAGTCAGGTCTGGATTTTGAATTTTTATGAAGATTTAATGATTCAGACTAATGTTGTTTCTTCCAGAAATTTTATTTGCCTCTCTATGAAATTTTAATTTGCAATTTCGCTTAAATATAGAGTTAAAATTAGAATAAATTTATTAATTTATGATTGATGATTAGAATTAGAAGTCAAAATATTGAATATTAAAAGTCTAACTATTGAAAATCATAAGTTAAAACATTACCTTTTATATAGTATCCGATTAATTAATGAGTTTGAAACCAATTTACTATAATTTTATCTCTTAATGAAAATTCTGAATAAGTCCTGCTCGTTTCTTAGTAGTTCAATTAATAAATATATTAATTAATCTTTTCCGTTGGTATATGAACCCTTTCAAGCATCGCAAGAATTACCATTTGATATGCAACATTTGGAATAAAGAGGATTAGGATTGAGTTTTGTTCAAAGGGCTTTGGATAAAATTTCATTCATTATCAAGCTTAAACGTTCAATTTATATTGAGATCCGTGCACATATATTTAAAACTTAAAAAATTTAGATGACTTTTTCAATCTAAATATTTATACGAATTTTGATGAACGATTTGAATAAGACTTTATTCAAAACTGTTTGGATAAAAGCCCCACCCAAGAGGATTTGACTAGATCATGTAGTAATTTTGCATAGGTCGGATCGGATCAGATCGAGTTTGTAGTTCCGTTTCACATAACTTACTGCTTTTGAATCTTTTCGGGTTGGGACGGATTTGGTTGAACAAAATCTCACTCAAAGTCAGTTGTAAACCGTCTGATATGTGTTTAAATTTATACAGATAGTTTAGATTTACGGAGCCGTTCAAAGTTATTAAGTTTTAAATATGTTAGCATGTCACACCCCCGATCCGGAGGTGCGACGATTATTACCACGTCTATTTACCATTCAATTAACATAATAAAAGGCATGGATCTTTTTATGCATTGCCAATAGCATCCATTATTTTTGCCACATCCCAATTTATTTACAATAATTATCTGACATTTTATAGTGGATGATGCTAGAGATATATTCTCTGCACCCTGTCAGATATAATAAACCCAAATCCCATACCTTTAGGTGGCCTTGCTGTCAATTACCCAGAAGCGCTCTTTATCTTCGTATAATAAACCTGTAACCCACAAGGGGAAACGAGTGAGAAATAATAAATTATTTCTCAGTGCTGATTGCCACTCAGATTATTGGATTCGAAGGAAATCCATATTCAGAATGAAATCACCGCACGAGAAATTATCAGTTCAGTTCTATAATGACGAATGCAAATGCTCAATAAAAGTATCCAATTGAATAACAAATATTTCATAAGTAAATCAGAACTCTAAGAATCTTATCAGAATAAATGGTTTGGGTCAAAATCTTTTAATACTTTAAGTATGGTAACGTTTGGGACCTAATCTTTATAACCACTAAGTCTAGTAACGTTTGGCTTCTTAACTTTACAATTTCTAGTCTGGTAACACTGATAGATACTATAACATGTATCTGTCATGTCAGGGCTTATACCGTTTTAACTATCCCAAAACCTGATTAACGGAAACAATACGAAATCATTATCACAATACTGTTATTATCGGAAAGAAAATCAATGATAAGACAGTTACCACAGTTCATTAGTCTTACAGTCACAATTCACATTTATTCAATATCCCCTATCCAACCGGTACTGGATTCAGTTGGGGCCATTCACCATATACGCATAAGGGTCCTGGAGTAAAGTTTAGTAGCTAGCTAAACTTTACAATATATTAATCCTTTTTCTCCACTATATGGAGGTTCAAGGATTACAGTATTTCATATTTAATCAATTCAATCACTGTGGTCTCAATCAATCATTTGCAATAAGAACAATCAATCGATAAACAATATCAACATGACAGTCAACAGACTTACCTGTAATTTAGTTTCAGTTGTATTGGGCTATGCATATGATGCAACAGTTCAATCAATGCAGTAAATCAAATATTTAAAATGCACAGCGAGTTACGATTTAATTCCTAGTCATGAATCTTAGACTAATCCAATAACCTCGCACCTGATATCGTAGGGCAACAGGTGAGGTCGCTAGCAGTCTAATCTTTCTTGACAGTCTCGTCAACCTTTGTCATAATTATGCCTACGTTAACAACACATTCTAATCAGTACTTATATTTAATTTCAATGCAACCCAATTAAAATTGTATACATATAATTAGATATTTCCATCTTAACCCATTTTAAATGCTTATTAATTATTTAAATTCAATTTCAATCCAATAGTTCATATTGGATCCAATTTCATTATTATAAATCCAACGGTCCAATTATCCAAATAAATCAAGGTTCAAGTCTGAATCCAATTCTAATTTCACATAATAATATCATTTCACAAATCAAATTCGAACATCAGTCCCGCTATCCCATTAAATATACCCTCATAATACACAACTCAATTCAAACATCCAATTTGACCACACAACTCAAAAACACAGATTATAGAGAAATTCGATTACCTTATAGCAGTCAGTACAGAAATCCAATTCGAGTTACCACGACTATTCAGAATCAACGCGATGTAGTCAGAATTCCAATCGAACATATAATTCGAATAAAAGTTCTTATCAAAATATTTATTTTCCCCCTTTTCTTTTCTTTTTCTCATTTCTGCCGCTCTGTCTCTAATTCTTTTTATTTTCTTATCAATTCATTCAAATGGAAAGATTAAGTGTATTTAAGGAAATTACGAAATGAAAGTCGGTTAGGTGATAGAGGTGGTTTCATGCATGGGGCCCACATGGCCAACAATGCCACGTCCCTCTATATATATATATATTTTTTTTTTAATTAATGTCTACCCTTTTTACATTCAAACCCTTAAGTTTCCTTATTTCACATTTAAGTCCAAAATAATTTCAAAAAAATAAAATATCAAATTTATCGGGTGTTATATAGCACGAATCTTGAAACAAGTAAAACGGTAAATTTCGGTTTTATATGAGATTCTATCCAAAGTCATTTGGACAAAATTCAATTCCTTTGAAATTACCTGGTTAGATTCATAGTCAGTAAGCGGTCTATTTGGGTCTAGCAACTTTTAGTGGGATGCTAATTGGACACGTAAAGTCTAGTCGAATTCGGATCAAATGACTTTGGAAATTATCCGGTGTTAGATCATCTTTGGTCAAATTTTGACCAAAATTTTGTTCACTATGAATAGACAAATAAAATGAAATAAATATGAGCAAATTTTAAAATGAGAATACATGAGACGGACGGGTCCAAATTTTAATTAGAGGTAGCCATAAAATATTAATAAGAGTGTATTTTTTTTTCTCTCGATGAATTGAAACAGAATAGTAGATAGGGATCTAAAAAAGTCACAGTACAACATGCTTCAATCACAGCACGTGTGTCGGTTACGTGTCGTCCACATAATGTGACTATTTTTCGAAAATTTAATACGACAAGGTACGTCACACAAAAGATTTGGTCATAGCACGACATATGGTCACATGTGATTAAGACTATTAGATCTTGATTGAATGATGAATCTTAAATAAACTAATCTAAATTAAAAAAAAGTTAAACATGATAAACGTGACCGGTCATATTTGGATACGTCACGTATGGTCACGACGTGCCCTGGCCATGGCGTGATTAACATGTTGTGACCATTCACGTGTTATGACCATCTTTTCAAATTTGATCACGGCATGACAAGACACGTGATCTAAGTTATGTCGTGACTAGTCACAACACGGTACATATTTATATCTTGAGTAGCGGACCTTTTTGTTCTCTTAACAAATCAACGATTCTTTTAAGTGGAGTAGCGAATTGGATTGCATCTTTTTTTTCCTTTAATACAAATAAGTCTGGGCTGACTTTCTTTTCCGCATAATTTTTCTTCTACTGGACCGTAAATTAAATTTAGGGATAGGCACAAGTATAAAATACCACTGAGTGGAAAAAAGTTTCTAATCCAGAGGTAGGCAAGCTTGACCCTTCTTGGGTCCACCACTGCATAGAGGCTCTGTCCGAATATATATTTCTTTTTTGGTGATGTTATTTTATGTTATTTTCATATGTAGACGCATCACTCGTAAGATAGGTAAGTTTCAACGGTTCAGATTCGTCGTTTGAAGTCAATTCAGTATGTTTTAAAGTTGAGTTCACAATGGGACTTGGTGAACTTAAGAACACCCTAGCGGGAGAAAAACTAGAAAATTTAGATGGAAGTGGTTAGGAAATAAAATGCAATAATATATAATGTGGGACATGAAATTTGAATTCAAAATCTCCCAAAATCCAATAAGCAACTTTAACTACTAGGCTACAACTGAACATTTGTTATTTCATGATGGAGGCTAATATATATAACAATTTAAGTAAATAGAAAATTAAATTAAATTATAATATACATAGTTAAAATAATTAGAATAATAGAGTGAATTAGTTATCTTTGGAGTACACTAAGATTCGCTTCTGTACCCTAGTTCTACTCATGATCTAATTAAATTAACTATCCAGTGAATTATATTAAAAAAGAATAAAAGAAAAGATAGGTGAGAACTACAAACATATAATTTTAGAAACTTACACAAATTAAAATCAGTTGTTGCCTCGTAGATTTGAACATAACATAACATAACATCACATAAAATAATATCATCACATAACAAGTGATCTAAATTAGTTACGAACATGACATAAAAGATCTAAATTATATAAAAATAACATAATAAGTTCAAAATACAAGACTATAACATAACATTACATATCTAATACACTACAGCAGAATCAGTCTTTTGCAACCAAAAAATCGGTCGCAAAAAGCCAAATACGACCGCTGATACCCGGTCGCTGAAAGCATCGTCGCAGATACTCTTATGATGACATCACCGGTCGCTGATAAATTTTATGTGACTAATTTTTTTTGTCACTGTTGTTTTTTGTTGACATCATGAAAAGTTATCAGCGATCAAAAACAACGGTCGCTGATAGTCTAATTTGGCCCCTGATACCCGAATTATCAGAGACCAATATGGACGATCGCTGATACCCATTTATTAGGTTTTTCGATTTTTTTTATTATTTACATTTGCACCATTTAATAATTGGTACCACACGTACCAACATACAACAAAAAATAAATATCGATACACAATCAACATACAACATAAGCATACAAACAAATATAAACATCAAAATAAAAAAACAGTATATCATCTCATCAAACATAAACATCCGAGTAATATAAACAGTAAATCTAAATGCCAAACAGTATCATCTAATCAGCACCATAAACATAAAATCGAGTACCATCTAAACAGTAACATAAACAGTACCATTTGACAAGATATAAATATATAAAAAAGGTCTAAGCAGTACCATCACCGCCAACATCCGACCACTGCCCCTCGTCATCCTGAGGATCGGACATTGAGACCGGCTGCGAGCCCGAACATCCCTGTGAAGTTGTAAGAAAATATTTTAGATAATTATGATTTAGTGTTTAGGGTTCACAATTAAAACATAATGAAATATCAAATTTCGTACCGAAGAAGCTCTGAATCGAGCCTCCAACTGATCAAGAACCCGAGAAGATATCCTGTCGATATCTTCTTCTGTGAGTTGCGGAGCTGGTGGCATAGAAGAATATGATTGTGAAGAATGCGACTGAGAATTGCTAGACCCACTGGAGCGAAACATGCGTGTCGTGCTGCCTGAAAAATTAAAAGTAAAACAATTAGTATTATCTGACAAAACTAAAAATAAATTTTAAATTTCAAAGAATGTTTATTTTACCTACAGCACCGAGATCATAGTTATCTCCATGAACCTTCTGATCATCAGTAGTGAAGAAATGTGTACAATCCTATTCCACTCTTTGAATGCTATGTCTCAGTAATGAAGAAATGTCCATGGATCTAGTATTTAAGAAAAATTCGGCAGCATTTCCCCTTAGTTCTTCGAGTACGCATTAGAAACACATCCTTTTGGACATGTTTCAATACGTACTCGTAGGAACAACAAGAAAAAATGATACCGAATCTTTTTTAAATACTAGATCCACAAATATTTCTTCACATCCTAAATGAGACAAAACATTCAAAGAGTAGTTCCAGAACGGGGACTATTCAAAATTAATCCCTATTGGATTAATTTTGAACGGGTATAAACCTAAAAGGCATACTAAATATTCTGATTTTGTTGGATCATAAAACAATACTATACTAATAACTATGCAATTAATAATATAATTAACTACATTTTAATTAAGAGAGAGAGAAAACTTGCCTGACTACAAGCAATCCTTCTGCTTATTATGTACCTCTCTTTGAGCCTCTTTCCTTATGCACCTATACCCTATATATAACAAGCAATTTAAAACTTAGCTTAACTGTTTTATTTGTTATTTATAGTTTCTATTTTGATTACTCATGATGTTCTTTATAGTTTCTAACTATATGTCAAGCATACAAGTATAGATATCTAAATGTTAATTGATGAACATCCTCTCCAACAGTACCAACCATTAGTCCACCCTTTAACTCTATATAAACCCAAAAAACATGCACACGTATCATTGCAATTAGCTAGTAATAATGTACCAAGGGCAGTCACTTTGACTTAAAAAAAAAATCTCATATGCAGTATATAAGGAAATGTCTTAGTGGCTGAAATTTTCTTAAATAATTTGATAGCAAAATAAAAATACAAGCAACAGTGCAAGCTTTCTTAAATAATTTGAAGATAATAGTGAGATATTATCCAACGAGCCAAATAGAGAAAAATAACATAAAAATAGCACAAAAAGTCTAACTTTGAAATAATTTCAAAATTAATCTTCATCGAGTAAATACTTTGAAATAATTTTAAAATTCAAAAACTAGACATCTAAAATCAAAATTATTTCTTAAATGACATCTAAAATATGATAAAAATATGCTATATGATAAAAATTCAGAAACTAGACATCTAAAATATTGAAGGATTATACTAACAAATATTATATATGAAAAGAAAAATACATTGCTATACCATCGTTTGTATAAGAAGATAGAATAATATGAATACGATTAATTCATTGAACCTATGGGAAATGCATGATTAATTCAAAAGCTCAAGATGCATGTAACTAACTTTCGCTCGGCATTGCTGCGTTACAACTCTAAACAAAAGAAAAGTATGTTGTAGTACCCTCAAAATCTTAGAATTACATTGTGATTCCACAGACCAAAAGCATGAAGCAAATAGACTACATTAACATATTTTAAATAATTTGGTTCAAAGAACCAAAGGCCATAACTCAAGAAGACATAAAAATATCACCATAACTATAAAATTTTTGCTAAATATTACCATAATTTCGTTTCAGCACCAGCCAAAGTTTTTTTTTTTTTTTTTTAAATATCTCCATAATTCACAAATTCACAAATTTCAGAGATTTCAGAGATTCAGAGCTTTCACAGCCTTGAAGGGACAAGTATAGAGAAGGAAAAAAAACATGAGCAATCGATTTACCTGATCAAAGCCTTCGATCCTTCCCTCTGCTAGTTCAATCCGTACCTGCTCTGTATTTATCCCTCAAAGCACCAACTTTAACAAAAAATAATAATCAAATACAACATATTTCTATAAGTCAAGGAGAGAGAGAGAGACAGCAACGTCAATTTTGTCAAACAAACTTTCGATTTTGGTCATAGACAGCAAGAGAGGGCGAAGGCGCCGGTCGCTGAAAGTCATAGTCGCCTTTTATTTTCGTTTTTCTTTTTTTTTTTGAGAAAAATCAACTATCTGCGACCGGCGTCAGCCCTGGTCACTGATACCGGTCGTAGTAAAACCTTTTTATGTAGTGATATAATTAATCCGAAATACATGAACACCTTGTAGCATAATATAACATAATACAACATCAGATAAGTTCAAACCATACATCAAAAAAAAAATAGGACGCTATACTAATTTTTTTTTCCGGACAAAGCCGAGTGCATATCCTCTGAGATATCTCATATTTTGCGTGACCGACGTGTCCGGTGCCTATTTGGGAGAGCTCAGGGGGCCAGTATTATTTGAGCTTTGAGATTCGTGCAGAATATATTTGAACGGTTGAGATTCTCCAAAAAGTCACGCAAAATATGAGATATCTCAGAGGATGCGAATTCAAGCCTCCCTCTCGTATATATGACGTTCCGGAAATATGTTTTCTCACTTTAAAAATTTGTACATATCTTTTTCCATTTTTAAGTTTTTTGTCTATTTATCGGATTTGTTACTGTCTCGGATTTTGAATTTTCTTAGGTCAGACTGGCTGAGTCGAGTTCGAGCAAGTTTGAGTTCACGAGACTATCGGATGAGATCAGATACGGATCCGGATCTAAGGTGCCAAATTATTCGTGTCAGGCCGGATTTTGTCAGCTTTAAATTTACCACTGAGCTTGTACTATAGAACTTATTATTATATTGAAATAATTATTTTCATGTCAAAGTTTTAAGATTTAAATGCCATTTATTTCTCTGAATAAAATAATACAACGGTAGCACCATAGGTTGCACGAATTGGCCTTGCTCATTCAATAATTTTCCCTAAGACTTTAAAGTAATAACATTTTTTTCTTCTAATATGTTCAATTTCAGTTTCAACAAAAAGAAATGATGAACTCGTTAATGCTTTATGGGAAAACGTGAGATAATGTGGAGTTTATCTGCTCTCTGTTTTATTTGTAACGTGTCGGACAAATCCTTTCCGTTCGTGGCATCCCACAAGGGGCAAGTGGGCAACTAACCAAGCATCACAAAAAAAACAAGAATATGATGCTCCTGTGCTTGATTGTGAATCTTCTAGACAGCTTCAAAATGTACGCATCGCATCACCCATTATAATGTAATCATGGTGGGTCTGCATTTCAGCGACCAACTACACGATGTGGTGTTTTTATATCCGCCACAAGACTGGATTGAACTTTACACTTTGCACTTCCTTGTTTGCTGAGAAATGTGTGTACTATCCTGGACTCCTGGAGTTGTGGGCCCCCTCTCCTTTATTTCCTGGTAAGACATTTAGCAATCAATCGTTCTCTAATAAGAGGAAAAAGCATAGCACATGCGTCTAGACTCTAGAATGAATACATAATTATTGTTCAACCTCAAATATAATTGCTATCTAAAAATTACTATATTAGTACAAAGATTTATTAAGTTGTTGCTTGCAATCCCCTTCACTAACAGGATTATTGTTTTCAGTTCCTCCCATAAACAGAGGCAACCTTGTTTGAATGCTGATGAAATCATGCAGAGTACAAATTATTTGGTTTATTTATTATATAAAATAGTAGATCTGGAAGCAATTTGTTGACCTTTTTTGTAGTTATCTCCAACATCTAATTAGTAGAGTGTAGAAGAGAGACCGATTTTCCAATGGAAAAGAGAGAATAAAAATTATTTTTGTGGAAAAAAAAAGGAAACTGAACGAGTCCATTCGTTTGGTCAAAAAATAAAACAAAAGAAAATTATATGTTGTTGACTAAAATGAGAAAGATAAATTACCAGAGCAAGCAATTTCGTAACCCAACTATGATTAAGTAGGCCCATTTAGAGAATCAGCCCGCTATCATTCAGTCTCATACTTTCTCTCTCTCTCTACAAAATTAACGGGCCTAACTCCCCAAGCGTAACAGTGTCAGTATTTTACTGACAGCAGACGAACAATTATTTTTTTTATGCTAATTCTCATCGGAAATGGTTTATTTTGTGGATATGATTGATTCAATTTCGCCAACAAATCACTCATGTTTACTACTTTATTAAGCGATAAGACGCATTTGAAACATGGATGGAATTGAAAGATATTATGTTGCTAATTTTGTCCTTTGAAAATGTTTATGCTTACCAGGCATAGTCACAAGATTCGCGAATTAAATCTGAATTAAATTCAAATAATTCATTTTTTTTGTGATGCCGAACTGAACGTTGAATTATTTGGTTGACTGAACTTTGACCGAATTAAACCCGAATAATTCGCAAATTTTATGAACTTTTTTCGAATTTTCTGAATTATTTGCGAATTTTTTTCAGAATATATTTTTTTGCTCTCTTGTAGGACTGAGATCTCTGGTCCGAATAATTCTGAATTATGCTGAATTATTATTAAATTACGAATTTTTAATCTTGTCAAACTGAATCCGAATAATTCTTTGTCACTGTGTTACCAGGTGAGCATATACAATATCCACTAGCTCCATATGCAAAGGAAGAATGCCTCTGTTGGAGAAATGCTAAGCTGTGTATAGGAAATCATGCCGTTTTGACAGCCACGTGTCACGTGCAGGACGTTTGATGGCCATGTGTCAGGGGAGGGAGATGCCACGTCACTATACAAGAGATGGCGTTATATATATATTTAATAGTTTAATATAGGGCTGTAAATGAGCCGAGTTTGAGCGAGTTACCTCCAACTCGAACTCGGCTCGTTTAATAAATGAGCGAGCCAACTCGAGTTGAGATGGTAATAACGAGTTGTAGAGCCAACTCGAACTCGGCTCCTTATCAACTCGAGTTGGCTCACAACTTGTTTAACCAGTGATAGTATTACAACACAAGTTCAAACTCAGCTCATTATCAACTCGAGTTGGCTCACAACTCGTTTAACCAGTGATAATATTACAACACAAGTTCAAACATATTTTGCACGAATCTCAAAGCACAAATAATAGTCTAGAGATTCGGGTTTGATTATTTTGCAATTTATTGTGACCAATAATTTACAACTCGAGTTATAAATGAGCGAGTTGGGGCCAACTCGAACTCGGCTCATTTATTAAATGAGTTGGCCAACTCGAGTTGTAAATGAGCTGAGCTGTAAATGAGCCGAGTTAAACGAACTGTAAATGAGCGAGTTACGAGTTCGAGCTTTTTTGCCCAGCCCTAGTTTAATAGAACAAAGTAAAGATGGAAATACTGAGTGAGCTGCCATGACGCTTCAAATGTTTGCCATGTTCGACAAACAATTGTCAATTGGTGAACAAAAAAGTTCACACTTGCGCAAAGCCGCAAAGACTACATGTATGGCGGTTAATAGCAATATTCAGATTGACTCTGAAATTATAAAATCTTTCTAAGTCCTCACGGAAATTACTTATTTACAATTGAGTCCTCGATTTTTTTTTTCCCCCAAATTGCACAAATTTATGGCACCATTGTCATTGGGTAAAGAAAGGCGCGAGCTCCAGAGACGTAAGTGTTAGTGTCGAACTCTATAAACAATTCTCGTGTCAAGTGTATTTAAACTCTATTATTTACTTTATATTTAGTTTAGGACAAAGTCATTTAAGACCAATTGAACAAATTTATGGCACCATTGTCATTGGATAAAGAAAGGCGCGAGCTCCGGAGACGTAGGCGTTAGTGTCGAACTCCATAAATAATTCTCGTGTCAAGTGTATTTAAACTATACTATTTATTTTATATTTAGTTTAGGACAAAGTTATTGTAGTTTCCGCCAAGAATAACATTTTTTTTATTTTTTAATAGTTTCACTTCCAGGAGCACTAGCAGTGATGGGTTGTTAGCAGATTTTTTGTTGGAGAGCGACCGCACACATCCACAAACGAGTTATTGTGCTATACTCTGATGCGCAACGAAAGTGAACAAGTTGACATCATGGTGTGGTGGCGGAGGAATGCAATGGCCTATCCAATGCTGGCGATGATGGTCCACGATGCATTTTCTATGCCTGTGTCAACCGTCCCTTCTGAAAGTTGTTTTAGTTCGACGAACATGATCATCTCCGATAAACGTAGTAAGTTGGGTGCACATATTTTTGAGAGACTTGTGTGCTTGAAATATTGGATTGATGCTGAAAATCGCAAACAACATCAAGATCAACAAGCATCATCATCCGAAGTCGACACTGAAGAAAGCGGTACCGAGGCGCAGCCCCAGGCTAATTTAGATTCTGACGGTGCGGAAGAGGGCGAACAATGGTATATAAATGAGAACTTCTAAATAGATAGTATCGCTATAAATTTCTAACATTTTTTAATCTTTATGGTTATTTTTTAAATTATAAATTTTTAAATATTTCAATTAGTTTTTAAATTATTTATTTTAAAGAAGAATTACTAAAAAAAAAAAAGTTGGAAGTTTATTTTACATATTTTTAAAGTTCGTTGTGTATTGCACTTGATTAATTTTTGTTCCTAGCGACTAATTGATTTTAGTTATTCGAATAAGAAACGATCCTATAAAGAATCTAGTGTTTATATAGGAAAATTGAAGATTAGTTCGTTAACAACTAGATTTGAAGAGATACGATTTGTTGTAGTGTTTATAGGAGCTTATGAGAAGAGAAATGAAACTAATTATTTGGATTATTCTCCTAAGACAATGTTAGCAAGGGAAATACGCGTTTGTTTTAGTATTCGTTTTAGACAATGTAAGGGTGGAATAATTCTCCTAAATATTATTTAATTGGATGAGTGAATCCTTAAGTTTATCTTGTATTTCTTTAATCAATTTTTTTCATTAATTCTGCAGTGTGTTAGTTCGGACAGGACGGTGGGAATGCACTCCGTGTCCGTTGCAGTCCACAAAAGCAAATTTGGTTCACTCAAAATGTTTGTTAAAACTCATACAGCCAGAGGAGACCATAAACCATCAAGATTTTGATGGAAATTCACCATTGCATCTTGCGGCTAAGCTATCAAGGATACAATCATCTCTGTTGCTTCTCAGGGACAGAAGGGTTAACCCTTGTTTGCTAAACCACAAGGGGCAAACTGCTCGAAGTGTGATTGAGATGCTTGAAGCAAACACGTATGAGGTAATACTCTAGTGAGTACTGCATTATCTAGATAATGCTCAACATGCCCTTTCTTTATATCAAATTGACAGAAACTTTCAAAAACTGGGAACTTCTCATCCAGTAGCCATTTAACAAAAGATGTTTTCAATATCAAATATTTGTGATTATACAACACATCTCAATTGCACTTTGTTGTAATATAAATTTATCACTCTGAAATCTTTGAAACTCACCTGTTCATCCTACTTCTTAAATATAACTTTTGTTTTTATTATCACTCCTAATTAAAGACCATTAATTTATTTTTAATTAGATGTATATTTGGAGAGAGCTAAAGAAACAAGAAGCAAAGAGATGCAAGAAGCAACAATTACCTCCAGTTCCATCTTCAAAATCCTTTGGAAGGAAGAAAACACCCAATGACTATTTCGAACTAAGTGTACAAACATATACAGTTGTTGCAGCTCTAATTGCAACTGTCACCTTCGCAGCCGTGTTTACCATGCCCAGTGGCTACAACCAAACAACAGGCTTTGCCATTCTTGTTAAAAAAACCCGCATTCAAACCCTTTGTCATATCCAATACAATTGCTATGTGCAGTGCTCTAGTTGTTGTGTTCTGTTTCATTTGGGCTTGGCGAGACCCCGTGAAGTTTAAACTGCATCAACTGAAGTGGGGCCATCGACTTACTAGTGTAGCATGTCTGTCTATGATTGTTTCACTCATACTGCAGTGTATCTCGTAGTCGAGCCAGAGTGTAGACGGTTGTCGATTGTGGTGATATTTATTGGGTGCAGTACTCCTATCGTGGTTTGGCTTATACTTGGTCTCAAGGTTCTGTTTGTTCCTTTGTAGGGTATTTTTGTGTAAATATCTCTTGCTGCGTTTTTTTTTTAATAAAAGGAAACTGTACGCATTATATGGTTATATCTATGTACATCTCAAATTCAATATTAATGGTAAATGTAGGGTCACAGACCATCCAGAAGCGCATTTGTAAACTGTTATTTTATATATATATATATATATATATTTTAAAGTATAAATTCAATTATTCAACTCGCTAAATGTAAGTTGTTGCGTGTTTATAAAAGTTAGCAATATCACGAGGCTTCACATCTAGCAATATCTTATATTAGGATGATGTCTACAATTTATCATTCATTTTAGCTATTATGATGAGCAAAAGCAAGAATACCTGTACATACACATTATAATCTCAAAGAAAAAATAGTAAATACAAAATATCTAAATTGCAAAATCAAATTTGAACGCAACAGCTGAGATATCAATACAGCCATATCTGGTAATTTATAGGATGAGGAACTTATGCGCCAAAAAAAAAAAAAAATTCGACCTTATTTCTGTATTATCAACCACTAAAAGGATCAATTTAGGGTTATTGACCCATAGATCTATATGACACAAATAATCAAGAGTATGACTAATATAACATTAGTGTCATTTTAGCCTATATAACACAAAGTCTAAAACCTAACAAATCAACTTCGAACGATTAATCCAAACCATTCAAACCGATTTACATTATGAGTGATGCGTTTACATACAAATTTTTTATATTTTCGAGTTATTTTAGTATCAAATCAAGCGGTAAAAATATTGAAAAAATGAATGTATTAAAATTAACTTAAAAACTCACATATTTGACCGCTTGACTTAATACTAAATAAATTCGAAAAGTTATAAATTTTGCATGTAAACGCACAACTAATGAAGTGGATTGGTTTGAACGGTTTGGATTCACCGTTTGAAGTCGATTTGATAGGTCTTAGAGTTGGTGTTATATAGGTTGAAATGACACTGATGTTATACTAGCCAAACTCAATAATCAAGGCTTATATATGGAGTGATAACAAATTTAATACCACCTCACTATCCTAACTTACATAAATTAAAACATGCTACAAAAGTGAACCGTAGCTCAGATAAAGAAATAACTTTTCCTCAATACACACTCATGCGTAATAAATAGTTCCCTAAGATTACAAAATTTATTGCCATGTCAACCAAACAAGGATGATACCTTAAAATAAAGAGATGCTGACATGGCACTAACAAAATTTGAAGGGGCATTTTAGGAATTACTAACCGTTAATACTATGACTTGGGAAGGTTTTTCATGACCGACCTAATGGCAGCTGACAGCTCATGTTTCTTTGACGAAGTTTTTTCGGTAGATACGTGATCTACCTTTCTATTCTCAGGATTTTCCAGTGCATCAACATGCTTCGCTCCTTTCTTACCAGTCTTTTTAGGGTTTTTAAACTTCTCTCTTAGATATGCCGGTGTCCTGTTGCAATGAAAAAAACAAGTATTTAATTAAGTCCTATCTAATGAGCTCACAACAAAAAAGGCGGAAGCTTAGATAATTCCCGAAAACATATCAATCATTTACTGCACGTTAAGATATTGCTATCTGAAAAAACAATTTTATTATTTTGACAGACCAGCCCTTCACCCCCCACTACACTTAAACTATCCTTGACAGCCAACGGAAAGGTCAAAATAACTTGCATGAAAATTTTAAAAAAAAAATGAAGTGCATTTTCTTGAACAGATTTTGACAGCCAGAAAAAAAAATATATAATACCTCTTGTACTGAGGATCAGTGGGATCCAATGCAAACTCATGGGAATTAACCAAAGCACTGAATCTTGGATCAGCTTTAACGTTAACATCAGGAAATTTATCATCAACGTCATTGATTTCTTTCTTTCCTTTCTTGCCCTTTGCCTTTAGCCGTTTCATGTTATACCCCTTCTTCTCACTCTTCTCATCTTCGTCACCTGCCAATAGCAACTCCAGCTCTGCCTGAGTTGCAGCTCCTGTCTCCTCGACTTCCTCTATCCTCTTACCTTTATCCTTCCTCTTGGCCTTCTCTTTAACCTTTTTCTCTGTCGGCTCTTCCATAAAGAAATCATCATCATCACCGGCATAATCGTTACCATGATCATCATACAGATCATCAGCATTATCTTGCATGGATTGGGACATCTTTCGAGCTTTCTTCTTCTCCTTCTGCTTCCTCAGAACCGACTCCCAAACAGTCTCTTCTGACTTGTCTTTGTTTTCCACGATCTTTTTACCAAGTGCCTCGAGATCCGTGTTGAAGGTGATCTCCATGTCACCCTCCTTATCTCCCCCTTCACTCTTCTCTGAGTCTGAGTTGTTTCCAGCATTCAAAAGGGAAAGGAATTTTTCTCTGGTCGCTTGCTTCTTGGCCTCAGGGTCTAAATCATCTTCTTCATCTTCACTGTCGTCAGTAGAGGCCAAATACATGCTCAGCTCATCCAGCTATATATGTATATGACAATGTTACATTAGAAGGGACAAATCATATTGAGAAACAGATTCGATAAAAGAATGCACCCCAACAATATTTTTTTACTAATGTTTAATTATACACTAGCATCACCATCAACCATAACCCCCCACAAGATAACAACAAACATTAAAAGACACTTCAAATCGCACACTTCTTCTTTCCCCAAACTGAGAGAGAGAGTGTGTGAAGCAAATTAAATCCAATAGACAGAAATGCACATGAGAGAAAAAAAAAAGGGATGGAGAGAGAGTACTTCATCAGGATTGAATTTCCGTCTCAAAACCTTCTTTCGCTCCGGCTCTTCATCTTCCCATGTTAGCTTGACTTTGCTGTGCTGAAGTGCCCTTGTCTCAAAATCAGGTTCCTTGTAATTCACTGGTGCCTGTATAATTACCAAACTTTTCAGCTGAATGTTCAACACGCTCCAATCTAAATGAGGTATAAGGTAATTCCACAACTTCTTTAAAAAAAAAAAAAAAAAATTAACAGCAATGAAGCCTACCTCAGTTGCAACATCACGGGGTGGATGATTGAATTCCATGGAGTCTGGAATAAACCTAAGGTCAAACACATTTGAGGTTTTTAAAAGCTCTGTACCATCCAGTGTTTGGTACACGTGATTGGCAGTTGCACTTGAATCACACACAACTACTGCAAAATAATACCTATAAAGAGAAAAAAGAAAGACAACATAACAATTAGTCAAAATCTCACAACAGTAAGTTCTGGAAAAATTAATTACACGACTCCGATGTTTGTAAACTAACAATAATTAGTCAAAATCTCAAAGGATCAGTTTCGTATAGTTTAAATTCATACCCCACAACTTGTAAAATGCATAGAGTATCAGAGTTAGGTATTGACCAAACCTAAGAGCAGATCTCATATGGTTTGACTAGGTAAGCAACCACATTGTATTAATTTGGTTAAGTTCCATAACTCAAGTAATATATTTCAAAGAATGTACGTCGCAAAAAATTCTTCCTAATAAACAGCACAAAAAAAAATTGACTTGTCACCTCAGCTTATTTAGCTCATAAGTTCGAAGTTTATTGTTGATCTCATCCTCATCTTCATCACCTGTATCCTCATCAAAATTACTTACATCCTCATCCTCATCCTCATCCTCATCCTCATCCTCATCCTCATCATCAACATCAACATCAACATCATCATGAACATCATCAGCATCAGCATCAGCATCAGCCTTATCATCGTCAGGCTTTATATCCAACAGAGCAGAGGGGCCATGAGTAGCTTCAACATCCATGCACTTAAGGCCAAATTCTGATGGATACACAGATACTGACAAAATCTTCCCACCTTTTGGGAGACACGAGTTCATCACCACATACAAGTCAACTGCCTGAAAACGAGATAATAATCACAAAATGTTTTAACACAAGATTTGAAAGTTTTAGCCAAAATAACCACTAACTTTTACCATTTTTAGGTTTGTTATTAAGCATCGGGCTTTTACAAATTAGTTTCATAGGTACAAAAAGAAATAGAAACAAAGAAAATACCAAAAGGTTGCTCGAGTTGCGATCAGGACTAAATGGTGTGGTGCCCAACTAGTTCAGATAGAAGCTTTGGCAATTGTATAATGTAACCCACAAGGCCACAAGGAGCAAAAAGGCACTAATATCTCATACTGAAGCTATTTTCTTTAACGAATCGTGGATTTGATACCACAACTTTTCATATACCAGTTTGTAAATATCATGTACCTTAAGATGACTCCAATCCAAATTAACAACCGCAAGCCGGTAAGTCTCATTCTCTATTGTTGGTGTATCGTCATGGTTTGCCATCAAGTAATGAACAATGTCACTATTCACCGAATTCTATACCCAAAAAAAAAAAAAAAATCAAGCACCTCATTCAGATTATTAAAGCAATAAATAATTAAAAAAATAAGAAATAAATAAATAATCAAATTAATAACCTGATCATCATTGTCGTCATCATCGTCATCATGAGAACCGCTCTCATCACTCTCCGACACATCATCACTCTCTGATAAATCAAGTCTCATTTTATCTTGCACCTCCACCTCTTTGTCACTATCTTCCTTTTCCCTCTCCTTATCTCTCTCTTCCAATTTCCTCTCCTGATTGAGATAATGCTGCATCAAGAACCTCTTTCCCTTCTCATCATTCTTTGGCCTCCCTCTTTTATCCACTGGTGCAGCTGACCCAGCAAAAATTTTATCTTTAAAAATTTTATCAAACCGAGAGTCAATCACCACTTTGTTTTCTTTTCTTCTCATCCTCCTAAACAATGGGTCCTGGCGCATAGTAGCAAATCTCTCATCAGTTATTATTTTCTCTCCAGCATCATTCTCTTCTTCATCGGAACTGTTAGTTCTTTGCTGCTGATGCTTCTTCTTTTTGTTCTTTTTCTTTGAGCCTGCTTTGTTGGACATGGTAAGAATTTACTTTTTTTACTTCGGGCATTATCATACAAAGTTTAAAAAGTGTTTTGAGTTCAATTATGATGCTATCAAATCATATCAGAACAACTTACCATTTTACTTATTTATTTTGTTATTATCTCTTCCTGGGTTGAAGCAAATGGTCCATTATAAGAATAAGTACTTCATTTGGGGGACAAACATGTATTTTCTGTGTTGAATTTACAGTATCATTTAGTAATAAGAGCTTAATTTGGGATTATGTACGTACTTAGTACCCTGACACATCATTCTATTAAGATTACCAATGAAGAATGTGGTACATTTTCAAAAAACCTTATAGAAAACAGACCATTCCAGATAAAAGAAAAAAAAAAACAGCAGCAAGTAAGCAAAATTGAAACAATCAGGTTTCAATTTTTTTTATTTTGGGTCTCAAACTTTTTCAAAAGACATAATGAACACAGCAATAGAACTTAACCTGAGTTATCCCTCATCTCATCGTCTCCATTTATCTCCAGAGAAGACTCGAGTTTGCGCTTCTTGTCATTGCTCCTGTTCTTCTTCGGCGGGTTTTGAGATTCATGTTGTTCCATTCCCGACTCAAACCTCTCTTTCTTATTCCTCTTATTATTTGTGTTCTTATTCTGCTTCCTCTCGTCGATTACGGCTGAAGGTGCCATGGCGGCGGCTGGGACGAAATTGGAAAGGAAGAGACCGAGAGACGAGACCGCTCGTTCAGATTAACAAAACCGACTAAAATTATAAGCGGTACTTGTCCGATTTTCTTTCAGCTGTTTTTCGGGCCTGCACAATGAAAAATGAAGAAATTTTAGCAGCTTCTCGTTCTCTAATAGATTTCATAAACAAATATTTTAGAAAACGTCGTAGTTCTTCACATTCATCAACTTGAAGTTACTAAAATCAAATGGTTCTAGAAATTAATACTAAAATCAAATGGTAACGGATATAAACAGAAGCCAAAGCCAGAGAAAAAAAAATATCTATTTGAAAATGCATAAATAAAATTTTGCAAAAGAAGGGCTACCTGTAGAGAGATTTGAAGGAGAGGCGTGATGGCACGTGGATCTGGCGCCGAAAGAGGAGAGGAGCGGGCGAGGATTTTCTTGGTGCGATTTAGGTTTAGGTCCGAGTGATGGGGAATACGCGTGAGTGAGAGAGGTGCGACAGTGGAGGCGATTTGATAGGCGAAGATGAGGCGTAGCGGGGGGATCGACGACTAGGGTTTTGGCGGGGTTCGCTGCGTGCGCGAGAGAGAAAGCGGAGCGGAGTAAAAAGAAAAAAAAAAGGTCGCTGGGAGAGAGGGGTTGGGAGTTTACTGGATGGGTCCAGTCAATGGAGAGGCCAAATTTTTTATTAAACAAAGAGTATTACAAAGGAGACATACACTAGGTGCGGCTCACTAGCTAGTCTGTTGTCTACACACATCATTCCATTTACACTTACAATCAGAATAAACAGAAACAACTACAAACTACACTGTGTGAATGTACTTAGCAGTATTTAATCCATTCCTTCATGCACAGAACATTGTTGCACGCTAAAGCCATTGCATCAGTGCGCCTCCCTCTGAATATGATCTCATTTCTGCACTTCTAGAGGTTCCAAAACACAAAGAAAACGACACGTCCATGTTTTCTTTTTCATCTTTCCTATGCTCTTGACCATTACCCAGGAAGTATACCAAATTGCTTGCACTGAGCCTCCAATTTTCATCAATGGTTGCCCTAATATATTACCAACATGGTACCTTACTGTCACAGCGAAAGGGCACAAGAAAAAAAGATGTAAGGCTGACTCAACCGGGCAATTCTGACACGTTTCACATCCCATATCTAGTAGCATACCTCTACGCCTCAAACCATCCCTTGTCAACAATTTTCCAAAAAGCAAACAGTAAGCGAATAACTCCACAGAGCGGGGGGGGGGGGGGGGGGGGGACCTTTCAAGACCAAAACATTGAATATTAAAAGTCTAACTATTGAAAATTATAAGTTAAAACATTACTTTTTATATAGTATCTGATTAGTTAATGAGTTTGAAACCAATTTGCTATATTTTTATCTCTTAATGAAAATTCTGAATAAGTCCTGCTTGTTTTCTTAGTATTTCAATTAATAAATATATTAATTAATCTTTTCTGTTGGTATATGAACCCTTTCAAGCATCGCAAGAATTACCATTTGA
This sequence comes from Carex rostrata, assembly GCF_964058835.1. Classification (NCBI taxonomy): domain Eukaryota; kingdom Viridiplantae; phylum Streptophyta; class Magnoliopsida; order Poales; family Cyperaceae; genus Carex; species Carex rostrata. Next base: position 4,190,003 of record NC_135918.1, read on the forward strand.
TATGCAGCATTTGGAATAAAGAGGATTAGGATTGAGTTTTGTTCAAAGGGCTTTGGATAAAATCTCATTCATTATCAAGCTTAAACGTTCAATTTATATTGAAATCTGTGCACATATATTTAAAACTTAATAAATTTAAATGACTTTTTGAATCTAAATATTTATACGAATTTTGATGAACGATTTAAAAAAGACTTTGTTCAAAATTGTTTGGATAAAATCCCCACCCAAGAGGATTTGACTAGATCATGTAGTAATTTTGCATAGGTCGGACGGGTTTGGATCGAATTTAGTTGGAATCGAATTATCACTAATCGGATCAGATCAAGTTTGTAGTTATGTTTCACATAATTTACTGGTTTCGAATCTTTTCGGGTTGGGACGGGTTTGGTTGAGTTTGATCAATGGAGTTTTTATTCAAAGAGTTTTGAACAAAACCTCACTCAAAGTCAATTGTAAACCGTTTGATATGTGTTTAAATTTATACGAATAGTTTAGATTTACGGAGTTGTTCAGAGTTATTAAGTTTTAAATATGTTGGCATGAATTTTAAAACAAGTAAAACGGCAAATTCCGATTTTAGATGAGATTCTATCCAAAGTCTTTTGGACAAAATTCAATTCCTTTGAAATTACCTGGTTAGATTCATAATCAGTTAAGCGGTCTATTTGGGTCTAGCAACTTTTAGTGGGATGCCAATTGGACACGTAAAGTCTAGTCGAATTCGGATCAAATGACTTTGGAATATTATCTGGTTTTGGATCATCTTTGGTCAAATTTCGAGCCAAAAATTTTATTCACTGTGAATAGACAAATAAAATGAAATAAATATGAGCAAATTTTGAAATGAGAATACATGTGTTCTCGTATGACCTTGTATGACGTCATGGAATACATGTTTACGTCATGGAGACGGACGGGTCCAAATTTTAATTGGAGGTAGGCATAAAATATTAATAAGAGTATACTTTTTTTTTCTCTCGACAAATCAAAACATAATAGTAGATAGGGATCTAAAAAAGTTACGGTACAACATGCTTCCATCACAGCACGTGTGTCGGTTACGTGTCATCCACATAATGTGACTATTTTTCAAAAATTTAATACGACAAGGTATGTCACACAAAAGATTTGGTCATAGCACGACATATGGTCACGTGTGATTAAGACCATTAGATCTTGATTGAATGATGAATCTTAAATAAACTAATCTAAATTATTAAAAAAAGAGTTAAACGTGATAAACGTGACCGGTCATGTTTGGACACGTCACATATGGTCACGGCGTGCCCTGGCCATGGCGTGATTAACATATTGTGATCATTCACGTGTCATGACCATCCTTTCAAATTTGATCACGGCATGACAAGACACGTGATCCAAGTTATGTCGTGACTAGTCATGACACGGTACATATTATATCCTGAGTAGCGGACCTCTTTTTTCTCCTAACAAATCAACGATTCTTTTAAGTAGAGTAGCGAATTGGATTGCATCTTTTTTTTTCCTTTAACGCGAATCAGTCTAGGATGACTTTCTTTTCTGCATAATTTTTCTTCTACCAGACCGTAAATTAAATTTAGGGGTAGGCACAAGTATACAATACCACTGGGTGTAATTTTTTTTTCGAATTCAGAGGTAGGCAAGCCTGACCCTTCTTGGGTCCACCACTGCATGGAGGCCCTGTCCGAATATATATTTCTTTTTTGGTGATGTTATTTTATGTTATTTTCGCATGTAGACACATCACTCGTAAGATAGATGAGTTTCAACGGTTCAGATTCATCGTTTGAAGCCAATCCAGTATGTTTTAAAGTTGAGTTCACAATGAGACTTGGTGAACTTAAGAACACCCTAGCGGGAGTAGAATTAGAAAATTTAGATAGGAGTGGCTAAAAAATAAAATGCAATAATATATAATGTGGGAGCTAAAATTTGAATTCAAAATCTCCCAAAATCCAATGAGCAACTTTAACCACTAGGCTACAAGTGAACATTTGTTATTTCATGATGAAGGCTAATCTATATAAAAATTTAAGTAAACAAAAAATTAAATTAAATTTTAATATACATAATTAAAAAAAATAGAATAATTGAGTGGATTAGTTGTCTTTGGAGTACACTAAGATCCACTTCTGCATCCTAGTTCTACTCATCTAATTAAATTAAATATCTAGTGAATTATATTCAAGAAGAATAAAAGAAAAGATAGGTGAGAACTACAAACATATAATTTTAGAAACTTACACAAATTAAAATTGTTGCCTCGTAGATTTGAACATAACATAACATCACATAAAATAATATCATCACATAACAAGTGATTTAAATTAGTTACGAACATAGCATAAAAGATCTAAATTATATAAAAATAAATAAGTTCAAAATAAAAGACTATATCATAACATTACAGATCTAATATAATTAATCTGAAGCACATGAACACCTCATAGCATAATATAACATAATACAACATCAGATAAGACCATACATCTAAAAAAAATAGGACGTCGTACCATTTTTTTTTTCGGACAAAGCCTCCGAATGCGTATCCTCTAAGATATCTCATATTTTGCGTGACTTTTTGGAGAATCTCAACTGTTCAAATACATTCTACGCGAATCTCAAAACTCAAATAATACTGGCCCCCTGAGCTCTCCCAAAACAGGCCCCGTGGCCTTAGTGTCACGTGGGGTTACGTAAGGGGTTACGGGGGAGGGCCGAAACAGGCCCCGTGGCCTTAGTGTCACGTGGGTCTTTCCTTGTTTTTATATTTAAAATTTACACTTCTTAAAACCTCAATTTTTGATGAATTGATAAATAAATCAAAAATCAAAAATTATTTCAACAAAGTTTATTGCTTTAGGTGGCCCATTATATTACTTCACATATATTTCCTTCTCCTTTCTTGTATTGGACGCAACAAAGATGTTTAATTTTTTCTGGGGTTTAGCTTGTACTACTTTTCACTTGAACAATCAATTTTACCAACGCCTATAAATTATCAATAAATTAGTCCTCGTTGCATTACTTAGCGCGAGTCTCTCCATCTTAACCTCTTTCACGGATTCGACTGGAGATTGGTGAAGCAAGTGAAATGGACGGAATCAAGGCGGAGATTACTGGAGAGGTGTTTGATGGGAAGAAGGCGGAGGCGATGGTGAAGGATCTGACAGCGAGCTTTAAGGCGGGAAAGACAAAGCCGTACGAATGGAGGGTGTCTCAACTGGAGGGGATAGTTCGGATGATAATGGAGAGGGAGACAAAAATAATGGAGGCGCTTCAGTCGGACCTCGCTAAACCCAACATGGAGGTTTACCTTCATGAGGTATCTCTGTTTTGCCCTGTTTGATTTCATATTTTATGAGTAATTCTAGTGTATATATGTTTTTAGAGTAGAACTATGGTGTTCACCAAGCTTCAATGTGAATTCAACTCTAAAATCTATTGAATTTGATTTCAAATGACGAATTGAAACCGTTGAAACCCATTTACTTAAGATTGATGCGTCTACGTGCAAATTTTTCAAATTTTCATATTAATTTTGTATAGAGTCAAGTGATAAAAAATCATTTAAAAAATAAATGCACTAAAATTAATTTAAACTTTCTACTTTTGACTGCCTTACTTTATACTAAATTAAATTTGAAAGTTTAAAATTTTTGCATGTAGATGCATCGCTCGTAAGGTAATCAGTTTCAACGATGAAACTGTTCGGATTTGTCATTTACAAAAGAGTTGAGTTCACAAAAGAGCTTGATGATCTTAGAAACACCGTAGTTCCACTTTTAATTGTATCTTAAATTTCATATGCCTTAATTATCTGACAATTATTCGTTTCAGATCCATATTCGAATTTATATTCGTGAATTATTTGGTATCTCCTCCATATTATGCATCTTAAATTAAATTGGCTGTCTTGAAACTGCAACGGCTGGGATTGATTGATCTAAATTCAGATTGAATCTGAACCCTTCAGTCAAATAATCTGTCTTCATTTGATTAAATACATCTTTATATGTGTAGAAGTATACATTTAGTTCAAATTGGACCCGTCACATGTATAGCCACACATATTACCACATGCATTTTTGCTTTGCACCGTTAGATTTGAATCAAAAATCATGCAGATTAAATCCAACGAGTGTAATTTTTTTCGCTGGAGCTACGCCTCTTTCCCCAACAATTTTTTTTCCCGTCTCCCTCTACAATCCCAGAAGCGTATCCTCTGCGGAGTTTTTCCGTGCGGAGCTTTTAATTTGGTTCGTTCGTTTTGAATCAGACGGACTAGATCAGATCTTACCTGAATTTAAAAAAAAAATTCTCAAAATTTATAAAAGGTCCGTCCGATCCGACCAAATTAAAAGGTCCGCACAACTCCGCACGGAAAAAACTACAATACGCTTCCCTACGATCCCTTCCCCGCTCCCTTCTTTCCAAAAAAAAAAGAAAAAAAAAACCCAGAGCGAGCGAGAGAGGAGATGGCGAACGATGATTATCTTTGGAGCGAATTTTCCTGATCAGAAGGAGACAGCGAACAACGATTCTTGATCGATCGGAGGTCTAGGGTTTACGCTACCTCGCTCTTAACCGGCGCCTCTCTACCTCCAGCATTAGGAGAAGAAGAAGGGAGAGCACGTAGGTTTCTCTTTCGCTTTTGAAATTTTGCCTAATAAAAATTTGAATCGAGAAATAAAATAAAAGTTTTTCCGCCTCACAAGAAATCCTTCTGTCCTTTTTGTGTTTCTTCTCTCTAAATGCAATATCGAGAAAGAACAAAAAAAGGGATATAGTAATTCAGTAAATTGGTGTCTTTCTTTCAAAATTTGCATGATTTAGTTGGATTTCTGTTAATTTTAAAGTTAGGGGTTCAGTAATTTATCCCTCTTTTCAACAAGATAATTTTTTTTTTGAAATTTTGATTTTAGAAATGTAAAAAACTTCAATCCTGTACCCGTTAGCATTTCATTGGTAAAGACCGCCTCTTATTATACCCACCAATGCTGCAATCCTTGTAATCATGTATATACAAATACTAATTCATGACAACTTCAAGCCAGGTTACTGGCAAGAAGCAATCAAGCCATATTAAATCATGCAAATCTTGCAAATAGAATAACAATGTGTTATATTTTTTTATCCTCTAAGGAGCAACAACTAGAAGCAATCAACTCTTCAGATATAAGATGCTGAACATTGTACATCAGAAGAATCTGTCAAGAACCAACACCCACCTATTCCTGATCATATAAAAATACCATCTGACAGCACAGACGAGTGGGAGATTGATGTGAATTGCCTAAAGTTTGGGAAAAAAGTGGCGTCTGGCACATACGGTGATCTGTATGTTTTTCTAATGGTTGCCATTCTAATTCACCTCTGCCACTTTAATAAAAAAATTTACCTACTTTTTTTCTTTTGCTTTGTTTTCATATTATGCAGTTACTGTGGCTTATATTTTGGCCAAGATGTAGCCATTAAAGTTATCAAGGATGACTGTTTCAATGACAACACGGTGCGCTAATTTGGTCATGAAGTGATGAAGTGGGAATTTTGAGGTTTGTTTTTCATTTTATTGAGATTGATTTGATTGATTGTTTACAACCTTATTTAGTTGCTTAACCAAAAGAAGGAAATAATTTGAGCACCCAAATCGGTACACCCATGTACCAATCCATTACAACAGAATTATTTAAAGAAATTATTAAAGGTTCTTAGAACAAATTACCTTACAGCTAAATTACCTTTAACCTCTGGTAGGTTTCTAGTATGGATCAAGGAATTTTTCAAATAGTATCAAAATTACATTATAGCTAAATTGTGTATCAACACTTCTCATGGGATAGTATGTTAAATATAGACTTAATAGACTTAAATATAGACTTAATAGTATCAAATAGTATGTTAAATTATGCGTGCCCTTCCGCATACCTTCCGCATACCGCATTTTACAACACTGCCATTATGAATGAACTTAATTTGTAAAATACCATGAATATAGGATCTTACAAGGCAGTGAACAAATATAGATGAACTTGATTTCATTCTTGTGGGCCTACTGTCATGAATAAGATAAGTAATAATGACAAGGGCCAGATTGCATTTTTGCATATTTAAAACTTGACAAGAACTGGGCCTTGTGTTCTCTTTGAATTTTAACTTGAATTGATGTTGTTTCCTTTGATTTTTTTTTGTAAATAAAACACTTAACCGAAACCCTAAAAACAAGTGTAGGTCTTTAGATAGATGCTAAACACGGTTCCTGATCTCAATACCAATCCCATGACATGGGTACCAGTCATACATAAATATAGAACCAAAGAAAAAGTCAAGACGCCTTTGCTGGTACAACATACCCCTCAAAAACAACAAAAGGAAATAAATATGGTAAACCTAGCTACAGGACACCAAATATGGTAAATTTTTTTTTGTTATAATGTAATATTAGTCAGAGGTTAAAGAGCTGAATAAAATCTTATACATTCTACATCTGTAATGTAGTCCGAACTGAAGCCGCGACTCTCAGAAAAAATAAGAACAAAAAATAATATTTGTTTTTTCTTTTGTAGGTGCTGCTTCCTCCATGTGAAATCAACAAGACAAGGTAAAATAGAGATGAACTAAAGTGAGACCAAAGGCATCCCCAAATTATTTCATTTCTCATCTTTTATTTCTACTGTTTATATAATCAATCAAACAAAATTTATCATCATCATAGTCCCTTGCATCACATAGGCAAAAGAAGTAGGCCAACACAAGGGAAAAGCACCCACTTGATGCCAGTAAAATCAGAGCCAAAGAAAGTCACTTCAACTGGTACCAGTATTGATACCAGTAAAGCCAGAACCCAACCCACAAAGTGACAACACCAGAGACAATGTAGCAACCCAAGAAAACTAGCACAAGCCAGTGACAAATGTAGGATTTTCGGATACCACTTTTGGGGTTTTGCGGTAACCAAAACCCTTTTAGGCTTAAGCTGTGGAAAGAACGTAAAACAAAAATTTTTACTTCTAACTCAAGCCGTGAATTAAAAGGGATATGCCGGAAAGACCAAAGCAGAGTTCCTTCTGAAGTCTTTCATTGCAAGGACCCTTTTAATCCTTTTTACAGATCTACTCCATAATTGATTTCTAAAACTTTAATCTACTTACAAATTAAATAGATTAATATAACATATTTATACCTTGTTTCCAAATCACAGTTGGAATGCAGACCGAGCGAGTAGAGCCTCACCAGGGAAGGAGTCGACTCGGAGTATCACACGTGTGATACCTCTATCGGTAATCCACCAGGACTAACCGGAGAGCGGTTTATTTCTTCTGCCAGAAATACCGTAAACCGCGGAATTATGCAAAAACACTATTCACGGGAATAAGACGAAAACCCATAATCACGAATTTTCGGTTGCTCAGTTTCATCAATATGCAAAACTGACATACCGCGAAATTCGGTAAAACACTATTCATCAATCCCGTAAATATTCTCCACAACAACCCGCAAGATTATACGTCAACTACGTATAACTTTCTTTTCTCAACCGAAACACTATTTGGGAGAGAAACCGGGAAAGAGAGAAAATACCGATTCGTTTCTGCACGAAAAGATACATGTGAATGTGCATATGTATATATGTGAATATATCTTTCTCTCTCTACCCCTCCACCCCTATTTATAGTGTTTAGATTCGGTTGCAAAAGACCAAAATGCCCTCCAAGTTCGGCCTATTTACAAGATATGCCATTCACACCTCATCCTTTTATATGTGAAATGACCAAAATACCCCTTCCACACCCTTCCACATCCTTCTCCATGCTTCTACACATGCAAGGTGGCATAGGTGTGAAATGACCATTTTGCCCTTGTGGATAGGATTGATGACATGTCATCTGGATAGGATCAATGACGTGTCATGCGGATAAGCTCGAATCTGAAAAGACCCGAATGCCCTCGGCCCGAACACAAATAATATTCGTATAATTATTCTGAACAATTATATATATATTTTTCTTTCGGTTATTTGTTTCGGTATCGATGACATGTCATCTGGATAGGATCGATGACGTGTCATGCGGATAAGGTCGAATCTGAAAAGATCCGAATGCCCTCGGCCCGAACACAAATAATATTCGTATAATTATTCTGAATAATTATATATATTTTTCTTGCGGTTGTTGTTTCGATAATTTATACAATGTGTCCTGCACATTTATAAATTAACCGGTTAACTTTTATACAACGTGTCATACACGTTTATAAATTAACCAATGTTTTTGCTTGTTATTTTTACATAACATTTATAATTTAATTATAACACGTATAATTAATTATAACCATCTTGTCATTGATCATAACCAATTTATAATCAATCAAAATAAGATTCTCCGATTAACTCCTATATGGTGTGACCCAATAGGATCTGTGTTATGTTGGTAAATAGAGTTAAAACTGTTTTAACTTCTATAATCATGGGTGGCGTCTGGCAACACATCATGACCATCCAATTACACAGATGATGCTGTACTGTACAATATCACGATCCAGTAAACAATTTACTTGTGTCTGTTCTTCTGTCTCATAGCTATCAGATCAGTTTCAAGGTAGATGTGTGTCATCCTTGCTAACTGAATCTTTTCTTGATCTTGAGCAGATTATCAAATATAATTACTCTTGTAATTATACCGCGCGCTGATAATCTTACTCTATCAAGGGGCCCAGTGATGCTATAACTCGTATAGAGATACGAGAGACAAGTAGTATTCTTGGCAGACTATCACTTCCTCAGCTAAGCTATATATATCGAAATGCTACCGTTATGACTGCTTTTTACGGACAGTGTTAGATAACACTCACACATATATATTTCTTAGTGGGAACGATAAATACCTCATACTTTAGAACGTGACACTGAATGAGAAACATTAATGACACGAACACAATTCTATTTAATGTCTCATTCGGGGTCTGTCAAATACCATGTTCCTAGAACATGTATCTATGTGATTAAAATGACATCTCGTGTCAAATGGTTTGTAAAACTTAACCATCTTTTAATCCACATACTAACCTTATAGCGGTAATTAGTGTTCCTGCTAATTACCTTGGTTAGTGACCTTTTAAGATTAAGAGTATATATCATCTATATTATGGAGTTTCACAATTTCAGTCATGAACTCGAAATGATCCATAAATTCAATAATACTCAAGGCAACAAAATGATATTAATCATCCAATTCATGAACAAAGCTTTATGATAAATTATCGTATTATTGACTTCTAGATTATTACAAACTAACAACAAATGCACGATTGAAGGTATAGTGCCTCCTATGTTGTTGTCATTTATTTTTATTAGAGGCATGCTATTTATACTAGCAAACTCCTCAATTGTAATTACAAGGGAAAAAAAATTAAAAATATCAAGTGGGAGAACTACCCTCTTACCATGAAATAGCGGGGCCAGTATGCACCAACCAGTACTGTTTGGAAAAAAACAACTTACAAACTGTTTGTACCAGGAAATATGTAAATCCTAACCCAGGAAATTTCAGGCGAATTGAATTGAATATAATTAGGGGTAAAAAAAAAAATACTTCCCTTTAATTTCATGTTGGATGTCAGTAAGGCCCATTAAAATTGTCCCTGCATATTTTACTGTACGTCATCCTAATCAGGTGTTGTTCCTAAATCGGAATTGGAAATTGAACATATCCTTGGATGTAGCATACCTAACATACTTATATAGAGTATTATGGAAAAATATGGCAAAGCTTCTTATTTGTATTTGGGGGAGTTACAAAGGGAAAATAATTCATATCCTCTCTCTCAAATCAGCATTTGTGTCTATTTTATCAGTACTGGAATGACAACCTCACTAAATTTCTTTCCTGCATGTGAAAGACCTACTTTTTTAAACAGAAGGGGTCAATTTCTGAATTTGCCACCCTCTTTTTTTTCCTTTCTTTTCATCGGTCACAGGTTTCTTCGCGGTGAGCAAGACATTGTTGGCTAGAGTGCTTACTCCTACACAGTTAGTTATTATCCGCCTTCCCTTTTTAATTTTCCATTAATTATTGCTTGGTAAGATAATTACTAATTTGGAATAATACAATATTAAAAATTGGTGCTTACCGGTTTGGGTCTGATAGGAATTGTAGGTACCAGTTTGGTAAGGTAATTACTAATTAGGAAGAATATAGTACTAAAAATTGGTGCTTGGCGGTTCAGGTCAAAAAAATCATATATAGTTGATACTTTAAATTAAGGAGGTTTAAATTAGATGTACAACAAAAGTTATGCTGAAACGGAAAGAGGAAATTGGAAATTGATGCCCCATGAGTGTATACAAAAAATATAGTTTATCGGGAGGTCTTGAGCGAGAGATAAGGCATGAACCATATTAATTTAACATATCAAATTTTATCATATGTTTTCAATTTGAACAATTGTAATCTACTTTTCATATTTTATTTGTTCATTTTCAGAAATGTTGGACTACATCGAAGAGGATCAATGGCAATGATATTTCAAGAATTTTTTCATGTTATATTTAATCTTTTTTCATTTATTGTTATTTATTATTTGTCTTATTTTTTTTTCTTAATTCTATGTGAATTAATAACAAAATCTTTTCATATTTTATTCAATTTTATAATATGTCCCCGTCGGAACGTACGGGCACGATATTAGTGTAACATTATCCATTTAAAGCAGTGTTCTAAATAGCGCGCTATACCGTTTTTGGACCCAAAACGCTAAGCTATACAATTAAAACACGCTATTTGAGCTACAGACGCTATAGCGGTAATAGCGGTCCGCTATAGCGCATAGCGTGTAGCGCAAATAGCGTGTAGCGCAAATAGCGCCCGCTGTGCAACATGTTGTTTTTTTTATTTTTCAATTTATATGGGCTTTAAATAAAGGCTCAGATTGGATTTTAACCGTGATTTTTTTTTATAATTGACATACTAAGCTTTATATTAAATTATTAATTATTATTTTAATAAAAAAAATTATTAATTATTAAATGAGATCAAATAAGGAAGCTACAGCGCGCTATGCAACATGAGCTGTTTTTTTTTTCTTTTTTTAATTTATATGGGCTTTAAATAAATGCTCAAATTAAATATATTAAGATATTTCTTGAAGTAACAAAATGATACTTACTATATGGTAGTTTGAATATTTTGAATAGATTAAGATAATTAATTATGCCATGATGTCTAGGTTATTTTGAAATTTAAATAGAAAAAAGATAGATTATGTCATGATGCTAAATATATTTTGAATAGAAAAAGATCGATAGTTTATGATATTAGTAATACTATGGATATTTTGAGTCGCAATTTGGACTTTGTATTGGTTCAATATGAATACTATAATTTTTTAATCAATTTGATGTTATTTATTATTCTATGAGACTTATATAATGTTGATATTTAGTACAAATATATGATATAATTTTTATAAAAATAAAAAAACGCTATGTGGCATAGCTTTCGCTATAGCGACGCTATTCGCTATAGCTTTTTTTTTCGGCTTCCCGCTATGACGCGATAAACGCTATTTAGAACCTTGATTTAAAGTGAATTTGATTTTAAATTTTGATATTCTTTTACTATATGTATCCGTATTGATGTCTTGAAAGGCATATATAAATTTGATATTAGTATTATTTGCTCCGTTTACAATATGACATTATATATGAGGAAATTAAATAATCAATGAATCTCCTGCAATTGCGAGTTATGCGTCCTTTAAAATAGAAAGTTCAACACATTTTTTTCAATTATCACAAACGTCGTCTTGGATCTACAATTCGAAGTGCTGATGTAGAAGTGCGAGTGAATTAAACTTTGAAATAATGAAGGTTAATTATATAAAATTTTCGTGTTATGTACTAAGATACACATTACAGTTTACTTTAAATCGTATAAAATATTATGCAGAAGTATAAATTTTATAAAAATAAATAGGATCAATTAATTTTCTTTCATTGTGCATGGATCCGCTACAACATTGAAATGAATCAAATGATGTTGCCGCCCCCATTTTCTTTCTAAATTGTACGCCGGCCTTTCGTGTAATGAAAATTTTATATGCTTCACATTGCACGAACTAGATGCAATTTGGACCGTCCAATCTCAGTCGGACTGCTAAGTTTGATTATTAAAACAGTTAATTGGATGAGCATTTAAATTAATTAAATTTAGAAGGAACTAAACATGAAAATTAATGAAGATTACTTAGGACTTGCTCCAGAAGGAGGGACGCGGAGGGAAGGAACGGTAGCGGAGGTGAAAACTCTGAAAATTTGGTCAGCTCAGATCAAGTTCCCTGCTCCACAAGAAGAGAATTAGAGAGGGAGCGAAGGGAAACGAGAGGGAACGCACACTGTTCGGAGGAGAGAGACAATGCAGTTTTGGGCGAAATCTATCACCTCCAGATCGGGATGTAGATTTCACTGTTACGAGGGTAGTCTCCCCTTCGTCCCCTTCCCTCCCTTCCCTTTAATGAAACGATTCTGGAGCACAGCCTTAGAAATATGGAGCTCATGTCACTGACAAGTGGACCCAAGATCCTGCTTTCGTTTTTCTTTTCGTTTTTCTTTTCGTCGTCCTTTTAATTTGAAGATTTAAGACAATTCGGACTATCAGCAGAAGAAGACGACAAAAGGCGTTAGTTCGTTGCTGTCTTGCTGAGGTCAGACACTCACCTGCAGTTACTCGATCCTGCTATTTTGGGATTTATATTATCATCGTATATTCGTATCCTCCCAATTAAAGACCAAACCATCTACCAAAAGAAGTTGGAAAGTTTGTTTTGGTATGGCCAAAATCAATGGATATGTTTCCCAATTAAGCTCTCAGTATCCTCCTCAACTGCTACGCATCCGTATCATCTTCGATCTTTCTCGGCTATTTAGCGATTGAAGAGGTGCTACGCTGAAATCGAAGCTGCGCGAATGGAGACACTGGTGAACGGTTTGAGGAGGAGCTTTCAGGCGGGAAAGACGAGGTCGTACAAATGGAGAGTGGCTCAACTGGAGGGGATACTACGGATGATGAATGAGAGAGAGAAGGAAATAATGGAGGCGCTCTGGACCGACCTGGCCAAGCCTAAGACGGAGGCGTACCTCCACGAGGTTAGTTCATAAAAATAAATAATAACATACTAAAAATACAAACTATTGCAAAATAAAATAAAGAAACAATGTTGGAAAAATTAGTCACATAATGTGTGATCACATGGCATGACCGGATCAGTTTGCATGACGTGCATTATTTTCAATTGAAGGAAGACATGTCACACAAATGGACATGTCAAGAGACACACGAGTCACGTCACGTGACCTACACTCATAACATGACATACCTGTGACATGTTGTGACGGAACCAGTAACGATGTGACAAATTTCCTTCACTACATGGTGTCCTTTATTCGAGAACTCAAATTTCAATTATACCATAAGTTTTCTCGTTTGGATTATGTCATAATAAAAATATATAGTTATAGTACGTTTTGTTTTATGACCAGTAGCAGCAAGTGAGAATCTGAAAATAGTACATGTACTAGTAGTACAACACGGTAGCTACTAAGTACTACTGTGTGCATCAAAAGGGATGATTATGAAATATATTCATTTTGTATATGATAAAGTTTGGTAACGAGCTGTAATTATTTTTCTGAATAAAAGAGCACAAGCAAAAGAAAAGGAGGAGAAAAGGAACTGGACCGCTTGTTGGTATAGTGGGAGGAGGAAAAATTTAATAAATTTGTGGAATTGATAAGAGATTAGCTGAAAGACAAACCAATCAATTATGAGAAGAGAACAAAGAAGAAAAATTAATTACAGTATTAACCTGTACCAGGCTATGAGCCCATACCATTCTCAAATTAAATGTTACCAAAAATAAAGAATAAATTAACCTATCTAATCATCATCAGGGACAGCAGTTTCATGTATGCTTATTTGCTTCCACTTAGTAGCCATAAACATATCAGATCATACCAGCTGTACTCTGAATCAATTTCTGGTATATAATGCCCACCATGAGTCCAGTATTAGTTAGAAACGAAAGCTGTTGAAAGTGCCTGAACCATCTCACAATAGCGCAAGCCCCAAAGTGGTAAGAATACCAGCAATGGTTCTGTCCAAGCTAGAACCGAAGCAGTGTACAGATCTATACCAGAATAAGACAAGTGACAGCCAGACAGCAAGCAGGGGTATAAAAATAGAGTGCTCTATGAGTTAGGGAAGGTGATATTACAAGCATATGATGAAGAATAATAATTCTGAAATAATAAATCATGCAGATTTCTTTGTCCAAGGCAGCATGCATGTTTGCATTGAAAGAACTAAAGAACTGGATGCAGCCAGAGAAGGTAATAACCAAGAACTAATATTTAATATTTCAGTACTGTATTGGCTTAGGTCTTGATCTAATGCTTTATTTGGCCTGGACTTGCACCACTATTGGTAAGAGCACATTAAGTGTCAAGCTATCAGCAGGTTTCATGTCAATTTCATTAAAAATGGCCTTGAGGTTCTAGAGTGCTTTTTTAAAACTATATGTTTTCTATATGAGATATATTTTATGCTTAAATCAAATCATATTTGTCAAAAAGAATGCAAAAAATAATAAAGCTTCTAGTACCACAGTACCTTCAAGTATTGTACCCATCAGTCTCTGTTCTCAAAAATAATAAAGCTTTTAGTACCACAGTACCTTCAAGTATTATTTGCGTTCTAATGATCCTGTTTAAAAATATTTATGTTAATTTTGTAAACTATTTGTTCTCGTTAGGTTCCATCTCTTATCGCAACTTTTTCGTCAACTGCGCAAATAATTCCTGAACCACTTGGGATCGTTTTGGTCATTTCTGCATGGAACTATCCATTTGGTAATTCCTTCAGTTGTTTCTTTATAATCATTTGTAATTTTTTTCTTCATGTTATTTTAAGTTCCCGTATAACATATTTCCTTCATCATAGCTTTGATAACTGATCCCTTAATTGGGGCTGTTGCTGCTGGTAATGCCGTGGTGCTCAAACCATCAGAAGTCGCACCATCCACGGCAGCATTTTTTGCCAAGTTTTTACCACAGTACGTCGACAGCTCTTTTATAAAAGTTGTAGAAGGGGCTGTACCTGAGACAACTGCACTTTTGGACCAGAAGTGGGATAAGATATTTTATACAGGTTTTTCTCCTGTCCTTGAAATGTAGACCTTATTATACTAATTTTTGCTAATTAGCATCTTCTTAAGCTGTGATCCGGAGATTATTTTGCTCCAGTTAAATAATTGCTGCCTTGTTGTCCTTATATTCTTCATTGTTCCTTCTGAAATATTGATCTCATTAATTTCAATCACCACAATTTTCACAGAGAGACATAATCAGGGTATCTTTATTCTTCAATATTTCAGGAAGTGGGAAGGTCGGTAGAATAGTGATGGCAGCAGCAGCTAAGCACCTAACTCCAGTGGCTTTGGAGCTTGGCGGTAAATGTCCAGTTGTTTTCGATTCTGATGTAAACTTAAAGGTGATCAATTATTATTAGGCAGTGCATGTCAGTATTGTAATTAATGAAACAAACAGTTAGTTAGGAAGCTGTTTGATGTTCTGTCATTTCATACATGATTAGTTGATGGTCTGTTTGATGTATTGTAATTAAGTAACAATTCATTACTTGCAATAGCCTAGCTTATATAGCCAGTACATACACACAGTAATCAACTAATCATGTATGAAATGACAGAACATCAAACAGCTTCCTAACTAACTGTTTGTTTCATTAATTACAATACTGACATGCACTGCCTAATAATTATATCTGCTATTGATTTGCAACTGTTGTGATTTCTCCAATTTGTTTCTGATAGCTACTCGAACCTTTTGTCATTAGTTTGTTCTGTTCATTTCGGTCATGTATTAAGTTGGTGCTGTCTAACTCTAATTTGCAATTTGAAGGTCGCAGTGAAAAGAATGGCTGTTGGGAAGTGGGGATGCAACAATGGACAAGCTTGCATCGCTCCTGATTATATCATTACTACTAAATCATTTGCCCCAAAACTGGTACAATTTTCTCTTTCACTCTCTCAATATATTCCCAATTTTTAAACGAAGAAACAACTAAGTAGCAGAGGAGTTTGAGCAAGGATGATAGACTACTACCATAACGAGCATTTTTAAATTATCGGGCTTGTCTTATCAAATATGAATTGCATTGATGTACTATAAACTACTACCATAATGGTCAGGTCAGGTCAGGTACATTAACTCACACACCACCTGGACTTGCACTGATTGAGATTGCAATTTCACATTCACAAATCTTCATCACCAAATCATCTTTTAGTCTTTTTAACAAAATTATTGAGGCTCTAAATTCCATCCCATTGTTTTTGATTCCAGCGAGGTCTCAGTTCCTAAGTCTAACATTCTTTTGTTTGGTGGTCAATTTGGCAGGTGGATGCTTTAAAATCTACTTTGGAGGAATTTTATGGGGAGGACCCTCTCGAATCAGCAGATTTATCTCGAATTGTGAGCTTTAGTCATTTCAAGCGTTTAACAGAGTTGCTTGATGAGGAAAATATTCCTGAAAAAATTGTTTATGGAGGGGAGAGAGATGAAAAGCATCTGTAAACATTTTTACTCAGTTTCACTTTCCAGATTATGAAATTCATTTAACTGCTTCTGTATTTTTCTTATTAATTTAAGTGTTAGTAAGAGCACAAAGAAAAGAGCAGAGACACTGTCAAAACCATATTAAGTAAAATAAATAAATAAATGATTAAGAAAAATGTTTAGCACTACATAAAACCAAAAAGGATACCATTTTAGGGAAAAAATAAGAAGTGTATACAAGTAGCAGATTGGAGATATTCTTTTTGAAGTGGAAAACATTTCTTCTATCTATTTTGATCTCAAGCCAAGGGTCTTTGAATTACCTCTTTTCAGGAAAATAGCTCCTACAGTTCTGTTGGATGTCCCATGTGATTCTCTTATAATGAAGGATGAGATTTTTGGACCTTTGCTTCCAATCATTACGGTTAGTTTATAGTGATTTGATCTGTCCACAATGATATTTGTGGACGCAAATTATTAGCATGCCTTTAAACTTTTTATCTTGATATGGATGTGAAATAAAGGATGTCAGACCCACACAATGGGAATAATTTTATCTGGGTTGTTCATGATTTTTACTGGGCTGATGTGAACTTAAAGACCCAAATGATGCACTAGCATGTACATTACATATTCTACACAAAAATTTAATGGCAGGTGGAGAAGTTGGAGGATAGCTTTGAACTGATCAACTCAAGGCCTAAGCCTCTAGTGGCATATCTGTTTTCCAAAAACAAAAAACTCGAAGAGGAGTTTGTACAAAATGTGTCAGCTGGTGGAATTCTAATTAATGATGCAGCTTTACATGTAAGGCTGTTTTTTTTTTTAAAAAAAAAAAAATCCATTTAGTTGCTTACCACGTATTCTGCCGGTATCTTTTTTCTTAATATATTAGCCTGTTTAGAAACTTTGGGCTTGTTTTAAGGATCAGCTTGGTATCATGCCGTATTAAGAATTGTTGGTTGATTCAATATGCTTGCAAACTTTTTGAAATAATGGAGCAAGAACTTCACTGTTTAATATCTAAAAATAATAGGTAGCCCCAACTTGAAAAAAAAAGGAAAGGCATGAAGTAAGTGCCTTGGATAATTATGACCAGGTCAATATCAAAAGTTCTAAAACTGTATTAGAAATTTAAACTTGATATACGCAGTTTACAAACCCGCACTTGCCATTTGGTGGAGTCGGAGATAGTGGAATTGGTGCTTATCATGGCAAATTTTCATTCGACGCATTTAGCCACAAGAAAGCAGTTCTCTCGCGCGGTTATGCTACAGAAATGAGGATAAGGGCCCGGTACCCCCCATACACATACCATAAACAGATCCTCTTAAGGCGCATCATTGATGGCAGTTTCATCGCTCTTTTTCTAGGCCTCTTTGGGCTCCACAGAGATTAGGTCCTGTGGGAACCCAATTTCTGTATTTCTTTAAGGAGCATGAACTAATGGGAAGAATTGCTTGTGCAATTGTGAATTATAATAAAGAGTGGTTTCAGCTAAGTTTGCATTCTTTTTTCTTTTGAAAATTTGTTGCAGGGGAGTTGAAGTTGAGGTTGTAATTAATGACACAAATACTCTCTTTCTCTAATAAGACTCGTTAATTGCTGACACTTTTCTCGATTTTATCTGGTACAAATAAAACAGTAGAATGGATTCAGTTGCTTGTAATTAATGGCAGAATTACTCTCATGGTAGTAAGGAAATGTATAGGAAATCTTTGTGCAAATGGCACCACCTACCAAAAATCAAGGCCTACATTTTGTAAGAGTTGAACTACAACTAAACTTGCTTACGCAGGTGCTACAACTAAAAGTTAAACAAAATGTATATATTTGTCAGTTGCACAATTTGCCATTGCTTAGATCAATTTGTTTATCTCACTTCTTGTCCATTGGATATGCTTGGTAAATAAAAAAAATAAAATCATTAAATTTGTGCACAACCTTTAGATTGTATTTTCATTTGCTAGAAACCGGTTGCTAGGATTGGCCGGGATACCTCTAATTTTATTTGGGTGATATCTCAAAAAGAGGAAAGACAGGGAAGATGGACCAGTAATGGATCCTACCATATTGCCTCAACCATTCAAGTATAATACCAAAATACCATTCTAGAATACTTTTAAAAATCATATATATCTCGTTATTATTCTTTTCTAGAACCATAAGTTGTCCCGGGAATTAGTGGTATCAGGTAATAATCAATAGAGATATTCGGTTTGATACCTCAGAATAGCAACACAATTAAATATAAAAAGAGTACACTTTAGTATGATAGCTACATGAATAGAGGGAAAATAGCGATCCCTGTCAGCTCAACTGAAGAAATGAACATAAACTAATATGGGGGGATGTATGAGCAAAACCACTCAAAAGTTTAATTAATTTTATACAATATTAGGTTGTAATTGTTGGTGTTATTCCTCATGTACAAGGGTTTTATACTTTTCTACATCAAAGGTTTCTTTCTAGCTATAGTTGCGTGGCACAGTATTGAAGAAGAGACCTTTTTTTTAATTAGGGTGGGGTGGGTGGGATATAAGTCTATTAAAAAAAAAATCATCAGACCAATGATTATCTAACAAATCGACAAATAAAATTAATTCTTTGTAACTTTCTGGTAAATTACCAGAGATAACTTGATAGAGGAATTTTTCCTCTTTGTAACTTTCTGGTAAATTAGCTGGTAAATTCTATCAGCTAAAATACTCACAGTGGATCAATTTTTCTTTGTAGATTTCCTCTCGTTTACCTCTAACATATAATGGTAAAACCATATATGTTTTTGTTTTTATTTTCGGATATGGAGAGATATTAAACAGATATAAATACAGATATAATATAAGTACCTAATTTAAATATTGTAATAAAATTAACATGTTATTTAATAAATTATTTTTTATTAGAAAATAAAAATAATATAAAATACATATGTATTTTGGACATTCAATCATTATGGTAAATAATGTTATATTTTTTCATAATAAACTTGTTATGTCACTAAAAAAAAATATATTTATGACTACAAAACTTAATCACTAACATAACCATACTTTTAATTATATATGACTATAAAAGAAGAAATAAAAAAAAGTATACAAATAATTATATTATTTGTATTCGAATCCGAATCCGAATCCGCACAAACGGATATCCAAAAACTAAAAAAAAAGGTCCATATCCTTATTCGCTTTCGAAACCAAATTTGTATCTAGATAAATTATATTTGTACCAGTATCCAGTGGCGGAGCCACTTGAAAGGAATTGGGGTTGGGGGAGGTTGGTTCAATTGACCCTCATTTTTTTTTTTTAATTTGTGTAACTTTATCTTTTATCATATATAGTTAATTGGAGGTGGGGGAGGTTGGTTCAATTGACCCTCATTTTTTTTTTTTTAATTTGTGTAACTTTATCTTTTATCATATATAGTTTAGAGTAAAATATTATAAGTAGTGTAAAATTAATGTTAATTCGCAACAAGAAAATTATATATAATTAATCTCCATTCACGTCTGACCCTAATACTTAAATGTCTGGCTTTGGTCTTGCCTGTATCTTTTTTCGCAAACTATATGTATATGAATATTCAAATATGCAAAAATTAAAATACGAATCCGGATACTGACAAATAATATCTAATCAGTTAACTCCTAGATATACATCATTTATTTTTAATTTTCAATTCAGTGAAAAAAATTTGTATTTTTTTTGTGAAAGTCCATAACAGAAGCAAAAAAAGAAAAGAAGTGTAGTTCGTTAAAGCAAATTTAGAAGAAAATATAAGTAATAATACTCACCAATGAAAACTCGTCCTTAAATTTATTTGATACAACGACTTAGTATTTAAAATGTAATTTTTTATAGAGAAAAAGAAATTACATTTGAAATACTAAGTCGTTGTACCAAATTAGTATTTCAAATTGTAATTAAATACTCAAATCAAAACTCGTCTTTTTAACTTATTTGGTACAACGACTTAGTATTTCAAATGTAACTAAATACTCAAATTTATTATATGATCTCCTAAATTTTTTAGCTTCAAATCAAAAGTTGCAATTGGAAACAAATCCGAGTATGTTTTATACCTCTTCCCGCAAAAAAATTCAAAATTCAAAATTTGTGATTGGATCAAAATGTTGCTTTGACCATTGACCAACAACATAATTTTATGACTATTTAGTTTCAAATTTTCTGGAATTTTTTAATCAAATATAATCCCATTCTACGACCATTATTTCACGAATACAGAACTATCATTTAACTTAACTACATACATATTCGATTTAAAACTATGAAATAACAACATAATAAAATATGAGAAGAATAACACAAGTCCGCATCTTTTGCATTAACTCTCTCTCTTTTTAAGTTTAATGCATCACGGCCATCTGACAGGATCAGAGCCAATTCAGCATACGCCTATGACACATGGTGTCCTTTAATATTAGTGTGATCTCAATTAGATGGTCCGGATCTATTAACGCACGTTCCGTTAATGCAGAGGATACGAATTCGATAACACCACTCAAACGAAATTTGTATCCTTTGCATTAACTCAAACTTCGAGTTAATGCAGAATAAATATGAATCATTCGAGCTGTGTTGACACGAATTTTAAAAGGATCTCGTGCATTTCACTTTAGACCAAATTAGTCTGAATCGTAATCAGACAGTCAAGATATATTAACTCAGAGTTTGAGTTAATGCAGAGGATACGGATTCATTCAAACGATAGCTACATAATTGGAAGATAAAGAACTAGCCTTTTCTGGTCCCCGTCAGCTCGCATGAAGAAATGCACCTCAAAATAATTAATTGATTGATTAAAAGTTAAAATGAAAGGGAGTAAAGCAGCTCTAATTTCAACCATTTTAATAAAAAAAATAGGTTGTTTTGGAAAAAAGCGTGAGATGTTCCCAATCATTTGGCAGCCTTCGACACACCGCACTAAAATATCAGCAATTGAAATTAATAGCTAAATAAATTTTAAAAATTAATCTGCTACATTAATGTAATTAAATAAAATTATTTTTTGTATTCATATCAGCGCATCTTTCTTTTTTATTGGAGAGAAAATACTAAGAAATATTTTGAGCTAATCAATTAAACAAGTGTCATTAAACAAATATTTTCTTATAAAGCAAATTTGTTAATTTAGCAATTATAATATATTTAAGTAATTATATTAGCAATTGACACATTAAATTAGCAATCTTAAAACAATTACTATTGTAGATGCTCACGCATATGGCGCAACTCTGTGCTTAAATTTACGTAATTGTTTAATGCATTATAGTTTCAAATCCGCTACAGAGATAATTTCGTAAAGATGGTTACAGTAGATCAGATACAGTATCAGAATCTCCAGAGAATCCTTTCCCCGTTGAAAACCGCTGCAGGTTAAAACCAGAAGCATGCACCTCTCGTCCTCTCTGCACGTTTTAGCCGATTCTTGGTCTGGATCCTTTCCGCCGTAATATTATGTGTTCAATGTAGGGGTGGCAAGAAAGCTCGTAGCTCGTGGACCGTTCGTGACTCGCATCTGGCTCGCTTGCTAACAACTCGTTCGTTAGTGGACCGAACTATTAACGAGCCAGCTCATTACTAGCTCGATCCAAAATTAACAAGTTTGAGCTGGGGCCTAGCTCGCTCGCGAGCTGGCTCGCCAGCTCGGTCTAACTATGAATTTGTAATATGGTATGAATTTATGTGAATTTAGTATGTATGAATTTATTTTATGAACTATGTTTGTATGAATTTGAAAATTTAGTATTTTAGTATGTATGAATTTAATTACAAACTTAATTTATAGTAGTGAACTTTATATTACATTATCTAATATATTTGGGCTTTTGGCCCACGAGCTTTCACGAGCTGGCTCAGCTCGCTCGTTGTCAAAACGCTGACACGAGCTTTCACGAGCTGCCACTTTTTCAGCTTGGATCCGAATGTTGGCTCGCTCATGACTCGCTCGTTGCTAAAACGAGCGAGCCATGAGCTTAGTCTAGCTCAGATCGAGTCGGCTCGTTGCCAGCCCTAATTCAATGGTGATTTCATAAGCGGGATAGCATTTTTCTAAGAAAAAAAAAAAGTTGGCTGGCATGATTTTTGAAAAGTCGTCAAATTACCATACAGGCTTATTTTCAGTTAAATCTTACTATAATAGCTGAAGTTTTGAGGCTTTAATAGTAATGCTTTTATATTATTTGGAGGTCATATATACGTACCTTAGAAAAGAAGAATTTTTTATGGTTGCTACAATAGAAATAAATTGATATTTAAGGATAATTTTAAGGCTTTTTATTGTTTTCATATTATGGTACTTTTAGTTTAAAACTTTAAATTGTAATACAATACAACAATTATAGGATAGTGTTATGCTCCATAGAATTGAATTGGTTAGAGGAAGTAGACGGGTAGTGTTATGGTTCATATGAAAATATTATTCCTATTTCAAATAGGATATTTTTCAAAAATCCAATAAAATAAAAATACAACATTCGACAAGATTTCGATCATAAAGCATATTGAGTTGTTTGAATCAACTATTAAGTCAGAGAAAAAAAAATCTAAGCTATCTATATATCGATTGAAATGCAAATGTTTATACTATCGTTAATTCTAATTTATGAATCTAATTAGTATATAGGTTTCAGAAACATGCTATTAAATTGGATTGTAGAACTTTACAAATATATAAAGTGGTACTTTTTTTTTCATAATGACATTGACAAGTATTTACTAAGATCTTCTTATTATAGTTTTATCTTTGAAGCCACTAATTTCTATAAAAGAATTAATATATTTCTAAATTAATATTTATTTATTTTTGTCAATCTATTGTGACTAAATCAAATTTTTTACATAGCACTTGATAAAATTCATGTAACAAATAACAATCAGAAAACTATCCTTGTACATGCATTAGTGAACCATTTGGTCTTCACAAGTTTAGTTCCTGCTTAAGGCAAGAGTGATATTGTTTTTGCATTATCGCTTCATTAATGTGTGTTATTTTCTTTTTTGAAATAAAGATTTTGTTAACCCAATATTTTTTATTAGATTATTCTTTTGCTATAACCGAATCGATAAATTTTACATAGAAGTAAGATTGATCAACATCTATGCACTATGCTAGACCTATTATTTTATATGTGCTATTGATAAATTGATGTCATAATGAATTTACAAATGAAGCATTACAAGAGAGCGCAAACTAGCGGCCATAGAAAATCATGAAAAAGCATGATTCCAAAATCCAAATAGAAAGTCAGAAATGGTATCCAAAATCGTCCACTTGTGAATCCTTCGACATTTTATAAGAGCATCCGACTCGGATGAGGTTGACATTTCAATAAATCAATTGTTTTAAACTTCATAAATCATGTAACCACCTCCCCCAGAAGCGTTCCCACGCACCTACACATTACAAAACTCGATTATTTCATTTCGATCGAAAAATGACATCCGTATCATCAGCGTCATTGACCCACTTTTTTAGTTTTTAGAAATTAAAAGTAAATACTGATTTTGTTTTCAATAAATAGATGGAAGCGAACTATAACTATTACAAGTAGAACTAAGGTGTTCTTAAGTTCATGTATCTTACGAGCGGTGCGTCAACATTCAATAAAAATTAAATTTTCATATTAATGTTGTATAAAGTCAAGTGCTAACTAATTATATCTTGTTTCGGGTAATTTGTTTTTTTAATTTCTAAAAATAAAAAATTATCACTTGACATAATCATTGTTAAACATCAAGAAGGAATCCGTATTAGTTGTCTCATTTTGTCGATAAAAAAACCTGTACAAACAATTCACAGATATTGGGAAGACAAATAGTGCTCGAAGATCGAATTCTCCTTTGCTTTTGGATAATGTAGGAGTATAAATTCATTTAATAGATAGCGATTCATCTGTATTTTTAAGTAATTTTTTACCACTAAAATGGAGACAAAATGATTTTGCTAATTTATGGTTACCGATTCATCTGGTATTTGACTTTACTTATTAGTAATTTAGTACATCTATCTTTTCCAATAAAAGACTAATTGTCATATAATAAAGTTTTTGCAATTGTAATTATACATATTATATATTTTCATCATCTCCTCAAATTATGACACGTATTATTTATAGATCTTATGAACTTTTTTTTTTATCTACAAACATTAATATTGTGATACATTATTTGCATTATAAAGTAACATATTATTTCTAATTATAGTTGTATCACAAAATTTAAACCTCACCTAATCATTTTCAGATTTAATTTGTCACTGTGTTAAGCATTACTGTTTTCCATCTAGACTTTAATTTAAGAATGAAACTTATATAAGCCAAATTAAAAATATTAACTTGCAAGTTGACAATGAAAGCACTTTAATGAAATACTGCGGACATATAATGTATCTATGTGTTAATAAATCAGGGTTTTCACACGTCACAACATTATTATACGAAAGTAGGTATTAATTATATTGAGAAAATGAAATGCTTACATAAGCCACAAATTTTATTGGAATCGTCAACATAGGACAAGAAAATTGTGCCCACTAAAGAAATATATTGATCAGGCAAAAACTGCCCCCGTCCAATAAATTGACGCCGCATTGTTTCTAGCACACAGCATGGCCCGAAATGCATCGCCAGATTTTTTTTTTTTTTTTTTTAATAGTTGCTACATCATCAGGTTGTTAAATTGTTACCCAACTTTGTTTCATACTACCTGTCACAAAATTTGCTTGAGTATATTCCTATCAAGTCATAGAATCTTCCGATTCTTGAGTTAATTTAGAAAATTAATGGTGCATCACAATAGACATTCTTTTTAATATGGAACACAATTGACAATCAAAATTCAGCGAAATTAACATAAGATTATGAGTGAGTCTATGGTACTATGCATATCACAGGTTGTTACCGTGCTACGGCTCTATATTCGAGTTTTCAAATCCTAACGGTCGATCCGAACCGTTCATCTTGTTCTCCATATTAATATATGTTTGGATACCAAATTTTACATTTTTTGAAATTTTTTTACTATTTTTTTAGATATTTAGAAAATCACTTGATCTGAAAATTTTGGACCATCCAAAAACAGTGATTTTCAATAAATCTAAAAATATAGTAAACAAATTTCAAAAAATGTAAAATTTGGTCTCCAAACACATATTAATATGGAGAACAAGATGAACGGTTCGGATCGACCGTTAGGATTTGAAAACTCAAATATAGAGCCGTAGCACGGTAACAAATCGTAATATGCATAGTACCATAGACTCACTTTGAGTCCGAATCTGCTATAATCCCGGAAAGGATTACAGGACCCTGAAATTCTAATATCAAACATTCAAATATTTTCTGCACAGATCTCGAAAAAAGTAAATTTTAATGCATAAATCTCGAGAAAGACTAACGGTTCGGATTGAAATTTCAGGTCCTGTAATTCTCCAAGAATTACAGCAGATTTATTTTCACTCACTCTAAGATTATTATCTTCTTCTTCTTTTACTGGAGACTTTTATTAACTCTATGTATATATGTCTATCTTTTTTAAATATTTATTGTTGCAATTGAACACATGTTTCTACTGGATAGAAAGCATCTACAAACACATCTACACAACGATAGTCGGTTGGAAAATGTTAAGTTTCTTATATATATAGCTGTTGGTTTTAAAAAAAAAATTTGGATCAATTGAAAAATATTATTGTTAACATATGAAAATCCTTATAACAAATAATGTAGAAACTCTATGTACTTTATTTTTGTTACTAACACAAGTTATCGATTAATTAATTGGCAATGAAATATTTAATAATTGCGGAAAAAAGTAAGTTTGACTGGTGAAAGGGGAGGTAACACAATTAGTTAGGAAAATGTCCTAGAGTTGTTGTACCTAAAGGTCGAGAGCGATTCCCACTCACGACTTTGCAGCCTCTGCGAAGGTTTTAAAAAAAAAGACTAGTGAGCTCCAGATCCACGACCATTAATTGATGAACTCCCTTTTGTTTTCATGTAATAAATCACAATTTCAATCTTAAATGATGAGTAAAACAACTGGTCCAATTCTACTTTCTGAGCAATTTAGACTTTTTTCAATGTACGTACACAGGGCAGAGCCTAACTGTTAAAATATGAGAGTTGAATATAAATGGAGGTTAATCGTGCTTAAAAAAAATCTTATTGCGAATAGGAGTCAATTTTACAATACCCATAATATTTTTAGTAATAAATAGGAGGTCAGTTGAATCCCATTCAATTGAACTAAATATGTCATTATGTATACATGGTTGAACTCAGGAATTGAGCTAGAAATAGACAAGAAAATGAGTCGAACTGGAAAGAAAATAAGTTGTGCTAGAAAGTAAATGAGTTGGAAAAATGAATGAAGATTTTACATAATTATGCAAGCCACCATGTTACCTTCTCTCAAGTTAATAGTTAATTTTAATATTTTATACCATATTTTAATTAAGATTTTCTGTAATTAAGACAATATTAATAGAATAATCCAACCATATCTTTTAGCCAATAATGAGCTCCATTTAAAGTCAATTGTATTTAATATTCGTTCAAATAACAGCTCAGGAAGTACATATTTACTATATTAACAAAAAATAAAATATTCGGGCAAATTTGCAAAATAATATTAATATCTTACTTGTAATGGGCGTCGCGTCACACCCTACAATTATAAAATTAAGTTTTACACATTTCACAAGACTTTTTTTTTTAGCTCAGATATTTTCAAAGATTCTATTTTTTATTTCAAGAAGAGGCTTAATTTTGTGCTTATCCATTTTTTCTGCACCGCAAGTTTTGAACGACGAGCAAACATTCCTTAACCGCTTCGCTGCGTCGTCTTGAACACGTGTGACGTGTCAATATCACGACCGTCCACGTCGACGATCCAGTCGTGCTGCCTCTTGGTAATTGGAAACCCGACTTGGACCCTAGTACAGAGAGAAATTGCGAGGAAGCAGCAGAATGCTGATGCAAGCATGCCACGTCATTGCTCTCTTCAATATTTTTTTGTTTTTTATTATTATACCATGGTTTCTTTTTCTTTTTCAATTACCAAGGTTTTTTGTTCGTCCTGTAAAAAATTTTACATTGGGTTTTTTTAAACTAATAAATCTCTACATATCACTGCTCAACAAGATAATGCAATTAATTAGTAAGTAATTTTTTTTTTTAAGAGTATAGGCCATGTTCGGCAACCCTCCTTAAGAGTGAGGGATTAAAAATTTAATTTTTGCTAAGGAGTGGTTGTTTGGCAAGATGCGTAAAGATTAAGAAAGTTGAAGCAATACATTAAAAATGTCATGGTAGGAGAAAAATTGTAAAAGACCAATATAACCTTTAAGGTTTTTTTTTTTGTTTCATAGAATCCAATTAATAGTTAATGATGCTTTTAAATTGCATAAATTTATTTTCACATATAATCAATTTAAGGTGAATATTATATTCTAATAAATTTTCAGAAATTATAAATTTTAACTAATTAAAGAACAATCAAGTTGGATGAGCTTGATTTTTACACCTCCGACTGTTTATATTTAGCACAACTTCAATATATCTTTTTAAGCATCTCTTGTCTGTCATAGTTAAGAAAAATCAGGTTCATAACTTCAATTAAGGTTGAGATTTTGTGATCCATTAATATAAAAAAAAAACAATTAGAACTTCAATTCTTGATTTTCAAGTCCTTTACCAGTAATCCTACTGATGTTTTGGACTGGTACCAATGTACCAGCTGCATTTTGACTGGTACCAACGTACCAGTTGCCATAAATTGGTACTTAATTCATATTAATACTAGCAATGTAGTAACAATAAAAAGAAACACAAAAATGTAAAATTTGGTCTCCAAGTAGATTATAATATAGATTAAACATCTAACGTTTGGATTTGTTGTTTGGACATCAGAAATTACGATATTGCCCCGGCAGCACCTCCGCTGAAATGCTGCCGGCAACAATTTAGCCGTGCCCTATATATATATATATAATTTTATTTTTTAAAATTATCATATATGATAATGGATAAGATAAGGAAAAAAAATCATTACTTTTACCCATACCCGATAAGCTAACGAAAAAAAAAAAATCTTATTCTTACCTGTGTTTTCAGATACGATACGAGTCGGGTAAATGGATAAAAGGGTGTCATTGACACCCCTAATTGCATTCTATTATTTTTGAAAATATTAAAATAGATTATGCTACCGATTTATTTTATTATTTTATTAATACTACGAATATAAAAAAAAAATCAGTATAAATTGTTAGACAGAAAAGGTTAAACAAGCTAATTTGTTAAGGAAAAGAAAACAATTGTCATCGAGTTTTGCCTTGTGAGACTTTCCTTGATGGTAATGTATTCGTATAATCGTATTATTCTTTTTGTCTATGCGTTGATTTTAATGGCCATCTCTATCCAAAGTCCAGACTGTATATCGAACAATGTAAATTCCTTTTTAAAGGGAAATAACTAGTTATAGAAACTATCTATCTTTTATTCCAAATTTTATTTGCACAATGAGTATATTCTTTTTTCTTAAATTCTTGAAATTACTTCAGTTGCTTGCTCATTTGATTTCGATCAAGAAAAGATAATTTCTAGAAAAGGTCGGAAGTAAAATGAGTTTTTTCACGGTTGACCACATAAAAAAAATCACAACAAATAATATACACTTTATATGTAATTCGACACTAAGAATATTTCTGGATTAAATACCTAGGAACATATTTTACTTTAAAGAAAATATTCGTGGCCCTTTCATTACTTATTTTATCCATGTCTTTCATCACTTAGAAAACGTTATGTGCCAATTCTATCTTATGTCTACCGTAAAATTAAATATAAACTTATGGAAAAATTTTATGAGTTAGTATAATTCAATTTGAATTCAATTTATACTTTAAGATTTTTATTTGTCAATAAAAATTAATGACGCTTACAAAAGGTTCAATTGAATTTATGCGGGACAGGAATTAGAGTTTGATTCTTTTATCTTGATAAAGGCAGCCAGCTAACTCTCGACTCTTGTAATATATTCCCATATATCTCATCATATAATCAACCTGTACAAATTTCAAAAAAAAAAAAAAAAAAACAGAAAGGATTTCCCTTTGATTTAGATTTATATTATTATAATAATTAAGGAAGAACATTGATGGTAAAAATTATATTTAATTAAAACAGGACGTCGATATCATTGTCAACCATCTCCCCTCAACAATTAAATACACTAAAACGTTTCAATAAGAGAATCAAACATTTTAAAACAGGGTTGAAAAAAATACTTCGTCGCTCGCCGCTCGCCGCGTCTCGGAAGAGACTTCCTCATCATAGTGGTCCCACCAAGTGGGGCCCATGTCAGACCATTACAAAAGAACATCTAATAAACAATGCAAATTTGTAAAATTTCAATACAGTGAACCATGGCTCATGGAATCCCCGGTTGAATCGTCCTCAGTCGACCCCACCTCGCCTATGCCACGGGAACGCTATCCTCTGCGGAGTTTTTTCGTGCAGAGTTTTTAATCTGATCCGTTCGTTTCGGATCGGACAGACTGTATTAAGGGTTCACCAAATTTTGAATTTTTTAAAATTCGGACAAAATCTGATCTGATCCGTCCGATTCGAAACTAACTGACCAGATTAAAAGATCCGCACGGAAAACTCCGCAGAGGATACTTTTCCACGGCCACGGGCTTCATCTAAAAAAAAGTCGACCTCACCTCGTTAGAAGACCTCCAAAGTAGCTGACGCATGCCCTGACATAATAAATTGGGATGGTTTGCTCCGAGAGCAGACAAAATATCATTCCAAAAAGACTATGGTCAGGCTCACGTGTATCTCCATTAACCTTGTCAAACAGGGGACACGTGTCCCTTGCACGGCCTATAAATACACCGCCCGCCCTGCCTTCATTCATTCTGGTCTTCTGCTTTTGAGAAAACTCGAAAGCGATCAATTTTGCTGTTTTCCCCAATCTTTGTTTCCTTTCCGTGCTTTTTAGTAGGGATTTTAACCTAGCTGAGAAAATGAACGGCGGAGATTTGAACTTGCCTCCCGGCTTCCGGTTCCATCCAACGGACGAAGAGCTCGTGATGCACTACCTGTGCCGCCGCTGTGCGGGCCAGCCTATTAATGTCCCGATCATTGCTGAAATCGATCTTTACAAATACAACCCCTGGGAACTCCCTGGTTAGTACTTACAGCGCAGTTTCCGCGGATCTAGCTCAGTCTCTTTTAATTGAATCGTTAGATCGAGAAGTGATCCAATGGTGCATGATTCACTCATATTGATTTTACTGATTTACTTTTCCAGGCATGGCGATGTATGGGGAGAAGGAGTGGTATTTTTTCTCGCCACGCGACAGGAAGTATCCCAACGGGTGTAGGCCGAACCGGGCTGCGGGTTCGGGTTACTGGAAGGCGACTGGGGCTGATAAACCAGTCGGTTCGCCGAAACCAGTTGCCATAAAGAAGGCGCTTGTGTTCTACGCCGGAAAACCGCCCAAGGGTGTGAAAACCAACTGGATTATGCACGAGTACCGGCTTGCTGACGTGGATCGATCGGCTCGCAAGAAGAACAACAGCCTTAGGGTTCGTAATTTTCACAATTCTAAGAAAAATCCGATATATTTTTTGTGTAAAAATAAATCGAATTGCGATTCTCGCCGGTGCGAGGTAATGTAATTACTGGTTATACCTGGTTCACTATAATATGAGCACCGTCTCCCACTTGTTGCATAAAGTCGGTGGATGTTACTTTAGAAAGCATGCTCCAGGTGTACACAATAATTACTCCTTTTTATGTTTGTCAGTGGGGTCCGTTGCGGCAACTAGGTCAATTTGTCTTTTTAATTCCTAGGTCTGAAAAGAACAATAATTGAATAAATACACTATCTGGGCCCCACACTTCGTACTTATCGCCTCACAGAAGCCTAAGATAGCGGCGCCACATCTTTTAGCTAATACAAACAAAAACTTGTGTTGTCGCTATATTACTTTAATCAGATCCGTCGATCAAATATCTAATGTCTTGATATAATTTCTCACTTTACAGCTCGATGACTGGGTTCTCTGTCGGATCTACAACAAGAAAGGGGTGATCGAGAAACAACCCGTTGAGGAGGAGGAGCGCAAACCGGTCGGATCAAAGCGTCCGAGAGCGAATTACAGCCCGAACCGGACTGTGAATCCTAACCTGATGCAAACCGCACTCAAGAAAGAGGAGGTTGAATCCGAACTGGGTGAGATCTGGCACGTGACGCACGCGCCTCCGCAAATGACCCCACCGCCTCTTACCGACAACATGCTCTATTTCGACAAATCTGAGTCTGTGCCGCTGAACCCGTATAATGGGGACTCCAGTTGCTCAGAGCACGTGCTCTCCCCCGAATTCAAGTGCGAGGAGGAGGTCGATAGTCAGTCGAGCAATTACTGGGGAAACTGGGAGAATGCCCTTGGAATGGGATTTAATAACGAATTTGCAATTAACGGGTTCGGACCAGTTTCTCCTACTGGGTTTTGCCGAGACCCTGTTTTCCAGTCGGACATGTTCACTTACCTTCAGAAGCCCTTCTGATTTCGGAATCAGAGTGCTTTTAGTAATTTGTGCTAACATAATTCAGTAAAACGGTGATTGCTAACAAAAGTCTAGGACCGTTCTTAGCAGTTGGATCTGGCTGGGATGATTGAGGAATTGGGGATTAACTGAGAAGTGAGGGATTAATATGAGGTTCATATGTATCTGGGTAGTTTATTTCGTCACTAACCGACGGACCCATGTGTTTCAAAGAGGTGAAAAGAGGGATTAATTGATGTTCGACTCCTCTCCATTTCTCAACTGAATTGGAGAAAATTTCGAACGAAATTCCGCTTCAATACAGGTGCCAACAAAAGTGGCATTCAGGAGGGAATTAAAAAAAAAACGGCGTGTGCCATACCGAGAAGTTCGAATTTGATGTCAGAACAGGGGCGCGCACGAAGCCAAGGAAGAGATAGGTGCGGGAACATTTCCAGTTCTTTTAGAGTTGGGAGGACGAGGTGAACATTTATCATAACAATTGTCTGGAGAGAAATTTGATGGTCAATTAAGAGCAAACGATGGGTCGTAATCACGTGCTGAGGTGTACTCTGATAGATGTTTCTTTTGCATGTATCTATTTTAATCGTTTTTGTTTCCTTTTTAGTGCAATTTTCAGGAGTCATTTTCGCGGGTCGGGGGGATGACTCGAGAATCAATTTTGTTGTGCTTTTCTCCTTTTTAATGGATATGTTTCTTTAGTAGAAATCTTTCGCTTTCTCTGAAGAGAAGAAGCGACAATGTGCATGCATTTTACTTGGGTTAATTAAGAAACTGATAAACGCTAGAAAACCAGAAATGTAAACGTCTTTGATGCTCTCATATCCTTAGTGGGGTCACACATTTGTTAGCGACCTTTTTGGTAGAAAATTAGCAAATGCACGCAGTTAATAAACTTTAACTTTTGGGTTATATGCATGCAACTTGTGATGAAACTAGAATAACTTCTTCACTGCACAACTTCGTCTTATGTAGTTATGTCTGAGACGCTCCGTATTTTCAGCTCATCTAAACAGCTAATTAAGATTTTGCAACAAGCATATTTTAATGAATTCAAATTGTGGGAGACGACTTGAAAATTTACCGAATTAAATCAGATTAAAGGCTAAATATGGATGACGACATGTGCCTAACATTAATGGGTTAATATTTGCTCGCCTACTGTGGATGATTAATTTCAGAGGTTTTGACCTCACTTCATGCTCTGAAAGAAAAAGCTACATATGAGAGCCCTAAGATAAGAGCTTGGACCTCACTGAGTCACTTCATTATTTTCCTTGTATTTGCTTCAGATTTGTAATTTACAATACTGAATCACGGAAACAAATTTGCTGGAATCCACGGGGATTTTAGGGACCCTGAAATTCTCAATCCAACCATCTATATATTTCGTGATTTGTACATAAAATTCCGTATGCTTTGAGATTTGTGTGCGGACGAACTTAGACAGTTCGATTTGGAATTTCAGGGTCCCTGAAATCCTCAATGATTTCAGCAAATTTAATTTCCTGAATCACAAGTCTGATTGAAACATTTTTCACGTTTTCACTTAATGTTGTGTTTCAATGTAAGTGTCGAGATTGTTATGAAACAAGCATGCACGTTCAACACTGGTAGAAGGCTTATCAGAGGAGAGGACAGTTTGCTGCCATTTACTGATAACAATTGTCGATGAATGAAATGATAACTTGCAATTATCAGACATGCAGATTCAAATTTTCGAATAATGCACGTCTGTTAAACCCATGATTTTTATGACCACATTTTCGATGAATGAAATGCAAGTTATGGAACATTTTTCTTTTGAATAACAAGTTATGGAACATTTGAGATGCATGTGTATACAAATTCCCACACTCCATTCGGCCTCATTGTCTGTAACCTTTTCCCTCTCTATGTTTATAATGTTTTCTTTGCTATTTCTCTCTTTCTTGAGATACTCTTTATCCTATCCAAACAAGGCACTGTAAATGTTACAATCCTCGGTTAATATACCTCGGCAAAGACCATCCAATCCGAAGCCTGCGCCTTCACTGTCTGCACTGTTTCGAATAAATAAGAAAAGAATAAAAGGAGAAAAATTATCAAAGTGAGAAGGTTATATATTCACCTATGTACATAAATGAGAAAATGGGATCATAGAGCAGAAGGTCCAGACTTGGGAAGCCTGTCACAAGCTGTTTTGATCCATCCAATCTGGCCATTCTCATTGTCATAGACAACCATCAAATCTTGCAGGGTTATATCTAGGAGATACAAAAGGTGTTAAGAATTAGTATATTAGGAGAAAAGAAGTGAAGCTCAATGGACAAAAAGAGATAACAGCTCAACATGATTATAATCAATTTCATAATGAATAATATTACAAAGAACTTTATACCTCCAATAATACTAAAATCCTTCAGCCCAACCTCTGATCCATTGAGAATCCCCAAGCATGCATTTCCATATTTCTGAAAAGAAATGAAAGGGAAAAGAGAATGGCCAAACGTAAAACTCGATCAGTAATGCTTATACTATTCATCACAAATTTTTTATCAGTAACATAGTTTCAATCTGCTTTGTCTTTATAAGAGCAAGAACCTGTCAGCTAATCCAAAGTTAACTCGGCAATTTAAATCTTACCGTGACAACTAGATAGTTCTCAGGAGGTATCTCCAGGTTAGGTTTCTTGCCATTCACAAAGCTAAGAACCACTGATTTGAAGTACTTCTTGGCATCCGAAATAGACTTGAATGGCTTTTGACCTTTCCAACACAGAGGCAATGATGGGTCATCAGATGCCTCTTTTAATGGCGTGTTGCCTATGTCACTCTTCACCTGTACATTATCAGACATGCAGATTCAAATTTTACCATTCAATTCTCTCATTTAACACAAGCCTATTTTTAGATAACAAATTTACACCAAAAGTAGTACCTTACCACAAATATAAGAAGAGAAACTATGATACAACATATTAAAAACATAATCAGAACTCGCAACATAAAAAGGCTTCCATTGCCTGAGTAAGAGTGTTAAAGGCCAAGTAATAGGTTCTTTTCTACAGTAAAATGGGAGGGTACTTACAGATTTGTGATGAAGTATGACTACTGTTGCAATTTTGAAAAAGAAAAAAGAAACAATTAGTTAAAATTGAGATATTTTTAGTACCGCAGAAACTAGAGCTTGGTAAGCTTGTGAGGTGAAGTAGGTGTAGGAGCTACCACTGTCAAAAACCACATCCATTTTCTTTATGCAAAGAGATTTTCCCCCAAAGTACAAATTTGCGGGTCCTGGTGAGTAATACCTGTAACATTAATTCAAGATTAAGAGAAATTAATTACAATAATAAAAAAAAGATATATGGTACATATGGACTTTCGGAGTTAGATCAGTACACCATTCCTCATGGTTGTTTTGCTAAATGGAACAAAAAATGAAATTTCTAGCAGACCAAAGGTTGTCGACTTTAAAATCATACTATTGTTTTCATGTACCAGCACAGCACCAGTGAAGTTGAAAAACAAAAGCATCAACAATAGAAATTTTGTCAACCCATACTACATGAGAACCCAGTCTGCTGAACTCTCACATACATTTTGAAAAAGAAAAAAAAATCTATGCCAATTATACACTGGTCTAAATTAACTTAAAATTTGATTTGATAGACAAAAATACACAAGCATCCATATAAAAATAAAGTAATTAGTAAACAATAAAGCAATTAGGTAGTATTTGCTAATAAACTAATTTTTATAATACATATGTAAAAACATACAGCAAAATAAAAAAAAAACCTATACAATCAAGAACTTCCAAAAAAAAAAAAAATGTTGCATTGTTTAATGAAAATAGAAAATATCCCCACAGAAGTTGCCTCGGTTTCTAACACATTAATAAACTGATATACTGACAACCTAATTCTATATAAAAACTTTTATTTAAAGATAAAGATTTAACTGTGCAATATTTAAACAGAATAATAAATACATTTGATCTAACTTTCTTAATATTGTTATAAAAATATGAATTATATATGATCTTTTATGCTTGATTTTGTTGTTGCATCAACTTTAGATGGTGCTAAAGACTTTCAGCAAACACTCATACGGGCCTTTTTTATATAGATAACACATGACTGCTTTTTCAAGTTTAAAAATTTATATACTCACTTATGGGTGCGAGACAATGGAGCCCAGGAGACCTTAGAATAAGGCACTAGATCATCTCCAAAGAAGAGAAAGCCACCACCGTTCCTACCAAGGCAGTGGCCAACCACGTTGCGGGTCACACCTTGATCCTTTAATTGTGACACGATACTCACCTTACCTCCTCCCAGTCCTAAAACCCCATCTGTCAATGCTGGTGCATTTGGATTTGAAAGCTGTTGGTCATACCCACAACTGAATAAAGAAACTTAGGATTAAGTTCATGTTGACTTCTCTTATAGATAGTTTGTTTGCTGGCATATAAAAATCTACTTGGTTTAATGTCTGCATAGTTTACTGTAGTCAGATGCACCAGATAACATTTTTAACATGCTCACATCCTTCACTAAATGCTTGCAGACACAGTGAAACCATTAAACCAAAATGACAAAAGAATCTTTCCATTGAGGAAAAAAATTTATCTTTTGTAATGTTTCTCAAACTTTTGAGCTTCAACCTACCTCTACTGATCTAGATTGCATACAACCTAGTCTCTCAGAATTGTACTAGAAGTGGGGCATAACTAGGTTCATTTTAACAGAACATCTATGTTTATCATCTAGCCTAACTGTTGGAAGTCAAACACAAATAGCAACAGGAATTCTGGCTGCCAGCAGCAAAATGAGGAAATTGTTGTATGATGGCATAACGTGCAATAAAAAAAATACAAACCCAAAGGCGAGAGTAGGTCTAACAGTGGACGAGTTGGCAAGACGAAGGGTGAAGGCATCGGATACAAGTACACCAAGAGAGGAACCCTGATCAGCATACTGCACCTCATAGTCACATTGTGATGTGTCAGTGTCACACTGGCACAACGCAGAACATATAGGGTCACTACATGGGACCAGCTTTTGCTTTGTCGGCCGGTACAATGGGTGTGGCACCTGTTGTTAGGTTCATAAATGTTAGATTAAAGATTGCGGAAAATAATTTCCATGACCTGTTTAGGATCCCAAATTATCTTCTGCAAATGGGATTAGAAATTGTGATATAAGGCCCAAAACTTTTATAAATACCCATAAATATAACAAAATTATGAAATCTACCCATTTTTGAACGTATCTCGGAAATTGCCCAATCCGCTTACTCAGTTACCGGATTAAGAACAAATTTCCGCTAACTGTGCAACCGGATGCATGCAAATTGTTAAGTTACTGGGTAAGCGGAAAGAGGGCATTTGTTGGGTTAGAGTTGGGTTACCCACTTAGCGGAAGGGTGATTTTTTAAAAATAGCTTACGAAATCGTGATAGGGTAGACTAAAATTTTCGGTTAGTGAGTTAGCGGAAAGAGATCTAGTTATTCCTTCCCCGGTTTTGTAATGTGTCTCTATATTCGCAACAAATCTCATATCACACTTAGACGGAGAGAAAGGAAAGCCTCAGACAGAGAGGAAGGAAAGAGAAAAAAAAAAGTAATATTTTTTTTTATAATTAATTTGTAAATTATTTAATTTATGTTAGTTATTATTTTTTTTAAATATCAATTTTTTCAATTTTTAACTATCTATCTTTTTCTGAAATTATGTTAATTATCTTTTATACTAATTAGGATATTTTGATGTGTGTGGTAATTAATGAGCCAATAGGATCTATTTAAGTGCTACATGCTGTGTGGGGTATTATCAGCCGAAATTTTTATAAATACCCTAAAAAAACGAAATTACGAAATCTATCCAAAAATTGAATGGTATTATAACTGGATTTTGATTTAATTTCTGAAATTATGTTAGTTATTATTTTTTTTAAATATCAATTTTTAACTATCTATCTTTTTCTGAAATTATGTTAATTATTATTTCTTTTAAATATCAATTTTTATAATTGGTTTTGTAATCTGCTATAAATACGAAGCACACGATCACACGGAGAGAAAGGAAGACACTCAGACAGAGAGAAAGGAAGATAAAAAAGAAAAAGAAAAAGGTAATTTTTCTTATAATTAATTTGTAAATTATTTAATTTCTGAAATTATGTTACTTATTATTTAATTTGTTATAAATTATAGTTTATTATTTTTTATAATTAATTTTATTTAATTCAGAAAATATTCAAAACGGAGAAATTTTGTTGTACTTATAGTTCGTAAGCTATTTAAAAAAAAATCACCTTTCCGCTAACTGAGTAACCCAACTCTATTTTCGCTTACCCAGTAACCCAACAATTTGCATGCATCCAGTTGCCCAATTAGCGAAAATTTGTTCTTAATCCGGTTACTGAGTAAGCGGATTGGATAATTTCCGAGATACGTTCAAAAAGTTTGTAGATTTCGTAATTTTGTTATATTTTTGGGTATTTATAAAAATTTCGGGATATAAGACAACATCAACATTATTAATAAGGGTTGCTACTAATGCTCGATCTCAGTCATTCATTTTGACTTGAACATCCAAATTTAGGGGACACCTTAGATTGTTCCGAATGTTCTTTCCCATACAATGGATGAGGAGACAAAGATAGTTAATGAACGGCATATATTGAACCATTTCCCAATTAACAGTGAAATGATACTCAGTTTCTCTCAAATGTCACCGACACATATCTAAGATATGATAAATGCACCAAATTAACGGGATCAGTTATTAGAGAGTTACCTGATGAGCATAAATTATATATACTTTTTTCTAGGTTTCATAACTTGACCAATTTTCATGTATTTAGGTTAATTTAGTTTAATTTAATTTAGAATTATACCAAAAATCAAGTTACTGTTCAAGTCTATTTAAATTTCAGGAAATGAAGCAAATTATAGATCTACTCGCAAGCTTTCCGAAAAGTGGTAGAACAATGAAAACGGAGTTACGGATAATGAGTTATGCCCATTTGAAGTTTGGATCACAGCAAAAACTGAGGCAGGACACGGACCGTGCAAACTCCACGCAGGCTGCGCAGAAAGCAGACAAAGCAAATATGAAAAAATTCTAGCTTTTGACATCTTTTCGTATTTTTGTTATATCTTGGTCATACAAACTCTGTTTTAGACAAATAAAGGCTTGCTAGAAAGATGACAATGAGATCTACAATTCTAGAAAGGTTATAAATCAGAATTTGTAATGTGCAAGTCGCAGGAACCTTTTAAGAAAGGCATCAGCTGAGATTTATTGTCATGTCTCATGAGATCTTGATTGATTCACCTTCCATTCTTGGTTGCTTGCTCCCCAAGTCACAAAATAGCTATAAATGAGAGGGAGACAATAGGAGGAAGGACATCTTTCCTTTTGGGGAGGCCATCTCTGAGATACCAGATACCACCATTCTTCTCCACTTTGTTTCGAGGGCTTGGAAAGAGGAGGCTCGGCTTGGAGCTTATTTTCTTGGAGTTTTATCATTTCTTTCTTCTTTCTATTTGTTTTATTTTCTCTTTAACTATGTTAGTTTAGACTTTTTAGTTTCTAGGGTTATGATGTAGTCGAATACTTTATTTTATATGCAAGTTATTTGAATCTGTGTTGATGTTTGTGTTTACTTGTTTGAGTAGTATTTTAATTACTTGGTTGAAATTGTTTAGACTATTCTTGATTTACTGTTAGATGAACTTAAGCATCTTTCTTGTACTTTGGCCTTGATCTTT
Organism: Carex rostrata; assembly: GCF_964058835.1. Classification (NCBI taxonomy): domain Eukaryota; kingdom Viridiplantae; phylum Streptophyta; class Magnoliopsida; order Poales; family Cyperaceae; genus Carex; species Carex rostrata. Next base: position 4,230,003 of record NC_135918.1, read on the forward strand.
CTCTCAACCAGACTAAGTATATGAGGTAGGTTTGTGAGTCGAGAGGCGAGACTAATTAGCAGCTGAGATGTGAACTTTCCATGCGTCGAGAGATGGTGGATACCTTTAGTAAACCAGACAAGTAACTTAGGTAGAATACCAATAAACGAGAGTTGAGGTTTAGAAACCTAAAAAGGACAAAAATTGTAATTCTGTTACCGAGTTTTAGGGGTGTATAACGGGCGGGTCGATATTATTTTATTAAAATTTGAATCCAACCCGATTACACCGGGTTACAATAATTCTTTACTTGACCCACCCATAACCCAACCCAACCCATCTATTTTTTTATATACGGGTTATTACGAGTTATGGGGGTTAGACGGGTTAAACTGGTTATAATTTTGATCAAAAATCTATTATAATTTTTTTTACTATTTTTATTAAAACTAGATACAAATAAAAGTGACAAACATAAATAAAATAGAAATAATTTAACATATAACATCCATAAAAAAACATATTTAGAATGTAACATCCTAAAAAAAAAGACAGCGACATATAACAATCGCATATAAAATCCATGAAATAAAAAAACATAATAATTCAAATTCAAATTAAACTTAAAACTCTTAAATATCCTCAGATTGGGTAGAAATAAAGAATGCTTTAAACGTGAGGGGAGGAGTAAATAGAAAGAGAAGTTATGTAAAAATGTAGAAACATAGATTTGAGGCCGGGTCCGAGTATAAACGGGTTATTAAGAGCAAACCCATGACCCGACCCAGAGTAACAGATTTGTCAAAATCCAACCCGTACCCGACCCAGTAACATCTAAACCCGGTAAAATACGGGTCGGGTGGGTCGCCAGTATTTTTGTATACCCATACCGAGTTTATTAAGCCAATAAACGAGAGTTGAGGTTTAGGAACATCAGGTACGGTCAATAGAACCCTACACATAGCTTTCGACAAAGAAACAGACAGCTGCTGTATTAACTCGAGGGCCACGCGCCCTGCGTATGAGAATACGTGGCCCGCAGTTGGTACGAAAGGCAAAGTTGAAGATGAAATCAGAAACCCTGAAAACGTCTTTTTATTTCTGAATTAAACCAAGTTTATTTACTCTCTTAATTTTAATCTCTGTTATTGAATTACTTAGGAAATATAAACACCCAAATCAACTTTTTCAAACTTCTATTTTTTAAGTAATTTAGTTAAAATATAGTTAATACTTGAACTGTCATCTGGATCGATACCTGACCATACCATCGATAGGATTGTATACTTGTAGTCTGAGTCACAGTGTAGTTCAGGTTAAAAGGTATAGCTTGTTATACTAAAACTTTGTTCTATACTTTTAAGTGAACGTTACCTTTAGAGACAGTCTATTATTCAAGTAAGACATGATAATCATTTTCAAAATTCTGAAATTTCATCTCTTACTATTTTACTGCATAGATCCTAATGAAGATTCAGGTTGCTCTTTGAAAACCAATACATTCAATTTGCAGCCTAAATATTATTTCAAAGAGTAATATAGTACTTGACCAATTTATGGTAAGAAATAGAAATCAGTAACAGTTAGATTGAGAAAGAAATAAAAACTTCAAAGACAATTCCATTTGATGTCATACTCAAACCAGGTGGTATTAGTATAATCCAATCATCAGGGGCAGATCTATGAAGGCTCAGGGGTAGGCACTTGCCTACTCCTGGATTTAATTTTTTTTAGAATTAGTACTAATTTTTTGATGTGCCTACTCCTGATTTGATAGAGTGCCTACCCCTAACTCAAAAATACATTTGTTTTGATATGTTTTGGCTCAGTCCCTATTCTAAAAGAAGAAAATCTGGTTTAAATAAATTTGAGATTTGAGCAGTGGGAGAAGATAAATCATAAAGGAAAGAAGGAGAAAATGAAGAAGATATTTATAACAGTGGGACCCATTAAATTTATTACACATGGCATTTAACTTTTAGACAATTTCAGCTCAATTAGACTCACCAAAGCCCACAAGTGTTTTCGAGGAGTCCGAATTTGCTGTAATCCCGAGAGGACTTACAGGGCCCTGAAATTCTAATATCAACCGTTCAAATTTTTTCTGCACAGATCTCGAAAAAAGTAACTTTTCATGCACAAATCTCGAGAAAGACCAACGGTTCGGATTTGGATTACAGGGTCCTGTAATTCCCCAAGAATTAATGTTGTTAATTAATGTTGAAGATATTGAAGATTACCAAAGCAACCCGATCAAATAACAGCTAACCAGCTTTAATTAGCACACTGTTTAGGAATATACACCTATCTCAAATCTTCCCTATCTCAAATCTTCCCTGTAAGTGTAATCTGTTTATTATGGAAATAACAACCATAGAAAATTTGTGTATTAAGGAAATACCAATGGCTAGAAATCTTGTGTAATTAAGAAAGATCAAAAGGCTATTGATCTATAAATACACCTACGTACATTTTGTAAAGGCATCTTTTCATCAATAGAATATTCAATCAATAATTAACCTTCATCTCTTCTATGATATGTAAGAATTAATTTAACCTTTTGCATTTTCTTTACTTCTTAATTGTTATTTTATTTTATGATGTATATAACATTATTTGTTATGTAATATTGGAATTTACAATTTAACTATGTCAATTTTACAATTATTTTTATCTTTTGTATGATTTTATTTTATTATAAAAGTGGATCATACGAATATAGTATTGTATCCAATAAGTTAATGGGTTTAAACCCTATTAGTGCCCTACTCTGACCGAAATTCTGGATCCGCCCCTGCCAATCATATAAGAAAGAATATATCTTCCCTTCTACAGGAAAATCAATCAATTTCTATATCCGAGTCTACTATTCGAAAAGGTAAAGGAAAACAGAGAGGAAAAAGATGTTAGTTTAGGGAACCTTATGTAATGAGGACAGAACTGTAATTAATTTCAGGCACAGCATTTTGTAACTAATTTCAGGTCTCAAGAATACCTTAGAGCAACTGACACAAGGGGCATCACACTGTAGCCAAGTAAGGTCACTGCCCGTGTCCACATCTAGATAGTACGGCTTCGCTGGGTTCCCAATATTCATTGTCACATAGTACATCCTGTATAGATTCAATGTTTGCGTTAGGTTCTCAATTAGTTGGATAAATTCATATTTCATTAGCATTCTCATGTAGCTCACAAGCATGCCGCTACAAAGATAAATCCTTACAGACAGATAAAGAGGTGCTTATGCAAGTATGCAACACATTTGGCAAAGAAGGTCCAGTTGAAATTCGAGACAACAAAGGGTTCTTTTTATAAATTGAAAAAGGCCCATTTGAAAGGCGATTTTTTTTTTTTTTATCTTTTTTAGTAAAAAAAAAAATAGCGACTATGATAGCTGAGTTGGATTGGGAACTAACTTGATTAAGAAAATACTATTTTCATGATTCAAGACTTTTCTCCACTTTACCCGAACCTCAATGATTAATTCAATAAAAACCTGAATGTAGTGCGGTTTTATATACCAGATGTGCATTCCGCTAACAAGAGATATACTTCTCTTCATAAAGGTTTGAGAAAATGAGACTTGATTTGTTATCTCACAGTACAGCATAATTAAGGATGATTAAATTAAGCGGTTAAGGGAATAGCATCAGAAAGACTAGCTGGATTTTTTTATTTTTTTTGGTAAAAAGACTAGCTGGATTTTGGCTCACCCGTTCGGATAAACGTCACCAGAAAGGGGAAAAAGGGCAGAGGAATAGCCACATGGCGACGCCTCAGGCATGGATTGGGATTTAATAACGAATTTGCAATTAACGGGTTCGGACCAGTTTCTCCTACTGGGTTTTGCCGAGACCCTGTTTTCCAGTCGGACATGTTCACTTACCTTCAGAAGCCCTTCTGATTTCGGAATCAGAGTGATTTTAGTAATTTGTGCTAACATAATTCAGTAAAACGGTGATTGCTAACAAAAGTCTAGGACCGTTCTTAGCAGTTGGATCTGGCTGGGATGATTGAGGAATTGGGGATTAACTGAGAAGCAAGGGATTAAAATGAGGTTCATATGTATCTATGTTTGGGGGTAGTTTATTTCGTCACTAACCAGCGGGCCCATGTGTTTCAAAGAGGTGAAAAGAGGGATTAATTGATGTTCGACTCCTCTCCATTTCTCAACTGAATTGGAGAAAATTTCGAACGAAATTCCGCTTCAATACAGGTGCAACAAAAGAAGCATTCAGGAGAGAAATTTGATGTCAGAACGGGAGCGCGCACGAAGCCAAGGAAGAGATAGGTGCGGGGACATTTCCAGTTCTTTTAGAGTTGGAGGACGAGGTGAACATTTATCATAACAATTGTCTGGAGAGAAATTTGATGGTCGATTAAGAGCAAACGATGGGTCGTAATCACGTGCAGGTGTACTCTGATAGATGTTTCTTTTGCATGTATGTATTTTAATCGTTTTTGTTTCCTTTTTAGTGCTTCAATTTTCAGGAGTCATTTTCTCGGGTCGGGGGGATGACTCGAGAATCAATTTTGTTGTGCTTCTCCTCCTTTTTAATGGATGTCTCTTTAGTAGAAATCTTTCGCTTTCTCTGAAGAGAAGAAGCGGCAATGTGCATGCATTTTACTTGGCTTAATTAAGAAACTGATAAACGCTAGAAAACCAGAAATGTAAACGTCTTTGATGCTCTCATATCCTTAGTGGGGCCACACATTTGTTAGCGACCTTTTTGGTAGAAAATTAGCAACTGCACGCAGTTAATAACTTCTTCACTGCACAACTTTGTCTTATGTAGTTATGTTTGAGACCCTTGCTCCGTATTTTCAGCTCATCTAAACAGCTAATTAAGATTTTGCAACATGCATATTTTAATGAATTCAAAGTGTGGGAAACGACTTGAACTTTTATCGAATTAAATCAGATTAAAGGCAAAATATGGATGACGACATGTGCCTAACATTAATGGGTTAATTTTGCTCGCATACTGTGGATGATTAATTTCAGAGGTTTTGACCTCGCTTCATGCTCTGAAAGAAAAAGCTACATATGAGAGCCCTAAGATAAGAGCTTGGACCTCACTGAGTCACTTCATTATTTTCCTTGTATTTGCTTCAGATTTGTAATTTACAAAACTGAATCACAGGTCTGATTGAAACATTTTTCACGTTTTCACTTAACGTTGTGTTTCAATGTAAGCGTCGAAATTGTTATGAAACAAGCATACACGTTTAACACTGGTAGGCGTCGTATCAGAGGAGAGGACAGTTTGCTGCCATTTACTGATATCAATTCTCGATGAATGAAATTATAACTTGCAATTATCAGACATACAAATTCAAATTTTCGAATAATGCACGTCTGTTAAACCCAGGATTTTTATGAGCACATTTTCGATGAATGAAATGCAAGTTATGGAACATTTTTCTTTGAATAATAAGTTATGGAACATTTGAGATGCATGTGTATACAAATTCCTACACTCCATTCGGCCTCATTGTCTGTAACCTTTTCCCTCTCTATGTTTATAATGTTTTCTTTGCTATTTCTCTCTTTCTTGAGATACTCTTTATCCTATCCAAACAAGGCACTGTAAATGTTACAATCCTCGGTTAATATACCTCGGCAAAGACCATCCAATCCGAAGCCTGCGCCTTCACTATCTGCACTGTTTCAAATAAATAAGAAAAGAATAAAAGGAGAAAAATTATCAAAGTGAGAAGGGTATATATTCACCTATGTACATAAATGAGAAAATGGGATCATAGAGGAGAAGGTCTAGACTTGGGAAGCCTGTCACAAGCTGTTTTGATCCATCCAATCTGGCCATTCTCATTGTCATAGACAACCATCAAATCTTGCAGGGTTATATCTAGGAGATACAAAAGGTGTTAAGAATTATTATATTAGGAGATAATAAATGAAGCTCAATGGACAAAAAGAGATAACAGCTCAACATGGTTATAATCAATTTCATAATGAATAATATTACAAAGAACTTTATACCTCCAATAATACTAAAATCCTTCAGCCCAACCTCTGATCCATTGAGAATCCCCAAGCATACATTTCCATATTTCTGAAAAGAAAAGAAAGGGAAAAGAGAATGGCCAAAAGTAAAACTCAATCAGTAATGCTTATACTATGCATCACAAATTTTTTATCAGTGACATAGTTTCAATCTACTTTGTCTTTATAAGAGCAAGAACCTGTCAGCTAATCCAAAGTTAACTTGGCAATTTAAATCTTACCGTGACAACTAGATAGTTCTCAGGAGGTATCTCCAGGTTAGGCTTCTTGCCATTTACAAAGCTAAGAACCACTGATTTGAAGTACTTCTTGGCATCCGAAATAGACTTGAATGGCTTTTGACCTTTCCAACACAGAGGCAATGATGGGTCATCAGATACCTCTTTTAATGGCGTGTTTCCTATGTCACTCTTCACCTGTACATTATCAGAGATGCAGATTCAAATTTTACCATTCAATTCTCTCATTTAACACAAGCCTATTTTTAGATAACAAATTTACACCAAAAGTAGTACCTTACCACAAATATAAGAAGAGAAACTATGATACAACATATTAAAAACATAATCAGAACTCGCAACATAAAAAGGCTTCCATTGCCTAAATAAGAGTGTTAAAGGCCAAGTAATAGGTTCTTTTCTACAGTAAAATGGGAGGGTCCTTACAGATTTGTGATGAAATATGACTACCGTTGCAATTTTGAAAAAGAAACAATTAGTTAAAATTGAGATATTTTTAGTACCGCAGAAACTAGAGCTTGGTAAGGTTGTGAGGTGAAGTAGGTGTAGGAGCTACCACTGTCAAAAACCACATCCATTTTCTTTATGCCAAGAGATTTTCCCCCAAAGTACAAATTTGCGGGTCCTGGTGAGTAATACCTGCCACATTAATTCAAGATTAAGAGAAATTAATTACAATAATAGAAAAAAAGATATATGGTACATATGGACTTTCAGAGTTAGATCAGTACACCATTCCTCATGGTTGTTTTGCTAAATGGAACAAAAAATGAAATTTCTAGCAGACCAAAGGTTGTCAACTTTAAAATCATACTATTGTTTTCATGTACCAGTACAGCACCAGTGAAGTTGAAAAACAAAAGCATCAACAATAGAAATTTTGTCAACCCATACTACATGAGAACCCAGTCTGCTGAACTCTAACATACATTTTGAAAAAGAAAAAAAATCTATGCCAATTATACACTGGTCTAAATTAACTTAAAATTTGATTTGATAGCCAAAAATACACAAGCATCCATATAAAAATAAAGTAATTAGTAAACAATAAAGCAATTAGGTATAGTATTTGCTAATAAACTAATTTTTATGATACATATGTAAAAACATACAGCAAAATAAAAAATAAACCTATACAATCAAGAACTTCCTAAAAAAAAACACCGCATTGTTTAATAAATTTAGAAAATATCCCCACAGAAGTTACGTCGGTTTCTAACACATTAATAAACTGATATACTGACAACCTAATTCTATATAAAAACTTTTATTTAAAGATAAAGATTTAACTGTGCAATATTTAAACAGAATAACAAATACATTTGATCTAACTTTCTTAGTACATTGTTATAAAAATATAAATTATATATGATCTTTTATGCTTGATTTTGTCGTTGCATCAACTTTAGATGGTGCTAAAGACTTTCGGCAAACACTCATAAGAATTTATATAGATAACACACAACTGCTTTTTCAAGTTTAAAAATTTATATACTCACTTATGGGTGCGAGACAATGGAGCCCAGGAGACCTTAGAATAAGGCACTAGATCATCTCCAAAGAAGAGAAAGCCACCACCGTTCCTACCAAGGCAGTGGCCAACCACGTTGCGGGTCACACCTTGATCCTTTAATTGTGACATGATACTCACCTTACCGCCTCCCAGTCCCAAAACCCCATCTGTCAATGCTGGTGCATTTGGATTTGAAAGCTGTTGGTCGTACCCACAACTGAATAAAGAAAATTAGGATTAAGTTCATGTTGACTTCTCTCTTAGATAGCATGTTTGCTGGGATATAAAAATCTACTTGGTTTAATGTCTGCATAGTTTACTGTAAGTCAGATGCACCAGATAACATTTTTAACATGCTCACATCCTTCACTAAATGCTTGCAGACACAGTGAAACCATTAAACCAAAATGACCAAAGAATCTTTCCATTGAGGAAAAACAAAGAAAAACAAATTATCTTTTGTAATGTTTCTCAAACTTTTGGGCTTCAACCTACCTCTACTGATCTAAATTGCATACAACCTAAGTCTCTCAGAATTGAACTAGAAGTAGGGCATAACTAGGTTCATTTTAACAGAACATCTATGTTTATCATCTAGCCTAACTGTTGGAAGTCATATACAAATAGCAACAGGAATTCTGGCTGCCAGCAGCAAAATGCGGAAATTGTTGTATGATGGAATAACGTGCAATAAAAAAATACAAACCCAAAGGCGAGAGTAGGTCTAACAGTGGACGAGTTGGCAAGACGAAGGGTGAAGGCATCGGATACAAGTACACCAAGAGAGGAACCCTGATCAGCATACTGCACCTCATAGTCACATTGTGATGTTTCACAATGGCGCAATGCAGAACATATAGGGTCACTGCATGGGACCAGCTTTTGCTTTGTCGGCCGGTACAATGGGTGTGGCACCTGTTGTTAGGTTCATAAATGTTAGATTAAAGATTGAGGAAAAATAATTTCCATGACCTGTTTAGGATCCCAAATTATCTTCTGCAAATGGGATTACAATTGTGATATAAGACAACATCAACATTATTAATAAGGATTGCTTCTAATGCTGGATCTCAGTCATTCATTTTGACTTGAACATCCAAATTTAGGGGACACTTTAGATTGTTCCGAATGTTCTTTCCCATACAATGGATGAGGAGACAAAGATAGTTACTGAACTGCATATAATGAACCATTTCCCAATTAACAGTGAAATGATACTCAGTTTCTCTCAAATGTCACCGATACATATCTAAGATATGATAAATGCACCAAATTAACAGGATCAGTTATTAGAGAGTCCTACTTACCTTTAGAGACAGTCTATTATTCAAGTAAGACATGATAATCATTTTCAAATTTCTTAAATTTCATCGCTTACTATTTTACTGCATAGATCCTAATGAAGATGCAGGTTGCTCTTTGAAAACCAATACATTCAATTTGCAGACTAAATATTATTTCAAAGAGTAATATAGTACTTGACCAATTTATGGTAAGAAATAGAAATCAGTAACAGTTAGATTGAGAAAGAGATAAAAACTTCAAAGACATAATTCCATTTGATGTCATACTCAAACCATGTTGGTGCTTATACAAACCAGGTAGTATTAGTATAATCCAATCATATAAGAAAGAATATATCTTTCCTTCTACAGGAAAATCAATCAATTTCTATAGATGTTAGTTTAGGGAACCTTATGTAATGAGGACAGAACTGTAATTAATTTCAGGCACAGCATTTTGTAACTAATTTCAGGTCTCAAGAATACCTTAGAGCAACTGACACAAGGGGCATCACACTGTAGCCAAGTAAGGTCACTGCCAGTGTCCACATCTAGATAGTATGGCTTTGCTGGGTTCCCAATATTCATTGTCACATAATACATCCTGTATAGATTCAATGTTTGCGTTAGGTTCTCAATTAGTTGGATAAATTCATATTTCATTAGCATTCTCATATAGCTCACAAGCATGCCGCTACAAAGATAAATCCTTACAGACAGATAAAGGGGTGCTTTTATGCATAATAAGAGGCGTGCTTATGCAACACATTTGGTAAAGAAGGTCCCAGTTGAAATTCGAGACAACAAAGGGTTCTTTTTATAAATTGAAAAAGGCCCATTTGAAAGGCGATTTTTTTTTTAATCTTTTTTCGTTAAAAAAAATAGCGACTATGATAGCTGAGTTGGACTGATAAATTGAATACTGGAACTAACTTGATTAAGAAAATACTATTCATGATTCAAGACTTTCTCCACTTTACCCGAACCTCAATGATTAATTCAATAAAAACCTGAATGTACTGCGGTTTTATATACCAGATGTGCATTCCGCTAACAAGAGATATACTTCTCTTCATAAAGGTTTGAGAAAATGAGGCTTGATTTGTTATCTCACAGTACAGCATAATTAAGGATGATTAAATTAAGCTGAGTGGTTAAGGGAATAGCATCAGAAAGACTAGCTGGATTTTTTTTTTTTTTTGGTAAAAAGACTAGCTAGATTTTGGCTCACCCGTTCGGATAAACGTCACCGGAAAGGGGAAAAACGGCAGAGGAACCGCCACGTGGCGACGCCTCAGACATGGATTGGGATTTGGACTTCTTGTACGACGAGGATGCTGCCGCGTTGGAAACGGACGGCGCAGCGGCGATTAGAATAAGCAAACCGAGAAGTAGATGGAGTATTTGCTGAGGCTTCGCCATTATATATGCAGAGAGAGAGAGAAAGAGAGAGAGAGAGGAAGACAAAGACAGAAATGTGGATTAATGTAACTTGACTGTTCGAGTAAGGTGGGTGCCTTTTATAGAGAAGAGAAAATACCAGGAAGTTTGCTCTCTTTTTATGGAGTCGTTTGTGTTTTCTTCTGGTAATTTATTGCAGGAGGTTAAGTTTGGAAAAAGGAATGTTTGCAGTCAAACCCCTGTTTTCTTTTTTATTTTAAGTGCTATGACATATACATCTAATATTTTTTTTTGGAGATGAAGAGTACGCGTTACGGTGTTGATGTATATTTTGCATACATGTACTTGAGAGTTGAGATGTCAAGAAGTTAACGTTGTACTACTAAATAGTAAATACTAAATTTTTCTTGATATTTCAATACGTAACAGTTAATATTTTATAGTGACATACATAACAGGTAATATGACAAAAATTCCAAAAAGTTTCGTAAATATCAAACAGGTTGGAAACAAATTTTGATCCGATTTTACCGTATCGCGGAGAATATTCTGACTAAAAAAAAGACATTTCACACGAGATACTGTATAGTAACGGTAAAAAACAAATATTTTAGAAGATTTGGATTTATAACGTTACCATACAGTAATAATACCAGGAGTTTGTCCAGGACCAAATGCTGTGGGACTGCTGCCCCAGAAGTGGGACCCACCCGAAGTTGTAATCAACTGTCTGACCCCAGGGAGGAGATACATCTTGTGGGCCACGCTTGCAGAGAGATTGCGTTTCCTCGGGATTACTTCCGGTCTTTCAAGTGAAACCGCGTAACGACGTTCATAAAGGGGTGGGTCCCACTTCAGTGTGATCTTCTGTCTGTTTATTTTAGTTCATTTTTTCAAGTATTACCTTTTCTTCCTCCAGAAAAAAGTAACTTTCCGAGTCTCTTTCCAAACGGCCCCCTATTTTGGAATAATTCGGATCTAGTGCACCAGCTGACAGAAAAAAATAATGACTATGACATCTGAGTCTTCAGTTTTAATCTGGAACGAATCTCAAAATAGACTCCTTAGTCCTTACAATATCTAAATAGGTACACAATTTTAATCGTTCGGCTGAGAGCTAGAGTGCGGTACATGCGAAAATACATATTCATTTTGGAGAGTCTGACCGACGAAAAGACTTCGATAATGCAGTTTATATTGTGAACAGTGTTTTTATATTTTATTGTGTGTGTGTGTTGTATGAAGTTATAATTATTTTGTTAAAATCTTTATCTTCATATTCCGAATAAAGAATGTAACATAATAGTTTTGACTTCATGTAGCACACAAATCATATGCAAGATACTTATTTTATTTTTAAATCTTAGTAGAGGCTGCGAATGATATGCAACATTGTCTTGATTTTATTATCTGTGTTAGTTTGTGTATTGTATGAAGTAAAAATTACTTTGTTAAAATCTTTATTCATCTGAGTGCATCAATTGTTGGCATCAGAGATAGATTGAAGAAGAGCCAATGGTGTCGATTGATCCTCTTTTTTTTTTAAATGTATTATATATCATTTTCTATATAATTTAAAGTAAAATGTCAAGTACGGTAAAATTGACTTTCATGTTTTGTAAAAAAAGAAAATATATATTTGACTCCCATATATATATTTGATTCCATAGTTCGAAAATCTGACTCCAACCCTAGTTGACTGTATAAAAAGTACAACACTAAATCACAATTGTTTTGATAGTCTAACCAAAGCCTAAAGGTCTTGAAATCAAAAGGAAAAAATACAATCTGACAAAAAATATTAAAAAGTGAATAATCTATGTAAGAAGTGTAATATTAAAAAATAATAGGAGAAAGTTAGGAATTTATGACATGAAACTATGTATATTAATTTCAAATCAAGCAAAATAACAATTACATTATCTACAAGATTAATTCAAACCAATGCAAATTAAAATTCTACAAGATTGCTATAATATTTCAATTAAAATTGTATTTAATTTGCAAGGTGAATTGCAAGATGTTAAAAAAGAATATTAAACTTGAACGAGTCTAATAAATTGAATGAAGATAATTGTAAAGCTACATTTTTTTTTGCAATTATAAGGATGTACGTACATGGCCTTAGACAGGACAGGCTAACTACATATTATTATTTTGGTATGGTTTAATGATATTTTTCAATCAAAATTTATTTATTGAGCATGTGATAATTTGATAAACAGTTTTTCTAACAACTTTGAAAAATAATTGAGAACTACATCTTACTATCTAACACGATTAATTAATAGCATTCTTCTCCATATGTGAGTCGCAGGTTCAAAATTTAAAACATGTGATTGAGGGAAATTTAAAACTATTGACCCTCTTTCCCTAATCCCTACTAATGAGAACATTGAATAAAAATTCTCAGAAGTTCTGAATATGTAAATATAATATGCAGTAGAAAAAAAATATATTCCGGAGTCTATTTTTTTTATTTTTTTTATTTTTTTTTGGAAAACTCAGTAGTGGCTACCGAGTGTTTCCGGAGTCTCATTTTCAAATTTGTACTTATGAGAAATTTGAACTTGAAATTTTAGAAATTATTCCGGGGTAATTTCGTAAACCATCTTCATTTTGCAGTAAACTGTAAGTGTTGCCTGTCTGTTTGTTTATCCTACAAGCAATTATAAGAAGTGGTAACATGGTTACACATGAACTTCACGCCTAGGTCAGCTAATAAAATACATCAAAATATTAGTTTATAATTCTGCTATGAGTACTAAATGCTATTAGTTTACAACTAGGTAAGGCATAAAGACCCCTTTATTCCAAGCCTTTGCTTCCTTCTTGATTGATTCTAAACTTTGCCATTAGCATAAAGTAGTGCATAAAGGCAATGAGACATTAAAGGGAGTATAATAATATACTTTGTTTACTTTGCAGGGTTGCTTATTAATATTCTTTACTAAAGAGGGCTGCTTTGTATTTATTGTTAATTTAGATACTGACATCTTGATATGTTGACCTTGACTTCCCGATTAGATTTATATAAAAAACATATTAAAAAAATTGGTGCTGATATATTGCTCCCAATATAGCTACCAGCAGAGGCAGAATTAAAAAAATTGGATTGGAGCAGAGACATAAAAATATAATATGTGTGTTTATAATCACATAATAGAACTCTCAGTGTTAATTTACGAGCACACATTTAACATATTATAACAAAGAGTGAACTATATAAAATTTAAAAAAGCATTCAATTAAAATTTAGTATATATGAATAATTTTTTTTTTAATTATTAGAGTGACTAAATATTTTCTGACTTAATTGTAGATCCGCCCCTGACTACCATTATGGATATGTGGCTATCAAAAATAAGTCTATGTTATTATAAAGAATACATCCTATATGAAAGAAATTTGAATATTTTGTTGATAAATATATATTTAGAACTAAGGTGTAATCAATAAGAAATATATTCATATTATATAAGGAATAGAACTAAGGTGCCAAAAACTATTGAATTCAGGAATTCAAACTATTAAAACCAATTTACTTCATACATATTACATACAAAATTTATAAATTTTTGAATTTATTTAGTATAAATCAAGTGGTCAATAAAAAATGGTTTATAAGTTAATTTAATACATTATATTTTTTTTACCGCTTAACTTTATACAAAATTAAATTAAAAACTTAAAAATTTACATTTAAACACGTCATCATTTGAAACTAATTTGATACGCTTTGGAACTAAGTTCACTAAAAACTTGATGAGCTTAAAAACACCCTAGTTTTCCTCATGTATGATTGTATCAGATAATCTACACATATATGAAGAACAAAAATCAAGTAAAACAGTAACATTAGTATTTGAGTAAATAACTAAATATCCGTTAAATATGAATAAATATGCATATTATATGGAGTAAATATGAATATGATGGTCGTAAGCAGCAGAAGAGATGGAAGTTTATATTAGCAAAGACTATCGAGCTAAAGAATATTATGAACATGATAATATATTAATTTTTTAATAGAATTTATTATTAAGAAACGCGTCTTCTTAACTCGTGTTTATAAGACTGTCGGGCTAAAGACTGTTATGAACATATATAATAATATATTAAAACTAATGATTTTTCATAGATCTACTAAGATATATACGCTTCTTCTTAAATCGTATAAGTTTGGATATCTATATATATTGACTCTTTCATTTTTAATTTACTACGCGGTTTGGTTTGTTGTCTTTTAGATCGAATAAGATAAGGTGCAAATTTAACCTTGATATGACTCTGAAATTTGAAAAGTGGATTTTGCAAATCAGCAAAGTTTGAACCTGGATTTTTATTAAAAACTAATTAAATCCGCATGTAAACGAAATCACACCCAACTGAACCTAAACTCCAACAGCAAAGTTTGATCCAATTTTATATGGTAAACAATTCCTTTTTCACCCAAACGATGACTAACGGTTTAAATATGAGGGGAGAAATATAATAATATTGCTGGCCGGAACTTAACCGAATTTTTTATTAATGAAAATAAAAAAAATACATTGTCGGAAAATCTCGAGACGTTGTGCGTAACGTGCTACTTTTACCTTATTATTCTGAAATGGATCTGGTTAATTTGGATAGAATATGGTTTAGAAAATATAACTGATTAAACTATAGGTACAGTTATAAAATTAATAATTTAATATTCAATTTGGATCCGAACCGAAACCGATATTGTAATGGATATGATATGGGTTTGATTTAGTTATCCGACCTATAACTAAACCCAATCCGATACCTGTATAAATATTTGATAAAACATAGAGTGAGTCTATGGTACTATGCATATTACGATTTGGTACTGTGCTACGACTCTATATTCAAGTTTTCAAATTTTAACAGTCGATCCGAACAGTTCATCTTGTTCTCCATATTAATATGTATTTGGAGACCAAATTTTACATTTTTTGAAATTTTTTTACTATTTTTTTAGATTTATTGAAAATCACTGTTTTTGGATGGTCCAGAATTTTCAGATCAAGTGATTTTCTAAATATCTAAAAAATAGTAAAAAAAATTCAAAAAATGTAAAATTTGGTCTCCAAACACATATTAATATGGAGAACAAGATGAACGGTTCGGATCGACCGTTAGAATTTGAAAACTCGAATATAGAGCCGTATCACAGTAACAACCCGTGATATGCATAGTACCATAGACTCACTCTAAAACATATATTAATAACTATGAAAATATAATTTTGCATATAATCAAATCGACAAAATGTCACGCCAATAATCACAATTTGCATATTAATTTTTTGAATAAAATTTATTGCTATGAATATATCCTTCAATATTTATCTTGTATATCCTCCGCATAATCATGAAAATTTATTGCTCTCATTGATATATCATTCGTAATAAATATTATTGAAATCAAATATCTGCCATATATCTTTCTTGATCTCTTTGTCTACCATATATCTATCTTTTTACACATATTATTGAAATTTGTTGCTCTATTCACTGATTGAAACAAGTTAATATTAATATTCTATTTATGAACAAAAACAATAGTATAATTTTTATTTTGCAGCAGCTTTTGATTTATATTATAATGATTTATTATGGGAGATGTTTAAAAATTATAATTATATTTAAATGTAAATGATTTTTCAAATGCTTAGGGTTGTGATATATACCCACTCCGGATCCGAACCGCTCTATATCTGAACCGGATCTGAAAATCTACAAACAAGTTATGGTTATGACTATCTATCTATCCGGAACCGAAAGAATGGACCCGAAATATCTACGAATAGATAAGTATCCAAATTCGAACCCGATCCGATTAGAAACAAATAAGTATATGAATTAAAATTCGAATTCAATCACTTTTAGAGTACGAATCCAAATATAATTGTATATGGACCCGATCCGATAGCATCTCTAGTTGTGATGTACAACGTTAAAGCAGCCTAGCGACCTTAATTATTGGTACATGAATCTCGAGACGTTGTGCAGACCTTAATTATTGAGCTGACAAAATGAGATCAATCTGACCTTAATTATTGAGCGCGCCAAAATTAAATAATCCAATATAATTTTCAACTAAAGCTAGAAGCAAGCAAATAGCATTTTGATTTAAATATAATTATTTTTAATACATATTTTTTTTATACCGATTGAACTAAAAAAAAGTCAGATATACGCTATCAACAGTAGCGTCTGCGCAGAGAAAAAAAAATCTGGACGCTTTAAATTAAGGAAGCTCATATGGGTACCCGCGCTACAGTATTCGCACTTAAACTGTTATAACTGTTTGTAGGGACCAAACTGTCATAACTGCACTTCAGATTTGTAACTTTTTTTTAATATTAATAGTCAAATCTTGAAGTATGTAGTCCAAAGAATATAAGTATTTATATCTATATAGTAAACAATGTAAATGATAAATTAATTATTTTTAAATAATCGTACCCGTGCCTAAACTGCCATAATTGCTTATGGGGATCGCAACTGTTCCAGATCTGTAACTTTATTTTAAAATATTAATAGTCAAATCTTGAAGTATATAGTTCAAAGAACACAAGTATTTATATCTATATGCTAAACAATGTTGTAATTTTTACATAACTGCTTGTGGGGATTTAAACTGTCATAATGTTGTAATTGGATCTCTCCTCTTTTTACATATGACACTGAAAGTATTAATATCTAAGTATTGAAAGTATTTATTTTTATGAGGTCAACTATTTTTGTTAGAGAAATGTTGACACGGAATTAGTGCGAGGCTTTGAAAGGGTGCTACTGAGATTTTAGAATAATAATTAGTTGAGACTATATAATATATTTTTAGAATAATAATTAGTGGACACAATATAATTAGTGGGGACCATAATACATTATTCCTCTAAATGCAGTTACTGTAGCGCGGGTACTGTAGCGCGGGTACATAAATAATTATTCTTAAATTAAAACATGCGTAAGAAAAAAAAAAACCACAACGTCTTTTCTTCTAAGTTATGAGATTTTCCGAGAAGGGTGCTACTTCTGCCAAGTTAACATTTGTGCCTTTTGTTTTGGAAGTTTCGCACAAGTTATGAAATCTTGAGATAGGCTCGAATAATATTTGTACTTTTAAAACGCTGGAATCGCTGATTCGAAAAACAAACATGCAAATGTGTTCTTTTTACAACTATCTAGATTTTGTTCAAATTATTTAACAAATTCCTGGTACTATGTTTGTCTGGAAGATGAGACAACTTCAACACAAAATGCTTTGAGCAAAGCTAATGTGTGTTGTGCTCACCAAGAAAATTTGATGAGCTTAACTTTAAAAATCTAATAGATTGATTTCAAACGACCAATAAAAACAGTTAAAACCAATCTACTTCATTAGTGATATATATACATGCAAAATTTTGAAATTTTTGAATTCATTAAGTACAAAGTCAAGAGGTAAAAAAAAAAAAATTTAATAAATAATTTTATGCATTTAATTTTGATCATTCTTTTTAATGATTGACTTGTACTAAGTAAATTCGAAATTTTTAACATTCTGCATGTACGCACAACACTTATGAAGTATATTGATTTCACAGTTTGGATTCATCGTTTGAAGCCAATCTGATAGATTTTTGAAGTTGTGTTCACCAAATTCTTAAATGTGTTTGTTGTAAGATGAATATATCATATACAAGGGCAAATATATTGAATGCGGTCAATTAATCTCTATTCATTTTCAAATTTTATATAGTTTAGAGTAAATATGATGGGTATTGTAAAATGAGTAGAACTAGGGTGTTTTTAAGTTCACCATGCTGCTTTGTGAACTTGGTTCTAAAACCTATCGTATTGATTCAACAACAAATTCAAACCATTAAAACCAATCTACCTTACGAGTGATGTGTCTACATACAAAAATTTAAAAAAAAATGAATTAATTTTGTATAGAGTCAAGTGTTAAAAAAATATTCAAAAAATAAATACACTAAATTAATTTATAAACCTTCTAATTTTGACTACTTTACTTTATACTAAATTAATTCTAAAATTTAAAATTTCTACATATAAACTCATCACTCGTAAGATAGAATGATTTCAATAGTTTAAATTTGTCGTTTAAAGCCAATTCGACAAGTTTTAGAACTAAGTTAACAAAGGGATTTAATGAACTTAAGAACACCCTAGTTCTACTCTTGTAAAATTGACCCCATGAAATTTTCTATGATTGACCTCCCAACATTATTTTAACCCCCATAACTTGAAAGTCTGATTTTGTCTCTAATCATACAAGTGACTACCAAAGCTGACATATACCAGATATATGAATGAGAAAACATAATCTTAGTGATATTCAAGGTTGATTACGATGGTGGCCATGGGGATCGAGTAAATATACAGCATAAAAGCCTGAGAGAAATTTGGATTTTATCTGAGATGTCTTTCATACTGACATTATAGTGCAACCCCCTCTTTTAACAACACAAAAGAAAGGCAGCACAGTCAGCACCGCCACTCCACTGGCAGCACTGGTACAACTCGACACATCAAACACTACTTTCAATTTAGTTACACGCACCCAACTCTCTAAGCACCTGTACAAAAAGTATAGTATTCAACACTCTTTTCAACCATCAGAGTATGAGAAGCCAATACTCTCTCAACCCTTTAACCATGTCTAAAAATGTTTTAGATTTTCTTTTTTAAGAAAATTTTGCTAGAATGTACTCCCTGAAGTTCTATTTGACCACACGATCTCTATCTCAAGAGTTCTCGAGCTATCCTTGCCACCGTCATGACTAAGGCTGAACAGACCACTATATATCCCTTCGGTCAAAACTTTATCTATTTGGATAGTTACTCTCCCTAGTGTAGGCTGCAAGTCAATGAAAATAGTCATGTCAGAGTAATGATAAGAAATAATGAGAGATGTTGATGAGAAAAAATTAATGCCAGCATTACCGAAACTTCCTTCAGGTCAATGTCTGTATACCTTATTAAAGGAAGGTTTGCAAATTAATTGGACCCAGAAAAGAACGATGCAAGAAAGAAAATGCTGCAGGCCTAAAATAGGTATTGGATAGTTTGGTGATGAAAGCTATTTTCTCAACGGAAATAGCCAAAAGTAGTCATAACAAAAGACTAGGAATATTATTGCATGGTGAAAAAATAAACCTTTCCAAAAGTACTCCTGCTCTTGCAAATAATGTAAAGTTTCTGCCCTTTGGGGGGTATGTCAAATGCCCAAGTGAAGGCCTCCTTCCATTCAGGGTTTGAACAGTGATTCACCACCTACATATAAGAATATATAATACTAATTAAACCATTCATCTTTAAGATATTAGTTCCGCAATTATACCAAAATATTTTTAAACCCTTAAAAATTATGTCCTGCATTTTACATATTAATGTCTAAAAACTGGAAGTTGTGCTCTAAGGCCTCTACATAAAAAAACAACACTGAAGTATACACGAAACAAGCCAAGTAGATCACAGATGACAGTATTGTGTCCAAAGTCTGTATTTCTTTACCAGCATGGAGCATGGTCAAATTAATGAAGTTATCAGGGACTGTAAGATATTTTTTTTTTCCAAGATTTAATACCTCTTATCAGTCTAAAGTCTGGTATTATCACAAACACCCAAATAATGTTGCATACGATTTGGGAAAAGAAAAAAGATACTTTGGGAAGACCTACCCGTGTCTCCTTTGGGGGGCCATTTCCAATCTTCAGGCAACAAAACGCATTTGTGCTCGCCATAGTCTGTTTCAAATTATTGCCCCTTTTGACAGTCACAGTAAGACACCCCGGCAAACAATGCAATAGACTATCAACTCTCTCATGAAAACATGGGGGACAATTCTTGATCATCAATTGGAGATCCGGTATCGCCTCAGCAGCAATTAATGCTTGTGCTTTGGCTATGTCTTCACCAGTTTGAGGCCAAGAATCCTTTAAGAGGCAGAGAGTGTCAAGCACAGCTTCTTGGGCTGGTTCAGATCCAGAATTCAGCGCAGCAACCAGGTGGGGAATGCAAAGCGTGGCTGCCTCTGACATGCGCAGCTTCTTGAAGTTGGCAAAGATTGTATAGATTGTCCGAAGCACCTCTTCGTTGATTGTTGATGTCGAGAGAAATTCTTTCTCTAGTGCAGCTGGAGAAATATGAAGTTGTGAACAAGTAGATAGTTGATAATCTCAAACTAGATGGATTATCCCTGTGACAGTTATTAGGGACCATAATATGGTATGTGATACAAACAAAATTTATGTCACTTGTTCCATTATTATCGCCTTTCTCTCATTTGACCTTATAAATGTGTACATTTATAATGTTGACATGATGAAGTAAGAAACATTATTCAAAAAGAAAGAGCATCTTTTTCCATGGAAAATATAATGGAACGTTTCACAATTTGCAGTTTCTTTTTGCTTAAAAATTGATTTCGAAGAGGTAATTTTTTTACAAGAAAAATAAATTTAGAATTTCGACAGTGTGAGCTCACTAACCTGAAAAAAGGGTTAAGCACTTGAGCTATTCCCTAACATTCAGTGCGGCTAGTTCTCTTTTAGAACATTTTTTATTTAAAACTGACTTCTTGGCACCCAATGTTATCAGAAAAAAAACTAAGGACACAAAAATAATCATTACCATTGAAAATATCATCTTTCTCAAGGGCATATGCAAAAATAAACCCGCAAAAATAGCCAAACACTTACCAGTAAGCGACCTGATGAGCTCATTTGAAACATACTCTTGAAGTGTATGGTTTGCAAATAGATACTTGATCAGCGATGCGGCCTGAGCTGCCACCTCAGCACTTGGGTGCAACAACAGCTCTTGCACAACCAGGACCCCGCCTGACTCAGCCACCGCACGCCGATTTGTTCTGCTATTCATCACCAGGTTCTGCAATGCACAGATTGCCACAGTTGTCATGTCCTCGTTCGGTTGGTCCTCCAGCACGCTTACCAAAGCACGACATGCAGAGACTGAGTCCCTCGATCTGGCTAGGGCATCATGCTGGAAAAGGTCACCTAGGGAAAGGGTTACCAGGAGCTTTGCTGGTTGACATCTGGTAAGTGGGTCAAGCAAGTACTGGGCAAGTGGCCCAATTACAGACTTTGCAACCCTCTTTTCACGCACTTTGACATTGTTAAATAATGCCTCTAGCAATCTAGCGGCAGCTTCTTCACACTGGTGCGACTTTAACAGCTCCAAAAGTGCTTCTACAGCTCCAGCCTGAGCTATTGACACGGCACTGCTGGTGCTATTCTTCTGTTGAACTAACAAAGCGTTGAGAGCCACAGTAACCGTAGTTTCTACACTAGAAGTTAATAGTCTAACGAGGACCAACATGGAGATTTTCACATAGTGGTCAGTACTGGACCTTAAAACATTAGACAGTACCAAAGCAGCCGACTCCCACAGCTCCAGGCTAGGCAATGGATCATCTTGCACGATAACTTTTGAAAGTTCAAAAATGCCACCGGCATCAGCGACAGCCTTAGGCCAGGTCACAGAGATGCTCTCAAGAGCTCTGATCGCTGTTTGCTGTAGGCTTATTATACCAATCCCTGCCAACCGCACGAGTGGGACCACTGCATTTAGTGTGGTGATATCGATCTTGAAATGGTCCTGTTCTAGGAGGTGCATGAGAACTTCTGTGCCAAGCTGTTGTATGGCTGGAGACGGTGACTCGAGGAAAATGAGGAGAGGCTCAATCACTTGACTTGGGGTTAACTTCAAATTTTTTAAACTCTGCGGTTTTTCAAGAATATTTATGAGAGCTTGTAAGGCACTGTGTTGACCCCACACAGTGAAATCAGGCCGCTGCAAGACCAGAAAAAGGGGCTCCACCATTCGCGCTGCAGCTGAGCTTCTTGCAATGCCACTATTGTTGGTCAAGATGCGAAATAACTCGACCATCAATGAACTGACGGTAGCTGGTGCTTCAAGAATCATGTCAAGTGAACTATCTATCACCCCAGAATTAATCATCTCTATCTTACAATTAGGCCGGTCTTTTCCCAATTTAATAAGCGCACTTAAACTGGACTCTGCTAGCTCAAAATTCTCTGGTGATACATATCGTACCAGAGTATCAACCAAATCGTTTGAAGCAACCACATTTGCATTGTCTTCGTCTTCTAATAACAGGTTGAGAGCACTGACGGCAGGGCCCATGGCTGAACCGGACCCCGACATGACAAGTTGTGTCAAAGGCCGTATGCACTCCAAAGAAGTGGAACGGTCCCGTACAAAAGGGTTCTGAAACAAGATGCAGCAGAGTTGAGCAGCATCATTTTTAAGCTCAAGTGAGGAGCTGAATGAGAGGATCTTACAGAGGCTGTCAAGTGGGTCCCCTTCTACCTCAGTCAAAGCTGAAGCCTTTGAGAGGTTTCCGGTTGTTAGTTTGATAAGAGCCGATAGGGAAGCTTGTTGCTCCCTTTCATTTCCTGCATTCAGCATGTCAACCAAAGGTTGGATTGCTTGTCTTGCAATCTCAGTGTCTCTCAAACTCTCAGATTGAAACAATTCCTTCAGAGCTCTTGCGGCAACAAGCCGAGAATTTCTCGACCCAAACCTTAAAACAGCTAGCAACTGGTTCAATGTGCTTAGAGAAGATTCATGGTGGAGTAATTCGGAGTTTGTATATAAAATTCCTAGTAAGTTGGTTATAGCAGTCTCAGTTTTATCTTGCGGGCTTAGAGAGAGGTACTTGGTTAAGGCATCGATGGCACCTGACTCTCCAATGGTGATTTTGTTTGTGTCACTAGCCTCTGCCAGACGTGTCAGAAGCTCAAGCGCGATTAATGGTGCACCAGGTCTATCTGCCATTGGTCTCAGAAGGTCAACCAGGAAATGTATTGACTTCCGTGCGATTGCACCTGTCACCACTTCCTCCAGTTCGAATATTCTTTTCATTATGGCATAACTTGGATCAGCTGGTAACATAAATTCTTCACACAAGGCAGTTAAGTTGGACTCTGTGTACCCAATTAGAGTTATCAGGCTGGGAATTGCACCAGAATTCGCAACTGAGAGTTGGGTTTCTTTGTCTCCAGTTTGGACAAGACTGGAGAGTACTTGGGCTGAGAAGAATCGGTCAGCTAATTCTTCAGATTTGAGTACAGAGACGAGAGAAGGTACCATTCGTGTGAATGATGAGGATTGAATGACAGTTTGATCCTGAAATAATACTGACAAGAGAAGTGCACTTTTCCAAATACCGTCAAATTCTCCATATTCTGCCTGTAAAAAATAATCATAACTTATGTCAAGTAATAAAAGAAATATTTTGTGTGAAAAGGGATTTTGGTAGATCAAGGCAAGAGACAAACCTGTACAATTATGTGTGGACAAAATTATGCAAATCTCAGATTTTAGGTACATGGCTTTGTTGTCTTTTCCTTTTTCTAATTTCTTTTTATCTGATTGGTTTCACTTGAGATTTATTTTAATTATATAATCCGTTTGAGCTTGCAAAGAGTCAACACAAACAATGACATGAAATAACTGAAGCATAATTACCTGATGATCAGTGTAGTTTGAAAGTTGATCAGAGATAACCCCTATAACACCAGCCTCCATGACAGTAATCCTACACACTGCAGAAGCTGAACAAAGATACAGCAACAACCAGTTGGCAACAGTGCCTCCCAAAACCCTAGCTGGGTCAGGTCCCACATATTCCTCATCCCTTTCTGGATAACTCTTTGGATTCCACACCTCAATTTGTAATGAACTAGCACTAAAATCAGGCCTCATCATATCTACCAATGAACCAACAAGCTTTTCTGATAGTTCCGATGAGTAGAGCACTCTTACTGACTCATCTCTTCTCTCTCTGATAGCACATGTCAGAAGCCCAGCTCCACCTATCCTTACCTCTAAACTTGGTGAGTTGACTACTCTCTCAGCAAGAGAGAGCACACAGCCTCGGACTTGACCCAAGTACTGACCAACCAAACTAGCTTGCTCCTGACCAACCAAACTACCTTGCTCCTGACCAACCAAACTACCTTGCTCCTGACAAACCCTTGAAAGAATCTCAATTGCCTTATCTTGTGTATTTGGGGAACCCAAATCCAAACATTTCACTAAAGTCAACAGCCCTTCAGGCATGTCAGCAATAGCAGACCACACAGGTTTCTCAAAATTGACACTCTCCTTGGCTCTAACCGTGATAGCAAGGACAGCTAGGGCATCCAAACAGGTGTCAGTTCCCATGTCCACATCAATGAGCCAATCTACCAATAAATGCACCACAAACCGGCATTGGCAGTAATCGGTAAACACATTGCAAAGAGGAAAGTGATTGAGTAGCTGGTACAGACACCTGGCTGCACTTTTCTTTCCTTCTGAGCTTCCTTCTTTGAGCACGCTTTTCAAAGCAGGAACAATATCCTGGTCAAGTGTCTCTTGTGCTATATTGGGGTCAGAAAGGAGGTTGGCCAATGCAGTTATTGCTGTTTCTGCTGAATCCATAGATGCAGCTTTGGCCATCCTGATAAGAGGTATCACATCGCCTTTCTCAAGGTAGGGATTTCTCGAACTAGCATTAGTCACCCAAGAAAAAGCCCCCAGTGCTCTTGCTGATTGAGTTGCTGTGCCACGGGCACTGCTTGACAGAAGTTTCATGCATGGGTTCACAACCTCATCTGTTGCCAGGCTATCGCAAATATCAGGCCTGGTGCTGAAAAGATCTGCCAAGACTGAAGCAGCATGCTCTTGCATTTCTTCATCAGATGAATTTAATACTTGTATTAGTGACCTTAATCCTTTATTTGCTGTGGACCCATCATGCACCAAATCATTATGGGAAGCCATCATAAGCACATGACCTAAAACTGTTATCGCCTGACATTTTGACCCGACCAACTCACTAGAAAGAAGAACCAACAACTGGTTTATTATGGTTGGGTCTGCTTGCCGGATCAATTTTTTTAGTGCTTTAGCTGATGCTTCTTGCCCCTTGGACCCACCACTTTTTAAAAGCCACAACAATGACGAAATTGCCCCCGCACTTTCTACACAAGCACGGATGTCGTCAGAGTGACAGCACAAATTCCAGAGCACATGCGCAGAATCTTCCCTTGCTTTGTTGGACCCAGTCTCCAATAGCTGCACCAATGGGGGTATTCCCCCAGCAGCTGTTATGGCCCACTTGCTCTCATCTATTTCATCTGTTAGAATTGCCAGAAGTGAAACTGCATATTCCTGCTGCTGTTCACTTGAGAGACCAAGTAAAGAAATTAGCAATTGTACACCTTCTCTGTTTCCTAAAGCCTCCCACAGCATGACACGATCGCAACATAGCCCCGTCAAACAGGGGATTAAATGCTCTTGGATTTCAACAGAGGCAATGGTTATCAAGCCAATTAAAACCTTCTTGGCAACTGCATTGCTGATTCTATTGCAGAGATAGCTATTATTAAATAGACTTGCCAATGCTTCCAGTACCCGGTCTTGAACCAGCTTCTTATCCCCAGGTTTCAGCAATACTATCAAATTAGTTTCAATTTCAACAGGATCGAACACCTTGTGCCCCTCATCTTCAACAAAAACCATCAAGGCATAGGCAAGCGCACCCAATACATCAGGAAGCGGCACTGGTAAATTACAAGTCTTTGATACTTCGACTAGGTAAAATATCAGAGAAGTCATGCCACCACATATATTCGACAAGGCACAGACTGAATGACTTTGCAAGGAGCGGCAAGACTCACCACCTTGCATGCACTCTTTGGAAGGGGCGATAATGGATCCAATCAAAACAGGTAGCCCGCCTGCATCTACCACTGCCTTCTTAGCGACAGTAGATTTCGAAGAGAGAACTTCCAAAGCATCGGCAGCACTTGCACGAGCTGAGATATCATTCTCTTGCCCCAAGAGACGAATTAGGGCTCTGACTGCACCGGCATCTATTACCTTTGGTATGCTATCCCCAAATGCTGATACCAGTCTAGCCAATAAGGAAGCAGAGTTTGACTGAGCAGCTGGGTTTCCAGATGAAAGAAGATTTGTAATTATCTCAACCCCATCAGCCTCTAGTGTGGCCCGCCAATACCCATCCTTGTCCCGGCAAAGATTCCTCAATGCACCAGTCAAATAGCCCTCAACTTCCCTCTCCTGCCTGGTTTTACTGCTGAGCTGAGCCCACAGAGTGGGGACCACCCCTTCAGTCACAAATATCTTCATGCCAATGTGGTCATCCGACAAGCTTCCAGATGAGACCTCAAAAATGGCCTCCGCAGCCACCTTTCGCCCCTCTACTGAGTCAGACTTCAACATTGCAAGTAGTGGAGGTACGCAGCCACCAAGAAGTACTCTCACTCGCATGTCCTCCTCCTTGCAGATTGCACTCAGCAAAGATGCAACATTAAATTTGGCAGGTGGGGGCCCACTTCGCAAAATGGATATGAAAAGAGGCATGGCTTGTGCATGGGTCCCAATGAGAATGCGTGCCTCTTTTTTCTCCCTCGCAAGGGAGAGTAGGTTGGAGGTGAGCTGTTCTCTCCCAAGTGGGGACGACATGCTGATGTGGAGCTGCTCAAGGGTGCGGGCCACAGTGGACACGGTGCTTGCTGGGTCATCCAAATCAGCGAGCCCATTGGTTTCCCTGATTTGGCAATTAATAAGATTTTAATAAATGTCAGAGCAATATATGACAATAATCAAATTCACAGTTGTCACTGAGCAATGCTGAACTGCTCCCAGCATCATTTCCTATTTCACATAAAAGGAACATCTTGATCTATAAATACCCAGATTTTGCACCTTTTATTCAGCCCAATGAAACTTTCTTTCATCTGCTTAGAATTTATGGCCATGCTTTGGTCATTTTCTATAGCAGTTGCTATAAATCCTATAGAAAGATTTTCTCTCAATATATAATAGGAGCTGGAATACAGAACCTGAAGATCACTATAAGCATCTTGCTCTATTTGTCCATTCAATATAATTCAAATTAATATCTAAACCCAAACCTGGGAACAAGGCACAAAGAATATGGTTACTAAAATTTATAAATATACCTTGATTTACCCGAAGAAGAAGAAGGCACGGGAGAATTGGGTTCACGACCACCGGAGGAGGAATATTGTGCCATATTTATAATTTTTGTCTATTATCATCACCCTTAAATGCAAATCTTCAGTAGAACCTAAGGAAAAGCATTGAAAGACAAAATTAAAAAATTTCTAATGAAAGTTGGTTTCCTCACAAATTTAGAAGTCAGCATTCTTTTATTCTATGTAGCCCGCATTATCAAATACATTTGCACAAAAGAACACACTGACTTGGTCACACAAAAATCGGTTTCCACGCCAAGTTAAAAGCTAGCAACTTGGCATTTTTGCATGTTTTTATTTTTATAAAAAAAAAAAAAAAAAAAAACTACAATCAGGGGCGGATCCCCATGAAATTGATGGTAGTCAGTTGACCCCACTAACTAAGTTTAAATGAACCCTTTAAAATGGCACGTGTTTGTAAAGTCATATGACATTAAAATTTTCTTAATTGCCTACTAGCCAAAAGTCTTGGCTTCATCACTAGCCGCCACTACATGCATGCACACAAAATAACACCCTGACATGGACACAGATACCAGGCTCAAAGAAGTACAGTTCACAGCTATGAGGGTCCCACTAAGTCATGCGGTATGGTCTCGTATGCTTTTATTATTACTTTAAATTTCTTCCCGCGTAAAAGGTCCGCAAATATAAACCCATTTTTCCCGCGCAATACAGAATTTAAACCAAACATCTCCAACAACCACTTTGCATAGTTCATACAAACCAATTTGAGAAATTATAGTTTTCCCACGCCAGACAGATTAAACTGATTACCAGTTTAGTAGTATTCTGCCTTTTCTCGATAAAAATGGACTTTCCTTCACGTTCATTCTTTTGGGTCTCATAAACTTGAAATTGGTCGTATCAATAAACATACTATCATATGTTTCCCTAAAATAATAGTTCAAATGCAATAATATCGTTTTATACTTGCTATTTATCTTTTCTTTTACCAGAATCTAAACTGCTACGAAAAGCTTCCTTTTGATATCGTTTCAAACAACCTAGGAAAGACATAGAGGAAAGTACAAATTAGCAAATAATCATAATTTTGACTGCTGTGAGTTTATATAACGAGACCTCATACCTATTCTTTTACTAAATTTTTGGTAAACTTAGATATCCAGTTATTATGATTAAGCTTTTATAAGAAGAGAATTTTTTAAAGATTCAGTTTTGTAGACCACGAAGTTCTACAAATTCAAACTAATAAGTCACATAGCCAAAAATTAACTGTTGAATTTCAGTAAAAAGGAGAGATAGAGAGAGAATCTTTACAGCTCTGAGGTCTATCAAAAGCAAAACCTGAAACTGGACCTCTCTTCTTCCAAAGGAAGCTCAGAAAATAGGAATCCCCTTTTACAAGAGGATCAAAGGGGAGAACAAAAATACCTTGGATCTCTTAGATAAACAACCGAAAATTACCTTAGATCT
This sequence comes from Carex rostrata, assembly GCF_964058835.1. Taxonomy (NCBI): domain Eukaryota; kingdom Viridiplantae; phylum Streptophyta; class Magnoliopsida; order Poales; family Cyperaceae; genus Carex; species Carex rostrata. Next base: position 4,258,960 of record NC_135918.1, read on the forward strand.
CGGAAACTCTGCACGACCACTGATTAAACCACAGTAAACAATTACATTTGGCACGGAGATGATGAATTTGCATAAAAAAGGAGTTATAGTGTACCTCGGCGAGAATTAGCGTCGCATCACTTTCAAGCGTTTTTGAGCGTTACTAAACGGTAGCTGTCTCAAACAAAGCTTCTTAACTTATCCTCTTCCCAAATTAAAGTCTCTTACACACCTACGTCTCTCTCTACACAACTGTCCCTCTCTTCTCCCTATAGTGAGATCGGAAAATGGCGTCGATCCACAACAGAACCAGAGAGACAGAGACTGCTGTCAAAAGGTTCACTCACTGAGTCACTGTCCTTTAATGTATTGGAAGAAAATTCCATTTTTATCCGTCATTTCGTATTTGTTTTCTTGTGTGCCAGGTGATACGACGTACGGCTCCCTTTGGTAACGGAAGATCCCGATATTTAGAACTGGAGACGTACAAACTGCAGGATTTTCATAAATACAAGCGAAATAATATAACAATAATTAATTGAGATGTTGTACTAAAAACCGATCGGCAATGATAATTCTGGGGCCCACAAATTGACCCACTTGTCAGTGATAATGGTTTTCTAAGAATCATGTTCGCGGAACAATCAACCATCTCGAGAAAGGACAGGACTCGTTCCATGGTTTATTAAATGCATCTGGTTCAAAAGTCACATGAAACATTAAAGAGGAGAGATCGAGTTAACACAATTTTGAGTTACAATAAAGTTATCATAATTATTTTTTATATTTTTAAAGTCTAAATCGTTGATTTAAACTGTTCAACATGATGAATATGTTAAAATGTGTTTTCAGATTAAATTTTATAATTTTTGAAATTTTTTTACTATTTATTACATATTTTACAAAAACTAGTCAATTTCAGACCATTGAATTTTGTACCCATCTTAATAAAGAGTAAAAAAGTTTCAAAAAATATAAAATTTGATATGGAAGCACATTTTAACATATCAATCATATTAAACGGTTTGAATCGACTATTTAGACTTTAAAAATATAAAAAATAATTATTATAACTTTGTTGTAACTCAAAATTATTGTAACTCGATCTCTCCTTAACATTAAAAAATATTTAGGGGTTTTACTTGGACCGTTGGACGTGATATTAGTCTAGTGTATGATGCGCGTTATCATCCAGGCGTATTTGACTCTTTGTAAGCAAAATAAAAGGATGTAGTTTGACTGTTCAAACGGAGACATGCGGATTTAGCCATTTGAAATAGACGGTCAGTTCCCATAAAAAAAATAAAAGTAAAAGAGCGCCTGTATCCCTGTGAAGCTGTATTTTTTTTTTTTGGTGGAATATACTTTATATTTTTTTTATTAGAAAATCATGCTCTTTAAATTTTGAACTGAATTTTATTGTTTACATGGTGAAAAAATAAATTCAGTCAGATTAAATTTTTGTTTTTCCACGTGAACAGTAAAAGTTGAAGCTGCTGCCGAACAGGGAGCTGGGTATAAGAATAAGACCCTGTATTGATTCCTTTTTTTCTATTTTTTTTAAACAGAAAGTAATTAAAATGAATTTTAAATTGAGTGAGTCTATGGTACTATGCATATTACGATTTGGCACCGTGCTACGGCTCTATATTTGAGTTTTCAAATCCTAACGATCGATCCAAACCGTTCATCTTGTTCTCCATATTAATATGTGTTTGGAGACCAAATTTTACATTTTTTGAAATTTTTTCACTATTTTTTTAGATTTATTGAAAATCACTGTTTTTGGATGGTCCAGAATTTTCAGATCAAGTGATTTTCTAAATATCTAAACAAATAGTAAAAAAATTTCAAAAAATGTAAAATTTGGTCTCCAAACACATATTAATATGGAGAACAAGATGAACGGTTCGGATCGACCGTTAGGATTTGAAAACTCAAATATAGAGTCGTAGCACGGTGCCAACCCGTGATATGCATAGTACCATAGACTCACTCTTTTAAATTTATAGAATCTAATAGTAAGAAATCTTGAAGACATTGTCTGTGGTCCAATTTTGGATTCGCATTGAATTTACTTGATTCACAAATGTAACACTGTATATTTTATAAAGAACGGTGTACATTAACGAGAAGTTGGTTTCAATTTTGTTTTCCTTGATTTGTCTTTCCAAGTTTTAAGAAAATATTTTAATTGTGTCTTTTGTAAATCTTTCTATGAAATTCCAATTGTGTCTAAAGAGTAGTTTTATTAAGCAATTTTTATAATGCGATCCCATTATGTCTTTGAAAAATATATTGGTCATAAAATTTGGAAAGGATTGAATAATTGTTATCTCACCCGACAATTTTATTTTACCTTAAAAAATATGAAACAGTATATAATGCTCCTGAAATGGTGCTCTCTCTTGATGGACGCCATTGATATACATGGTAAATAATAATATGTATGGTATATGTGGTAATTATAATAAATATACTGTTAGAGGGATATATGATTCTTTTTTAAAGGTTATAATGGTCAGAAAGACATTAATCATATTTGAAACGGGAATAAACAAACAAGTTGACTATTTGTATGCATTTATGTATTTAGTAGCTTTATGTATGCACCATTTCGTTAGCATATTTTTCTTTTATTCGGCGGTTTACTTGAATGATTTATTTGAATATTTGCGAATCTAGAATTTGTCGGCGTTATTACTTGGTAATCGTCAAAATCAAAGTTGTTGTGACAAACCTTTTTTCATAAAATCAGCATTAAAGCTACTCTGCTTTCCAGAATTGTACAAATAGATAAAGACAAGATCTATGGTTGCTCTTCTTAATTCTAACGTTGTTGTCGCAAAATAGTTATGGGATTCAACGTGTATTTTGTGATTATTTTTTTCTGTGTTTAATATTATTACGTAGATGTTTGATCCGTTAACAGTGGAAACTAAAAGATAAAATTTTAAATTGAATATCATTTCTCTAATTAAATAGTTTGCAAATTTTTATTTTATGTATCTCTTTTATTTTATTTTACATGTACAAGTTTAAATTTATTTAAACACGTACTCGCCACACTTATTTGATTGTTAGATATTCAATTTTCATATTGGTTTTGTTTTATTTTTCATTTTTTAAATATCATCTAAATTTTTTTTGGATTTATTGATAATTGATTGGTTGTCTTCATTTCTTTCATTTTTATATCACTTGAGAAATATTATTTGCCATTTAATGATCCCATTTAAGTAAAAATGATTCTATTATATTCAAATATGTATCATTTCAAATTAATATATATAATAATACACTATATCTGTTATCATCATTATGTATTTAATTATTTATTTAAATAAGTTGAATCTTATTGGCCCAAAAATACGCTAATAATAAATATTAGCAAGTTGTAATATGTTTTGAAGCTTTCAAAAGAGAGAAAGAGTGCTTATATAAAAAATATAGTTTACCGGAAGATCTTGAGCGAGGAATCTCCATTCTTATATTAAGTATGTAGATGCCATGATTCACCAATGGCTATGATTAAAATAATTGAATATCATTCCTCCAATCAAATAGTACGTCTTCTTTTGATTCTATGCATTTTTTTTAAATATATTTTTACGTGCAGAAGTCCAAATTTATTTAAGCACGTACTGGCCACATGCAAATTGTATCATCTTTTTTATTAGTCTTGATTTCTTTCTATTTTTTATATGTCATTTAAGAAACTTTAAGATTGATTGATAATTGATTAGTCATGTCTTTATTTAAGAAACTTTATAATTTATTGATAATTGATTGGTCATTTAATATGTCATTTTGTATGAATTTTTTTTATGAAAATATGTCAGAAAGACAAACAAACAAAAAATATGTATATCATTAAGAAATGTTATTTATGTGTAGATGTTATTTTATGTCATTTAAGAATGTTATTTGTTATTTAGTCTAATTTTTTTTTATGAAAATATGTCATTTTGTATGAGATTTGTTTTTGTTCTCTTATAATATTGTCCATATTGCAATGCGCGGGCATGATACTAGTAAGGTATGAACCATATTAATTTAACATTTCTGTTTTTATTATTTGTTTTCAATTATAGCAATTAAATATTTGTTTTCTTTTTGACAGGTACAAGGTGTATAATATAACTACTATTGTGATATCTTCAATTTGCACTCAGTCGACGTGATTTATCATTGGACTCTATATTACTAATTGACCTTTTATTTATAACTTGAATTTATAACCAATACATTTTAATATCTTGTTGGATAGTATTATTTTCATTGTTCTTCTTTTTATATTACTATGAGAATTTTTTTAATGATATATTCATGTTGTAACGCATAGACACATACTAGGATAATGTAATAAAGCATATAAATATTGATACATGAGTCAAGAGGATTATAATTACTCATAAACAGGATACATGAGGTAAAGATATTGACATAACTAATTTCATTTCATATAACACATCAATATCATATACTCGTTTTTTGTCTTTATTGTCATGTGTTGCATGAATTGAAACTAACTTTATAAATATCTTACTCATACATATTGTCTAGTAACACGCGGACGAGTGGATAACTCGGAAATGATGTCAAACATAACCAAAAGATTGTCAAAAAAATTACTGATAAAAATATTAAGTTTTTGTATTTCTTCCACTGAAACTGCTCGTACTTTGATATCAATTAGTTTTAACACGTAACTGATAAGCTAGAAGCTATATAAGGATAGGTCGACATTTATTGTAAAGTTGACATGTGTATTTGAAAAAAATTCAGGAGTCACAAACATTTTAATAAGGTGAAGGAAAATGTTTTGTTTCGTCAGAGGTATTGTTGCTCTAGGCTCCAATACTGTACAATTTTTTTTTAAAAGTATGAATATTTCATATGAATTTGAATTTGTGCACAACTCGCACGTATGAATGGAATTATAAGAAATTCTGGCACGTTAAAATGATTAAATAATGGACAAGCTCAGTGCAAGAATGTGTTAGACAGAACGATTGTTAACAAGTCTTTTTTAATTAATTATGAAGGTTGATATAATATCAAGTCTGATCAAGTGACATTATATCTAGCTGACAATCTCTAGGTGATTCAAAATCTGCGCTTTGCATGTCCCAAGAAGCACATCATAAGAAATACGATTGACAGCGAATGAACAGCAACATTAGGCAGAAGATAATAGATCCATTATTTATGTTAATTTTCAGTGGCCTAAATAGTTTTCAATGATATATTTGAGTATCGCTTTCTTTAAACAAACTTCAGTCAACCGTATAATACACTAAAATTAGTTAATCATTGTATAAATAATATTAAACTTGTACAATGATTAAGTATGATCATTGTAAGAGGCTAAGAGCTCTATATAGATTTGAATTTTTGGAATTAGCACTTGTCTAAATAGATCAAAACATAATTGACATTTGTCAGTGGCACTTGTCTAAATAGATCAAAACATAATTTGACATTTGTCAGATGAAACCTTGTCTGATTTTTCTATTAGATACAACTGCTAATCCAAATTCAAATTTATACAGAGCCCACACTTACAAACCAAAATGATAAAATGTCTGAACAAATGTTTAAGTGTGATGGCAAACCTCAAGACTAATTTTCCACATCTCAATTTCTCCTTCAGCATCTATGATCCTCCGTATATGCTCAAATTTCAAAAGGGAATGCAATCAAATTGGCATTAATAGGGATGATTGCAAAGAGGTTGGTTAGCTAAACAGCCTAGACCTATACTATCTTATTTCCTTTCAAAGATACGACATATTGTCCAGAAGAAAAACACAATAAACAAAAAGATTATAAATAAACTAGCAACCTCTACAATTGCAATAGAAGAACGAGGCCAAACAAATTAATTACTACAACTATGACTTACAAATAAAAATATTTTTTTTTAAAAAATAACTAGAATCCTCAACCTACATTTGAATTATTCCCAGAGGGTCTCAACAAGGAATTCAGGGGATGGTTAGGATGGTTAGGTGCCACACCACCTGCTGTAACAGAATTAAACACAACATTTTGTGCAGGCCCTGCATTGAGATTTGGATGAATTGCAGATAAAGGCAAGCGGGGACCGAAAGAAAGCATCTGTTGTTGCCTCTGCATTAACTGTTGCAACTGTGCATGGGTCCCTTGTTGCATGCCCGGCATGTTTGGCTGAATGTTAAGGGAGGCACTCATAGCCGGTGGGGGTCTAGAATTTGGACTCATTGGGCTGGTGCTAGTAGGTGCTGACATGGATGCAGGTATAGGCCCAGCTAATGGCGGCCCGACACGGCCTGATGTCATCATACGTACCCGCTCCGCATAGATGCGTTGTCTTAATTTATCCACTTGTTCGCATTCCTTCAAAAGAAGGGTCTCGATCTCCGCAAATTGTTTCAGCTTCAATTCCAATCTTTTTAACTGCAAATATAAACAATATACTAAATAACTCAGCGGAACTACTACAAAAGATTCTTAGCCTTTGATGAACATGAAAATAAACAACTTTCTCTTGTGACAACCACTAGCTCAACAGGTCAGACACCCCCTGTCGCATGCAGTCTGAACTCTCGGGCACTAAACAGCAACAAAGGAGTAATAAAACTGTATTGGAAAAAGAAAGAGGAAGAGTGAACTATATCGCTAATTTTCCTGTATGCTGTAGGAAAGTCAAATGTTGTTGCTATATTATAGTACAATAATTAAGTGGGCATTTTGTGAATTGTTACCAAATTTAAAAAAATACTAATAATAAACAAACCCATAATTAACAAACAACAAGCATAATGAAGTCAGAATTCAAATTCATATTGAATTGAGATAAATCTATCAATGGACCTGGTGGTTGATAATTGTGGCAGAGAGTCTTTGGATTTCACGTTCCTCTTGGTCAGCAAACAATTTTGCTTTCACAGCAGCTGCCGATAGGCCACAACTTGCTGCATATTTCACACCTTCTGGGGAAAGCGGGGAGGGAGGATCATCTGTACTCCAATCTGAAAGTCACAAATTACGAGCTTTCTAATAACTATATATATTTACAAGAATAATTTATGCACCCATGATAGAATATACAACCTTAAAATGAGTTGGAACAACTTCATAGATGTAAGGTTATTTTGAATCCAGGGGTATAGATTCCGGTACTGGTACAATGACATTATTATAAAGGTTGTTTCATGAGTAATGAACAGGTGGTCAACTTTTACTTTTGCTTTCAGAAACAAGCAAAGGGTTATTTTGAATGTCGGCAGCGAGAAAAACTTTTAAAAGGTTAGTATCTCAACTATTTCATATGAATTAAAACCTGGTGGTGCAGAACAATAATATTAATAATACAATTACCAGTAGAATTGTGCATGTTGGCGTTGGCTCGATGGTTAGCTTCAGTATGAGAGCCATCTGAATTTGACCTTTATCAGAATTTAAAAATCAAATCATTTTTTGCCATTATCACTATTGATAATAATAAAAAATAAAATCTTACATATGGAATTAGCTGCAAAGAGCGGGGTGCAGCCTATATATGGCACCCATCCTAGCTCAAAAAAGTTCAATTTGTATTTTTTTTTTTTTTTTTGGTTTCGGGGTAGGGGAATGCAAAATTATGGTCATATACATATCCGAAGTAATGTAAAATCATGCATCACTTCAAAAATTACAATACTTTTTGCTTGCTGTCTGCAACACTGGCGAAGGGAGTACTAAAAAGCCAAATCATATATGTTGCTCATGGCTCTATTAAATAAATATTACTAAAGTACATGTAGCTCGTTTAAGCCATGGAGTGCAGCATTATACCTTGAATCTTCCTTGGTCAATACACAGAGAGATGCATTTGCACAAGCAGCAGCAACTCTAGGCCCAACCGCAGAGGCCAGAAATGCAACCTTGTGAAAAAAATACATACAAAAAGTCTCATCAATATTTATCTGTTTCAGTTGCTAGTACTCTGGGTTGCATGTACTGTTTGTTTCTCAAGAACATTATTTCTTTTAGATTACGGAGAAGAAAGAAAAAGTAAGCAGCCAAAAGTTACTCACAAGAGACATAACAGGATTAGGTGCATCAGCAAAAGGAAACTTGTGCGCAGCTTGAGCATCATGTTGTAAAACACCTACATAAGATGTATAAATCACTTAGTCGAACACCCTATCTTACAGCTAATCAATATTAATTTCACGATCCTACATGAGAGTTTCAGTATTATCAGCTGTTGTTTTGCAAATGAATGTCATTTGATTGGCTTTCTTATGCTTAATTAAATTTTCTTATTTCTTTAAGTCTCTTTCCTTTTTCTTGGGTACATTTAGCTACAGACTATGATTGGTTCCTTGTGCTGAATTTCTGGTACCTTGTCAGTCAGATTATAATTGATTTGTTATTACAAAAGTAAGAACATCTCGCCAAAAACAAATATAAAATTAAGTACAGAGAAGCTATATGGTCACATCATGGTATATACCAAATCAATACTGAACTGCTAATATAATGACATAGGTATGTTCTGGATGAAATTTCACAAATGCAGCCAAAACAAAAACCACTCGCCTCAAAACAAATAAAAGTACCTGAAGTTTCTCCATTGGGAATGTAACTTGAGCTTGGAGCCTCTCTTTCCATCCCATCAGATTGGGGCATTTCAGGAACATCCATATTTTCAAGTAACCCATCTTCAACTGGTAATCTGATAAAGTGCTGAATGCACTGAGCCTTTGATTTTGTTCCAACATGCCCCGCTATCTCATTCCAGCGGTCATTGTATTTCTCTATGCCCTCAAGTAACAGGAGTGTCTCCTGGTCAGTCCAGCTATCGCTTTCACTTTCTAATGGTTCTCTTTTGGAGTCAGTTTTTGTAAAATCAAGGCTTGAATGGCCAGTGATGTATTTGGCATCGTGGAAGCAATTCAAGCATAGAGCAGTATCAGCCTGATAAATAATCAATATTATTTTTTAAAACTAAAAGAAAAAAGAAGAAGGCCAATCTAGATAAAATAATTAAAGGCAAACAAGAAAAAACCATTTGCCCCTGTAAGGCAAATCCTGGTCTGGAGATAGGGTTAGGGTCCTAGAAGCAAACGACACAAACAAGAAAAAGAAAAACAGAAGAGGGTATCTCCAAATAGAAACGCTTAATTCTCTAATTCATACTTTCATTTGATAACAACAAATAAAAGGGGTTGTTAAAGAACTTTATATGATTAAAATAGTGAGATCAGAGCAAAAATAAATTAGAAAATCTAAAAAATAAAAAAGAAGATATTCTTACTCAATTACATGATACAACCATATGATCTATTATCCAGTTGGTCAACCATATAGTTAGCAATAAGTCAGAAAGCAATCTATCTCAGACACTTGCATTTTTATACAACCTAAGTCAAAATAGATCTGAAAAGAGCAAGCCTGATTTGGACTTGGTTTGGTCCCATACTTGACAAACGAAACTCAACTTCACTTAGAAGCCCAACATAAACATGATTTACACCATCTTGACTTTAGCCAACTTATGAACCATAGCAACCTAGTACCAATTTCCCAATATCAAGTTAAGTTTGCAGGAATAAACCGGACAATCGAAAAGAATAGAAAATTACCTCCTTTTGGGACCGATAGTGCAACCCAGGCAGAGGAACTGAACAATAGCCGCATGAATTCTCTGATAGCTTCTCTCTTATCTTTCCATCCAGATCTGCCAGCCCATTATCTAAATCCAACAAACCTGAACTAGAACCCGATGAGGTTGACAGAAAAGCTAACTCCTCAGCCTTCAAGCTACACTTAGGCCTATCAAACAAGATTAAACTATCTATCGACTTCAGAGGTGCTGTCACCAGCTGGAGTTCTCCAGTAGCAGGGTCCTCCTTTAAGAGAGAGGCAGCCATGCGTAAACCACGGTGGACTGAGCCTATCGCCAGGTAGTTTATTATCCCCCAATTGTCAAGGAAGCGCACAATGCGGCTTAGGTCATATAGCTCTGCATTGCTTGAAACAAGAGGCTGGCACTCACCAAATGCAAGTCGCCTGGTAGGGTTGTCTAAGTACTTTGAGATTATTTTATTTCGAAGAGAGACATACTTCTCCGGCGTGTGGGATGGGGACTTGCCAGAGAAGAAATGTGGTACCACCTGACGCTCTAGTCTGTGCACTGTTGTGGGTGAAAACCACTCTGTAAAATTGCATTGGCAAAATGAGTTATATATCGAGGAAAAGAAACAGTAACAATATGAGGCCCCATTAAACAATCACTCTTCCAACTTATGGAAATATTAATTTCTATCTTTATGAGCACAGCTAAAACATTCGAAAAGTATATGATAGAATTGTCAAGCAAACAAATTTGAGAGCAACAGAAAGGCAATTTACCAGAATGTGCCGGAACAACCAAAACACGATCTCCCTCAAATTTCCGTACCACACCTTTCCCTTCCATCAGCTGAGGTGGCGTGCACACATAAACTGGCGGCTTATCTCCATCAACCAAATTCTCAGTAGCCACAGCTGACACTGACTGAAGCTGGCCATGCGACAAATTCTCCATGAACGCCGCATTTCCACCCAAACCATTCCCTAATGCTGAAGCGAGACACCTCCTTTCAGCTGCTACAATAGAAAGTACAGAGTGGTGGGGCCTACTTACAGTCCGCTTGAATGCTGCCGGGAAATCACAGATTTTCTGAGCCCCACCCGAGACCACTTCGGATTCACGGAGGTCGAGTAAAGGATCGCCGCCTCCCGCACCGCTTCCAACCCCAGCGGCGGCCGCGGCGGAGGGGGAGGCGGCACCGCCGGAGTCGGAGTCGGAGTCGGAGTCCTGCTTGCCGGTGTCGCGCTTGCGTTTCTTCTTGCGCCACTTGGGGCGAGGATCTACAAAAACCCTAACCCTAGCTTAGGAAAAGGAGAGAGAATTGTAGAGTACAAATATATGAAAAAAAAAAAAGAAAGAAACGAAGAAAGTACCTATGGAGGGGGAGGCCGGAGGGATACTACGGCGAGGCATCGGAGATGGAGAGGAGATTTGGGGCACGTGACACTCACGTGACTCGAGGGGTTTGGGAAAAGCTGTACTGACAGTGGCGCTGTGGCATGTCGTGTTGGGCTACAAGACGAGTCGGGTAACCTCGTTCGAGTCCTTTGCTAAAATTTAGTGTTTTATTTGGTGTGGCGGGTTACTTTAGACTGCTATTAGAATATTGTAAACCCGCTGCACGTGGGAAAGCGTCAGGAGCAAAGCTGGGGATGCACGGTGAATTATGGCGCCTGGCTGGCGTGCTAGGAGGATCGAGCTAATTGGAATAGGGGACGGTGATTAGCATTTACAAATGAGATATTTTACCTTTTTATTTGCGATCAAGAGGTCTTAAAGTCTAACGCGCGACATGCACAATTGGCAAAAATTCTGAACTGTCCATCGGTTGGTAATATTTTTGTTATTATTGTGTGGAGTATCAAAAGATAAAGTCAGTTTATTTTTGTGAAGTTAAAAAGGAAAGTGTTTTTTTAGAAAGTTAAAAAGGGAAGTCTCTCAAGATTTTAACGTTTTTGCTGTAATGCCCACATACCATAAGGCCGTCTGTGTATTCGAAATTCGATCTAATGAATTTACCTTTATGAATATGTATACGAATCTTAATCGTGCATCCAATAAGTTATAGATTCCACAACTGAATTTTAAAAATCCACTTTAGTAACTATTAGTTTCCTAAGATACGTGCAAAATGAGAAGAACTAGTGTTCTTAAGCTCACCCGAATCTTTGATAAACTTAACTCTAATATCTATTGAATTGGTTTCAAATAACTAATTCAAACCGTTGAAACCGATCTACTTCACTATTTACGTGAAAGAATTATATATATTTTAATTAATTTTGTGTAAAGTTGAGCGTAGGGCTGCAAACGAATCGAAATTATCATAGTTTGAGTTTGGTTTGAATTAATTTCGAATTGAATTTTTTACAAACTCAATTTCAAATCTTTTACGAACTTTTTTACGACAGGGAATAGTGATTGTAGGCGCCGAAAGCAAGAGGTGAAAGTCGTATGGGATTTTAGAACTGAGAACAAGGATTACGACTTACGACTTACGAGTTATGACTTATGGCTGGGTGGTTTTATATTTTAACTTTTAAGTCATCAACATAAATTAACGATTCACGTTACTTTGAATTTCGAACTAGAATGGTTCGCGAACCTATTTCGAACAAACCATGTCCAGTTTGAATTTGGTTTGAATTAATTTCGAACTATTTCGAATCGAATTTTTTACAAACTTTTTTGAATCAAACTCGAATCAAATCATGAACTACGAATTTTTTGTGCAGCCCTAGTTGAGCGGTTAAAAAAGATGAAAAACAAACGTCTTAAATTAACTTATAGATCTTCTCTTATCGCTTGACTTTATATTAAATTAATTCGAAAATTTATAAATTTGTAATGTAAACACATTAATACACTGCTCGTGAAGTAGATCGGCTTCAATAATTTATAGGGTAATTATAATTTCCCCCACCTATCCATCCCTCATTTCATCCCCCAACTAACTTTTTATTTTAACTATAACTATAACTACTATTTCTAACAACCTTTTATTTCTTTCCTCTTTCTCCATTTCTCTTCCACCTCCATTTTTCTTTTTCATCTCCATCTTCTTCTCCCACATTCTTCTCCCACCTCCGCCTCCGCCTCCCACCTCCCTCTCCCACCTCCGCCTCCCACCTCCCTCTCTCACCTCCGCCTCCTACACCTCACCTCACCTCCGCCTCTACCTCCCTCTCCCACCTCCGCATCCCACCTCCTCCTCCGCCTCCGTTTTTCCTTCGATAAGCTCCCCTCCCTCTCCCACCTCGAAATGGTAAATACAATAAGCTCTCTCCCTCTTACACTTTCGCCTCGGTTTTTTCCCTTTACGCCTGCTACTCCTGCTCCAGCGAACGTTCTGCCGGAGATCATCCGTCACTCCATCCCAATCAAGCACGCCTCTGCCAGGAATGAATACTTCATTGTGTATGAATGAATACTTCATTGTGTATGAATGAATACTTCATTGTGTATGAATGAATACTTCAATATGTATGAATGAATACTAGAACACGTCTCTACCCGGTCAAATCTGTCACTGTCGATCGTATCAAAATAATTTTGTATATGTATATGCAATTAATCCCTTTCATGTTTATATTCTCCTTCCTCATGAAGTATCGAGTTTTGCAAAGAACAAAGCTTTATTAATGGTGAATTAGACCACTGCGTATTAAATAAATGACATAAAAACAAATTTTGAAAAAAAAAATAGAGATATATAAATGAATACTTGATGTTTTAGAATGAATACTTCAATGTGTATAAATGAATACTTAATATCTTAGGTATGAATACTTGCGTGACAAGATATTAATACTTGTGCAACGGACAACTCGAAAGTATATCATCATGGATCTCATTTGAAAGATAAAATTGTGTAGAAAACGTTCGTGGTTTTAGATTTGCAAAATTCTTCATAGATCGTCAGAAATATTGGTTAGATTGAACGGAGAAAAAAAACCCACCTCTAAAAACGTGTAAAAGATGGATGAGTGATGTGTCCAGTTTTTATATTTGCATTTACATGACGATGATGAATACTTTCTCGATAAGAGATGAATACTTGTGCAACGGACAACTCAAAAGTATGTCATCATGGATCTCATTTGAAAGATAAAATTGTGTAGAAAATGTTCGTGGTTTTAGATTTGCAAAATTCTTCACATATCGTAATAAATATTGGTTAGATTGAACGGAGAAAAAAAAAACACCTCTAAAAACGTGTAAAAGATAGATGAGTGATGTGTCCAGTTTTTATATTTGCACTTGCACGACGATGATGAATATTTTCTCGATAAGGATGAATACTTGTACAACGGACAACTCGAAAGTATGTCATCATGGATCTCATTTTAAAGATAAAATTATGTCAAAAACATTCGTGATTTTAGATTTGCAAAATTTCTCACCGATTGTCAGAAATATTGATTAGATTGAACGAAAAAAAAAATTTCACCTCTAAAAATGTGTCTGTTTTTTTTTTTTTAAATACTTGATATATTAGGTATGAATACTTGATGTGTTATAGATGAATACTTGATACATTATAGATGAATACTAGCACTCGCCAGTTGTAAAATCTTTCAAATATTATGTAGTCCCCAAATAGTAAGTGGTCCCCTTAAGTAGTTAGTAGTTATTGAAGTAGTTAATGATTGGGAGATGAAATGGAGGATTGTTATGGGGGATAGCTAGGTGCTCCCTAATTTATATATATCATTTGAAATCATTTCAATAATTTTTTTTAGTTTAAATAGGAAACGTAAGGTTTTAGAATTAACATCGCCAGATAATTGGTGAGCGTAGAAAATAGAAACATCCTAGTTCTCATCCGTTAATTCTTAAAACAATATAATTTGATTTCAACTCGATGGGAAGTTAAAATGACTTTCTTTTTGTGAAATAACGAGACTACCACCAACTTTGATACGGAGCTTATAAAGTTCACAAGCCACAAATTAGTGCTGATTAGTTGACAATTGTATATGCCAAGTTCGTACAGCCATGTAAATATATTTTCAATGGTTTATTAGGGTAAGGAGGCAAGATATTTTCAATAGTTTAAACAACCGTGTTTATTCCCTATTAATTAATGAAATATTATCAGTACTTGACTAATTTTTATAGAATCGAAAACACCCAAAAATTGAACATTATTGAATTGAGAAAGAGTTGCACATGAAACATTATTGAACATTTTCGTTCGTATATAGTAAATTAAAAACGGAGTCAGTTGCTTTGTTGCGTATCATGCATTTGTTAAGAATTAAGATTCAAGAACGAATGGAGATTCAACCCCAACTGAGAATAAGTTCAAATGAAATTTCAGTCCTGGTAATTGGTTCAACGATTAACGGTCCAAATCTAAAGTACAACCAAGTAGTGCAACTTGAGGATCCGAATTCAACCCCACACCATCTCTGCCTGTCCATTTTCCCATGTTGTAATATTTATAATATAAATAGGTTATCTTCCTTCTTAAAAGAAAGAAATTAAAAATTAAAATAGAATAATTTGTGTGTTTTGCAAGCACATGAAGCATAAATTCCCATATTAAAAGTGCGCCATTGTCTAGTGAGAGATGTAGATAATAGAAATGCAAACCCAAAGCAATATATTAGTTCTTTTCTCTTTTATTTGTTTCTTTTATTAAATGTCTATTCGCGTAATCTCCTTATTAAGCAAATTGACAACAAGAACTTGAGTATTCATGCAGATTATATATTTTCAATTTAATTAAAACTTTAGTTTAAATAAATTATCGATTTTCACTATGTTGGTTCAATAATTCAAGATGTGTTCGCATTCCCCGCTTTCTTATTCTCTGCATTACTCCCACTTGAGCCCAAGGAGACATGGATCAGAATTCAGATCCAGTGAAGTAACCCAATTTTTGGATTTTAGATCAGGACCGTCCGATTCGAACCCGTAACAATCCATCCAAAGTGGAGCGCGCACATCCCAAGCAACGAATCCGAATCCCGAGGCAATCTCAAGCGACGGATTCAAATCGGACGGTCCGATCCAAAACCCAAAAGTTGGGTTACTTATAGGGGATCCGCACCCGATCAGTAGAAATGATGGATATATCATTAAATAATAGAGAGATGGTCAATTCAAAACACAGCTCTATGACTTTTCAACATGGATAGTTATGAGAAACATCTACTAAGCAGTTCCTGAAAATTTAGTCAAAACGGAGTTCCTCTGGCATGTTGCAAACAGCTCGGATGGTTTGACTGGTTACATCAAGTAGCTGCAAGTACTCGTCGGCTCCATCAAGCAAGCACTGTAAAATAACCAATTAAAAATAAACACTTCAACTATGACAAGTGTTAACTGAAATCCACAAAAGAAAAGGATTACATAACTTAACAAACCTTATCTGCTTCGCCTAACTTTCTGCATATTTTTGCCTTCTGTTCATCTGTAACATCCTCAGCATCTACGACAACATCTAGAAGCTGGAATTACACCTCTATTTAGCAAGCAAAACCAAACAAAGAAAGCTAAACCATAAAACAAGAATTGTTTCTACACCAAGACTTGTCATATAACAGGTAGGCTTCTTTTACAAATTACACCTAACATGAAATTTGAGTTGCAAACAACACCTGAAGCACCCATATTTTTGCAATAAACTACAATAATCTTATGCATTACTTGAAAATTAGACCCAACCACCAAAACCAATGTGAAGTTGAGCAACAAAGACAAATTTCCCTCTCCCTTACATACTGATCACTTGATATTAACCATGCAACTTGAAGCCGGACACTGATATTGGTTAGATTTAATTTAGTATTGCCAGTCTTACTGGAACATACTATGCCCTGACTAACTGGTTGGTATCATTCGAAAACATCTTTTTTTTTCCTTTGGTATAATTCACAGAAGGAACAAAAATGTTGTTATTTACAAAGACAACCCCATTAATTCCCTCAAAAGCAGTAACTGAAAGCAGGTCATTGCATAAGAAAGGAGTTGCATTGTAGAGTAGGTTTAGCAGTATGAAGAAAGGATAAAAGAGAGGAATTGCCTGGTTGAGAAGTTGTGAGACTGGATATCCCTCTGCAATAATATTATCCACCTCCTTATTTGCACTATCGAAATCTCCAGACTTGCAAGATTCAAAAAGTGCCTGGACTACTTCAGGAGGTATTACCTAATTTTTAAAATGTTTAACAAAACCTCAGGTTAGGTTGAGTACTGTAATATTTTTGTTCTATAATTGGCTTAAGGAATATTGAACTAAGGTTGCGTGTAAAGGTCACCATTACCGCAAATCAAATAAACAACTTCCTGGAAAATAAATTATATCCTTACTAGAATTGAAAACATGATAATAGAAGTAGAGTAAAAGATGAATACCCCAGAAACACTAATTAAATTGCTTGCAGAAATAGATGAGCCAAAGAGCCGAGCTGCACTCTGCATTCATAGGTAGAGTTTTGCATAGTAATATTTATTAGTTGTAAACTTGTAATCATGATGTATCTATTTGCATTACCTGTAGATAAGTAATAGCACGTCGAAGATCTCCTTGGGAGATGGAGCTCAGTGTCGATAGTGCCTGATGTCAGCCATGAGAAATGCAAAAAATTGCCGACATATCATCAGAAAAATCTTAAGGATCTTAATGAGAAGTATAGGATAACTCCAGTTCTTAATGGTACCAAACCTAACCTTTGCCACTCAAAAGACATTTTGATGATGCATATCTAATAAAAAAGATTGAAACTAACCCAGATATATACAAAAGTTTTTCCTAGGCCAGGCAAGGTTCTCAAGCATAGCCCCTTGACAAGCTATAGCTCATACAAAACAGATGAAGTGTACAAGAAAAAACATGAAACTGGAGTTCCACCACTGACAATGGAAAGCTCTCATTCTGACAACCATCCCTTCAAACTTACATTCTTCCTAAAACATTTTATAGAGCTATCATTTTCAAATTGAGCTGCAATATTATTTTTTAATATTCCGATAGCAGGCATATGTTTTTTGGAGCGAGCTCAAGAACCTACTTCAATAAAGATAGATACTGACTGTGTTTTTCTGAAATTTCTCTTCATAAGCCAAAAAAAAAAAATGCTCCGAAGGAAGCAAGAAAACAACAGAACTAGTCGTAACAGACAAGAAATAAACAAGAGGTATTAGCAATTTATCCTATATAAAATTAACATTGCTAGTTGCTTTGTGTTGAATACATGGCTCTAACCGTGATTTCACCAATTGGATGCTTTTGGGTGGAAACGCTTTTTGAGTGTATAACATGAGAAAAGCAAAGGAAAAGAATAAACCTCGCTGTCTAGGTTAAGGCCTTCCTCATTACAAATATGAGTTATGCGGTTGCTCATAATCTCTGCAGGGAGAGGCTTAAATCTGAACTTTGCGCACCTGGAGGCTAGCGGCTCTATGATCCTATACACAACATATACATACATATGTTCAATAGATTTAAACCAAATACACTTATAAAAGAACTTTCAGGTAGTATTTGACCTGCTGATATAGTTGCATATGAAGAAGAACCTTGTCACTTTAGAATAAGTCTCCATTGTTCGCCTCAGAGCATTCTGACAGATTAACAAATATAATTATCAACTGGGCAGACAATAAAACGTTTTTATCACAAATAACATTTAATATGTTATATTTAACTTGCTATCAATGAAACATCAATCAAAAATTAAATTCACATCCTTAGGGGTGTCAATACAGAATCACAAGCAATGTTAGACAGTTTTTCATGAGTGATATCTCTTCAGATTACCAAACGTAATTCTGAAAGGAAGGTAGCTATTTACAAAGTCTAGGATTTACTATCCTGTGGTCCAAACAAGATAAGTGAAAATAAATGATAGCATGAAATAAAGTATGTTTTACAAACAAGATCCTTTTGAAGACTTTAAGGGATGTTTTACATTATTAATGACAGCATGAAATAAATGAAAATGCACCTGAGCATCTTCAGTCATTGAATCAGCTTCATCTAGTATTATTATCTTGTAAGGCGGGCAAGGGTAACTGCTTAAAGTACAATTAAAAGAAACCAACAGGGTTAAGTTCGCACAGCCATGAAACAAATAGGATTTAGAATAAAGAGGTATACATCTACCCTTGATAAGATTTGGAGCCAACAGCAACAGCCGCAAAATCCTTGATTTTTGTTCGCACCACATTAATTCCACGATCATCACTTGCATTAAGTTCTAGAACTCTTGACTTGTATAGCTCTGGCCTAATACATTAAAAAAAATAGTATTAATTTTTGCAATAAGCAGCACATGCACCAGTTATCTTTCAGAAAAAAAAAACGAAAAAAAAAGAAAGGAAAACATCTGATCATGTTTGTATATCAATATCTGCAATTTATTTGGTCCATTATTTTCTAAGTTTCCTTCTCTTTTGATGAATGTAATAATATATTTTAAGTTTAATATAGCAGAACTGATGATTTTACAATTGTCCCTCAATAAAAAAAGTCAAAAAAATTGTGCAGTAACAATATAGTATCTACTATGCAACTGTAGCGGTCAAGAGATATTGACAACATTTTTTCAAGATTTCATCGAAATTTTGTGAATCGGAATAAATAAAATTAAAATATACCCAAAGAGCTGATGAGCAATGGCAAGACCTGTAGTAGTTTTACCAGTACCAGGAGGTCCATAAAAGAGCATGTGAGGCAACTGAACAATAAACAAAATCAATCATAAATAAGCACTCCCTGTTATTATTAGACAACAGAAGTTAAATTGCCCCATAAGAATCAAGAGAAATTTAGATATATGCCCATCATAACTTCTTCAATTAGATATGTTGGATATTGTATTGTTAATATAAGGGTATTTAGGTAAAAGTGTGAATATAATAGTTGTAGGGACTAAAGTGTAAGATTGAGTTGTATATCTAGACAGATTATCCCATTATTCTCAACACCGTAAACTTTAAGATATTTACCCATTAAAACTACAAAATTAGTAATTTACCCATCCAAATATAGCTATATTATAAATATGCCCATTTTTCATTTTAAACTAAAAGAATATAAATTAATAATGATTAATAATTAAATTGACAATTTTGCCCCCTTTCAAAATCCTATAACGTGGGAGGGGCGTTCTGATACCCGAATCGATTCTGGTCCGATGACAGATCCACCGTTTGATCATGCCTCAAAATTCGTGCTTGTAAGCCAAGGTAGTCCGTCTCTTTAATGTCTTTGTTCTCATTCTTTCTCTCTCCCTGCAGCAGCTCTCGTTCTCAATTGAACGATCCAGTCTCTCTCTTTCTCCTTCCCTCCTTCCATCATCTCTCTAATTTTGGCAAAGGAACTCAATCTCCTATTTGATTTATAGTAAGGTCTCATTGCTAATTTATTTTTCAACCAGAACCTGAAAGTCTGAATCAAGGTCATCGATATTTGATTTTTCTTGATATCAGAGCGGAGATCTATTTCATCTTCTCGGTTTTTTCTTTCTCCATCTCAATTACTCTGATTCTTGCTTTGTTTTTTTTTATTTTCAATTTTTGAAGCTCATTTACTAGAATGTTGCTCTGTCTTTCACCACTGGTATCGTATCAGGAGCCAAGTTTTTCACTGGTGCATCTTTCTGACTTGTCAAGAGAATGAAGGAATAGGACATTGATGAAGAAGATTAATTTTCAAGCAGGAAAATAACAAAATAAAGAAGCAACAATTATACATTTTTATGGATTTATGGCCATGTAACTATAACTAAATTTCCCAACTTCAATTGATATTTCTCTCCTTTTCCTTTTCTAGACTTATAAAACAGAATATGGTGTATATATTGTAAGCAGTCATTTTAAGGTTTATATGATATCATATAGTGCTAGTTACATATGAATCAAAATATTATAGTTGGAATAACAAATGTAATAATACAAGTTCGGTTTAACCCTCAAAAAAAAAAAATACTGCTTCGGTGTCAGTATCAGGCCAACATTTTTGCTTTTGATGGCTTCTTTGGATTGGACTGAGAATTATAATAGCAATCACTCATCAAGGTAGTTTGAAGAATTTACTGTCATATCAAATGAACCGCGGCTTAACACCTTGGGATTTACAGTTCTGAGCTGTGCTAACACCTTGGGCGATGAATTAGTATGGGAGCTAAAAAAGGTGAAACTGTTATTATAACAAAGGTTTAAATGTAAGGGCATTATTGTCATTTTATAGTTTATTACTATCAATCAGTTTTTAATTGATTTAATTAATAAATGGGTATATTTATAATATAGTTATATTTAGATGGGGAAATAACTAATTTTGAAGTTTTCATAGGTAAATATCTAATTGAAGAAGTTATGTTGGATATATATCTAAATTTCTCAAAAATCAATTACAAGAGAGAAACAGCAACTCGTATACCACTTCGCTACCTCTTCAAAGAGAAGCAGCTGCTACTTCATTCATCGTTGTTTTTTTTTTCCAAAATACCTTCGTTAATTGCAGTTCAACCCTATTCGGCCACTAAAACTGACCTTCATGTCCTTCTTCCATTTCCATTTCCTGCTTGATTAAACGTGTTTTACTCTAAGAAAGAGCCCCCATGGCTTACATGCAACGAAGCACAGAGAATTATGGTTTACTTTTCTTATTTCTCTCACATCTCTCTAAAGACACCCCCAACATTTAGCAATTAAGGTTTCTTTCAGTTTGTTTCGCATTACTCAATAAACTGAACTCTCAAGGAGAGAAACCGGGAAGAAACAACAAAATAGGGTTTTCTAAACTTACATCAGCTGTCTGGAGAGTGTTAGTTAGAACACGCACCACCTCATCCTGGTGGGCCACATCCTTCACTTGCCTCGGCCGACTGAATTCGAGAAGCAATTAGAAAAGAGCGATAGCTAACACACAAATTGAGATTAGAGAGGGGAGAGGGGATTACTATTTCTCCACCCATGGCTGGGAGCTAGGTACAAGAGGCGCCATTTCTTCCCTCGCTCGATTTTCTCTCCTTTCTCGCTTTGCTCAGACTTCAGACAGCTTAGTGTGAGACAAAAAAATGGCGATTGTGGCTTTTGGTTTTATTGCGTGACTTGAAACCACGTACCTCTTGAGTAGGGTATTTGCGGGCTGGGCTTTATAACGGAGAAAAAAATCAAGGTTTTTTCTTCGAATATATTAATCAAAGTGTTATCCCATCAATATATTTTTCTAACCTTCAACAAATATTACATGAGTTTGGCTAACAAGAGGTATAAACCGATATGCTTCACCAGAAATATATTTACACGTAAAATTAACTTTACGAAGTCACCTAGTATAAAATCAATATTTTATAAAAAAAAAAAAAAGGATAAAATCAAGCAGTCAGAAAATGAATAAGTTAATTTTAACAATTGATTCTTCATCATTTTATTTACCATTTGAATTTATACTATATGAATTAAAAAACTTAAAAATTTTGCATGCAAATGCATTACTCGTAAAGTATATCGGTTTTAATAGTTTGAATTTATCGTTTGATACCTATTATAGTTTTGAGGCAATATATAGTACCGCATGTCGATATACAATCAATAGCATACTAGCCAATCTCAATATCACATATGCATTATGTAAAATTATATATTTATCGGTGACAAAAATATATTAACAAACTTAAATAAAAATATACAATAACTGTTTTTCATCCTGTTAAATACAAAAAAATGTATAGTTTCACTTATCGTATAAGTAATTTTGTTAACAGATAAATTAGAAGACTGTTAAATGGATAACGAAGAGATGGAATAGAGATGTTATCCAATTTTAAGCGGAAATAAATCAGGTGCAATCATGGATAGTAATTCTAAAAATTTATCTTTTTTCAAATTCAGCCGTCTAATTTTTTTTTAAAACAAATCTCAAAGTAATTATTTTTAAGAACTTTTATGTATACGTATTTCAAAACAGTTCACCGACTAGATTCGAAAAAATAGAGATTTTAGAGTTACTGTTCAATCACAATAATCGCAGCAGATTTGTATACATTTTAAGCTGGCCATTTATTCATCGCCTAGTCTGAGATTTGTTGTAGTCAGGTTGATATTTATTAGACACCTTACTCGTTGCCCTAAGCTGGTCATTTGGTGAACTTGCTTACCCTTGAAGTATATTCGGAGATATATTGATTAGGAATAATACCTGCATTCATCAAGTCTTCACCCTCTCAAATACTCTCTAATTTTTCTCTAATTTTTTAAAGAAGGCTGAATAAATAAATGTACACTGTGATTTTGATGTAGTTATTACTTGAATGTGCATTGAATAATAATCAATTATCCATTTTATGATATTTGAAAAATGAGTCCCAGTCTCCCAGAGAAACAATTGTCAGTAGTAATCTTAAAAACTGAGTATACATCTACAAAATAAGCAAGTATCAACATAACAGACAAATGTGTCAAAACTTAAATGAGACATGGTTAGAGGGCAACATTTTATGATTATCAGCCCTGACTATTGAGTATAATACCTCGAATGGATGTAGCACGAGATTGAATCTGAAACTAACGGAATTGGGAACATCCAATGTCGGATTCAAATCTGCTATTTTTTTTTTTAAAAAATGAGCACTCTTTTTTTTTCTTTCATATGAATTGTTCAAAATCAATCACACGGCTTCAATTATTATTTTTATGAGTGAGTCTATGGTACTAAGCATATCACAGGTTGTTACCGTGCTACGGCTCTATATTCGAGTTTTCAAATCCTAACGGTCGATCCGAACCGTTCATCTTGTTCTCCATATTAATATGTGTTTGGAGACCAAATTTTACATTTTTTGAAAAAATTTTACTATTTTTTTAGATATTTAGAAAATCGCTTGATCTGAAAATTCTGGACCATCCAAAAACAGTGATTTTCAATAAATATAAAAAATAGTAAAAAAATTTCAAAAAATGTAAAATTTGGTCTCCAAACACATATTAATATGGAGAACAAGATGAACGGTTCGGATCGACCGTTAGGATTTGAAAACTCGAATATAGAGCCGTAGCACGGTAACAAATCGTAATATGCATAGTACCATAGACTCACTCTTATTTTTATATCAATTTAATTTATTGAAACGATTCAGATATAATTTAAGCATTGTGATAATTTTAAACGATTCATATGAAAGAAAAAAAGAATACTTCTTTTCTTAAACACCAATGTCAACTATTACACAGAAAACCTGATGTGAGCACAAGCATTTTGATTTACCAATCGACTAACATAAATTGCAAAGCATTACTGCTGTGCAAGCACATTGTTTTTTATCCGTTTTTATATGATCGTTGGGTTAAAGATGCTCGTAACTATTGATGATTAAATGGAGTTAAAGCAAGCATCCTCCGCTTGCTTTCAAATAAAAAGAACAATAATCCCGGGGGAACTTCATGTATACTCCTCGAAAACTTTAAAATTGCCCATTTCCCTCTCTAAACTTTCTAATATTATATTTATCCTTCTAAAATTTAAAAACTCACAAATTTATTCATTTTATTACTTTTTTTTATTAAAACTCATTTTAAATGAACAAAATGCATGTCAGTTATGTCCTACTCCTTTTTTCCCTTCTTTTCTATTCAACTATCAGCTTTATTAGAAATTTATAGAACTCCCATGATGCTCAACAATCTTGATGCCCATTATAGAAATCTAAAGCAATCATTTTTTCTAAACTAATATTACAAACTTATAAATAGTAGTTTTTTTGTTCTATTTTTTATATGAAACAAGTATATTAAAAAGTAGAATAATTATATCATTCTACTCACCCATATTTCTCTATTTATCTCTGCACTATTTCTATCAATATTAACTTCCTTAACTGTCATTTATCCCTAGATTTATCCCGCTAATAACTTCCATTTACTCCCTCATTAAATTATACTGTCCCCTAATAACTTTCTTAACTATCGATGGTCCCGCTAATAATTGTCATTTATTAAACATGACTTGTTAGCGAGTTCAAGAATACAATATTCATTTTTGTCTTGTCAAGTATTTATCCATGTAACATAAAATATTCATTTAATATATTTAAGTCATAGATGTATTACTGAAAGTTGCAATTAAAATATTTAGAAATAAATATTTATTGGTATTCAATAAAGTATTTATCATTATGTCCGACAAGTATATATCATTATGTATGACAAGTATTTATCATTATTTATGATATGATAATACATTGATTTGATTAAACATTACTTGTGGACAAGTTCAAGAACAAAGTATTCATTTTTGTGTCATCAAGTATTTATCCTTGTAACATAAAATATTCATCTAATCTATTTAAGTCATAGATGTTTTATTGAAGGTTGCAATTAAAATATTTAGAAATAAATGTTTATCTTTTTATTGATGTTCAAGAAAGTATTTATCATTATGTCCGACAAGTATATATCATTATGTATGACAAGTATTTACCATTATTTATGATATGATGATACATTGATTTGATTAAACATTACTTGTTGATAAGTTCAAGAACAAAATATTCATTTTTGTATTGTCAGTTATTTATCTATATTACATAAAATATTCATCTAATCTATTTTAAGTCATAGATGTTTTACTAAAAGTTGCAATTAAAATATTTAGAAATAAATATTTATCTATTTATTGATGTTCAATAAAGTATTTATTATTGTTTCTGACAAGTATTTATCATTATGTCTGAGAAGTTCGGCCCATGAAGTTTTGGACCACGATGTTTATTTAATGGTCCCCAATTATGCGGAGACGATACAAAGAAAAAAAAATTTGTGTGGAAATAGCTGATGAATTGATTTATTCTTTCATAAATAAAGATCGTTACATAGGGATTAATACTTGCAAATTCAACATAAATACTTTGATGCTTCAACACTAGCATTTTATTAACTTCATAGTTGTTTTGAAAGTTTCTACAAGGTTAATTGCGGAGATAAAGGTGCGGAAATTGTTATCAAAATCCTAAAAAATAATCATGTCTTCTGATTGAACTCTCTTCGCTAAAATATTAGACTTCGTTTTTGAAGATCAAATAATAACAGTAAACAATTTTTATGCCCAAAATTGCATTTCATGTCATATATAAAAATATTTGTTTTAAAGTTTAAATTTCCAGTTTGTTTTATTCTCAAAGGAATGACTAGTTTATTGACAAAGAGGAGAAAGTATCATGTGCAGTGTATATATTTCACAAGGTTCTAAATAGCGTTTATCGCGTCATAGCGGGAAGCCTAAAAAAAAGCTATAGCAAAAGCTATGCTACATAGCATTTTTTTTATTTTATAAAAATTATATCATATATTTGTATTAAATATTAACATTATGTAAGTCTCATAAACAATAAATAACATCAAATTGATTAAAAAATTATAATATTCATATTGAACCAATACAAAGTCCAAATTGCGACTCAAAATATCCATAGTAATACTAATATTATAAACTATCGATCTTTTTCTATTCAAAATATATTCAGCATCATGACATAATCTATCTTTTTTCTATTTAAATTTCAAAATAACCTAGAAATCATGGCATAATTAATTATTTTAATCTATTCAAAATATTCAAACTACCATATAGTAAGCAAGCTTCTAAATAGCTAGCTATAGCAAAGCTATAGCGCCGCTATAGCGGTTTTGGACCCAAAAAGCTAAGCTACGGGCTAAAACTGCGCTAATCAAGCTACAACCGCTATAGCGGTAATAGCGGTCCGCTATAGCGCATAGCGCGTAGCGGCAATAGCGGTCCGCTATGCTACATGGGTTATGATTTTGCAAATTTTTTTTTCAGAAAACATGATTTTGCAATTTTAATGGACCTTAATATCTAGGTTGGTTTTTTTTTTACTTTATTAAGCTATATCAATACAATGGAACATGTGCGGGATATACCGCTATATCAATTAAATTTTGTATCATGCATTAATATATGGTAGTGGTATATTTTGAATATAAAATATATCGATAGTTTTTGAATTAGGGATATTTTGAATGACAATTTGAACTTTGTATTGGTTTAATATGAATAATATTAGAACTTCTTAATTAATTTGATATTTTTTTCTTGATGAGACATTTTTACTAGGCAAAGCCTTCTATGGACATAAGGACCTATTTGTAAATTGAACATATTTTTATTTTTAAAGTTCAAACAGTCGATCCGAACCGTTCATCTTGTTCTCCATATTAATATGTGCTTGGAGACCAAATTTTACATTTTTCTGATTTTTTTTACTATTTATTAAGTTGGGTACAAAATTCAATGGTCTGAATTTGATATTTTTTATACCCATCTTAATAAATAGTAAATAAATTCAGAAAAATGTAAAATTTGGTCTCCAAAGATATATTAATATGGAGAACAAGATGAACGGTTCGGATCGGCTGTTTGAACTTTGAAAATAAAAATATATTCATTTTACAAATAGGCCCTTATGTCCATAGAAGCATCACTCTTTTTACTATTAGTAGAAATATAAAATATAATTTTTCAAATAAAAAAACGCTATTTATAATAGCTTTCGCTATAGCTCCGCTATTCGCTAAAGCTTTTTTTTTTATCTCCTCGTTACACCGCTATAAACGCTATTTAGAAGCTTGATAGTAAGTATCATTTTGTTACTTCAAAAAATATCTTAATATATTCAATCTGAGCCTTTATTTAAAGCTCATATAAATTGAAAAAAAAAAAATCATGTTGCATAGCGCACTGTAGCTTCCTTATTTGATTTCGTATGATAGATCTCTCATTTAATAATTAATAGTTTAATATAAAGCTTAGTACGTCAATTGCAAAAAAAATCACGGTTAAAATTCAATATAAGTCTTTATTTAAAGCCCATATAAATTGAAAAAAAAAAAAAAAAACTCATGTTGCATAGCGCGCGCTATTTGCGCTACACGCTATGCGCTATAGTGGACCGCTATTACCGCTATAGCGCCTATAACTCAAATAGCGTGTTTTGATGCGATAGCTTAGCGTTTAGTCTTCAAAAACGCTATAGCAGCGCTATTTAGAACACTGATATTTCATGTTAATCTGTGCACGCTCACGTGCCAAGCGGAGGAAGATGGCCTGCCTACGTCGGCATTAAAGGCACTGAGGGCTGGAAGAAAAGCTGAAACGTTGTATAATTTTATAATTTCTAATGTAGGTGAGAGTTGCGGGGGAAGTGGGGGAAGGAGAAGGCGAAACATTTTATAAATCTAAAATGAGGTTTAGGGCAAATATGATATTATGAAGTCTAGATATGTAATTTGAAGTTTTTGAGGGGTATACGTAAAATCCCCCCTAATCAAATAAACCCCCCAGTCAAAAACAAACACTGCATCCAAAGCAACAAGTTTAGAACCACCTCAAACGAAAATGACTCCGCAGGAACAGCTATTACAAACAAATAGGCAACCACAACAAAAATTAACAAAATCAAAAACAAAAAAATTCGAAGTTTTCTACGCCATCTGACAAAAATAGTTCCTAAAAGTTCCCTACCTTCCCACATTGCCCTGAACTCTGTTGGAAGTTCTTGTACTCTGTTTTTATCTCCCTCTTTCTTTATTATATTATATTAGCTAATTCAGCAGGACAGGGAGGGACGTCAATGGTGTTGCCAGCCTGGATTTGGCCCCAGCCAATGAGACGCCAGTGCTTCTCGACACGTCGGCTGAGTGCAACCTTCTCACCCTTGCTGGTACAAACTGGGGTCATCAATGAAAGTTTTGCCAGGTCATTTTTGACAGCAACAACCCTGCCACCTGTAGACATGGAACCAATGTTAAGCATAAGGCTTTCTCCCTTAATCAGCTTCGATACCTTCTCTTGCTTCTCCGAGCCCTTTGTTCTCACACCCAGCAGCCTCCTCAGAAGGAAGAAATTGACCTAATTGAATTTGAGAAGTATTATTATATCAGGGACCATTCAAAGGGGTAATGTTGTGAAAAGCCTCTTGAGGTAAATTTACATGGTAAGAACCGCACTGATTTGATAGCATGAAAGCTAACAAAGTATAACTTTTGTATAAATTAGGGAGAAGCATCAAGTAATTAACCAACAAGTTCTTTCCCTTTTCTTTGCAACTCCATTCTCTTTTGATGACTGGTTCCTTTTTGTGCTCTGTTGGTAGCCATTCATTCTTAGAAAGGAAGTCAAGAGGAAACCAACACAACAGCCTTTCTTGAGACTGCATGTGAATTTTCTTTGCATTCTTTCAGGAATAATTAAAAAAAGGTGCTTTTCTGTTTTGTCGGGGAAGACACCAAAGTAGCTATATCTTGCAATAAGATGGTAACCCAGACAATCTGAAAAGAAAAAATATAACCTCAAGCTCAATAAAAATATCAGGGAGAGAGCCGACTGAGCCAAGGACCTGGCCCACAAGCTTGTCACCACGGGTCAATGATGGGTCCATGGTAGTCCCTACACCGATAAGCCCACCAGGAACAGCGAACTGGAGTTCGTTCTGCTCAGCAAACAAGGAGACAACCCTAGAATAAATTGGTGTGCATTTACTGTTGCCACTTGCATCCTTGGTCACAATTCCAGGCCGCACTTCAATAAATTGGTTCACCTTCAGTACTCCCTGTGAAAAAAAATATTGTAGTAGTCAGTTTGCCGTGATCATCAGAATTTTACAAATCAGAACTGATATCTACTGAAAATTCTCCTGTGTCCCCTAAATTTACAAAACATCATCTACAGCTGCAAATGAAACCATGCAAAAGATAAACTATGCCCTCCTTTCCCATCAGTTAAAGAGGAAATAGCCAACCTTTCCAACCTTCCTAATTTATGTAGAGAAAGAACCACGGCAGGGTAGAGTTGGGCATCTACAAATAAATAACGGAGGAACAAAAGGAGCAACAGACTAGGATGGATTATTCAATGGCTTTATGGGATTACACGTGATACTTTGTCCCTTTGATTCAGTTAGGACCTATATTCTCATTTATAAATATGAGCTTAAATCTCATATATTTTTTTTCTAATTAGTTTTTGTCAAGGGTATAATTAAACTTTGCTAATATTTAGGAATAGCCTTGAGATCAAAAATGCCACACCCAGAAAACCACAACCTTAATGCATTTTGACATAGAACAGACAACATACCCTCAGGATGCTTCCACCAGCTACACCACCTTTTATCTCATCAACCTCTGAACCAGGTTTGTTCACATCAAAGGAGCGAATGATAATCATGTTCGGAGGTGAAACAAAGTCCCTCTCAGGGACAGGAATCTTCTTAACAATGTATTCACAAACAACATCTATGTTGTACTTAAGCTGTGCCGATATAGGTACTACGGGCGCCCCATCTGCAACAGTGCGCTGTTCAAGAGCAGTTCAATGATGTTATAGGTTCTCTTTTGCAAAGCAGCCATAATAAGATTACAACCATGCTGGGCAATTGTTATGGAAAAGTATGTAAAATGTAGTATCATATACATTGGATTAGTTACTGGCCAACTTCTAATAACAAATTCTTGACAATTTTAATTTTTTTTTGTGCTTTTATTTGTTTAGTTATTAATTTGTGTACTCATCTATTTGTTTCTCTTTTGGGTAAAGAAAGTGGATCTTTAAAAAAAGACTAAAAAGGAGTCTAAGCTAGGTAGCCTGCCAGGCAAAGAGCCATATGAATAAGCAAGTTTGTACCTGAATAAACTTCTGAATGGACTCGTGTTGGTTGATGGCGGCACTTTCTTGAATAAGATCGATCTTGTTCTGGAGGATGATGAGGTGTTTAAGCTTCATAATTTCAACTGCAGCGAGATGCTCAGAGGTCTGCGGCTGGGGACAGCTCTCATTTGCTGCTATCAGAAGCAACGCTCCATCCATGATTGCTGCTCCATTAAGCATTGTAGCCATGAGAATGTCATGCCCCTGTACAATGAGAGAATAGTGCTAAGTTTCTTTGTCGACACGCACGACTAATATATATATAAAAGTTCTGGGCTTGGGGGACTGCACAACAAGTGATATTATAAAATAAACATCTAATGGAACCTAACCCAAGAAGCAGATATTATTATCTAGCCTGAACAATATGGAATTCAGATAAGAGAAATATATAATTACTGGGCAGTCAACAAAGGAGACATGTCTGAGGAGCTTCATCCTGGTGTTTTCAAATCCAGGCACATCACACGGAGGACTATCTTCTTTACCACTTCCATATGCCCTGCACAGGGAAGTGAATAACAAAATAAAAGAAGACACGATCACAATGGCTTAAACCTTCAGGAGAGTAATTTCAAAGATTGCTAATGGTTCATTCATTCTGTTATCTATAATAGCAATACAAGAGGCAAGCATTAAAATCCCTCAGAGTAGGGCTATTTTCAATTGCTTCCAATACCAAAGAGAGCGATTTGAAACTTGTAAGAATCTCAAACAGTTCAAATGAGAGTAATATGAGATTCACTTGTAGCAACAAAGGTCACCTACTTGTAGCACTGAGGTCGAGGGCACTTCTCATCGTCACATTTATATATCTTTGCATTTGCATAACCCAGCTTTATGGTGATGTTACGTTGGAGCTCACTTTTAAATCGAACAGTCTATATATGTAAATAACATCAAAACAGCATAAGAGATATGTTGGCAGATACAAAAGCCATAAAAAATGCAAGAGGAAAAGTTTCATATTGTCTTCCACATATCAAGTATGGAAAGTACGAAAACCCAGGCAGAGAGAATGTAACAGTTTGATCCCACTTTTATGTCCTTTTTTTCTTACTATGTGATGGGTATTTGCAGAAAAATTATAATACAGCAGATTAAGATATAAAAAACAATAACTGTCTACTTCTAAATACCAACTTTACTCAATTTACTACCATGCCAGTGAGCAAATACTAACTCATTTGATGCATTACTAAGTAGTAGTATAAATAGTGATCTCAATTTTCTTTTAAGAAGTAGTTAGCACCTGAACACCCGAAATAGCTTTAACAACTGTGGATTTTCCATGAGCCACGTGCCCAATAGTGCCTGTTATAGAAACACATTATCATGATATATCATAGTAAATGAAATGTTATCTAACCAAACTATTAAATAAATAGAACTGCTACATATAATCTAAAAGGATACAAAAATTTGTAATGTGATCGATTCAAAAAGCTTAATGAGAGAGACATAAATTCCTTAAAACTAACAGAAACATATGGACTAATTGTGCTGATCCAAATAGGAGACCTCATATTACCAACAATACTATCAGAACAAAACTGGATGGGCTTGAAACAAATAATGTGTAGCAAAGCTCCCAGTAATTTTAGGAAACAAACCTATATTGATAGTGGCTTGACGAGAAATAACCTCAGGTGACAAAGGATGAAGCTTTGTCACGTCAAGCTTGCTTAAGTCTTGTTCCATCAAACCTTTGCGCGACATTTTGCTAGAATAGTACTGCTCACTTACTCCTGGATCAAAGAACAATGGTAAAGCTAATCGTAAATTGCACATCAAAGTGTAATTGAACCATAAATGCATTAAATCCAAGTGAAAATATGCAACAAATACCACTTTTCAGAACTATCAATCAAACTTTACACATTAACTTAGAAGATCAGTGCTGATGTGAAACAAAAATAGGAAAATTATACTATGGGGTGTTCAAATTTTCATGAAAAGGTCATTACACATAGACAGCACGAGAAGCAGGGAGATTAAGCTTTGTGATCGTGCAAGTAACAAGTATATAAATATCAAAATCAAACTAAAGATAGTTCATTCGCATTTCAGCACTGTAATCGGTCAAAAATAAAAATTGCAATGCTCATCGTGCCACTTTGTAGTCCCTCACGTAATTCAATTAAAAACAACTTTAACTCCCCGATAACAAGCCGAATTGAAGAAACTGCTACAAGGAATCAACCACAAGAGAGAATTACCAATCAAATTGCCCAAATGGAAGAGTTAATGGCACGTGAAGGATAGCGATTGAGATGGAGAAAGTGCGAACCTGAGAAGATGTGCTTTGGGTGTGACCGCCGGTGACTGGTTAATAGTGGATACCGGTTTCGGAGATCTGCTCGCGCCGGTGAAGTTGAAGGCGGCTAGGGCTAAACAGAGACTGGGAATCTGATACGAGGGTTTTATGAGCGGAGGGACTTATTTTGTTTTCTGATAAGATGAGGGTGTTCAATTGCAAATAGCGTAGCACAAAGCCACGACAAGGTGGTCTTCACTTTTGCTTTGTGGACCGCTTGTTTAATGTGCACCGAAAAAAAATGTTCAACAGAGAATTGAAAATATAACCCGTTTTTTTTTTATGTACCACCGTGATAAATCAGAATTAAATCAATACCACCCGTTAATTCCGAATTCAGATTCCGCCACGTTCGCACAGTAGATCTGCGAACGGGTCGCTACCCGTTCGCGTAATGGATAAGCGGACTGACCCGTTCCCGATGACCCGTTCTCGACGACCCGTGCGCGACCTGACCCGTTCCCGACGACCCGTTCGCACTATGGATATGCGTACGTGGTGGATCCGGATATAAGCCCCTCCGCAGTGGTTTAAACCGCCTGTCCCTGTCTCCGCACTGCCGCGTCCAGCACAGTAAAAAGGTAATTTTTTTTTATTAGTTTAATTTTGTTAAATAATTTAATTTAATTTAGTTATTAAGTAGTTTAGTTTTATTAGATAGTTTATTTTAGTTAGGTACCAAAATAGTTATATATTGTATATTGTAAATTAGGTACCAAAATAGTTGTTTATTTTTTTTTGTAGTTTTGTAAATATTTGTGTTAATTAGATCAAAATAGTATATTGTGATCTATTTGTAAATATTTGTGTAATTTACGATATACTATTATTTGTATATATTTTTTATTAAATAGTAGTATATTGTAAATTACACTAAAATAGTAGTTTAGTTGGTTACCAAAATATTTGTGTATTTAAACCAATTTAGAATTGTGATTGTATATAGAATTTAAAAATTATATTTAGAATTTAGAAATGTACCAATTTACAAATCGACAAATTTAGAAATGTTGTATTTAGACCAAAATAGAGTATAAATGCACCAATTCAGAATTTATTTTTTTCTGAATTAGCGTAGATTGTAAGATTTTTTACCGATTCATTCAAGAATGGTGATATATTATTGAATTACCATAGATATTTGTATTATTGTTAGATTTGTACTATTTGAAATTATCAATAGAGGTCAAAATTGATAAAATTGTTAAATTTGTTGTTAGTATGGCGTCAACCAGCAGTACCAATCAAAATCGGACGCAAGATGATTTACAGTTAGATTTATCACTGGCCCGTCACATATTTCCAAATATGACGGAAGAGAGTATCAGTCCTCTTTGCTGGTATAAATTCGAGGAGCACAAGATCAAAAACGCATATGTAAGTTTTTGTTTTGAGAAATGCAAATAATTTTAATTTTCATTTAGATAAAAATAGGTAAGTTATATGTTTGTTTGTTTTGAAATTGAATGCAGACTCATACCTTGACGAATACGCGGAACAATCAGATGAGTATCCTCTACGACGACCGATACGCTCCCGTGTTGAAGAGTTTGGGTCTGTGGCATGTCTCACAGCTGACCCCCATTGTCGCAGATGTCGCTCTTCTATCTGCATTGGTCGAGAGGTGGCGGCCGGAGACACACACATTTTACATGCCTGTCGGAGAGATTACGGTGTCTCTCCAGGATGTCAGTTGTCTCTGGGGACTGCCTATTACTGGACGAGCTGTGACGGGTGTGGAGTACGGGGACTTCACAAAAGACGTCGAAGAACTGTTGGGACCCAACCTGATGAAGGAAAGGTCCCTCAAGAGGTCGAAGGTTGCATCGAAGAATGACATCAGTATCCCTCTTTTGCGGGCGGCATTCAGGTAAGTATTTTTTTTGTAATAGTAAGTATTTGATTGTGATGCTTCATACTCTGTACTAAATTAGTTCGTATATGTAGTGGAAAATTGGAAGAAGATGCGCCTGAGGAGAAGATAGATCGGTGGACACGGGCTTACATAATGGAGTTATTCTCTTGCTGGTTGTTCCCAGATTCCTCTGGGAACACCGTCCCTGCTTGTATGTTGCAGTGGCTAAGGGACTTGGATGACCCTCCACAGATGAATTGGGGAGCAGCGGTCTTGGCATGTCTGTACCGAGGCTTATGCATTGCGTGCCGGGTATAAATTACTTTCTCTTCTTATTATAAATAAATTATTTTCTCTTATTGAATTTAAAAATAAATGCAACTTGTATAAAAATAGGTCGACAAACAAGGTCTGTACGGACCGATTGGTCTCCTTCAGCATTGGTCGTTGACGAGATTTCCATTTGGTCGTCCACAACCACTAGACGGGGGTTGGGCTCCAAATCGGGGCCGTCCGGATGGGGAGACCTGTCCTGCATATGCTCAGAGATTCTGCGCTAGAAAGACCTTTGTCGCGACCCCTCATGGCAAGCCTTCGGGAGTTTTCTTTTTCAGAACTTGTTCGCGTGAAAGCGCAACTCAAGTTTCGGTACGCTTGAGAGCGTACCTTTTAAAACCGCGGTTACACCTTCCGATTAGGGTTGCAAGTGCACAACCCTATCGAGGAGTATAATCGGGTATCGATCCACAGGGACGGATTCTTTTTCTAGAGTCTACTTATCTCGACTAAAGACTAGAAGTGAGAAAGAAGGAGTTTTGGTATTTAATCTTCCTAAAGGATCAATTCAAACAATCAAACAATGCAATAGAATAGTAACTGTGCAAGGAAAAGAATAAACTGTGTTTTGATTTAGGATAAAAGATGTTTCAAGGGTTTCAGACTTCATCTCTGATTTGCCTCTAGTGGTACGGGTCTTACCAAGTTGGTACGGCTAGGCCGCACCAACCTGGTCCGACCAAGCCGTGTGGGGCTTGGTACGGGTAGGCCGCACCACTCTTGTAAGACCCGTACTGATGTACCAGAACAGAGCTTACAAGTTCGAGTTGATGCATTTCTTGTTGGTACCTCGTATAAAACTCTTGAGAAAGGTTCAATTGACCATACCTAAGGTTCCTAAACCTCAACTCTCGTTTGTTGGTTCAAGATCTAGGTTTTGGAGTCAATTCTTCACCTTCTAGGGTTTCTAAACCTCAACTCTCGTGTTTTGGTCCAGATCCTCTAGTTGATTGATTGGAGATCTAAGGTATCCTCTAATCTGTCAATTAGAGGAGAATTCAACCTTTCGGCTTCAAATCGAACAAGTCTACCTAAAGGGATTGGTTTGGTTGAGAGAAGGCAATGGTCACATGACCTTGTTAGGGTTGATCTACCACTATAGACACACCATATGCAATCACAGAAAGACAAATCAATCAAGACAAGCAAATACACAATCAATTCAATCAAAAGAGTTCATACAAGATCCAAATCAAGAAAAGCAAAACAAATCAAGAAAATCCATCATCAAACCCTAGAAACAATGATCAACTACTCACAAGTCATAGATCTGTCCAGAAATACAAATAAAGAGATAAAGAGAGGCATGATAGAACTAGATCGAAGATCGGGAGTTGAGAAGAGGTTGATCCGTCGATTCTCGCCTCTTCCTCTTCCTTCTTCTTCTCTCCTTGCTCCTTTGCTCTCTTTCTCTCTTTCTCTGAGCTCTCAATCTGGAATGGAATGGAATCCTCGAAAATGGAGAGATCCCTCGCTTTAAATAGCCTCTGCCAAGATTTGAATTCTGTCAGGCGGCATCTATGTACGGCCCGTACCAAGGTGGTACGGCCAGGCCGTACAAGATGGGAAAGAGGCTGGATCGGCTAAGTCTGGTAAGGGCCGTACCAAGTCTGGTAAGGGCCGTACCAAGCCTGGTAAGGGCCGTACCAAGCCTGGTAAGGGTAGGCCATACCAAGTCTGGTAAGGGCCGTACCAAGCCTGGTAAGGGTCGTACCAGGGAGTCCAAAAACGCCGTTTCTTCGTGTATTTTGCTCCAATCCTGCAGAAAACAAACAAACTCTCAGCAGTACCAAATTCTAAGGATATATCAATGAAATGCACATGATTTTGACAATTTAGAACGTGAATTTGGTACGAAATCAAGTCAAATATAGGCTAAATATGCGAGGTATCAAAACTCAATTCGAGCAGATGACTCCAGATCTACATGTCGAGTGACGACCGTATGATTTTCGCGTCACAGTGTATGAAGAAGATGAAGAACCTTACTCTTTCCTCACAAAACTTCCTTCGATCTGCAGTCGCGAGCGAGAATACTGGTTTGCTCAGGTGCGACTAGTTTTTTTTTATTTTCTAGTTTACATTTCATAAACATATTGTAGTTTAAAATTGAAACTTAGACACATAAAATATTTGCAGGTGCCGCTTATCTACTACCAGGTTGTTGAGCATTATTACCCTGGACGGATAATGAGACAGTTTGGTATGGCCCAGTATTTTCCAGTCCCGGATCCTATCACAAAGGACGACTGGTATGATCTTCACCAACCGTTATGCACTACGGTCATGAAGGATTGGCGGACGGAGCACGCCTTGCATGTACAGCGACTGGAGGCTATGAGTCCGGATGACATGGTTCCTGATATGTACCAGATTTATGCTTTCGAGGAGTGGGACCAGCAGTATCGACAGTGGTACCAGGAAAATTGTGCATTCACAGTGTAGATGTTCGGTCTCATGTCAGAGATCAATAGGAAGCCGCTTCATGTACCACGCGACACGACTACCCCCCAGTACGGTTTCATCCCTAGCAGTGGTCCGGCTGCACAGATTGTAAGTTTTTTATATTTTCTACTATATTATTTCAATACAGGTATGGTAATCATCTTTTGAAATATTGATGAAATGGTTTATTCACAGGTACTCATGAACATCAAGGCAGTTCTGAAAGCTGCAAGATATGGGATCACAAGAGGCTGGAAGAAGGTGGGGAAGATGATGTTGTGCATATCTGCACCTCCGGTGGTCGTCGCGGGGTACAAGGACCAGCTAGACAAGATCCTGCGGCTAGCAGATCTTCCAAGATACGAGGATTTGGCAAATATGAATGATGAAGATTCTGCAGAGCAGATGAGCACACCAGAGCCGGATCTTTCAGAGATCTTGTCTGCACCGACGCCTGAGGCAGCATTTCAGAGTTTTGGAGATCGAGTGGTACGTGCATTTTTCTAATAACCTACTTATTGAGAAACCAAATTATTCATTTATTAACCATCTATTTTCAGGGAGATGAGCCCCGGTTCGAGCCATCACAGGATTTTGAGCCGACTCAGCCATCGCAGGATTTTGAGTTTGACGTGGGTTCGACATATGATACCATATACACTCAGGGTTACTCTTATCCTCAGTTTCACACACAGGATGATCCACCACCAGAGGACAGTGCAGTAGTGTACCAGACGGAGACAGCTTCATCCTTAGCAGAGACTGTTGTAGCTTCTATTTTCGGTCCTCCGTTAGTTCCTAGCTCACCTGAGGAGGTTTTGTTTGGACATATACCGGAGGAGACCCCAGCACAGCCATCGCGGCAGTATACGCCTGCTTTCAATTTCTTAGGTTCGGAGATTGAGGAGGTACCGGAGGAGTTGGGGCGCGGTAAGAGACATAAGATCAGGAAAGACCCGTACACACCATCGACCAAGTAGTTATTCGGACTGTTATGGCTGTTTGGACTTTTTGTGCTATTCGTACTGTTTGGACTGTTATTTAGTTATTATCTAGTTATCATGTTATGCTGACTGCTGTTTGGTTTATGCTTGCTACTATATTATCTAGTTATCATGTTATTCTGACTGTTATTTGGTTTATGCTTGCTACTATATTTCTTAGAATTCGAATAAAGAAAAAAACACAACTTCTACTACAATAAAAAAAACGGCATAGGTTCTACTACAATAAAAAAAACACACAAGTCTACAATAAAAATAACATATAAATTCCTGGCTAAAATCACCACCCCTATTGCGTATTTCCTCTCGCATCCCTTCTTCTTCTCGCATTCCTCTCGAGAGTTTCTGTACTGGTTCGGTGACCCTTTCGTCGTCCTTCCAATACATTCATCCACATTTGGATCCGGTTGTGTCGTCTCCTGTTAGTTTGTAATAATCTAGAAGTCAATAATACGATAATTTATCATAAAGCTTTGTTCATGAATTGGATGATTAATATCATTTTGTTGCCTTGAGTATTATTGAATTTATGGATCATTTCGAGTTCATGACTGAAATTGTGAAACTCCATAATATAGATGATATATACTCTTAATCTTAAAAGGTCACTAACCAAGGTAATTAGCAGGAACACTAATTACCGCTATAAGGTTAGTATGTGGATTAAAAGATGGTTAAGTTTTACAAACCATTTGACACGAGATGTCATTTTAATCACATAGATACATGTTCTAGGAACATGGTATTTGACAGACCCCGAATGAGACATTAAATAGAATTGTGTTCGTGTCATTAATGTTTCTCATTCAGTGTCACGTTCTAAAGTATGAGGTATTTATCGTTCCCACTAAGAAATATATATGTGTGAGTGTTATCTAACACTGTCCGTAAAAAGCAGTCATAACGGTAGCATTTCGATATATATAGCTTAGCTGAGGAAGTGATAGTCTGCCAAGAATACTACTTGTCCCTCGTATCTCTATACGAGTTATAGCATCACTGGGCCCATTGATAGAGTAAGATTATCAGCGCGCGGTATGATTACAAGAGTAATCATATTTGATAATATGCTCAAGATCAAGAAAAGATTCAGTTAGCAAGGATGACACACATCTACCTTGAAACTGATCTGATAGCTATGAGACAGAGGAACAGACACAAGTAAATTGTTTACTGGATCGTGATATTATACAGTACAGCATCATCTGTGTAATTGGATGGTCATGATGTGTTGCCAGACGCCACCCATGATTATAGAAGTTAAAACGGTTTTAACTCTATTTACCAACATAACACAGATCCTATTGGGTCACACCATATAGGAGTTAATCGGAGAATCTTATTTTGATTGATTATAAATTGGTTATGATCAATGATAAGATGGTTATAATTAATTATACGTGTTATAATTAAATTATAAATGTTATGTAAAAATAACAAGCAAAAACATTGGTTAATTTATAAACG
The DNA here is from genome assembly GCF_964058835.1 of Carex rostrata. Classification (NCBI taxonomy): domain Eukaryota; kingdom Viridiplantae; phylum Streptophyta; class Magnoliopsida; order Poales; family Cyperaceae; genus Carex; species Carex rostrata. The sequence continues at coordinate 4,298,650 of NC_135918.1, forward strand.
TGTGTGACACGTTATATAAAAGTTGACCGGTTAATTTATAAATGTGCAGGACACATTGTATAAATTATCGAAACAACAACCGCAAGAAAAATATATATAATTATTCAGAATAATTATACGAATATTATTTGTGTTCGGGCCGAGGGCATTCGAGTCTTTTCAGATTCGACCTTATCCGCATGACACGTCATCGATCCCATCCAGATGACATGTCATCGATACCGAAACAAATAACCGAAAGAAAAATATATATATAATTGTTTAGAATAATTATACGAATATTATTTGTGTTCGGGCCGAGGGCATTCGGGTCTTTTCAGATTCGAGCTTATCCGCATGACACGTCATTGATCCTATCCAGATGACATGTCATCAATCCTATCCACAAGGGCAAAATGGTCATTTCACACCTATGCCACCTTGCATGTGTAGAAGCATGGAGAAGGATGTGGAAGGGTGTGGAAGGGGTATTTTGGTCATTTCACATATAAAAAGGATGAGGTGTCAATAGCATGTCTTGTAAATAGGCCGAACTTGGAGGGCATTTTGGTGTTTTGCAACCAACTCTAAACACTATAAATAGGGGTGGAGGGGTAGAGAGAGAAAGATATATTCACATATATACATATGCACATTCACATGTATCTTTTCGTGCAGAAACGAATCGGTATTTTCTCTCTTTCTCGGTTTCTCTCCCAAATAGTGTTTCGGTTGAGAAAAGAAAGTTATACGTAGTTGACGTATAATCTTGCGGGTTGTTGTGGAGAATATTTACGGGTTGATGAATAGTGTTTTACCGAATTTCGCGGTATGTCAGTTTTGCATATTGATGAAACTGAGCAACCGAAAATTCGTGTTTACGGGTTTTCGTCTTATTCCTGTGAATAGTGTTTTTGCATAATTCCGCGGTTTACGGTATTTCTGGCAGAAGAAATAAACCGCTCTCCGGTTAGTCCTGGTGGATAACCGATAGAGGTATCACACGTGTGATACTCCGAGTCGACTCCTTCCCTGGTGAGGCTCTACTCGCTCGGTCTGCATTCCAACTGTGATTTGGAAACAAGGTATAAATATGTTATATTAATCTATTTAATTTGTAAGTAGATTAAAGTTTTAGAAATCAATCATGGAGTAGATCTGTAAAAAGGATTAAAAGGGTCCTTGCAATGAAAGACTTCAGAAGGAACTCTGCTTTGGTCTTTCCGGCATATCCCTTTTAATTCACGGCTTGAGTTAGAAGTAAAAATTTTTGTTTTACGTTCTTTCCGCAGCTTAAGCCTAAAAGGGTTTTGGTTACCGCGAAACCCCAAAAGTGGTATCCGAAAACCCTACATCTCCTACCCAACTTTACCAACCGATGCTCTGGAACTAAGAGATCTCCTTCGTGCACCGGCCAATCACATTGATTGTCATACACATGGAATTCACCACTCCATGTGTCTATGAGTGTTTGAATATTGTAATAATAATTGACGAAGTCATTTGGATTCAAGTTCCTATAATGTTAACACATTAGTAAGTAGTACCGTCCCTAATATGAAGTTTCAAATTAAATAAAACATAATTTTACCTTAAACGACACACCGCCATCACATGAACACATGGTATTCCGCCCATCTGAGGCTTCTGGCACTGACATTCCACCTCATGATCGTTCTTCATAATTACCTTGTACCTGCAGTCGCTAGACGTGTGTACCCATCTGCCATTCTCCATGTCAAAATTAATCTTTTCGCCATGTGAGGTCACCATAAATTCATTATGGCCGAATGCAAGCGTTGACATTTTTTTAGTCTTCTCAATGTGCTTATCCAGCTTCTTATGCACGCGAGTGGAAAAAAGCTGACCCGCTGCTTGCAATTGCACAGCCGTCTCACTTCTTTGCTCAAACCAGCTGACACACTTGTAGAATGTCTCCTCAATGATTGCGGCAACTGGTAATCTATGAGAAAACAATAATAAAACAATAATTAAAATTACAACTAAGTGAAGAAAACAATAATAAAAAATAAGTGAATTACAAAATACAAACCCACGAGAAGTTTTGAAGACATGGTTGAGCGATTCGGAACCGTTGCTAGTCATTATTTCCCAACGAGATCCATCATCCATAGCTTGATACACCTTCCATGGCTTAGGCAGTTCTTCCTCGTCATTTTCATTATATTTGCCACATGTATCCAAATAAGCCAACCAAGCAGGATTTCGCCTCCCGATTGTATCAAGTCCTTCTTGCAATCTTCTTCTCTTCTTCTTTTTAACCATAACCTTGAAAAAAGTGGAAGCTACCTTATCCTTAGTGTGCTTTCCAAAATTCTCAAACACATGTTGAGAGCAGTAGCGGTGAGCACACTCTCCTTTCTCCTCACACCAACCCAAATCATCTTGAATAAACACTTTGTTTATGCCCTTGTGTCGGTCAGATACCACACACATGTATCTATTTCGCCCAATTACAAACTCCCGCACCCATTTCATGAACCATCCCCAATTCTCAAAATCCTCGTTCTCTACCAGTCCAAATGCTAACGGGATTAACTGATTCTCTGCATCATATCCGGTTACAATTAACAGCTTACCCTTGTATCTGCCAGACAAGAAACAAGCATCGATACTGATGACGGGTCTGAGGTGACCGACTGCGGCAATACATGGTCCCCATGCCCATGCTGCTCTCATGAAAAAACGATACCCTGGCTTAGTGGTTGGCTTTGAAACAATTTTATATTGGGTTCCCGGATTTGACCTTTTTATTGCCTCCAACAAAGGGACAATCAGCCCGTAAGACCCCTCCCAACTATCAAAGGCCCGAGCAATTGCTAACTCTCTACCACGCCATAATTTGTTATACTTTGGAACGATGCCCTCGTACCTTTCAACGCATAAGTCAGCGACTGCCCGGATAGAAATATCAGCATTTTTTTCCAATGACAATTTTATACAGTTGGCGACCATAGCGGACGTCAACTGTGCATGATCTAACCTGGATGCCGATGCGTGACATGTGTGCTTAGCCACATTCTTCGTGATGGCCCAAGTATTACCAAAGCCTGTAGCCCTCGCAACCAACGCCCACCTGCACCGGGCGCTAACACACTTGTACCTCAACCTGGTGGTATCGCTGTGTGTATTTTTAATCTCCCTATTTTGTTTGATGTGCCAGTGGTTAATTGTATCTTTCATCTTATCCTTGTTGTCATATGTCATCCCCTCAGACAATTCATGTCTTTCTCACTTTTATTGTACAAAAGAAACAACAAAAATTAAACAACATCAATTTAATAACAACATTTTAATAATTAAATTAAAATTAAATATAAATTAACAAACATACCTCACAAGTCGCAAAAAAAGAGCTATCGGCCTCTCCAAACCCTGATGTGTCATGAAATTGCTCAAACGGATGTCTTTCCCCACGATCCACTATAGGCCACTTCCGTCTACCAAGCACAGGAATACCAGTATCCTCAACACTGTGATCTGATACCCCACTGTCTCCATTATCATCCCAATTAGCCTCTGCCTCCATTTCTTCAGGATCATCGTCCGTATTGTCAGCATAATAAAGCCGTTCAGGGGGTTTCAGATCGCTCCCTCTCAGATTGGACTCGGCTAGAGGACGAGGATGGAATATGAGATCGATCCCTGTCAGATTGGACCCTACTAGGGCCCGCTACACATGGGGCCCGACTAGGACCTGCTACAGATGGGGGCCGGCTAGGACCCGTTACAGATTGCTCGAGCCCCAAACCCTGAGTCAACTGCAACAATTGCCTAGTATTCTGTCTGGAGTTATGTCTAGAGTTTTGTCTGGGGTTGGCTACAACATATAACTCCAGGAACTTGAAAGTCATATTCATTGTCATTTGGACATATAACTCTCAACTGCTATCGTCTTGTACCGGTAGCTGTTGGAACCAGGTTTGATTGCCTTGGCCAATATTGATTCTTGCGGTAATTATCAGTTCATAATTACGGTGGTCAATACCGAGTTGTTGGTACACTTCCCTATTTAAACCTCTAAAATCCAAACCAAACCGGATATTGAACATTTTCGGCACTTGGTGGCTATAATAAGCGCCATTTGGTCCTTGTAACACTTCACCATCAAAATAACAAGCAATTCCAATCATAATTGGTTGAAACCTAATAATAAAAAATAACTAAATTAAAAAAAACTACCAAAAATAAATTTTAAAAAAAAAGGGATGAAAAAGAAAAAAAACGTACCTATGCAGCACCTTCGGTGAAAATGAGGGTGTAGAATGCTCTGCGATCTATATCTATATAGGGAGAACGTGCCACGTGCGTAGATCAACAATGCGAACGGGTCTGTCCGCAGATCTGTTACGCGCACGGGTCATCCGTCCGCAGATCTGTTATGCGCACGGGTCGTCGGGAACGGGTCGTCAGGAACGGGTCATCGGGAACGGGTAAGTCCGCATATCCATTGCGCGAACGGGTAGCGACCCGTTCGCAGATCCAGTGTGCGAACGTGGCGGAATCTGAATTCGGAATTAACGGGTGGTATTGATTTAATTCTTATTTATTAGGGTGGTACATAAAAAAAAAACGGCCAGACTTGACAGCCAAGAAATTAAGAAATTGCATATTTGATTTATGAGTTCATCTCTATCTCTATTCTTATATTATGCACGTAGTTGTCCTGATCCGCCAACGATTGAGATTAAAAGATGAATTTTCGAATTAAATACCAACCATTCAATCACATAATCTGTCTTTTTTGATTAAATACATCTATTTTATATGTAGAAGTCTAAATTTAGTTAAAAATATACTCGCCACACAGACTGCTACATGTTTGTCACAATAAAATTGAATAAATCCCTAATGATATGTTTATTTATTTCTCTTTACAGCTCTCTATAATTCCTGCAATTAAATTATTTCCTTATTTCTCTCTTTCCTCCATTTCATTTCTCATCTTCCTCTATATTTTTTACAATGAAAATAGAAACAATCATATATTTTCATATTTTGTTTATGGCTGTTGTGTCTTTGTAAATAGATGAATAACATATTTTGTGCTGATGGAAACAATAATATATTTCCGATCTAGAGAGAAAATGAAGAATATCTAGATCTTTCGCGTAGAGAAATTTTCATTGTTAAAATAATTTCCATCAAGAATATATATGTAGAGAAAATCCTTAATTATTTGAATCATTTAATTATATCTTTTCCAATTTTATTTCTTTACACATCATTTCTCCTCTAAATCATTGAATATATATTTTATGTATCACACAATTAAACGTTTATTGACCTGTTTTTCAATTTTACATATTTCACCTCACTGTTTCATGCTATCTTGTAAAAGTACCTAATATTACTAAATTGCCCATGTGACCCCTTCGCTGTTTGCGTGTAGAGTCATATTTATTTTTCTTTATTGTAAATAAAAGCACACATCTCTTTAATGAATATTTTTATATAGTTTAATTCTTTTAATTGACATTTTCTTGTTAACGGAACTATATCAAAATTTTAACAATAATTATCACAATAATTATCACATATGCAGCTCAGAACCAAGGAAAATCATGACGCAATCTCCTTGTGTTTCTTCAAAAGTACGCAATCTAATCCTTCTATTTTTTGCTATTAGAAAATCTGAGAATAAAGAGGAAAACTCTGGTTGTCTTTGAGTGACTAATTATGAATAGTATAAATGTTACTTGCATGAATTTTTCATTGCATTTATTATGTTTTGTTTTCATGGGATTTATTTTTAAATCAAGAATTTGTTTCATGTTACATTTGATTTTTTTTAATGGTTAATCTGAAAAAACTTTCAAAAAATGTAAAATTTGGTCTCCAATTATATTCTAATATGGAGAACATGTTGAGTGTTTTAAATCGACTATTTGGACATTAAAAATTCAAAAATGACTTATAAGCATACGCACTCATATACTTATGTAAGTAGAGTAGCCAACTAATTAGTTTTCTAATTTTCAAAGTCCAAACGGTCGATCCAAACCGTTAGATGTGATATATATATTAAAATGTGTTTGGCAACAAAATTTTATATTTTTTATAATTTTTTACTATTTATTAAGTCAGTGTGAGGCTTGCTCCAAGATCGAATCTCTTCTTGCTAGGTGGTTGGATCTAAGCTTTAAACTTCACATCCATCTATCTAAGAGATGTGTTAGTTCGTTGTTTAGGTTCAAGGTGAATCAAGAGGTGCTTCCAAAAGAACGGCGGTTCCAAAAGATCTAAAAGGGAAATCGACTTCCCTCTAACAAGAGATTTGACAATCTCTTTAGGTATAAATTCTTATCTCCTCTTGTGTGAGAAATGAATTAATTTATTTGTTTTTATTTAGTGCACAATAGGTGCTTGATGAAACTATTAAGAAATAATCTTGTTTGCTATTGTCATATAAATAACGTTCTTTGTATATTGAGCCAAGTGGTGATAGGAAAAATTTTAAATTTTCACCACATAGGCATACACATGAAATCCCTTCAGAACCTTAATTGCAGCAATTCCTGCGTTTAACATAAAAAAAAAATTACAACAAGTCTTTTTTGGGTAAAAAAATATATATTAACTGAACCTGTGATGATATATTTGACATGATGTTGATATTTGCGAATTAATTGGAATCGGGGAAAGTCACCTGAAGTTTACCCCATCGCAAAATTAGTTTTTGAATTCTTATATGTATTGGAGTTATTGAATTTTGAATTTATTCCAATAAGAATAATACAAATTAATTGAGTATCAATACCATGTTCAAATTAGCAAAATAATAAAATAAAAAATAGGTTACATTTATATATAAAAAAAAATGTATGTCTTAGTTAAACAAGTTAATATCCACAAAAAAGTCTTCTTATATTTTATTTAATCTTATAATATGTCCCCGTTGCAACGCACGGGCACGATACTAGTATATAGATATACTTGATCTGCAAGTATTTTGTGAAACACAAGTTTGGGTCCTTCGAATGCCTTTCAGATGAATTGCATCGCTGGAATGCCTGGAAGCCGAGTACGTATCGTCTGAAGTAACTCGAACTCGAATTCTAAGTTGAGATTCAGATCAATTAGAAAGTAGAATGCACGAAGTTTCTTTAATATGCGTGCTAAAGCAGATCGGACGGTCCGGATCTAAACTCAAAATTTAAGTTATGTGACATGGATTTTGGGTAGCTCCCAACAAGTTTGACCTAGCGTTAAAATTTTCATTTTTGGTTGAATGTAGAACTTATAAAAAATATTATATTATCATTTCTGAATTCTAGCAAATATTCTTCGGAATTCAGACAAAACTGTAAATGAACATTCACCCCTAAACTTGTAGATAGAGAAAGGTTAAGTCCGTTTATTCACAAATGTAATTTCGGTATTAAAAAAAAACAGAGAGAGAGAGGAGATCCACTTACAATATTTTATAATAATTTATTTATACAATTTTTAAAGTCTAAAGTATTGATTCAAACTGTTCAATATGATATTTATATTTAAATGTATTTAGAGATCAAATTTTACATTATTATTATTTATGTTTTACAAAACTGTTGTTTTTCAATGATCCAAAATTATCTAAAAACAAAATCAAAAATACGTAAAATTTGACCTTCAAACATATATCAATATAATATTATATTGAACAATTTAAATTTTAAAAATCACAAAATTAAATTATTATAAGTTATAAATGTTATAAGTAATAGTTAAATTTGCATCACCCTCTTTTGGTGTTATAAATCAGGTCATGCCAAACACTGGTCTGCACCGCTGCAGTGAAGAATTTTTTTAAGGTTGTAAAAATATTTTTTTAAATTAGTTATTGTCGTCTAGCGTCAATTTATATTTGATCAAAGACTACATTATTACATGAATCTTGACAACTTTTGTGTCGAACTTGCATGAACTTTTGTGTCGAACTTGACAACTTTTCACCACGTACTTAAAAATGCAAATCAAAATTTTATTGTAGGATTCCAACTTACCGTAAAGGATCTCATTATCACTTCAAACTACATCAACGAATATCCATCCATTAAAATTTTGAAAATAATTATTAGATACCTTAATTTAGTTCAAATAGCTTTGAAGTTAGTATCATAGATCAATATACAAAATATCAGTGCATAAAATAATTACTCGATCTACCTCGTGTTTGGTTGAGGTTTTAATCATGAAAGAAGGGGTTTAAACTTCGGTTAGTTCGTCAAATGTAACTTAATTAGGCTGACTTAATCAGATGAAAGTTTTAAATTAGGCCTTCAAAAGATAACCTCTCAATACGGCTTAAAGTTTATTTCTCTATATACCGCGTTGTGTTTTTTTCTTAAATAATAGTTAAATAATAGTTATAGGTTAAGTCACTTAACTATTTAATACGTTATTTTAATTAACAAAAGATTTTCTTCATCCGTATTTCGAATCCATAACCTCTCACATAGAGACCGTGTGTCTTAGCCACTAGATCAAAAGCTAGTTTTCTATACTGCATTGTGTTATCAGTAAAAGAAAGTAATTTTTATTTTCTCTCTTCTTTGTGTTCTTTCTCATTTTTTCCTCAACGCGTGCGATCTATTGTCCATCTATTTGCACTCTCTCAAGTCGCCTCTATGTGATCTATTGTCCATCTATTTGCACTCTCTCAAGTCGCCTCTGCCTTTTACAGCGAAAAAGAGAAGAAAAAAGTATGACATCGCTCTTCTCCACTTCTCTTCCCCTCAAATTTAATATTGTGGAGCAGATAGAAAAATATCAGTCAAGTTTGGTCCCCCATCTCTACGGCGGACCCATATCGGTCCAGGATAGAACAACTGCCTGACCCTGAGTTTTGAAAATAAATTTTGATCCATGCCAAAAAGCATTTGCCTACCCATAGAAATTATATTGTCCATCCCTGTCTAGCCCAACTGAATTTTTCGCAACCCGCTCTGTTAAAGTTTTCACGGCCATTTTTATTAATATCCTTAAAAAAAACTTAATTTTAAAAATAACCCTACATTTATTTTTTTATTAAAAATGACCCAACCGCCAGGCTAGGGTATTAATGGTCGGGCGGGTACGGGTACCCCGGGTATACCCGGGACGGGTACGGGTACGGGTACGTCTCGGGTACGGGTAGGACGGGTACAAGGGTATTCGGGTAAGGGTATGGTCGGATATATTTTTGAAAAACCATACCCTACCCGTCCTATACCCGTACCCGTGTATCCTTGACGGGTAGGGCGGGTACGGGTACGGGTAGGCGGGTACGGGTATTTTTTTTTATTTTTGCTGTTTTTTTCTGGTTTTTTTGTTTTTTTTTTTGTTGGTTTTTTGTTGGTTTTTTTCTAGTTTTTTTCTGATTTTTTGGGGGGAAAAAATACAAATTTTGAATTTTGAAATGGCATGAACAGTGGTCGGGTATACGGGTACGGGTACTCGAGTAGTCGGGTACGGGTTTAGTCGGGTACGGGTATAGTCGGGTAGGGTATGGTCGGGTATTGATCAAAAAAACCGGGTCCGGTCCGGTTTTTGCCCTTACCCGCGTACCCGAGTACCCGACCCATACCCGGGCTCGGGCACGGGTACCCCGGGCGGCGGGCACGGGCGGGTAGGGTAGGGTATACCCGTTAAGGGTATTGTTAATACTCTACACCAGGCCCACGGGCGGCCCAAAACACAAGCGGACCGCACGTGGCTGGGGCGCCCCATGGTCTTTTTTTTTTTTAGAGATCTTAGTATTTTGATTTGAATAATTTTGTGAAAAAAAAAAGTTTTCTAATTTAGAGTGTATGTCAAAAAATAAAATATTTGATATATTTACGAAGTGATGTCGTAAATTTTTATAACTTTGATTTTTTTATTTTTATGTTTTTGGTGAACTTTGATTTTTTTTGTCAGTTGGATATCACAAGTCTAAATATAACACTAATAAGGACTTGTGCAAAAAATAGTGGTTGTACAGCCTTTTATGTGACCGAACCACTAAAATTAACGATAGTGCTTAAAATACTATCTAGTAATTGCAGAGATAATTAGAAAAATATTGGACAAATACATCATTTTTTAGGCAAATAAAACTAGAATAGTGAATTCAAAGTGAGTTGCATGCATATTAGATGAAATATGATATATGAAGCGATTACACTTCAAATATGAAATATGATATCACGGATCGTAAAATATTTTAAATAATAGTAATTGTTTTTGAATTATTTGAATCGTTTTATCTTTATAATACGCTAATTTTATATGTAGGATCAAGTTAGTGTTATAAGAGGATTATAGTTATATTTTTCGATCTTACATCATTGTAATAGATTTTGTAATTGCCGCACTTACGGAAATATTTTCATTGAAACTACTGAGAAACAAACTTATTAAGCTGAAATTCGTATTTCCTGCAGCATGTAGAGTAGCCATTACGGCGTTACGTAATTGAATAATTTAAAGACAGATTCTTGAGGCCTAACCCAATAGGCCAATAAAATAAAGAGGAGGGTTCAAATGCCTCCATTTTTTGTGCCTCTATTTTTTAAAACTTTAATAACTAAAAATTTAAAACTTAAAAGTCAAAATAAAACCGTTAAATGTGATCTATGTTATTTTCTCTATGTGCTCATAAAAAATTATCACATTTCAATTTTGTTTTAATGTGAATCAATAAGTTCAAAAATCAACGTCTAGAAATCATCCACATTAATGCATTTTTTACAAGCTCTTGATGACAATCAAAATAAAATTGAAATGTCATAATTTTTTACACGTGCATAAATAAAATGACGTAGATCATATCCAACGGTTTTATTTTGACTTTTAAGTTTTAAATTTTGAGTTATTAAAGTTTTTAAAAATAGAGGCATGGTGGAGGCACAAAAAATGGAGGCATTTGAACCCTCTCTAAAATAAAATTAAGGGGTCTAACTCTAATGGCAACATCCAGAGCACATTTAGATTCCTTGAATCAAATCTAAATATGCTCTTGTGCCGACCACGGCTGTGGTCTGATAATGTCAAAATTTTTATTTATATCATATTTTTTTTTAAAAGTACGTTTTCTGGAGAATTTCAAAAATATCTGGATTGCTAATTCAATTTGTGATTTTTTTTTTTGGGTCGCAGATTGAATTTGAGGTCTTCTAAAAACTCAAAAATGCATTGTAATATATTTGGGCAGGACCGCCAATTCAATCTGTGGCGGCCTTAGTAACTTTGGAATTCTCTAATTTCATAGGTGTTTTGGTTTTTTTTTGAAATAGTATTAATAAAAAATTTGGCTGATAATGCTCTTAAATCCAAATATGCTTTGGTCGTCTGATAATGTGCGGATCGCATATGCGTATACCTTGTTTGAAAATGTGCGGATGTAGATCTGGTATCGAATTTTACATTTTTTAGATTTCTTTTGCTATATTTTTAGTTTGAACGATTCGAAAACAGTGATTTTTTATTTATCTAAAAAAATAGTTAAACAATTGTAAAAAGACATAAAATTTAGTCTGCAACTCTTCAAGTATATTTTCAAATGAAGATCATGTTTAACGGTTCAAATTGACTCTTTATAACTTTGAAAATAGAGAAATAAATTCATAGTGCGAATCAATTCGTAATGTATATATTAGCATGAAAGCGTATCCTTTGAAGTACGGAATCACTCTGTGCAGTCCTAGCTGACTATCTGCGCGATATTTTTTATGGACGAGCGGTAGATGTAGAGGAGCACTTCAGCTTGGGTCCGATGGCCATTGGACCCAAAGTGGTTCCAATGGGTTCGCTCACCATCGGATATGTTTTAGGATTCGTGTGCACGAATTTTAAAGCATACGCAAAAGTGCGGGCGTGAATCCTAAAGCAGATCCGATGGTAAGCGAACCCATTGGAACCACTTTGGGTCCAATGACCATCGGACCCAAGCTGTTGTCATAGAGGAGGAGGTCTTTGAAATTCATATCAGAATAAATCGGACAGTTGGAATTCCTCATTTTACGCAGTAATATTCTTACTGAATCCGCGCTTTATTAGGTTTGAAATTACGTCTCTTAATTACACTATAATCCCGATCCTAACAGCTTGACAACTTGTAACAGTGTGTGTTGTCGACAGCAATAATAGTATCATAAAAGTATATATTCTCCATTGTTTTATTCTTACCCGGTATCATCAAATAGACACGGTATCCTTGTAATTCAATTTTTTTTTAAAATTAGCAACAACTACCTATTTCCTTGAAGAAACAAACACACAAAAATTACAATATTCTCAAGTTACATGTTCAGTTTACTCTTTTGAATATGAATTGAACAAGTGATATCGAATAGTGGTACCCTTTCACGTCAGTACCGAACAGTGGTACCAGTACCTAACATGCTAACAGAAGATAAGTAGTAAATTTATGGGAATCAAGGAAAATGAGTCTTGAGAATCAAATTAAAATCCCACAAATTAAAAACTAGGTAATATATTTATTTTGCTATAAAATCAGCAAACCCTAAATCTAAAAGGGAAGAAAAACAACAAAACTTACACGCAGGAAAAGATTTGTTGGATTATCTAGATTTTCTTCATGGCTTTGAATATCTTCCCTTGAGAATCAAGAGGAGAAAACTTGAACTAGGCACCTTCTTCACATCTTAACAAAATCAGCAAAATGAGCAAAATGGATCTCTATCTACTCCTTGTTACACCGAGAAGACAGTATTGCAATTGATTCCGACAATTTCTACTCACAAACGCGGAGATCTGGAAAGAGGGTGGCGAGATTCTTCTTGCTCTTCGTTGCTCTTGCGTTTGGGAGAAAGAAATAAATGAGGTTGGGAGAAAGAGACAGACGGTTGGGAGATATTTAATTGATATCGCTAACTCAGAAGGTTGAATTTCCGCTAACCCATTGTTTTTACGGAATAGCATAATAGAGTTGTTCTTGAGCTATTCTTATTTCCTATCTGTCATTTGGATGGCAGTGTTATGAGAATAGCTCCGCTATTATGAGAATAACTCTATTCTTAGAGCAACCAAACGCACCCATACGATAGCCTCACTCCACCGAACTTTTTTATTTTTCTGTTGAATTTTGCGGAAACTGAGTAAATGATGAATTGTAAAATATTATTACAAATCTGATTATTGATAAATACAGTAAAGGCTTTTATAGCCAACTATCCAAAGGTTCCCTATTCTAAGTCTAACGGTAGCCTGTACATTTCTAAAAAATGAAAAGAAAGAAAGAAATTGAGTTAATTTTTTTTCTAAAACAGTTGCTCTTTTTTTTTCTTTTCTAAAATTGCCTACGATGAGAAACCCCTTAACAGGTCTGTGGCGTATAATCCGATAATAATTATAATCTTCAACATTTTCTCAGCATTGCTTCCGATTAAGTTAATTTGAAATCAACTCCATTCTATTCTATTTTACCAAAATCAATTCAATTCCAACAGGTTTTGGCTGTGTTGTGTGTTCGGAACATATCCCTTATTAGAGACTTAAGAGTTCAATTAAATTTCAATTCAATAGAATTCAAAAGAAATGAATTATGATTGAACCTTGTTAATTGAAATCAAGATGGAGGAGAATTCATTTCTTTTTCAGTTATTAATTGAAAAATATATAACTATATATAATACAAGATAATTGATTTCATTTGAATAAAATAACGCCTGTGCACTTAAGTATACACTTGTATCCATTGCCATTCCAACGTCAAGTAATAGTTTAAATACGAGTTGGAGGCACTAAGTGTAAATGAAAGTCAATTGACTCTCATTTATTTTCAGAAATTTTGTATTTATTAATAAATTTTTATATAATTTAGTAGAAAATATTATGGAACTGTCAGATTGATCCCCATTCATAGTATAAAATTTTTATATGCTTGATCCTCATAGTTTGAAAGTCTAACTTCGCCTCTGTGCTTATCTGTTAAGAGTACTCAACTCCACATCTCAGAATATTATAAGAAACAATTATCCGCAAGTTTGCAATTATAAATACGTGTTTTATTCCAAACTTTAAACTTGCGTCTCAGAAAATATTCAAAGAACAACCTTCTTGCAATGTCTTTCCTTTGTAATAGTTCAACTATTGAAGAATACCTATTCTCTACCAGTTATTTTATTTGATGAGACACATAAATATCTTTATTCAGTCTTGTTACCGAATAATAAATGTAAATGCTCTAAAAAAAATTCAGAAAATACCATATTCTAATATATTACAGAAAATTAGGATAAGAAGAAGAGAAATGAGATTAATGTACTTTGTCTTCTTAATTAGAGAAAATCTCCAAATTTATTTATATGGCTAGAAACCATGTTAATTACAAACTCATTAACCTTATTAGGCAAAAATAAATATTTTTATCGAAGTGGGAGTAAAAGCCCACCGAGACACCGATATTATAGATACTATAGGGTCATCTTAAAAAAACATTAAATATAAATATCAGACATTTGGTATTTACTTTTATATTGATACAAACAACATTGACAATTTGACATGCGGGACACTTTTTTTTCCTTTTCCTTTTAAATAAATTATCAGATCTCAAGATGAAAGCTAATGATAAAACAAATGTAATATATTTGTATTCCCTGGATTAATTTTATGAGACCGCTTTTTATATTTGAGTAGTAGAGAGTAGAGATGATAGAGAGGCGAAAACTTTTCATACCAAGTTACCAACTGTAAAGCGAGAACGCACTGCCGCTAGCTAAAAAAAATGAATTGAATTGAAAAATAAAAAACAAGGACAAAAACTGATTTAAACCAAGTAGTAGTTTCATATCACTTTCTCATCTAAAAACTCTTACATAGTCACAAATGCTTTCGATTGTCTGTTATGTAAATATCACAACTCAAAATATATATCACCGAAATCAACTCACAATAGAGCTTCCAGTGAGCTTTTCAAAGAAGACGACTCAAGTAGTGATGAAACTCATGAATTGGAGACGGAGGAATGGAGGGAGTTAGCGGCAACGAAGAGGCCATCACGCGTGATGTTGACGAAGTATAAAAAACGCTTTAACAAGTCGAATCTTATTCGAAAGTAGAAATTTGCATTCATCTCACGGTAGTTTAGTTTCGCAAATCACATGACAGATTGTTAGATATATTGGATCGAAGTAGATGGAGAAATAAGTTTTTCTCCTCTGTAAATGTGCAGGTAGGAGAAATAAAGAAGAGTATTAAAATGGAGGGAGAAGAAAGAAAATGAGTATTAAATGCCACATCAAGCCAAATAAAGAGTAAAATGAGTCTTTTTTTTGTTCTTTTTTCAGTCTCATTCTATATTCCAGCTTTTCATTGGAATTGAGAAAAGAGAAAAAATGTTTCTATTCCGCTCCTTTATTCCAACTCACATTTTTTATATTTAGCAAGAACAGATCTTCAATTCCATTCGATTTCTTTATTCCAACACTGCCAAATAGACTTTAAGGCTTTGTTCGGCAGTAATCCCGAAAGTTATTGTTCACACGGGAAAAAAAAAAATTCACTCAGACTGAATTTTTTTTCCCACGTAAATAGTAAAATCCAATTCAAAATTTTTGATTCCTATATCCATTTCTATTCCCTACTGGATTGCCGAACAGATTCTAAAAGTATCAGTGAACAGTAAAAATCATTCAAAAATTTTGCAACCCATTCCTATTCCGCCGAAACAGAAAAAGTGTCGGTATCGGTGGAAATCAACGTTGACCTTTCCAAATCAACTCTCATCAAATCCGACCAGTTTTGACGGGAAATAAAGAGTGAGTCTATGGTACTATGCATATTACGATTTGGCACCGTGCTACAGCTCTATATTCAAGTTTTTAAATCCTAACAGTCGATCCGAACCGTTCATCTTGTTCTCCATATTAATATGTGTTTGGAGACCAAATTTTACATTTTTTGAAATTTTTTTACTATTTTTTTAAATTTATTGAAAATCACTGTTTTTGGATGGTCCAGAATTTTCAGATCAAGTGATTTTCTAAATATCTAAAAAAATAGTAAATTTAAAAAAAAAAATAGTAAATTTTTAAAAAAAAATGTAAAATTTGGTCTCTAAACACATATTAATATGGAGAACAAGATGAACGGTTCGGATCAACCGTTAGGATTTGAAAACTCGAATATAGAGCCGTAGCACGGTGCCAAATCGTAATATGCATAGTACCATAGACTCACTCGGAAATAAATATGCTGTGATTCTACAGGGATCGCAGGACCCTGTTATTTCATATCCATTCATTTATATGTTTAGAGATTCGTGCAGAAAAAATAAGTATTCTTGTGATTTGTGCAAAGGTTAGATTTGGAATGTCCTGCGATCTCTGCGATATCTTTAGAATCACAGCAGATTTATTTCCGTTTTGACGAGAATTCGTTGCGGGGGAATCTCTTCTGGAGGGGAAAGATTGATTCCGATCAGACCCTTCTTTCTGATCAGGGCTAATTATCCGCAAAGCCCTAGCCGACTCTCTTATCCCCTCAAATCCGCCGCGCGCTCTCCGACTTCCCTTTGGACCCGACCCGTTCCACCATGGCCGAAGAAGCCGTTCTAGGATTTCTACAAACTAAGGAGCAAATCTCGGACTCGCACGAGTTCGCCACCTCCATTGGCGTCGGTCACACCGAGCTCGAGAACGTCATCAAGAGCCTCAAGGGATTCGAAATTGTTGATGCACAGGTAAATTCAATTTAACTTTACTCAATTGAAACTCCGATTGTTGATTCCTTTTGACTTAATCATCATTGACTCTGTAGAACTTGGATCTAACTGTATCATTTCTTACCTGACCTGCATTGACAGGGCCGCAGGGGCCATAACTGTACCTGCCTGAACCTGGAATTGGTTACTGGAAATGTTTATATGTGTAATAATGCTCAAACTTTTGTATTATTTTATATTTTTAAAATATACATGTTTTTCTAACTTCTATAGAGTTTCATATCTGACCGTCTACCAACTCAATAGAGAATTAAGGTTATTCGTAAGTTACGGTGGACTTTAAAAGGAATGCAGGTATCCTTTCCACTTGACCGCATAACCTGATTCATAATTTTTTGACATTGACATCTCTAGTTTTTAGTGAGGGAAGGGTTTTTGAGTTGTCGAGAAACATAACTATAAGCTGCATTCTCATTTTTGGTGCTATATAATTGAGCCTAGGAAATTACACGTGAAAGCTGGGTACTTACTGAAGAAGGCAAAACTTACATGAAAAATGGATCTCCAGAGGCGCTATTCTTCGGAGCCATACCACCTGAGGGCATCTCCAGGAATAATCTAAAGGTGGTAATCGCTTGTTATTATTTCATAAAATTTTGTGAAAGCACAAAATTGCTGGCTGATTTCTTCTCTTTTTTAGTTTAGGAGAAATTGGGTTCTGAAGTTTTTGACATTGGGAGCAAGGCGGCTGCCAAAAATAAGTGGATTGCTTTTGAGAAGGATCTTGTCAAGAGAAAGGTAGAATCTTCTCCTCTCCCTCATAAAAATCAATTGGTCTTCCTTCGGCGTTCTACCCATCACGTATTCATCTATATATTTTATTTTTTTATTTGTTCAGGTTGAGAGTGTACAAGATGAGGTACAGAACCTGCTTGGGCGAATTAACACTGGAGAGGTACTTGCTGACTTGAGACATAATCTAATATTCTGTCATTGTTTGATAATGTAAGAGCTGTATGACAATTTTCACCATTATTATAGGTACCTGGGGATCAAGCTATTAATGATCTCAAGAGAAGAAAGCTCATTGTTAAACAGTAAGTTTATACCTGACCAAATTTGACATATTATTTTTGTTTTTTAAACAGAAGTAATATATCATTTTGTAATTTACATTTGTATTTTTTTTTTCTAACACAGAACTTGGAAAGGCTATTCACTAAAGAAAGGTCCTAAATACGTATCAAAGAGGAAAAAGGCTGCAACTGATTTGACGAGAGAACATATCGTGAGGTATTTTTGCAAGTTGGCATTATAAATTTGAAAAACTGTTGAAGGTGTACTTCTTTGCTTCATCGATGCACTAGATCTCAAGCTTTATCTTACAATGTTGTGTTACTGATAGTATGCTTTGCTACAAACTTATGGCTGTGTCATTCAAAAACATTTTGTATTATTTAATGAAAAAGTGTGCCCCTTGGTTTTTTAATGATTTCTTTAATAAATTTTATTCTCTTTGCAGTGGTGACTGGAAGAATCTAGAGTTCAAAGAGTATAACCTCAATGCTGAGGCACCACCAATTCAAGCCGGTTATATGCATTCTTTACTGGAGGTAGGGTTGGTCTCATCTCATCCATCTCTTGTTTTTGTTGCTTGGATCTTATTTCTGTCTTGCTGAGTACAAAGTTAACTTGAAAAAGAAAAGAGGAAGCCCTATAACAAGTTCCTCTAATTAAATGGAAATCATCTGTCCTACCAATCTCTCCTGTTTACTAATATTGGATGGCAAAAAGGTTACGCGTTCATTAATTGTTGATGGAATATAACAAGTTCTAGGATTTTTTTACTATGAACTTCTAAACAGCCCTTTCTTTTTCTGTTTTAGCCCATCAACTGTTCTGTGTGAATATACTCCATCTGTCATACAGAACCCTCGCTTAAATTCTTTTGACTGCTTCTACCTCTGAACTCATTTCAGGTCCGCGAGGAAATTCAGAATATCTTCTTGCAAATGGGGTAAGAAATGACCACTTCAATTATGGATTTTTATATGCTAAACTGGATTTTGTCTCAGAACTCTTCATCTATTTGAATGGTGCAGATTTGAGGAAATGCCGACAAATAACTTTGTTGAAAGCAGGTACTTAATTTATATAGATAGATGTTTTCTAGCTCTTCCTTAGCATGTGGTACTTTTGAATGATCTTCCTGATTTTACTGCTTTAAAGCTAATATTTAAATAACAGGAATGGATCAAGTATGACGCTCTAATAATGTTAATCAAATATGTTACCTTGTTGTTCATCAAATTTCATGTTTAATATTAAGGCTAAATTATTGAAGAATGTATTAACCAAATTCTTGAAGAGCTATTTGTTAATACATCAAATTTCATGTCAATATTTAGTTAATACATTGTTGAAGAGGTTTTGTATATCTAATCAAATAATGCTTATTTCTCATGACTGGTTATATCTGTTATTTGTAGCTTCTGGAATTTTGATGCGTTATTCCAACCGCAACAACACCCTGCCCGTGACTCGCATGACACCTTCTTCTTGGAGAGTATGAACTTTCATAAATATTTCAGCTTTGTGTATTATTCATACAAAACCTATAAAAAATGTTCTCGTGGCAGCTCCTGGAAGCACTAAAGATTTGCCTGAAGATTATCTCGCGAGAGTGAAGTTGGTGCATGAATCCGGCGGCTATGGATCCAAAGGGTTGAATGGTTTTCCCCCTTTTTGTTTTGTTTCTAACAGTGACATTTCTTTAAATATTTATCTCTGACTTGAACTTGGTTATTTAGGTATGGCTATGATTGGAAAAGAGAAGAAGCAGAGAAAAACCTCCTACGTACTCACACTACAGCTGTTTCTACAAGAATGCTGCACGCACTCGCTCAACAGGTATAGCACACTAACTTATAAATTATCTTGGGTTATTAGTCTTTTCAGTTTTTATTGTGATTCCTAACCAGATAGTATTTTGGCAGGATACCTTCACTCCCAAGAGGTACTATTCCATTGACCGTGTTTTCAGAAACGAGGCAGTGGATAGGACGCATCTTGCAGAGTTCCACCAAATAGAGGGTATTTCTTCGTACTATCTTGTTATTTGGTTATACAGCATTGTATGACAAAAAGCTAGACCGGAATATCTCCTGTAGTTGACTTGCTTAGTTTCCAATTTCAGGTCTAATTTGTGACCGTGGGTTGACTCTTGGTGATTTGATTGGGGTGTTGGAAGACTTCTTCTCAAGGCTTGGTATACCATATTTCTTATCTTATTATTTCCAACCTATATTTCTTATTCATGTGTGTCCATTGACTGTAACCTGCCTGATTTTACTGGTAAATATTGTAATACATCAGATGGTATATCAGCTCCGGTTGGGTTTCATTTCTAGCCTACCCCAACTTGTTTGGGACTAAAGGCTTGGTTGTTGTTGTATGAGATGCTTATCGTGCATATCTGATGCATATCCGAGTATGTTAGCCATATTTGGGCAGCATAGCTCTTAACATGTGCTCGGGATTAATAATATTTTTTCCTCTTGAAACATTGTAGATTTGTAGTGCAGTAATACTTCATCCATATCTTTATATATTTATTTAATTAACAAATCATCATCAATATTTAGGCATGTCGAAGCTGCGCTTCAAGCCTGCCTATAATCCATATACTGAACCTAGCATGGAAATATTCAGGTTCCAACTCTACTATATTGTTCTTGGGAAAGCTTGATATTTTTGTGCTGATTCTTTATTCTTAATTAATCTTTTATTTGTTTTTAGTTATCACGATGGACTCGAGAAGTGGGTAGAAATCGGAAATTCAGGCATGTTCAGACCTGAGATGCTTCTTCCCATGGGCCTTCCTGAAGATGTAAATGTTATTGCATGGGGTCTCTCTCTTGAAAGGTATTCTTCCAATTAACCCCATATCACGGGGTTGACTACCTAACCCTCATTTTTCTACTCTCTTTAGGGCTTGTAATGTTTTTAAGATTTGAATTTGTACATACAGTGGGATCATTGAACTTGTGATAGTGCACAGTAATAAATATATCATGGGCATTTTTTTGAGTGAATGTAATTTAAAAAGTAGGCTGCCTCATGGAAATGGTAGAAGCTTATTACTTTATATATTACTTGCTGAGATGGTTCTTCCTTTGATCCAGGCCTACAATGATTTTGTTTGGGATAAGTAATATCAGAGATCTCTTTGGGCCTAAGGTACACTTTTTTGTCACTCCTTTTGAGTAATTTAAGGGTATATCTTGGTTTGATTGCTCCTAGAGTTGTCTGGAAGAACAGAGATGATATTGAGCTAAATCAATGTATATTGCAGGTCGATTTCAACCTCATAAAGAACAATCCAATCTGTCGACTGGGTCTCTAAAGAATTACACCTGAGGTGCTTGCCTCTCTCGTCTTCCAATATTGGATCGGAACTTTTTTTTTTTTTAACTTTATTTTAGTTTTTTAACTTTATTTTAGTTTTTGGAGTGATTTCATGTTTTGAAGGTGCTAAATTTATTCGTTACCAGTTTTGGTTAGTTGAAGAAAATTTTATCAGAAGTGTTTCATATCAACATTGGCACTTCTATGTTGAAAACATCTAATTTTTATTGTAAGAAAAGATTATCTTGGTCAAGTCCTAATGCTCAAATTTGGATTGCAAGACAGTCGCGAGTGAATAATGCTGAAAGAAAGTTACAAACCTTTCCTGTCATAAAAATCTGCACATCCCTGGGAGCTCCTTAGAGTGTATATCTGGCAAGGAAAAGAGGATGATTTCTATAAAACCGGCAATCTATTATCTCGTGTATAATTCATTAAAATTATGTCTTTCGAATCCAATGCACCATGGTATAAAGTAAAAGGTACACAAATATGGCAATATTTCTGAATGAGTCTTAACACTAGTTTTACTTTTAAGAGTACGACATCAGTGTGGAAAACTTGGTAAAACGTAAAAGCAAGAATCTTACTTGTAGCATACCTTTGAGGTCAAGGTATCGGGCGGGCAATGATAATTTGTATCATACGAGGGTGAAGGAAATTAGTTGTCACAAGAGATCCAATTTAGGATCAAATATAAATTAGAATAATATTAAAAATTACGTTTTTATTTGATAAAAAAAATTACGGGTTACATCTATCATGGCGGAACCTGACCGATTTAGAATAATGTTTGTCTAGAGATGATTAAATGTCAGATAAGCATTCATCAATGCACAACCAGATATCACTTGGCAAATTGTATTGGCATTTGATCCGTATTTCCTTCTCTCCTGATTACATGCAGTTGTAGCCCCTGTACCCTTTATTGTTTTCACCTAAAAAAATTGCGTGCCACTTAAAAAGTTAAAAAATAACCACACGCCCGGTGGGACTCGAACCCACAATCGCCTGATTAGAAGTCAGACGCCTTATCCATTAGGCCACGGGCGCTTCTTGTCATATTTCTGTACTAATATATTAATACAAAAATATACAGTTTCTCAATATCTTGCCGGTTCGGATATATTATTGTTTGGATCCGGCCCGAATTGAAACGAAACGACAAACAAAGAAAGCATATAAGACGACGATCCACAGTTTCATACGGATCACACCGCCCAAATCGA
Organism: Carex rostrata; assembly: GCF_964058835.1. Taxonomy (NCBI): domain Eukaryota; kingdom Viridiplantae; phylum Streptophyta; class Magnoliopsida; order Poales; family Cyperaceae; genus Carex; species Carex rostrata. The sequence continues at coordinate 4,320,919 of NC_135918.1, forward strand.
GTTTTACAATCGGCGGTGTGCTCTGCATCTCGTCCCCAATCCCAGTGGAGAAGAAGAAAGAGACGCCAATGGAAGGGAAAAGGACGGAGAATAGACTAAATAGGAGGCATGGATCGACCGGATTCTTCGTGATGCTGGATTACCTCTTCCTGACGATATTCTTCATTTTTCTCTGTTATTTCCTTGTATTTCAGATCTGGCCTTCTGCAGTCTCCAGCATTGTTCCATTCGCCAGCCTTTAATTCCTCGCCAGATCTTTTTTTTTTTCTTAATGTGTAATGTGTATCAAGTATCAACATTGTCAAGTAAAATTACCAGCTTTCAAATTTTAGACAATTTATAATTTTTTGCCCGAATGTACTCGTTAGCAGAAATTTATCTGGTGATTTTCTTGCAATTTCGAATTTTTCATTTTGCTTTGTTCTGTCATTCTTGTTCTAAATTTTCGAATGCTCTGATTATGCGGTTGACAGTGTATATTAGAGAAAATGACCTTTTGTTCTTCGTATTCTTCTAAAGCTTGATTTAAACAATTGCCTCTGGTTCTTAATCATTGCCAGAGGTTCATTTCTTGTCTCAATGTAATTGTAATTGGTAATTGTGTTTCAAGTTCACGTCAAACAGAATCTAAGAGTGAACTTGAAAATGGACCAATGTTGCTCATTTGTACCTACGGGCTATTTCCTACAAAATATATTACTCGTTTGTGACTTCTGGTATTATCTGACGGATAGATTTTTTTTTTTTACAAAAAGAAAAAAAGAAAAGAAAAATACAAACATTCTGATTATAGAGCAAGGATTTGGTTGAAATCAAAACCTACTGTTACGGGTTACCAATACACTAATTTTGTGCACAGAGTTTCAAAGGAAAACATTTCATGTCCTTGAAATAAACCTTCAATGCAGTTAATTTAGTTTTCTTCAAAAGAAACAGTAACCCTTAAATAAGCTCACACATAACAAACACATTATCCCATCCCAAACAAAAACATTAAAAGAGTAAGTAAAAAAGCAGTTAATTATAATTTATACATTATTGCTTATCATCTTCTTTACGCATGCTAAATTTGCAAAAAAAAAAAGGAAGATAAAAAGGAGCTAAATATAGCATTGAACATTGTAAAACCTTATTTCTCACAAACAACTATTTCAGTGGTCCACAGCCTCGGCAAATTATCTCTAGAAATCATGAGCCAGAGACCTCATTACATCTTTGACACCAAAAGCATGACATATAATAATACATACATTTTTCTGCTTGACATAACAAATATTTTACTAGAGCAAAACAAAATTCATGTACTCCCATCAACTGCAAATCCTAGTTTTTGATGTTATGAACCTTTTAGGATAATAGCTGAACAGCAGCAATTGCAGGAATCTTTTCACGGAGCTTTTGAGTTAGTGCCACTCGCACTGTCATCACACTGGCAGCGGGTCCGGTAAGTCTAACCTTAACAATAGGCTCCTCTATTTGTACTAGTTCAAGATCACCACCACCAGTTCCAGTCAGGTAAGGCCTCATCTCATCAAGCACCTAGATTTAGGTTATAAAAAAGAAAAATTAATATACTCGCCAATTGTCTTCATTCATGGATTGGCAAAATCAGATTGAGTCCTCTAGTATAAGAACTTGTGTGGTGTGGTGCACAAAAGGTCACAAGTTATGGGGACAGAGGCCAGGGGCAAAGTCCCTTATCGCAGCTAAAATTATAAGCTCCCATACACTATTTCTCCCCCCCACCCCACCCCACCCCACACTGCCCGCTCCGCACGCAAATCCCATAGATTTTATGTATCTTTTTACATGATTTTGGAGCCAAACGAACCATCAATTATGCAAGCAAGAAAAATAAAGACAATTTCCACAGGTTAACCCATTTTAGCCTTGGTAAACAATCATATATAATTAATGCTCAGTCAAGTTTCAATTGCTCTTCAATTGTGCGCCAAATCACCCAGCTAAAACAAAAATTAAATTGTCCCATTAAATTCTTTTACTCCTTATGGGAATGGACTTCAAAACCTTACCAGAAAGCATTAACAATTTGAAACCAGGAAACATAACCTAACCAAAGTATTGACACACCTTTTCAATATTCTCAGCATTCAACTCCAAACCAGTTTCCTGATCTGAAACAGGTTCGACAGCTACAATCTCTGGAATTTTCTCCATCAGCCGCCGCTCGATGCCCATCTTCACTGTTGTGACTGAGCTTGGACACGACCCGCACGCCCCTTGTAATATCAACCGTACAATGTTGCCGTCTATTTCGTGCAATGCGACATTACCTCCATCAGCCATGAGGTAAGGTCGGACTTCGTCTAATACTGATTCAACATTCTCAGCTGTAAGAGGAAGTTCTACTACAGGATCCGGAGATGCAACTGCTTTTATTGCTGGAGAAAGATAAGACAAGGAGAATTAGATATAATCAGTGATTTTGATTTTAAAAACCTTGCAAAGTTTCAATGATCTTTCACTGATGCTTTATTGAAGCTGCATAACAGACTAGAGCTTGATTGGTGCTTAACAAAACTGAAATTTTCCTAATATGTGACACCGTAAATGCTGAAAGGGGAAAAGATAAAAAGGTCATGCACATATTCTTTCTCTACCAGATAAGAACTTAACCACATGCGTTCAAGCTTTTATAGCTCAGACAAATTGGTAATGGTAAACTAAACTAGTAACTAAAATAGGAAAATCTTACCTTGGCGCCTCTTGTATCTCAAAAGGGGACTAAAAACGGGACGAGATAGCCCCTTGGTCAAAGAAACCCTACAAGGAGAAGCTCCGATCCTTCTATTGCCTCTGAAGTTCGAAACCTGAAGTCAATAAAGCCAAGTGGATCCCATTAGGTCACACAATCAAGAAGACTCTAACAGAAACATGCGATGGGAAGGAAAGCGCAAAAACCTTCAGAGAGAATGAATAAGAGGAGGAAGAGGAAGGTTCTGGAGCGGCTGTGCGAGAGGGAAGAGAAGGATTCCACACCACTGTCTGCATCTCTCTTGCTCTTAGGTCGCAGTTCAAGCTTTAATCCTCGCAAATTCGACTTCTATTGTAAGTTTTGGCCTTCGTTTTCTTTTGTCGAGTGCTGCTCCTAGTTTTCTGGAAATTTCTTGGGTTTTTGGGAAATCAAAGACGCGAGTTTCCTTTTCCTTGACGCCTTTTGTTTTCTCCACCAGAAAAAGGGACACTTTGATTGTTTGGACCGGTCGAAACTCGATGAGTGGTCAAGTTTGAACCGTCACCCGTATCATTACCTCCGGTCCTGTCCGGTCGAATGTCTGACAACTGATATTAGTTTTTTAGCCAAAAGGTCCGTCGGCTGGCATGACAGAGAGACAGACTGATATTCTTCGTGCGCTCATCCCCTATGTCACTGGAATCAGAGCATCTACGTCCCTGAAACTATTAGAGTTTCTAATCTGACGTGGCAGTTTCTAATCCAGTTTCAGAAATGTGGGAGAGTTTCTTATTTAGAAACTATGCAGGAAAGTTTCTTATTAAGAAACTGTTTATAAACTCTATGTTGGCCAAATAATTGGCTCAAATTGTTTCTTTTTTTTAATTTGTTGCTAACGTGACTTAATAAAAACTCTAAAATAAGTTTCAGAGATGTGAGAGTTAGAAACTTTAAAGACCATAATTTCTAAAAAGTAGTTAACAGTTATTTAGAAATCATTTTGAGTTTTAGGGATGTAGATGCTCTCAGGGAGTGGTCCGATGGGCATAGGTCTAAATTAGGTCTGAAATCCAGTATAATCCGTTCGATTACATTCAGATTCGTGTGGAAAACTTCAAGACTTGTGCTGATAAAGTTTGCACTAATTGATAATGATCGGACAGCTTCGAAATAACATCGGACCGAATATAGGCTGATGTCCATGAATCGCCCCAGTACCTAACAACTTGTTTGGACTGGTCCGTATTCGCTGCCGGGATTGGAATGACAGAGCAATTCTTGACTGTTTGATTCCGATCGAACAAACAGCATGTAACGTGATTTTAAAAAAGGATATTTAGAACTTCGTGCACGATTTTTTAATGAGCGGTCCAGATCGCGTATTACAATCTTATGAAAGAACAACTATAGCAGTTGATATGTGAAATTTTGTTCAAACAGAAGGTAGAGACGGCAAAAATAGAGAACAAGTTTTTTTTATAAAGAAGTTAAATAATTAATTATAATTGTAATAATCTTCTGTACTTTTTTAATACTCGACCATTCAAATTATTTAAAAAAAAATTAATACCAACGAACAACGAGGATGAAAAATAAAATATGATAACCTCTCTTTTATTTTATTTCATTTCTTTTTATTCACTGTTCTTCATCTCATGCTAATCACATACAATAGTGATAAATGAATAGTTCGAGTTCCGTTTGGTGGGATTAAAAGTTCGTGATTCGATAATAATTTAAAAATGATTCGGTACTACAAAGAAGAAAAAAAAAACAAAAGAAAAAAAATCATTTTTTTTTTGTAAAAATAATTCACATTTTTTCGTGTTTAATTCGTGAATAAAACTTGTAATACATTTTTTTTTGCATTTTATTCGATGTTCGATTCAAAAACATAAAAAAAAAACAAATTATATACAAATTATGCTACTATTTATACAGCGACAGTAGCTAAACTAAAGTAGGCAGGCTATTTTCGGAAATTAAGATCAATAAAAACTAAGTTTATTTTAGCGTAAGTTAATTGGTGATTGGCATGACACATTTATTTATTATCTTAGGAGCTATGATTTATTTATTATCTTAGGTCTAGGTAGAGTACTAGATAAAAAAAAACAATTAACATAATAAGAAACAATAAAAACAGTAGTCTTACATAATAAAAAAATAACAAAATAAAATCTCATATTTAAAAACAACAAAGTTTTCCTTCAAGAATTAAATGATATTAATTTTTTAGGAGTAGATGCATGATTTATTATGGGTGATTTTAATATGATTAGAAGAAGGAATAAGAGAACTGGTTTAACGTTTAATCATGTCCTTAGTAATCGTTTTAATATGTTCATTAGAGATAATCAATTAAAGGAACTCTCTTTATCAGATAAGAAATTTACATGGCTAGGCTTTTAAATTCACATTCTCAAGCATTATTAGGTACAGTCTTTTGCTCTAATTCATGGAATGCTCATTTTAGTTTATCAAAACTTTTTTCATTATCTAGGGCATATGCAAATCATATTCCCATTATTTTAGATACTTAGGCAGTAATATTTCCCCCTTCCAAGATTATTAGGTTTGACAAGTCTTGGTTAGCATATAAATGATTTATGATTTAGTTGCTTCTTGTAACATCTGATTTGGGTTTAAGTTGGAAATTGAGAATTTAATTTTTAAGAAGAAAATTAAGAGGATGGAGCTCAAATGTAAGAGGGGAAAAGAAAAGAATGAAATCTGATTTGTTGAATAAAATAGGAACTTATGAACAACAATTAGATGATAATTGTTAATTAGATCATAACTTAGATGACTAGAGAATTTGTCAATCTGATTTGCATAAAATCAATTTAGAAGAGGAACAATATTGACAACAAAGATCTAGATTAAAGTGGTTACTTGAAGGGGACCTTAATACAAATTTTTTCCATGTAGTGGCTTTTGCTAGGAAAAAAAATACAATTAGTTGTTTAAAGGTTGATGGTACAATGTCATATGATCAATCAATTATATTGAGACATATTACTGATTATTATAAGAGTCTTATGGGATCTTCTGTTCCTAGATTGATGTCTTTACAATCTGATTTATGGCCAGATTCAAATAATTTAACAATGAATCAATGTTCTTTTTTAGAGGCCCCTTTTACCTTAGATGAAATCAAAAGAGTTGTATTTGCATGATCCATCTAAAACACCTGATTCAGATGTCATGTCTTTTCTTTTTTATCAAAATTTCTGGGACATCATAAAATTAGATTTACTTGGTTTATTTACAACTTTCTATAATCATGAGTTGGATGTAGCCAAATTTAATTTGGCTTCAATATGTTTAATTCCAAAGAAAGATGATACTATACCAATAAGGAATTTTAGACCAATTAGTTTAATTACTTGTAGTTGTAAAATTATTACAAAACTTCTTGCAGATAGGATAGCAAATGTCATGGATTCTATAATTGATTATTCATAAATACCATATATTAAAGGTAGATTTATTCTTAATAATGTTGTTTGTGCACATGAGGTATTGCATCGGGTTAAGATTAAGAAACATAAATGAGTCTTATTTAAGTTTGATTTTGAAAAGACTTTTGTTCATGTTAATTGAGATTTTCCTATAGAGGTTATACAATTAAGAGGCTTTGGTCCAAGATTTATTTCTTGGATTAGATTAACTTTAGAAGGTAGTAAAACTTGTCAATCTCAATGACACTTTAGGTCCATACTTTTCATGTAAAAGAGGGGTAAGACAATGTGATCCATTGCCACATTTTCTCTTCATTTTGGTGACTGATGTTTTGAATAAAATTCTACAAAGAGCACAATATGGGGGTTATATATAAGGTTTAGGAAATTTTTTAAATTTAGGTAAAGTGTTAAATTTACATTTTGTAGATGATATTTTACTATTTCTTAAAGTTGATAAAGATATTTTGAGTCATATTAAGTGGCTTCTTTTGGCATTTGAGAATGTTTCAGGTCTCAAAATTAATTATGGAAAAAAGGCCCACTAAATCTGAATGAATTAGAGTGTGTTGATTTAGCTTCTGTATTAGAATGTAAGGTAATTAATTTGCCACTTACTTATTTAGGTGGTCCCAATCAATAATAAGTCTCTTACAGATATTGTGTTATAACTCATAGTTTTAATTATTGTTAAATAAATATAATTATAAACAATGATTAATAATAATTTAAACAAAATTATTGATAATAAAATCAGAACTAATTAAAAATTTTAGTTAATTAAATAAGGAAATTAAAATTTAGTTAATTAAAGGAAATAAATTAAATTGTATAATATTGTTATTAAATCAAACTAAAACTTACGAAATTTATAAGATTGATTTCAACAAATCACAGGTTCATACTTAAAATACAATTTTATGATAAATGAGAAATTATGAAAATTCATTTTTTTTTTTGTTTTTGACCTTTTCTCTTCTATTCTCGTTTGGGTTGTGATTTGTATTATTTTATTCCTTCTGTCTAAGAAAACTATTGGCTTATGCAGTCATATCTCTTTATTTTATTCTAAAAGTTTAGTTTCTTCTCTAATGGACCTTACTTGCACAATCTCCTCTCTGTTCTTTCCTTTCTAGAGAAGAAAAAAAAATCACTCAAACGAATTTGAACGGGAAGTCCAAATTCGCATCTCTCTCTCTTTGCCCGTTCATGTCCGTCCTATCTCTTTCGTTTTTCTCCTTCTATTTTTCTTCCCCAATTATCCTCCTCCCCTTCTTTTCTTAAAAATCCCTTGCCTTCTCTTTCAATTTTTCTTTGCTTTTGGAGGAGTTTGAACTAAACTCAATTTTGGGTGTTACTTGATTTTCCTTCTTGCTTTCTTGTTGATTGAGCAACACGTGAGGAGCAAATGGCCATTGCGAGGACATGAAAGATGTGAGTTCAAGCGAGTCTTGAGGAAGGCGGTGGCTGCCAACAACCATGGTATGTGCACGACCTTAGATAGGTGATGCAGGTAAGATCAACTAATGTCGATCTGAGTTATCAATTTAGAGTAATTTGGATAGAAATAGAAGAAACGATAAAATAACCAATAGCGAAAAGCAAACATCAATTCGACTAGTTCATTACATCAAAGCATGAAAACTCTCCACAGAAGGTTTGGCCTTATAAAGGCGGTCAAAAATGTAAAAGAAAGTAAAGTGATTAAGTAAGCTAATCTCTACTTTTATTCACGAGATGACAACTTATCAAGATAGGCTGAGCTGGAATAACAACTTGGGCTAATGTGGCCCAACAGTGCTAACAACCTTCTGCTGCGAAAAGACGATTAGTTACGCCATCTTCTCCAGTGCTTCCTTCCTCCCTTATATCCATTACTCAACTTTGGGCCCGCATCGTCAGACTCAAACTCTATCTTTGCCTTATCCTTTTTCATCCTGCCCATAGGACCACTAACAACGACTCCTTCATTAATAGGATTTTGTCCGGGATGCTTGACTAGACTTCCTTTTCCTCTTTCTCCTTAAATTGAATCTACTGTTCTAACGGTTATCCCCAAATCAGACAATCGCTGTTGCAATATGGTCGACTCTTGTTGGTGCACCATTTAGAACGGTTTCAGGTAAATAAACAATCCTCCTTGTGTCTTCTATGTAATGCTTGAATGTTTATTTCATGGGCTGAGCCCTTCATACTTGCTTAATTTCACTCCCTTGTGATATTGATCATTTAATTGAGCTTTTCTTTGAACTTGCGACTGTTGCTCGAGCTGAGTCTTTCTTTGCTTCTATTGATCTCATGACCACGACTCTCTTGCGACATGACGTACTTATGGCAATGAGTCTTTGACACTCTGCTCCGCTAGTTTGCCCGATAAAGTGGCCGAGTTTACATCAAAAGTGTGAGCTCGTGTTATGGAAGGGTTAAACCAAGAGCATGCAAATGCACTTTTGAATTAAAACAGTTGGGGATGGTTAACTACTTATAACTAGCCGGTTTTGTACCAAGGATAAAGAATATATTGTCAAATAAAAATAATAATTGAATTTTACATGATATCAAGACATGAGGTCCATAACTTTCTAGCATAAGCTGGGGGGGGGGGGGGGGGCAAAAAGAAAAAATCACCACAAAATGAGGACATAATTTTGGCAAAAAAAAAATGAAATATTGATAAGTTCAAATGATTAGTTTTTACAAATATTAAATCATCTTTGAATGTGAAATTTGAGTAGTTGAATTGTGGGGTGAATTACAATTGATTAAGGAAGTCTAAATTATTATCCAAAAGGATTCACGAGGTTTTTAATAACGGTAAGATTATGTGAGTTTTTCGTATTTAGGAATTTAATTGGAACTTTGGTAAGTTTGGATACCAGCTCGATTCCTAGGTTTGGATTTTGCTTGAGGGCAAGCAAGGTTTAAGCTTGGGGGAATTTGATGAGCGTAAATTAGGTACACTTTTACCTAGGGTTTTGTATCAATAACTTGACCAATTTCCATGCATTTATTTTAGTTTAGTTTAATTTAGTTTAGAAATACATCAAGATTCAAGTTACTGCTAAAGTCTATTTAAATTACAGAAAATGGAGCAAAATATAGATCTTCTCGCAGCTTTCCGAAAAGTGGTAAAACACTGAATATGGAGCTACGGAGAAGGAGTTATGCCCATTTGAAGTTCAGTTCACAACCCAATCAGAGGCTCCGTGAGGGTGAAGGTGCGGGCTCCCCGGGCCGCACAGCTCATAGCGTAGAAAATCCAGCTTTCGATATCTTTTCGTATTTTGGCTATATCTTGGTCATACGAACTCCGTTTTAGGCAAATAATAGCTTGTTGGAAAGAGGACAACAAGATCTACAATTATAGGAAGGTTATAAATCAGACTTTGTAATGTCCAAGTCGCAGGAACCTTTTTAGAGAGCCATCAGCTGATATTTATTGCCATATCTCATGAGATCTAGATTGATTCACCTTCCATCATTGGTTGCTTCTTCCCTAAGTCACAAAATAGCTATAAATGAGGGGGAGGCAGCAGGAGGAGTCTCCCCTTTGGGAAAGCCATCTTACACCACCATTCTCTCCTTGGAAACCCTAATCACTTTCTCCATCCATCTCATCTCTCAAGTGAATCAAAGGTGCAAAAGATTGAAGAACTTGGCGGATCTCGAGGAGCTTGCAAGGAAGAACTGAGGCGTAACTTGGGAATTTGTGTACTCTATTTCTCTTGTTATTTACTTGTTTTTACTTGTATAAATTTCTTGTTTACTATCATGGATGTTATTGATTTTGCACCCATGAGAGGCTAATTTCCTCTCTAAGGGCTTAGGTTGTATCATGAACTTGTGTTAGTTTATTTTACTTGGATGTTCTCTTTATTATGATTGTTTTGGCTCGAAGTTTGGTTTTATTTTATATTTGTGAGTTATGCATGATTGTGTTTTTGATAACCTACCATTGCGGAGGTAGTGACAGTACCTATTATCTCTGTGGATTGTTAGATAAAACCCTTTCATTGTACACAAATCACCGTAGGGACAATAGGTTCGTCTTATAGAGACCCTACTAGAGTGCTCCAAACTCCTTCAATTGGAGTGTTGTATTAGGGTTGCAAATGCCGATAATCTTGCCACATAAAGACACTACAAGAGGGCTCCAAACACCTTCAATTGGCGTGTTGTATTAGGGTTGTAAATGCCCTATATCATGATATATAGAGACACTAATGGAGTGCTCCAAACACCTTCAATAGGGGCTTTATATTAGGGTTGTAAATGTCCTATTATCACGCTATATAGAGACACTACTAGAGTGCTCCAAACAACTTCAATTGTAGCGTTGTATTAGGGTTGTAAACGCCCTATTATCATGCCATATAGAGACACTACTAGAGTGCTCCAAGCACGTTCAATTGGAGGGTTGTATTAGGGTTGTAAATGTCCTATTATCACGCTATATAGAGACCCTACTAGAGTGCTCCAAACTCCTTCAATTGGAGTGTTGTATTAGGGTTGCAAATGCCGATAATCTTGCCACATAAAGACACTACAAGAGTGCTCCAAACAGCTTAAATTGGAATGTTGTATTAGGGTTGTAAAGGCCCAATTATCTTGCCATTTAAAGACACTATAAGAGTGCTTCAAACACCTTCAATTGGAGCATTGTATGAGGGTTGTAAATGTCCTGTTATCAAGATATATAGAGACACTTCTAGAGTGCTCCAAACACCTTCAATTGGAGCGTTCTATTAGGGTTGCAAATGTCCTATTATAACGCTATATTGAGACACTACTAGAGTGCTCCAAACACCTTTAATTGGAGCGTTGTATTAGGGTTGTAAATATCTTGTTATCATGCTATATAAAGACACTTCTAGAGTGCTCCAAAGACCTTCAATTGGAGCATTGTATTAGGGTTGTAAATGCCCTATTATCAAGCCATATAGAGACACTACTGGAATATTCCAAGCTCGTTCAATTGGAGCGTTGTATTAGGGTTGTAAATGTCCTATTATCACACTATATAGAAACACTACTAGAGTGCTCAAACCACCTTCAATTGAAGTGTTGTATTAGGGTTGTAAATGCCCTATTATCATGCCATATAAAGACACTACTAGAGTGCTCCAAGCACGTTCAATTGGAGGGTTGTATTAGCGTTGTACATGTCTTATTATCACGCTTTGTAGAGACACTACTAGAGTGCTCCAAACACCTTCAATTGGAGGGTTGTATTAGGGTTGTAAATGTCCTGTTAACACGCTATACAGAGACACTTCTAGAGTGCTCCAAACACCTTCAATTGGAGCGTTGTATTAGGGTCGTAAATGCCCTATTATCTTGCCATATAGAGAGACACTACAAGAGGGCTCCAAACACCTTCAATTGGAGTGTTGTATTTGGGTTGTAAATGCCCTATATCATGCCATATATAGACACTACTGGAGTGCTCCAAGTACGTTCAATTGGAGGGTTGTATTAGGGTTGTAAATGTCCTATTATCACGCTATATAGAGACCCTACTAGAGTGCTCCAAACTCCTTCAATTGGAGTGTTGTATTAGGGTTGCAAATGCCGATAATCTTGCCATATAAAGACACTACAAGAGGGCTCCAAACACCTTCAATTGGAGTGTTGTATTAGGGTTGTAAATGCCCAATTATCTTGCCATTTAGAGACACTATAGGAGTGCTACAAATCACTTCAATTGGAGCGTTGAATTAGGGTCGTAAATGCCCTATTATCTTGCCATATAAAGACGCATCTAGAGTGCTCCAAACACCTTCGATTGAATGTTCTATTAGGGTTGTAAATGTTCTATTATCATGCCATATAGAGACACTACTAGAGTGCTCCAAACACGTTCATTTGGAGGGTTGTATTAGGGTTGTAAATATCCTTTTATCACGCTATATAGAAACACTACAATAGCGCTCCAAACACCTTCAATTGGTGCATTGTATTACGGTCGTAAATGCCCTATTATCTTGCCATATAGAGACAGTACAAGAGGGCTCCAAACAACTTCCATTGGAGTGTTGTATTAGGGTTGTAAATGCCCTATTATCATGCCATATAGAGACACTACTGGAGTGCTCCAAGCACGTTCAATTGGAGGGTTGTATTAGTGCTATAAATGCCCTATTATCATGCCATACGGTGACACTACTAGAGTGCTCCAAGCACGTTCAACAGGAGGGTTGTATCAGGGTTGTAAATGTTCTATTATCACGCTATATAGAGACACTACTAGAGTGCTCCAAACACCTTCAATTGGAGTGTTGTATTAGGGTTGTCAATGCCCAGTTATCATGCCATATAGAGACACTACTGGAGTGCTACAAGCACGTCCAATTGGAGGGTTGTATTAGGGTTGTAAATGTCTTATTACCATGGTATATACAGATACTACAAGAGTGCTTCGAACACCTTCAATTGGAGCGCTGTATTAGGGTTGTAAATGTCCTGTTATCACCCTATATAGAGACACTACAAGAAGGCTCCAAACACCTTCAATTGGAGTGTTGTATTAGAGTTATAAATGCCCTATATTATGCCACATAGAGACACTAATGGAGTGCTTGAAACACCTTCAATTGGAGCGTTATATTTGGGTGGTAAATGTCCTATTATCACGCTATATAGAAACACAACTAGAGTGCTCAAAACACCTTCAATAGCAGTGTTGTATTAGGGTTGTAAATGCACTACTATCATGCCATATAAAGATACTATTAGAGTGCTCCAAGCACATTCAATTGGAGGATTGTATTAGGGTTGTACAAGTCACTATAGGAGTGCACCAAACACCTTCAATTGGAGCGCTGTATTAGGGTTCTAAATGTTCGGTTATCACGCTATATAGAGACACTTCTAGAGTGCTCCAAATACCTTCAATTGGAGCGCTGTAGTAGGGTCGTAAATGCCCTCTTATCTTGCCAGATAGAGACACACAAGAGGGCTCCAAACACCTTCAATTGGAGTGTTGTATTAGGCTTGTAAATGTCCTATTATCACAGTATATAGAAACACTACTAGAGTTTTCCAAACACCTTCAATTGGAGTGTTGTATTAGGGTGGTAACTGCTCTACTATCATGCCATATAATGACACTACTAGAGTGGTCCAAGCACCTTGAATTGGAGGGTTGTATTAGGGTTGTACATGTCTTATTATCACGCTATATAGAGACACTACTAGAGAGCTTTGAACACCTTCAATTGGAGCGTTCTATTAGGGTTGTAAATGTCCTATTATCACGCTATATAGAGACACTACTAGAGTGCTCCAAACACCTTCAATTGGAGGGTTCTATTAGGGTTGTAAATGTCCTGTTATCACGCTATATAGAGACACTTCTATAGTGCTCCAAAGACCTTCAATTGGAGCGCTGTATTAGGTTCGTAAATGCCCTATTATCTTGCCAGATAGAGACACTACAAGAGGGCTCCGAACACCTTCAATTGGAGGGTTGTATTAGGGTTGGACATGACTTATTATCACGCTATATAGAGATACTACTAGAGTGCTCCAAACACCTTCAATTGGAGCGTTATATTAGGGTTGTAAATGTCCAATTATCATGCCATATAGAGATACTACTGGAGTGCTCCAAGGACGTTCAATTGGAGGGTTGTATTAGGGTTGTAAATGTCTTATTATCATGCTATATAGAGATACTACCACAGTGCTCCAAACACCTTCAATTGAAGCGTTGTATTAGGGTCGTAAATGCCCTATTATCATGCCATATAGAGACACTTCTAGAGTGCTCCACACACCTTCAATTGGAGCGTTGTATTAGTGTTGTAAATGCCCTATTATCTGGCCATATAGAGACACTACAAGAGGGCTCCAAACACCTTCAGTTGGATTGTTGTATTAGGTTTGTAACTGTTCTGTTATCACGCTATAAAGAGACACTTCTAGATTGCTCCAAACACCTTCAATTGGAGCGTTGTATTAGGGTCGTAAAAGCCCTATTATCTAACCATATATAAACACTACAAGAGGGCTCCAAACACCTTCAATTGGAGTGTTGTATTTGAGTTGTAAATGCCCTATTATCACGCAATATAGAGACACTTCTAGATTGCTCCAAACACCTTCAATTGGAGCGTTGTATTAGGGTTTTAAATGTTCTATTATCACTCTATATAGAGACACTACTAGAGTGCTCCAAACACCTTCAATTGGAGCGCTGTATTAGGGTCGTGAATGCCTTTTTTCTTGCCAGATAGAGACACTACAAAAGGGCTCCAAACACCTTCAATTGGAGTGTTGTATTAGGCTTGTAAATGTCCTATTATCACGCAATATAGAGACACTTCTAGATTGCTCCAAACACCTTCAATTGTAGCGTTGTATTAGGGTTTTAAATGTTCTATTATCACTCTATATAGAGACACTACTAGTGTGCTCCAAACACCTTCAATTGGAGGGTTCTATTAGGGTTGCGAATATCCTGTTATCACGCTATATAGAGACACTTCTACAGTGCTCCAAACACCTTCAATTGGAGCGCTGTATTAGGGTCGTAAATGCCCGATTATCTTGCCAGATAGAGACACTACAAGAGGGCTCCAAACAACTTCAATTGGAGTGTTGTATTAGGCTTGTAAATGTCCTATTATCACGCAAATAATGACACTTCTAGATTCCTCCAAACACTTTCAATTGGAGCGTTGTATTAGGGTTTTAAATGCCCTATTATCACTCTATATAGAGACAATACTAGTGTACTCCAAATACCTTCAATTGGAGGGTTCTATTAGGGTTGTGAATGTCCTGTTATCACGCTATATAGAGACACTTCTACAGTGCTCCAAACACCATCAATTGGAGCGCTGTATTAGGGTCATAAATGCCCTATTATCTTGCCAGAGAGAGACACTACAAGAGTGCTCCAAACACCTTCAATTGGAGCGCTGTAGTAGGGTCGTAAATGCCCTATTATCTTGCCAGATAGAGACACTACAAGAGGGCTCCAAACACCTTCAATTGGAGTGTTGTATTAGGCTTGTAAATGTCCTAGTATCACGCAATATAGAGACACTTATAGATTGCTCCAAACACCTTCAATTGGAGCGTTGTATTAGGGTTTTGAATGTGCTATTATCACGCTATATAGAGACACTACTAGAGTGCTTCAAACACCATCAATTGGAGAATTCTATTTGGGTTGTTAATGTCCTGTTATCACGCTATATAGAGACAATTCTAGAGTGCTCCAAACACCTTCAATTGGGCGTTGTATTAGGGTCGTAAATGCCCTATTATCTTGCCAGATAGAGACACTACAAGAGGGCTCCAAACAACTTCAATTGGAGGGTTGTATTAGGCTTGTAAATGTCCTATTATCACGCAATATAGAGACACTTCTAGATTGCTCCAAACACCTTCAATTGGAGCGTTGTATTAGGGTTTTAAATGTTCTATTATCACTCTATATTGAGACACTACTAGTGTGCTCCAAACACCTTCAATTGGAGGGTTCTATTAGGGTTGTGAATGTCCTGTTATCACGCTATATAGAGACACTACTAGAGTGCTTCAAACACCATCAATTGGAGAATTCTATTTGGGTTGTTAATGTCCTGTTATCACGCTATATAGAGACACTTCTAGAGTGCTCCAAACACCTTCAATTGGAGCGTTGTATTAGGGTCGTAAATGCCCTATTATCTTGCCAGATAGAGACACTACAAAAGGGCTCGAAACAACTTCAATTGGAGTGTTGTATTAGGCTTGTAAATGTCCTATTATCACGCAATATAGAGACACTTCTAGAGTGCTCCAAACACCTTCAATTGGAGCGTTGTATTAGGGTCGTAAATGCCCTATTATCTTGCCAGATAGAGACACTACAAAAGGGCTCGAAACAACTTCAATTGGAGTGTTGTATTAGGCTTGTAAATGTCCTATTATCACGCAATATAGAGACACTTCTTGATTGCTCCAAACACCTTCAATTGGAGCGTTGTATTAGGGTTTTGAATGTTCTATTATCACTCTATATAGAGACACTACTATTGTGCTCCAAACAACTTCAATTGGAGCGTTGTATTAGGGTCGTAAATGTCTTATTATGACGCTATATAGAGACACTACTAGAGTGCTTCAAACACCGTCAATTGGAGAGTTCTATTAGGTTTGTTAATGTCCTGTTATCACGCTATATAGAGACACTTCTAGAGTGCTTCAAACACCTTCAATTGGAGCGTTGTATTAGGGTCGTAAATGCCCTATTATCTTGCCAGATAGAGACACTACTGGAGTGCTCCAAGCACGTTCAATTGGAGTGTTGTATTAGGCTTGTAAATGTCCTATTATCACGCAATATATTGACACTTCTAGATTGCTCCAAACACCTTCAATTGGAGCGTTGTATTAGGGTTTTAAATGTTCTATTATCATTCCATATAGAGACACTACTAGTGTGCTCCAAACACCTTCAATTGGAGGGTTCTATTAGGGTTGTGAATGTCCTGTTATCACGCTATATAGAGACACTTCTACAGTGCTCCAAACACCTTCAATTGGAGCGCTGTATTAGGGTCATAAATGCCCTATTATCTTGCCAGATAGAGACACTACAAGAGGGCTCCAAACAACATCAATTGGAGCGCTGTATTAGGGTCGTAAATGTCCTATTATCTTGCCAGATAGAGACACTACAAGAGGGCTCCAAACACCTTCAATTGGAGCGTTGTATTAGGCTTGTAAATGTCCTAGTATCACGCAATATAGAGACACTTCTAGATTGCTCCAAACACCTTCAATTGGAGCGTTGTATTAGGGTTTTGATTGTTCTATTATCACTCTATATAGAGACACTACTGGTGTGCACCAAACAACTTCAATTGGAGCGTTGTATTAGGGTCGTAAATGTCTTATTATCACGCTATATAGAGACACTACTAGAGTGCTTCAAACACCATCAATTGGAGAATTCTATTTGGGTTGTTAATGTCCTGTTATCACGCTATATAGAGACACTTCTAGAGTGCTCCAAACACCTTCAATTGGAGCGTTGTATTAGGGTCATAAATGCCCTTATTATCTTGCCAAATAGAGACACTACAAAAGGGCTCGAAACAACTTCAATTGGAGTGTTGTATTAGGCTTGTAAATGTCGTATTATCACGCAATATAGAGACACTTCTTGATTGTTCCAAACACCTTCAATTGGAGCGTTGTATTAGGGTTTTGAATGTTCTATTATCACTCTATATAGAGACACTACTATTGTGCTCCAAACAACTTCAATTGGAGCGTTGTATTAGGGTCGTAAATGTCTTATTATGAAGCTATATAGAGACACTACAAGAGTGCTTCAAACACCATCAATTGGAGAGTTCTATTGGGGTTGTTAATGTCATGTTATCACGCTATATAGAGACACTTCTAGAGTGCTTCAAACACCTTCAATTGGAGCGCTGTATTAGGGTTGTAAATGCCCTATTATCTTGCCCGATAGAGACACTACAAGAGGGCTCCAAACACCTTCAATTGGAGCGCTGTATTAGGGTGGTAAATGCCCTATTATCTTGCCAGATAGAGACAGTACAAGAGGGCTCCAAACACCTTCAATTGGAGCGCTGTATTAGGGTCGTAAATGCCCTATTATCTTGCCAGATAGAGACACTACAAGAGGGCTCCAAACAACTTCAATTGGAGTGTTGTATTAGGCTTGTAAATGTCCTATTATCACGCAATATAGAGACACTTCTAGATTGCTCCAAACACCTTCAATTGGAGCGTTGTATTAGGGTTTTAAATGTTCTATTATCACTCTATATAGAGACACTACTAGTGTGCTCCAAACACCTTCAATTGGAGGGTTTTATTAGGGTTGTGAATGTCCTGTTATCACGCTATGTAGGGACACTTCTACAGTGCTCCAAACACCTTCAATTGGAGCGCTGTATTTGGGTTGTAAATGCCCTATTATCTTGCCCGATAGAGACACTACAAGAGGGCTCCAAACACCTTCAATTGGAGCGCTGTATTAGGGTCGTAAATGCCCTATTATCTTGCCAGATAGAGACACTACAAGAGGGCTCCAAACACCTTCAATTGGAGAGTTGTATTAGGCTTGTAAATGTCCTAGTATCACGCAATATAGAGACACTTCTAGATTGCTCCAAACACCTTCAATTGGAGCGTTGTATTAGGGTTTTGATTGTTCTATTATCACTCTATATAGAGACACTACTGGTGTGCACCAAACAACTTCAATTGGAGCGTTGCATTAGGGTCGTAAATGTCTTATTATCACGCTATATAGAGACACTACTAGAGTGCTTCAAACACCATCAATTGGAGAATTCTATTTGGGTTGTTAATGTCCTGTTATCACGCTATATAGAGACACTTCTAGAGTGCTCCAAACACCTTCAATTGGAGCGTTGTATTAGGGTCATAAATGCCCTTATTATCTTGCCAAATAGAGACACTACAAAAGGGCTCGAAACAACTTCAATTGGAGTGTTGTATTAGGCTTGTAAATGTCGTATTATCACGCAATATAGAGACACTTCTTGATTGTTCCAAACACCTTCAATTGGAGCGTTGTATTAGGGTTTTGAATGTTCTATTATCACTCTATATAGAGACACTACTATTGTGCTCCAAACAACTTCAATTGGAGCGTTGTATTAGGGTCGTAAATGTCTTATTATGAAGCTATATAGAGACACTACAAGAGTGCTTCAAACACCATCAATTGGAGAGTTCTATTGGGGTTGTTAATGTCATGTTATCACGCTATATAGAGACACTTCTAGAGTGCTTCAAACACCTTCAATTGGAGCGCTGTATTAGGGTTGTAAATGCCCTATTATCTTGCCCGATAGAGACACTACAAGAGGGCTCCAAACACCTTCAATTGGAGCGCTGTATTAGGGTGGTAAATGCCCTATTATCTTGCCAGATAGAGACAGTACAAGAGGGCTCCAAACACCTTCAATTGGAGCGCTGTATTAGGGTCGTAAATGCCCTATTATCTTGCCAGATAGAGACACTACAAGAGGGCTCCAAACAACTTCAATTGGAGTGTTGTATTAGGCTTGTAAATGTCCTATTATCACGCAATATAGAGACACTTCTAGATTGCTCCAAACACCTTCAATTGGAGCGTTGTATTAGGGTTTTAAATGTTCTATTATCACTCTATATAGAGACACTACTAGTGTGCTCCAAACACCTTCAATTGGAGGGTTTTATTAGGGTTGTGAATGTCCTGTTATCACGCTATGTAGAGACACTTCTACAGTGCTCCAAACACCTTCAATTGGAGCGCTGTATTTGGGTTGTAAATGCCCTATTATCTTGCCCGATAGAGACACTACAAGAGGGCTCCAAACACCTTCAATTGGAGCGCTGTATTAGGGTCGTAAATGCCCTATTATCTTGCCAGATAGAGACACTACAAGAGGGCTCCAAACACCTTCAATTGGAGAGTTGTATTAGGCTTGTAAATGTCCTAGTATCACGCAATATAGAGACACTTCTAGATTGCTCCAAACACCTTCAATTGGAGCGTTGTATTAGGGTTTTGATTGTTCTATTATCACTCTATATAGAGACACTACTGGTGTGCACCAAACAACTTCAATTGGAGCGTTGCATTAGGGTCGTAAATGTCTTATTATCACGCTATATAGAGACACTACTAGAGTGCTTCAAACACCATCAATTGGAGAATTCTATTTGGGTTGTTAATGTCCTGTTATCACGCTATATAGAGACACTTCTAGAGTGCTCCAAACACCTTCAATTGGAGCGTTGTATTAGGGTCATAAATGCCCTTATTATCTTGCCAAATAGAGACACTACAAAAGGGCTCGAAACAACTTCAATTGGAGTGTTGTATTAGGCTTGTAAATGTCGTATTATCACGCAATATAGAGACACTTCTTGATTGTTCCAAACACCTTCAATTGGAGCGTTGTATTAGGGTTTTGAATGTTCTATTATCACTCTATATAGAGACACTACTATTGTGCTCCAAACAACTTCAATTGGAGCGTTGTATTAGGGTCGTAAATGTCTTATTATGAAGCTATATAGAGACACTACAAGAGTGCTTCAAACACCATCAATTGGAGAGTTCTATTGGGGTTGTTAATGTCCTGTTATCACGCTATATAGAGACACTTCTAGAGTGCTTCAAACACCTTCAATTGGAGCGCTGTATTAGGGTTGTAAATGCCCTATTATCTTGCCCGATAGAGACACTACAAGAGGGCTCCAAACACCTTCAATTGGAGCGCTGTATTAGGGTCGTAAATGCCCTATTATCTTGCCAGATAGAGACACTACAAGAGGGCTCCAAACACCTTCAATTGGAGTGTTGTATTTGAGTTGTAAATGCCCTATTATCACGCAATATAGAGACACTTCTTGATTGCTCCAAACACCTTCAATTGGAGCGTTGTATTAGGGTTTTGAATGTTCTATTATCACTCTATATAGAGACACTACTATTGTGCTCCAAACAACTTCAATTGGAGCGTTGTATTAGGGTCGTAAATGTCTTATTATGACGCTATATAGAGACACTACTAGAGTGCTTCAAACACCGTCAATTGGAGAGTTCTATTAGGTTTGTTAATGTCCTGTTATCACGCTATATAGAGACACTTCTAGAGTGCTTCAAACACCTTCAATTGGAGCGTTGTATTAGGGTCGTAAATGCCCTATTATCTTGCCAGATAGAGACACTACTGGAGTGCTCCAAGCACGTTCAATTGGAGTGTTGTATTAGGCTTGTAAATGTCCTATTATCACGCAATATATTGACACTTCTAGATTGCTCCAAACACCTTCAATTGGAGCGTTGTATTAGGGTTTTAAATGTTCTATTATCATTCTATATAGAGACACTACTAGTGTGCTCCAAACACCTTCAATTGGAGGGTTCTATTAGGGTTGTGAATGTCCTGTTATCACGCTATATAGAGACACTTCTACAGTGCTCCAAACACCTTCAATTGGAGCGCTGTATTAGGGTCATAAATGCCCTATTATCTTGCCAGATAGAGACACTACAAGAGGGCTCCAAACAACATCAATTGGAGCGCTGTATTAGGGTCGTAAATGTCCTATTATCTTGCCAGATAGAGACACTACAAGAGGGCTCCAAACACCTTCAATTGGAGCGTTGTATTAGGCTTGTAAATGTCCTAGTATCACGCAATATAGAGACACTTCTAGATTGCTCCAAACACCTTCAATTGGAGCGTTGTATTAGGGTTTTGATTGTTCTATTATCACTCTATATAGAGACACTACTGGTGTGCACCAAACAACTTCAATTGGAGCGTTGTATTAGGGTCGTAAATGTCTTATTATCACGCTATATAGAGACACTACTAGAGTGCTTCAAACACCATCAATTGGAGAATTCTATTTGGGTTGTTAATGTCCTGTTATCACGCTATATAGAGACACTTCTAGAGTGCTCCAAACACCTTCAATTGGAGCGTTGTATTAGGGTCATAAATGCCCTTATTATCTTGCCAAATAGAGACACTACAAAAGGGCTCGAAACAACTTCAATTGGAGTGTTGTATTAGGCTTGTAAATGTCGTATTATCACGCAATATAGAGACACTTCTTGATTGTTCCAAACACCTTCAATTGGAGCGTTGTATTAGGGTTTTGAATGTTCTATTATCACTCTATATAGAGACACTACTATTGTGCTCCAAACAACTTCAATTGGAGCGTTGTATTAGGGTCGTAAATGTCTTATTATGAAGCTATATAGAGACACTACAAGAGTGCTTCAAACACCATCAATTGGAGAGTTCTATTGGGGTTGTTAATGTCCTGTTATCACGCTATATAGAGACACTTCTAGAGTGCTTCAAACACCTTCAATTGGAGCGCTGTATTAGGGTTGTAAATGCCCTATTATCTTGCCCGATAGAGACACTACAAGAGGGCTCCAAACACCTTCAATTGGAGCGCTGTATTAGGGTGGTAAATGCCCTATTATCTTGCCAGATAGAGACAGTACAAGAGGGCTCCAAACACCTTCAATTGGAGCGCTGTATTAGGGTCGTAAATGCCCTATTATCTTGCCAGATAGAGACACTACAAGAGGGCTCCAAACAACTTCAATTGGAGTGTTGTATTAGGCTTGTAAATGTCCTATTATCACGCAATATAGAGACACTTCTAGATTGCTCCAAACACCTTCAATTGGAGCGTTGTATTAGGGTTTTAAATGTTCTATTATCACTCTATATAGAGACACTACTAGTGTGCTCCAAACACCTTCAATTGGAGGGTTCTATTAGGGTTGTGAATGTCCTGTTATCACGCTATGTAGAGACACTTCTACAGTGCTCCAAACACCTTCAATTGGAGCGCTGTATTTGGGTTGTAAATGCCCTATTATCTTGCCCGATAGAGACACTACAAGAGGGCTCCAAACACCTTCAATTGGAGCGCTGTATTAGGGTCGTAAATGCCCTATTATCTTGCCAGATAGAGACACTACAAGAGGGCTCCAAACACCTTCAATTGGAGAGTTGTATTAGGCTTGTAAATGTCCTAGTATCACGCAATATAGAGACACTTCTAGATTGCTCCAAACACCTTCAATTGGAGCGTTGTATTAGGGTTTTGAATGTTCTATTATCACTCTATATGGAGACACTACTGGTGTGCACCAAACAACTTCAATTGGAGCGTTGTATTAGGGTCGTAAATGTCTTATTATCACGCTATATAGAGACACTACTACAGTGCTTCAAACACCATCAATTGGAGAATTCTATTTGGGTTGTTAATGTCCTGTTATCACGGTATATAGAGACACTTCTAGAGTGCTCCAAACACCTTCAATTGGAGCGTTGTATTAGGGTCGTAAATGCCCTATTATCTTGCCACATAGAGACACTACAAAAGGGCTCCAAACAACTTCAATTGGAGTGTTGTATTAGGCTTGTAAATGTCCTATTATCACGCAATATAGAGACACTTCTTGATTGCTCCAGAACCTTCAATTGGAGCGTTGTATTTGGGTTTTAAATGTTCTATTATCACTCTATATAGAGACACTACTAGTGTGCTCCAAACAACTTCAATTGGAGTGTTGTATTAGGGTCGTTAATGTCTTATTATTACGCTATATAGAGACACTACTAGAGTGCTTCAAACACCATCAATTGGAGAGTTCTATTAGGGTTGTTAATGTCCTGTTATCACGTTATATAGAGACACTTCTAGAGTGCTTCAAACACCTTCAATTGGAGCGTTGTATTAGGGTCGTAAATGCCCTATTATCTTGCCAGATAGAGACACTACAAGAGGGCTCCAAACAACTTCAATTGGAGTGTTGTATTAGGCTTGTAAATGTCCTATTATCACGCAATATAGAGACACTTCTAGATTGCTCCAAACACCTTCAATTGGAGCGTTGTATTAGCGTTTTAAATGTTCTATTATCACTCTATATAGAGACACTACTAGTGTGCTCCAAACACCTTCAATTGGAGGGTTCTATTAGGGTTGTGAATGTCCTGTTATCACGCTATATAGAGACACTTCTACAGTGCTCCAAACACCTTCAATTGGAGCACTGTATTATGGTCGTAAATGCCCTATTATCTTGCCATATAGAGACCCTACAAGAGGGCTCCAAACAACTTCAATTGGAGTGTTGTGTTAGGGTTGTAAATGCCCTATTATCATGCCATATAGAGACACTACTGGAGTGCTCCAAGCACGTTCAATTGGAGGGTTGTAAATGTCTTATTATCACGCTATATAGAAACAGTAATAGAGTGCTCTAAACACCTTCAATTGGAGTGTTGTATTAGGGTTGTAAATGCCCTACTATCATGCCATATATAGACACTACTAGAGTGCTCCAAGCACGTTCAATTGGAGGGTTGTAAATGTCTTATTATCACGCTATATAGAGACACTATAGGAGTGCACGAAACACCTTCCATTGGTGGGTTGTATGGCTTGTAAATCTCCTGTTATCACGCTATATAGAGACACTTCTCGGGTGCTCCAAACACCTGCAATTGGTTCGTTGTATTAGGGTCGTAAAATCCCTATTATCTTGCCATATAGAAACACTACCTAATTGGGTTATTTAATAGGAAGCATCTACTACTACTACTTGGTATCGTATTTGGTTCTATGATTCCAGGAGTAGATTGGAGTCCACCTTATCTACTATCCTAAGATTATTTGTGTACAATGAAAGAGTTTCTTCTTTATCATACACCCTTAATGCTAAAGTACTGTCATTACCCTAATAATGTTCGATTACCAAAACACAAATCATGCATGACTCACAAATATATAAAATGAAACCAAACATCAAGCCAGTAATCATCGTAAAGAGAACATCCAAGTAAATAAACTAACACAAGTTCATGCTACAAAAGCCCTTAGAGAGGAAATTAGCCACTCATGGGTGCAATAACAATAACATCCATGATAGAAAACAAGAAATCCATACAAGTAAAATCAAGAAAATAACAGGAGAAATATAATACACTAATTCCCAAGTTATGCCTCAGTTCTTCTTTGCAAGCTCCTCGAGTTCTGCCAAGTTCTTCCATCCTTCGCACCTTTGATTCACTTGAGATATGAGATGGATGGAGATGGTGATTATGGTTTGAATGGAGAGAATTGTGGTATCCAAAGATAAGTCTCCAGATTGCCTACTGCCTTTTATAACAAAATTCGTGACTTGGGGAATAATCAGGTGCAAAATGGAACCAGTGTTGCAATTTTTTACATGCACACAAGTTAACAATTCGTTTGGTCAATTTTGCCATTTGAGTTTTAGATCTTTTATTATCGATTATTTTATTACTAATTTTTCTCTCATAAAGTCTGAGTTTACTGTATCATTCCTTTTTAAAATATATATTTTTTTAATTTTAGCAACCAGGCAGTGGTAGGATGGCCACCAAATAGAGCATTTTGGATGAATAGCCTCATCAATCTCTCTAAGGCGGAGCCCGACTATGACACACCTAGGAAGGCCAATCAGAAAGGCCGCAGCATTGGCTTCTCAAATGGCCATAGTCTTGCCAAGGGCCAGGAGAAGAGCCGCCTCAGTAGTGGTTGTCTTTTTGTCAAAGTCAATATGGATGTCGAGAGAAAATTTGACTTCAATTCCCACTGCTCTTATGAGAGCCTAGCAATTTCTCTTGAGCTCATTGTTTTGGGGAACAACCACCTCCTCTACTAGTAAGTTAATTTAACTCTTCTAATGTGATATGATATTACCTATTATAAATATGTAGTTTTGTCAATGCATTTGTACCACACTTGTACCAACCGGTTTGTCCTGAGTTACTAATGTCATCAGCTTGATTGATTTGGTCTGGTGCTGGTGTATTTTAATTTTAAGATGCCTACTGGTACGTTACTGAAATCCTTAATGCAATAAACTGTGTTCAATATTGGACATTTGCTCATTTTTTAATGAAGAAAATTTTAAAATTGATTTGTTGACCGTCCGATAAACCAAGGATAATGTTGAAATAAACTCGGTTACATTATTTTGATAATAAAACTTATGGTGGATGTATAATTACAATAATATCCTTGTCGCAGAACTTTTTTATCAAGTAACAACTTCTCATCAAATCAATAATAACCATCCATATTTGTTTAGTGTACTGGAGACTCACCCTAAATATTGTGCAAAACATGTACAAGTAGCAACAAAATATGAGACTACAATTGGAAATGAAGTTTAAGTTGTAGCTGAAATGAACATCCATTTTAATTGTTTGATGAAATTGACAAAACACCTAACAATGTAGGTTATATGAAGAGCTAATGGTTATATGATAGTTCTTCTGAGTTAGTACTAACATACAAGGATAAATATGGTGATTGGTTGCTTGTTTGAGATGTCCCCTGGAGGTAACTTCTTTTATTTTGAGTTCTCTCATTTTTATATTATTTTTTGGAAACTAGCTGCTTGGAGAGCAGTAGCCAGCAAATAAAGGTTCATTACTGAAAACCTAACTAATAAAAATTTATAGTATTTGTACAATAAAGGGAATTTTTATATCTGAAATTGCTGTTCTGGCATAATATGCCAGGTTAAATTACCATGAATCCTATGAACATATTTCAATAATCCTATGAGCATATTTCAATAACCACAATTATTTTGTTCAACATGAAAACTGTCTTCTGATTAACTAATTTGATGAGAAAAATCTATGTCGAATAATATATGATGCAATCAATGTTCTGGAGACTATTGGAATTATTGCACATGACAAGAAAGAGGTATGCTGAACCGGCTTCCCTCATACCAAATCTGAATATTTGTAGAGATTGCATGTTTTCTTTTCTCATATTTTTTTGTCTTTTATTTTCTTTCACCTTCAATCTATAATAGTACTGGATACGCACCGGTACAATACTAAGTCTGCCAACATTGCTTTGAATTTTTAGATTTGTCAAAATTTGTTCCACTCAAGTCTCTAATACATTGGTACAGTCATCCATGGTACATAATAATTTAGTTTGATTTGACAGGTTTTGCATGAGCTATATATGACAAGGAAGTAATAACTGAGAATGCTATTCTTGAACGGGAATCATAAAAGGTCGAGGCTGATGAGTCTGACAAGGTCTTCATCAAGCAGTCAGAAGCTTTTCTAAAGGTATTCTCTAACCTCAAGTTATGTTATTTTTGGGTCTCTTTGCAACATTTACCCGGTTTATTCCAAATTATAAATGACAACCATAGCAGGATTCTTTTAGATGTTTACATTGTTGCTAGGAAAAGGTACATTCGTGTATATTGTAACAATTTAACCCTGTATTTTACCTCTTCTTTCCTCATATCCAAATTTAACTATTATATTCAAAAGAACTGGGATGTGTGATGTAAAAGAAAAAAGAAAGGAAATAACTGTAGGAACATGACATAGAACTGTGTTGTGAATGACAGTCTTTAGTGGATTGTATTTAGGTTCAGTTGTTTCATTAGACAAGTTTGTCTTTGTACACTATTAGCGAAGCCTTTTGTATAGAGTATATTTGGGAGATAAAATAAAGTAAGAGTTGTGAATTGTAAGCAAAAGTATCCACTGCTATAGATCAAGTATATACTTACTCATTTGTTAATTATTTTGTTCAACTGTTTCATAGTTGTTAAGTCTACTTAAGTGGAGTTAACTTTTTATGTTTCTTTTTTTGTTTTATTTAATGTGTGCAGATTGTCAAGTGTTTAGTTATACTCTCATCAATACCTTCAAGGAATACTTTCAAGGGATCACCTTTACAATTTCTCTTTAAATGACAGCGCGTTTTTTTTTGTTATTATCGTTGTAAATTTGAATAATATATGTTAATGTATTATGAATTTTTTTTTTATCAATTATTGTCTTCTTTTTATATTATAGTTTATATTATAAATTTAAGAGTATTTATTCAAATGAGAATTAATAAAATGACTAATTACAACAAATATTAAAATTACGCATGCATACCAATACCAAAATTTGAAATTACGTCATTATAAAAATATTTATAGTTGCGTTAGGATTATTAAATTACGCCATTATAAAAATATATATGGTTGTATTAGAATTATTAATTGCAACCAAAATTTAGTTGCATTTAATTTACATGTTGCAACTATAGAGTTTTGTTGCGATACATTATAATATTGCTACTATTTTTTTGATTGCGATAAATGCGCAATAGCAACAATTTATTTGGTTGCAATAGTTTATTGCTACGAATTTAGTGCAACTAAAAGGTGGTTGCAAGAATTGCACGAGTTGCAACCAAGAATTTAGTTGCAATATATTATCTTATTGCTACCATATTTCGGTTGCGATAAATGCACAATAGCAACCATATATTTGGTTGCCATAGATTATTGCTATGTATTTCATGCAACTAAAATTTGGTTGCAATAACTGCACAAGTTGCAACCAAACATTTCGTTGTGATATACTATCTTATTACTACTATTTTTCGGTTGTGATAATGGTTGCAATAACTGCACAAGTTGCAACTATAGATTTCGTTGCGATATACTATCTTATTGCTACCATTTTTTGGTTGCGATAAATGCGCAATAGCAACCATTTATTTGGTTGCAATAAATTATTGCTACGCATTTTATGCAACTAAAATTTGGTTGCAACAATTGCACAAGTTGCAACCATGGATTTCGTTGCAATATAATTTTATTGCTACCATTGTTTGGTTGCGAATACTAGTTTATCGATACCATTTTTTGTTGCGATAAATACGCAATAACAACCGTTCATTTGGTTGCAAACTTTATTGCCACGTCAGTATAGCAACCAAATTATGGTTGCAATAAACAATTTTTTATTGCAACCAAAGAGTTGGTTGTAAATCTATTGCTACCAAAACTATTGCAACGACCCGCAACCAATTATTTTGGTTGCAAAATCAGTTTATTGCAACCAAATAATAGCTATTGCAACCAACTTTTTGGCTGCACAGGAGGCCACACCAATATGCTTGTGCTGTCTTCTGGCGCTTCTAAGAGGTGTGTGGGTCGGCCCGGCTGCACCTTATGCCACACCTCTCTGACTTGGATGTTTTTGTTCTTTTTCAATCGAGGCTTCTTCCAAAGTGGATACGGTCGTACCAAGTGCCTTAGAGACCGTTCCAAAGCTTGCAAATGCTCCAAAACTACAAATAAAATGAGCAAACGGCAGTAACTTGGTTCTTGATGTATTTCTAAACTAAATTACACTAAATTAACCTAAATCATAGGTAAAAATATACCTAATTTATTATCATCAACAACTAGCTGAACATGAAAGACAATGAGAAGAATATGAAAGAAAAATAGTAAACAACATGAAAAACAACCACAAGAATATGAAAAAAACATGTATAAGATGAAAGACAAACAAAAGAAGTTGAATGACAACTAGTACAATATGATAGACAACTAGAAAAAGATAAAATACAATCAAAAGAAGATGAAATCCAACCGGTACTAGATGAAAAACCATCAATATAATATGAAAGACAACTAGGAAAATATAAAAGATAAACCAATACATGATGAAATACAACTACAAGAAAATGAAAGATAATCAGTAGAATATGAAGGACAACCAGTAGAACATGAAAGACAACTAGAAGAAGATGGAAGACAACCAGTAAACGATAGAAGACAACCAGTAAAATATGAAAGACAACAAGTCAACAAGTACAAGATGAAATGCAACTAGAAGAAGATGAAAGACAATCAGTAGAACATGAAAGAAAATTAGTAAAAAATGAAAGACAACTAGATGAAGATTAAATATAACTAGTGTACATGAAATACAATAAGTAGAACATGAAAGACAACCAGTTGAGCAATAAAGATATCCAATAAAAAATATGAAAGACAACTACAAGAACATGAAAGATAACCAATAAAATATGAAAGACAATCATTACAAAATGAAAGACAACAAGAAGAACATGAAATACAACTAGTAGTAGATGAAAGACAACCAGTAGAACACTAAACACAACCAGTAAAGAACATGAAAAAGAAACAGAAAAATATGAAAGACAACCAGTACAAAAGGAAAGATAGCTGAAAGAACCTGAAATACAACCATTACAAAATGAAAGACAATTATAAGAAGATGAAATACAACTAGTAGTAGTATATGAAAGACAACCAATAGAATATGAATGATAACCAGTAGAATATGAAAGACAACTAGTACAAGATAAAAGACAACTAGAAGAAGGTGAAAGACAACATGTACAAGATGAAAGACAACTAGAAAAATATGAAAGACAACCAGAAAAAAATTAAATATAACATGTACAAGATGAAAGACAACAAGAAGAAAATGAATGACAACTAGTACAATATGAGAGATAACTAGAAGAAGATGAAATACAACCAAAAGACAACATGAGGTCATACGACGATGCTTGTTATGTGTCGACGATATGATTATCATAGGTGACGATGAAAGAGAGATTGCTTAACTAAATGAGAGATTCGGCAAAGAATTTGAGGTAAAAGATCTAGGCTTTCTTTGATACTTTCTTGGGAGAGGTAGCTCGTGGAGCAGAGCGAATGGTCCTGTCTCAAAGGAATTATGTACTAGATTTTCTTATAGAAACAGGCATGTTCAGATGCAAGCTTGTAGTTTCTCTAATTGATCAGAAGTTCAAGTTGAGTGCAGAGGTGGAAGAGCCAGTTGATCGTAAGAGGTACCAGAGATTGGTAGGTCGACTAATTTATATGAGTCACACTCAACTTGACATCTCATTTGCAGTGAGCGTGGCGAGCCGCTAGATGCATGACCCAAGGAAGGGCCACATGGACGCAGTGTATCAGATTCTGAGATACCTGAATAGTGCACCAGGAAAGGGATTGATCTTCAGAAAAAAAAAATGGTCATTTAAACATTGAAGGCTATTGTGATTCTGATTGGGCTAGTTGTGCCGATGATAGAAGGTCCACATCAGAATATGCATGTTCGTAGGGGGAAACTCGGTCTCTTAGAAGAGCAAGCAGCAGCCGGTAGTAGGGAGGTCGACAGCAGAGTCAGAGTACAGAGCCATGGCCTTAGGAGTTACCGAGATGTTGTGGCGGAGAGCTCTATTGGTAGAGCTAAAGATGGACCAAGGGACTCAAATGAAGCTATGATGTGATAACAAGTTAGCAATTAGCATTGCCAACAACCCGATAGAACATGACAGAACCAAACATATTGAGATTGATAGGTTCTTCATCAAGGAGAAAATTGAGTAGTGGACTACTGGAGGTAAGTCATGTTTCAACCGAAGAGCAAGTAGCTGACTGCCTCACCAAAAGACTTAGTTCATTAGATCTATCTAGAATGGGCTTAGTGGATATCTTTCGTCTATCTTGAGGGGGAGTGTTGAGATTTTTATTAATTGTAGGGACCTATTGGTAAATATGTATTAGAGAAAAGTTTTGGTTCTTATTAACAAGATTGTAAGACTCTATATAAACCCAATAGGTTATCCAATAAAGTTAGGCTTTTGGTCAATTACCTTGTACCCATTCTCATGAAAACTCATTGTTTGGTTGTACAGTATTTGCCAAATTCCATCATTTTGAATTGAAAATAGTTGAAACCAGGTTTGTGCTGAACCAATGGGCATCCTAATTTTGGTCTGAATATTAAGGTCATATTGACCCTGTCACACCCCGAGACAACCCGCCACGTATTAATACGTAAGGCGTGTGCACATCACATACATTATCAATAATAATATAAATAATGCCACATTTATTTCATAAGCAAAAGAGTTTTCACAAGCGATCATGGCGGACATGGCTAGTAACACAAACACTGTCATGCCGACTCAATGTATCAATTATTGAATCATGAAAACAAAACAAACAACATGTGGCACTTTATCAATTCTTATATCTCCCTGCTTAGTCTTACTCTTGTCCTTGCTCGAATTCTTCTTTTTCATTACCTGGAACCCACATAAAAGTGGAACGGGTGAGAGATCGAACCTTCTCTCAGTGCGGGATTCAGTTCCAGCACAGAGCTTATAAAATATTTACTTATATTCACAAACATGATAAGAAAAATAAAATGCACATGTTTATCATAATGCAATGCATATCATATCATTACTTACTACTTTTATTTACTTTAAGAAAAATCTGTTAATCTTGTTCCGTTTGCCTCACTAGACGGTGAATTCATATGCCGCTAGGTCTTGGTGTGATAGGACCGCTTCCGCCTACAATCACGTCCGTGAAAGGACCGCTTGCGCCTACGATCACGTCCGTGAAGACGAAATAACTAAAAATTAGGAATTGAAATAAATAATATTTTCAAATTGTCAGAACTTTTTCGATATTTCACTAAGCTGAAACTTCCTTCTTGCATAGGAGCCTATATCCAAGCAAATGAAGAACTTTTTCATAGATCTTAATTATTTAATATTTTAATGATATTAAAAGTTCTATTTATAAAATATTCTTCATTCATGTCGTACTCGAGCAAGACAAAGTCTCCCGTCCAGATAGGATGAGCACCTAAGTCCTCAGAGGAAAAAGTCTTCGGAAAGAATCAATCTTTCATTAAATATCAAAATCAAGACGATGTATTTGGGCCATACGCTCATTTACAGACTTATTGTGAAAATTGTGAGACATCCATTTACAAAAAATATGCGCAAAAAAACAAATATATTTGTCAACCGCATCAGCCCACAATCACATCCGTGACAGGACCGCTTTCGCCTACAGTCACGTTAACGAGGGGTCTAGTCGAAACTAGACCCAATGTATACATCCCAATATGCAAGCATATTGACCCCTGTTCAATTACCATATTTGTTTGTTTTCAAAACACATTTATTCAATCACACAGTTCATGCCATGCTCAACACATCCTATTCATGTAAGTCCATTGGTCAATATATGAATCCTATCATTTCATGCAATTTATTTATGTCTACTCAAGTCGAATGGTTCAAAAACAAAATGCATAAATCCAACTAATGCAATAAAAATAAATAGTTGAATAAACAATAGAAAAGTAAAATAGTTTTATAAAGTCTAGGAAACCCGCACCTATTGTCATAGTAAATTCTTGATCATTATCTACGTCTCTTTGTTCCTCAAAAGTTGAACCTAATAAATAAACATACCCCTTATTAACATTGTTTGATTTAACGTGTTCTCATTTGTGTTAAGGTTCATTAGTACCACTTATTATAGTTACATGTTAACTCCTATACGTTTAAATCAATTTACTAGTTTGGTATTGTAGACAAATAAATAAATAAAAGAAAGTACGAAGCATCAAGCAAATTCGAAGAATAAACAAATCAATCAGAGAAGAAAAGAAGAAAAATATATCCGAAACTTAATTTAGTTAATTTAATATGTGAAGGATCAAATTAAGTACAAATATATATTAAAGAGGTAAATTAGAAATTTTAATTTAGTTACATGTTACTATATTCCTAATTACTAACTTTAGTCAATTTAATCATTTAATATTTATAGAGAGTTTAATTCGGTTAAGACTAACCAGACAAACGAGAAGAAAATAAATCCGATATTTTCTTGAAAATTATATATATAATTCAAAACTTAGTTCTTAAATTATATGTTGGAAATGGTAGTCTAGAATAAAATAAGAGAGTACGAAATCAATGATAAAATCTTTTAGTTTACTTTTATTCTATTACAATAAATAACCAGGAAATTCTACACTTTATATTCTGATATTTAATTTTAATCTAGGAAGATAACAGTATACAAATAAGGAAATTGAATCTTTAATAAAATAATCCATAAACTTTATATATAGGTCATAATTCAAAAGCATAAACAAAATAAACGAAACGAAATTAAAAGAATAAGTAGAATTAATATAATAAAAATACTTCTCATTACCATTAGTTTAATTAGATCTAACAATTTAAACTACACTGCGTATAATTTATATTTATCATTCGAGTTAGGCTTAAATCACTACTCAAATTAACTAAAACGTTTGAATCCAATTAGCAGTCTTGATTTACCTAATGAGCTTGGAGAGAAGACAGTGGCCTTGGGTTGTGTATAATGGCGCAGCGATTGGTGGCAATGCATGGAGTGGAACGACGTACAGAACTGCGGTGGCTGCCGGGACATCAATGGTGCGCCTTAGATTGTACATGGAACGGCTGCTGCCTTGATTTGAAGTGGCTGCCGTAATTACCCCTTTTTTTGTGCTCTCTTCTTCTCTTATTTATTTTCATTGAGTTTTAGTTTTCCTCTCAACAGAGATAGCCTTTGCCCTTTTTAATGGACTTGATTAGGTCGGTTAGGGATTGTTTCCTTTTAATGAGATTTAAAAGTTATTTAATACATGAAATTGCTTATCAAAAAGTGCTATACGCTCAGATTCTGTATAAAACTTTTTAATGCAATTCCATAATTAAATAACACAAGAAAGGAAACCAAAAAACGCTCACTTAAATGAGCAATTAAATTTAATTTTCAAGAAAGTAAATGATAGATATAAATTTCACGGCCAATAGGGGTGGTTCAATACAATTAAATGAGCAACTTAATGACAACTTTATTTCCATATCTTTTTGTCTTTTAACTTAATCCTCCATATCTAAAAAAAAAACTTAAAAAGAATAAACATAAATTATGTCATAAAAGTTAAAAACTTATATTATGAAAACGTCTTGTAAATATAATTATAAAACCTGTAGGTCTCATAATTATTTTTCAAATAATTATTTATTTATTACTTTCAATATCATTTGTATCTTAGATTTTATATATAAAGTTTAAACATTATTCGCCAGTTTTTAGGTTTATTAATAAATAAATAAAAATTAACATGACATAATATTACATCATTCTCCTCTTAAAAAGAATTTTGTCCTCAAAATTCAAATATTAAATTGTAAATACTTTTACTAACTGTGACTAAATGCTACATAAAAGGAAATACTATTCAGTAAAAAGAAAAGAAAAGAAAAAAAAAAAAGAACGAGTAGGGAATGTAGGAACAAATAATAAAATTTAAGGAAAGATAATTTAAGAAAAGAATTTTGCATATTAGGCCTTAGAATAATGTAAAATCATATAAAATTTGTAGATCTTTATGTTAGCATTCTAATATTTTAGAATGTATTTATTGTGTTCTATATCATTTGTATCTTATGCTTGATTATATATGAAGTATGAATATTATTTGTTCCTAGATTTATATCGATAAAATAAAACGATATAAAATAATAATAATAATAATAATAATAATAATAATAATAATAATAATAATAATAATAATAATAATAATAATAATAACAATAATAACAACAACAACAACAACAACAACAACAACAATAATAATAACAACAATAATAACAATAATAAAATTAACGTGGCTAATTATTACATGTACCTAGTCGTGATGAAGTGTTATATATATAGATACTTATAATAGTCGTTACGTTCTCTCGAGATGATTTATGATAATGACTAAAAAAGTTGACGTGACAGAGCGTTACAGACCCTGATCCAATCCCAAAATATGACAAATAACAGTCTTTATTCTCAAATAATCAGTATCAGGCATTACCGGGATTATAGTAATAGGCCCGAGACTATAATAAACCTCATTAGAGCCTTGTAAAATCTCGCCACCAGTGTAAATAGATACCATAAAACTTGTTTTAAACCAATTACACACAAACATAAAATTAAAAATTAACTAAATTAATTATTAACCTACTAAAAATATAAATAAAATTGAAAAAAAAAACTTCCAGATCAGAAGAGAAGAGATAGTTGTTCAAGGAGCGAGAATGGATGAAGGTGAGAAATGAAGTTTTGCCTCTAGAAATGATTATATAGTAAAATAAGGGCCACAATGACAATTGGAAGCCTGAAGCCCTCATTAATGGGGCCGCAACAATAAATGACGGTCCCCAAGAATAGAGCCGTCAATTATCATTGCGGTCCGGATAATTTTTGAATTCTTTAGAAGAAAAAGAGTTTTTTGTTAATTTTATTTTTTGAAGAGCATTAATTAAAATTTCATAGAAGCATATGGTAGTGATTAAAAAAGAGGCTAAACTTTGAATGGTACAATCTAGAGATGAAAAGCCGTTTTTTTTTCTACCACCCTCAAAAATCAGAATTAAATGAATACCACCCGAATAATCAGATTTTAGATTCCGCCACGTTCACACCGTAGATCTGCGGACAAATCGCCAAACCGTTCGCGGAATGGATCTGCAGACTGACCTGCTCGCGTGACCCGTTCGCACCGTGGATCTGCGCACCGACCCGTGGATCTGCGCACTGACACGCTCGCTTTGATCCGCTTGCGCCATGACCCGTTCACACCGTGGATCTGTGCACCGACCCGTTTGCACCGTGGATCTGCGAACGGGTTGACGATCTGTTCGCAGATCCATGGTGCGAACGTGGCGGAATCTGAATTCTAATTTTCCGGATGGTATTCATTTAATTCTAATTTTTGAGGGTGGTAGGAAAAAAAAAACGGGATGAAAAGAAACCCCAACTATCAAGCTTTTAAATAGCAGCAATTTAGCACTGATCATATTTGGAAATTCGGTTGCTAAACCGATATTGCTGAATTTTTCATATCCATTGAATTGTTCAATAAATGTAGACTATAGAAAATACATGGCAAAAGAAAAAGAACAATATCGTTTATATAAAATCTCTTGTAACAATAGCTATCAAAATTAACCGATATTTTTATTAATATCTAACTTTATATATATTTATCCACTTCTATCCAAGTTTTTGAATTTTTTTTAAATACCCAAATCACTATATAATATAGCGGATCGGATTTGTATTCCAATCCGCTATATAATATAACTGATTGGGATTTTTTTTTTGCACTATAAAAACCCCATTTTTCTCTCTTCCCTCTCAAACTCACCTGAATTCAAAGAGAGGAAGAGGAAGAGAGAAAAAGAAGGTGATTTTAGAGGCGACTTCATAGGCGATTTTCGGGTAAATTTTTTTTGTTTTAATAATTTTTTATATTTTTTTTACTTTTTAATTGTTAGAAATTGTTAGGAAGTGTTACAAACTGCTCCGGACAAATTGTTATTAATTTGTATGAATTATTTAGAATTAATATCCAATGTCTAATCCATCACTATCATTTGAAACTCTAGTTTTAACCATGTCACGGGGAAAAAAAAGAAGAAGAAAAAGAAGAGATTATTAACAACTTTTGGATGAGTAAAGCCCAATCGAGGAGGCATTTGCAATGTTTAATTTCATCGGAAGATGCTGAAGAATTCATGAGCAGTGTTGATCCGTGTGATAGAGATATCCTTGACAAGGTTTTCACAGACATTGGGGACATTGCTGCATATGTCAGGTGAGGGGAGATATGGTGGATATTTTTTTTGTTTTAACTATGGCATTGTTGTTCACCCCAATTGCATTGACAAGGATGCAGATCCGGTGAATGACGCTCGTCTCACTAAGTGAGAGTGTCTTGCATGCATCACCATTAGCTAGTTTTTGGTGTCAATTTAGATCAGATAATTCATTTTTTTTTAATTAAGTCATGATCCCTTCTAATGTTAAGGATCTCCCAGGTCAAATTCAGGAAAAAGAGGCAAGAAGTCAAGATATGGCTTAAGTAGTGAACCTTCTACTATACATTGCCTAAGTGGACAGTTCAGAGGAAATGCTGGGTTCTGGAGTTGGCAACCCCTCATCTCCAATGTTTGGAGAATGAATGGATGAAGAAGATATAGTGAACTGGGAGAAAATTGCATAAAAATAGTGTTTTGTTAGTTTGATTAGTGTTTTTGCAGGGTCTTTTATGCATATTTCTTTCATAGACTTGTCTGAGAGTGTTATGTTATGTTTTTGTTGTAAGAACATATGTTAAACTTGGTGATTGATTTTGGTATCTATTTTAGGTACCAAGTCAGATATTGTTTGGATGTCAATACAAAATCGGTGGTATATATCACTTTGATTCAAAAAGAAAATCAACAAAGTTGGTCTGGATTCGTAAATTTCTATAAAAATAATAATAAAGCTTTCCAATTCTAGAGATGGGCAAAGCAATTTCCAGGGAGAAGCGAAGTGGTACCGGGTCCGTATTTTTCCACTTAATTTCAAAAATAATCCAAGGAGAGGTAGCTGCCCCCCGCAGGTGTTTGTGGGTCCACCCCTGTTTCCAGGAAGCTATAACAATATTTTAAAAGATCCAGTTACATTGCCATTAGAAGAAAGGTAATATACATTACTAAGTTTATAAGGTCATATCCAAAATAGAAGCACCTTCAAACTTTCAAAGTAGATCAATGTGTAGTTGTATGTCCAGATAAAAATTAAAAAAATGAAGGATAATTATGGGTTAGTTTTATCAGGTGGCAGCTCATCTGTGACCACAGCCTCTGTTTCATTTTCACCTAGGTCATCCAAAGAGTTTGTAGAAACAGTTCGCGACAAGGTACCGACTGTGAGTGTCTCTTCGAATTCATCCACAGTGAAATCCAAAGAACAAACTGACAGCGAGCGTGCATATTGCGTCTTTTGCCGTACTCTCTTGCACCATTTGTGTAGTGACTCCCTCACATTTTCTGACACCAAGGATTTCTTGAACTTCGACCCCATCTATGTAGCAAAAACAGACTTTATGGAATCAAAGAATCCTTTTCTATATATAATTTTTTTGTCATTTTAACTAATCAAGTGTCACTGTGCCAGTTGCAATGAATTTTGGAAATTTTACAGAAATTCAGGCTGGCAAACAATTTCAATAACTCCTGGAGCAAAATAATTAAAAGTGTCTTGTTTCCAAATTTAAAAGGAATATTTAACTGTGCTGGGTAGGGAACAAAATACAACTATACCTGAGTTATAATAACGTTGAGGGGTAGTGTGCTGTAGCTGCACCAAAATTGAACCAATATCCTGTAACAGTCTCAGAGTGTTATACTAACTTCCAAATTATTTTAGAAAATAATGATATGGTATAATTATCTCCTCGAAACAGACAAAACAAAAATGTAGAGGGAAAAAAGGAACCACTAACCCACAAATTATGCGAACAATAACCAAGAATTGATTCTTCATCAGACAAGAGTGTGCACCTAGCTGCCACTGCAAATGGCATTGAATCTGAGAAAACTAGGAACAGATATCTAAAGATTGATCTACAAATAATATTCTCAGACCAAAAGCTTCCCATTATTGAGATCTTTTGGTACCTATGTGTACCAGCACCTACATCTTATACTGAGTTCTATATCTGTCTGCTACTCAGTATATCTGACCAAGATAGCAAAACAATAAAACTAAAACTAGAATGAAAAGCTGGACTGGTGTTGTCTCTGTTTGGTATCACGCTTATGGCTCCTGACCAGGATGGTAACAACCAAAATCAATATATAGCATGATCAATCCACAGCTTACCATAGACCATATAAATGTTGCCATCTCAAATGCATTCTGTAAGAAACAAAGGAATTGCAGAAAACATATAAGATACAGGAAAGGAAAACGAAAACGACAACAAACAAATTTTATATGACTAAAAGTTCAACAACAAAGAAAGAATCTCAGAATCACCTGAAATGATATGAATTGTATAAGCCACAATAGTATTTCGGGTTTTTTAAACCAAAAAAGATCATCTCGTGGTTTCAAGTGGGTCCCAACAGGGCCGACCGCCTCAACAACTTCTAGGGCAAGTTGTGCGACTACATGTTGAAGCTCTGTTCCAACTAGCATGACCAGCTTTTCAAAGTTTTTGTGAGAAAAAAAGTAATAAATGTAACTAACCATGAAAATGTTAATTAATCAAAATTTCTCAACATTAATTCAGTATATGCTTACTATAACAGGGAGAAATGACAACCAAAAGTAGATATTAAGGCCTGTAAATAGATTAAAAGAAGGCATTTAGTAATCTATCTGTGAAAGAGTTGACGAAACAGAATTTGTTTTTGTGGTATGTAGTGCTACCATGAATGTTTACAAAGATGCATACAATGGCAAATGCCCACAGAGGCCAGCTGAAAATTATGAATTTTCATTGTTAGCAAAAACAAAAGAAAATTATGCAAAATAAAAACTTTTCAGTTAATTTAGGTCAAAATAAAGAGCTCTGGCTATTACCTTATGCCGATAGTTCCGCTGTAATCATCTTCCATGCTACGTACAATATATTTATGGAAGTCATATGTATGCGGCAACTTATGATTCTAGAAATCAAGGTAACAAAAAAAAAGTACCCTAGTAAGAACTACATCTTAGTAGAATAGATTATTAAATATTAATGAATGACAAAATATAAATGCGTACAGTAATGAAGCCTAGCCGCAAAGCCATGTAGTCTGACCTTGCAATCGAGCCCTTAAATTGACGTATGAAGCAGAGCTGCATCACATTATTTTAATTTTCAAAATATGGAAAAACTGTACACTGAAAATTTCTCTCAAGTATTTTTTTTAGTTTACATACCATCCAGAT
This sequence comes from Carex rostrata, assembly GCF_964058835.1. NCBI lineage: Eukaryota > Viridiplantae > Streptophyta > Magnoliopsida > Poales > Cyperaceae > Carex > Carex rostrata. The sequence goes on from NC_135918.1 coordinate 4,361,084, forward strand.
TAGAATTTTGTTTTTGCTCCAAGGATGAGAAGCATGGTGAAAAACAAAAGTTGATTGCCTTCTCATCATCCTGCTTCTCCTGGCTACAATTTAAAAAGGAAAACAGAAAATATAATATAAAATATTGTAACCTTACAGTTGCTTCTCCAAGTCTCCTATGATTTGAAAATACCTTGCAAATCTTGAGGGTGTGCCTGGTGCTCCCATTTCCTCCAACTATATATCTACGCATAGATAAAAAGTACAAACCAACTCAACAAACAAAAACAAATAAACAAAACAAAAACACAATGAAATATACAGTAATTAGTTAATTACCTTAATCATAGATAGAACAACTGTAACAAAGCTATATAGAACATGTGTTATTCCAAGAACAAATAGAAACCGGTGTAACTGCTCAAGACCCTCGAGAGAGACAAATGACTCATGACCCTATGAACAATACAAAATAATAAACAATTAAAGATAGCAGTACCAATGACTGTGGACTATACCGCATGTTTTAATACACTAGCTGGTAATGCAACTGTAACTGACCTCACTACAGGTATGTGTTGAACTTCCAAAGATGGATTTTGCAAGTTGGGTCTGATTTACAAGCACGTCACCTCCCCCGAGCTCATCAAAGTCATTCTCTGAACATATGTAGAACTGGCTTGTGAAGACAGATGATGGCACACATATTTCAGAGATCCATCTAGACGTCTGGCTCAGAATAAGGGATATCAACCCCAGTAGCATGAGTTCTGTTTTCACCTCATTGAGGTATTTCATCAAACGACTTGGAATCAGTTGTTGAAAACTTGAAATGATGTAGTGGTTCAAATTTGGACCAGTTTTAGAAATATCGACTGAGATCCTATGACTAAAACCAAATGACCAAATGTTTCTCAATAGTTTTGTCTTTTACAATACTGAACCTGTATATATCCATTTTTTTCTGTCTGGAGTTGGAGCAAGAAGGGATCCGGTACCAACTGACCAGTACATAATCATACCTGATCTAGAATTCTGGATGGAACATTATCCAGCCATATTATTCTTCTCGTTTAGTATTTAACAAAATCTCAATCTAGAAAGACAATAATGAGGAAAAAAAAAAGGAACAGCAATCACCTTCTCTAACTTTCTCCAAAGCAGCAAGCATTGCTTTCCTCTTAGTCTTCTTCAGCCACTGCAAATGCAAAACCAACACAACCTTTATTCTACAATACAATCCAAGCAATGAATTCAATAAACTAACCAACCGCCAAAACATATACTTTGCCAAACCGGTAGATCGAGCGCTCTACAATGAAGCAGACAGCGACCATTCCAGTCATGACAGTGGCCACCGACCAGGTCGGCGTCTCGGCCAGAGACCTTGGTTCCCCCTCCCCCATTTGTGCTCTCTTCTCTCCTAATTTGACTTGGTTACTATTTCATTGTCTATGTACGGAGGAGAGGGAAGAAGAACAGCACAAGGCATCTGGAGGCAAGATCGCAGCGGGATATACGAGCGAACAAGAGAGCTTTTTTTTTCTGATTTATTTTTCCCATGTTGTGATTTTTAAATACTTTCTATTGGTTTGGATCGAGCAATCGAGGCGGTACATTGCACAACAGTCAATAGTGTGGGACAGCGGGATTTAAATTTGTCTGAAGAAACGCAAGAATTACGGCGTGGATCGGACGTATCTACAAATCGGACGGTCAGAGATGTTTCAGTGAGTTGCGGCTTTGTATGTGATGAGGGCACGTGGTGCGCCTTTTTTCCTTTTCACGAGCGAAACTGTGGAGGTTTCAAATTTAAAATTCAGAGAAAATAAGATATGAGAAGGTTTTCAATTTCAAAGATTATTGGTTAGTGTTGATTTTTAATATATCATCTCCATCATATGCATATAAAAGTTTTTAAATTTTGAGTTCATTTCGATAACGATTAAATCGTCAAAATATAATTTATTTTTTAGCTTCTGATGCATCCGAAAGAAATGTAAAATTCTATATATTATTCAATCAACTTATTTTGTTATTTATATGTTAAAAAAAAAATTGACACGAAATTGTCGCCAAAACCATTAGAACATACATACTTATCAAAACTTTTGTTATTAAAAATTAATCTATCAAAACTTTATTATTAAATATATATTATACATTCAAAAATCTCTCACATTTCTGCATTATTTGAATTACCCAATTAATAGTTTTTAGAATATAGATATTTTATGATAGGATTATTTATGCCTTACATTATTAGAAATAGAAACTTTTAAAATTGTATCTTATTTATTTGAGAAAGTACCTAACTCGAATTGTATTGTAATTATTTAAAAGGAAAGTAAAAAAATTATAGTGCTACAAACCTACAAGACATAGTGCAAGAGTAATATTTTATCATTAGACGGTTTTAATTCGTTTAAAGAAAAGAAAAATTAATATAGTCAAAGCACATGGTAGTGTCGGGCAATCATGAGACAATTGAACGATGGATCAAGATATAGCGGGGTTGTAATTAAATACCCATGTTGATTTCTTACTATTTTAAAATAAGCCAGAAAATTAATAAGAAAAAGAAAGTTGTACAAGTACAATTATCGGAAGAAATCGATAGATCGAAGCCTCGGGTATCTAATTGGGCTCTATGACAAAATGGGGCATCGCATCCATTGTGAATTTGTGATGATTTATAAAGAAAACATTAATTATCGTGCAAACAAATTTATTGGAAATGTTTACGGTACCTCACAAGCGTTTGCTAATATTTTAAACTAATTCGTGCGTTCAATATTTATTATGCATGCAAAATATTGCAAAAGCTACCCTACAATTATTTTTTGTTTAAAATATGATTGATTGCTCTAATAATAATTTATGCAAGTTTTATATTTTATTTGAAACATATTGTTATAGTTTTGATGATTTGTGCAAAAGCTACGTACAGTTATTAGTGCATTTATTCACGCTAAATAAAAAAACATACAACAAATGTATGGATATTTAAAAAAAAAAAAAAAGTCATTTGCAGTGCATTTGTGTGTCTATTCATATTTTAATCAATAGGCCATATTTATGATCGTAAAATCATAAAAAAGTTACAGACGAACTCTTTTACTTTTTCTTTTTTTCTTTTTTCGATGCACATAGTTTTTCCGTGGAAAATCAAACAATTACAAAAAAGATCGTAACTTACTTTAATGCTTTAATCCATTTTAATCTAATTTAGGACTTGTGTCCAACCAAACAAATACAATATTTTTTTTTTGCATAAAATTCTACAAATTGCAGTCACAATGTGTTTGTGTTTACCTATTCATGTTTTTAATTTATTTAGACCTCATTTAGGATCCTAAAATGACTACAACTTACGCATCAATGCTAACTTATGTCTTTTGATGGAATTAAATCTGCTGTGATTCTTCAAGAATCACATGACGCTGCTATTCCAAATCACATGACCCGTGCACAGAAAATTACTGATTTTGAAATTTGTACATTTCATAAAGTAAAAGATTGAATTTGGAATAACAGGGTCCTGTGATTCCTGAAGAATCACAGCAGATTTATTTCCGTCTTTTGATACATGCATAGTTCTACTCATCCTAAATCAAACATATCCAATAAATATTTTGTATGTCTGTGGCTGTGCTAATTCAAAAAGGAAAACAAATCAACTTTTGCGCAAACAAATTTGCAGGACTATATTTAGAGCATGTTGCTTGCGTCAATTTATGTTTCAAATGATTTTGAGACCACATTTGTGATCACAAAATCATGATAATCGATACTTGAGATCATAAAATCATGAAAATCTTAGATGTTGCATAAACATATTAACTAGAATGCATTTACGATAGATTACGTGCATTTAATATTTAATCTTAGATATTTTTAATCGATATTTGAAATCTTAAAATCACAAAAACTGACAGATAATACGAAAATTATGTGTTAAACTAAAAAAATAGATCAATGTATTGCATAGATCTCCTGTGATGTATGAAAATATCAAATAACGTGCGTCTACTATATTCATATCATTACTTGTTATTGTCATTTTATACATATTAAGAGGCTGAAAAATGAACACACTAAAATTAATTCATTTAATTGAGAGTTCATCTTTAAACGAATTAAAAAAATTATAAAATCAAACACAACCCTCATGAAATAAAACGAAATAAACTATCCAAATCATATATTCTAAAATATAAATGCAAAATAAAAATTGTAATAATTAGTTATATCCAAAATTATAGCACTAAAGTCCCCATTTCAAACATTTTGTTCACAAGTTAAAACTCATTTCAAAGTCTCGACATGCTATTTATCTATGCTCTGGGTGAGTTCGTCTAAAATTTAAGTACAGAAAATTTGGAAAATTAGCAAGTTTAATATAAAATAGGCATACAAAAAATACACATCAACCAACAATTTATGTGCTACAAAACTGAGCATAGTATAAGTTCTAACTCAACCAACTATTAGTGCAGCTATAAACCTAGAGAAATTGTATTTAGAATTCAAAAAGAAAAATGATCAATCTCGAACTTGCAGGGCACCAAACCGTACTTACTAACTGTTTCCTAAACTAACATGATATTTACGCGCTGCGCCAGATAATGCGCCAAATCCTCTAAATTACCAAAAGTCCAGAAATAAAGAAACACAGAATTAAGTAAATTAGAAAACACAGACTGGCGTGTCATTTCCAGAACCTTATCAGAATATACTTCTCAGGCATCCAATCCTTGCATGTGGATTCTCTTCTGATATGGCATCAACTTAATCACACTTGATATTTCGGTAGATTCTTCGAACAAATAGAGCCGATCCTAGATAACCCACAGCACCTGATGTTTTGAACACGAGTAAAATTTCCATGAGAAAAAATGCACTGATTAGTGTCACTAGAAGCCGGGCATCTTGCCAATCTGACCTTGAAAAAAATGCACTGATTGAGTTTGAATATTATACTTTGATCTAAAACTACACAGAGCACTGCTTTGCATTCTATCTGTATGGCTTATTTTACAAACTAACATGATAGATAGGGAGGGGCAGGGGGAGAGCACTCACCACAGAGGATTCCCAGGCCCAGACAGAACATGAGAGTATACCCAAAGTAGAAACTGGTCTGGAAGAATCCAGACATTTTGGTCTTCACATGGTAGTAGTAGATGGAATAGATGTACACATAAAGTGCCGTTGAGGCAGCTGAGAAGAATGATGTCCACTGCCAGTGATAGTTCTCGGCATTCAGCAGAAAGTATGTCCCCACAATTGTCACACAAATCGTGACAATTAACAGGATTAGGAACACCAGCAGCATGAAGCCATACACATAGTACACCTGGGCATAAACATGAAAAGGTTAAGTTGTGAAATAAGATACATAAATTGCTTACGAATCTTCAATTTTTAACTTCTGATCTAGCAAGTTGCTAAACAAGAATATCTGTTTCAAAGACCCCATCAAAACTCATCATGCATGATGTCATACAGATTTATTGCTCTTTCTTTAAAAATTTACCTTTTAATTCTTTTTTGTTAGAGTAGGGTTAAAATGCCCCATTGATTTTGTGTCCCATCATGCCCCAACATCATTATCTCTATTTTCAAAATCTAAATAATCGATCCGAACCGTTCAACATGATCTTCATGCTAAAATGTGCTTGGATAACAAATTTTATAATTTTTTTAATTTTTTTTACTAATTGTTTAGAGAGGTACAAAATAACTATTTTTGAATGGTCCAGAATCTTCTAAAAACAGTGATTTTGTACCTATCTTAAAAATAGCAAAATATATATATATATAATTTTGTATCCAAGCACATTTTAATATGAAGATCATATTGAGCGGTTTGAGTCGACGGTTTAAACTTTGAAAATAGAGATAACAATATTGGGGCATGATGGGACACAAAACCAATGGGGAATTTTAACCCTACTCTTTTTGTTATGCTATTCATGTTGTAGGCTATATAAGTCTAGGGATCGAAGTTGGGTCTTGAAAAAATGAAAACAAAAAAAATTATAAAATGAGTACAGTACAAGTCAGGGTCAAACTTTGGCATGAACATTACTGGACATATAGTAGTTCATGGTACTTTTTGAAATTACTGGACAAAAGCCCCTTCAGAAATTTTAATATTAAGCATTATTTTATTCATAAGTACATTAGTTCATCGTGATTAATGTTATATAAGAATCCCACAACGACATCGTCCAATTATTCTACTGGCTTGTATTCTATAGAACAAACATCAGTGCATAGAAACCAGACCAGAAAACAAAAATGCAAAAAAAAAAAAAAAAATTGAAAAAGAACTACACAAACATATAGATCTACCTTGTAATTCCAAAAGGAGGTGAAAACAAAGTACATCTCAATGAAGATGCTCCCAAATGGAAGCAAGCCTCCCATCATCGCAACCACCAGAGGGGTGAGGTACCATTTCTTCTCAGGTATCGGACGGGGTATTGTCTTTACCCGGCAGGGGTTGTTGGGAGACCCACTCCAATTCCTCCCCACAACTGTACCCAACAGGGCAAGCGGGAAGGAGATGAATGCCCAGAGAACAAACATAACCACCATTGTGCCAAAAGGTATTGCAGCCAGAGACCGATAGAAGATGGCGATTGTGTTTAGTGCTAGGCCAATACTAAAACACATGAATGGAAAGAGCGAAGCGGTAAGAATCATTGCTTGGATCCAGTTCTTGCCTAAAATTGCATCAAGAAAGAATTTGGGAGTAATCATTAGTATAAAACAGTTATAAGGTAGTATACCAGTCATGCTACAAACATTCTTTTTGGTGAAAATTTGAGAGGAAAAAGCTTAAAAATTCAAACAATTATAAAGAACTGCATAGCGGTGCATTATATGGCGTTCAGCAGTATTTAATATGGTAGAACCCCTAAAGATAATGGTATTGATAATGTCAAGTGATAAATTTTTACAAAAATACACACAAGCACAACAACAAATGGAATGCAATATGAAAAGAGTCAGTTGAAAAGGGCACACTAACCTCCATTTCTTGAGTAGAGTCCGCCACTGACATATCCCGAGATGAAAGAGGTAAGCGCATAGCACAATATAAACGTCGTAGTAATAGTCCCTCGCCTGGAGATATTAAAGTGATTAAATGAAAACAGTAGCTTCGCACCAAGTGAAAATACTAGCTTCCGTGAAAACTAAGTCATACATTAATATCATAAATCAACAGCATCTACCTGGAAAGTAACACAGGTGAGTACTACTTTCAAAGGAATTTACAAATATATTCATTGCAAACCTCAATTTCAAGCTCATATTGAGACATTAACCCAGTGCAGAACTACAATGCTGTTTTGTTTATATCGCATAAGCTATTGATAGAACCAAGTACAAAATAGGGTTACAAAAAATCTATTTTTGACCCAATACAATTTTAAATAGCTTCTTTTAAATCCACTGCATGTAGAAGTTAAGATAAAACTAATAAGAATAGATACTTACCCAATGTACAACATTCCTACAATAGCCAACACGATTACTAGCAGAACAAGAGTGGCAAGCTGTGCGCCGATACCCACAAAAGCTGAAATAAGGACCAAATTACGAGGTGTCCTGAAGACATCTCCATGAACCAGCTTCCATCCGGATTCCTCGTTAACATCTCTCTCCTTTCAAATATTCAAAAAAAAAAAAAATTCTACAATCAAAATGTATGGCGTGGTTGGAAAATGCATATTGAAAGGAAGCAATGAAAGTTATTTACCAGAGTTTCGATATCATCATCCTCACGAGCATATTTTGCATAATCATTTCTCAGAGTACGCATCAGTATCATAGAAACCAGCCCCGTGAGGAAAATAACCATCATGAATGAATTGAAGATAGAGAACCAGTGAATCTGTAATCCAATTAATCAGATGTGGTCATACTAGGAAGTGAGGCTTGCCAAAGTAGGATCACTAAAATTTGTTGCAATAGATTGATCAATTTCAATATGGAAAAGAAATTTTCATTCAGTCGTATCTCAGTTCTTATTTAAATTACAATAAACATGAAAAATGCAACTACCTGATGCTCAAAGAAAGGATAATCTAGGTAAACATCAAAACGGTGTGCAAATGTTATATTTGTTTCTGCCCACTTCACAGAGTAGGTCATGTCAACTGTTTTACCAGCTTCCAAAAGTTTCGGGCTCTGTTGAGTGAGGTTAACATGAATAATCTGAAACATAACAACAATAATAAAAAAAAATATCCTTAGATTGCAGGTCAAAGAATGTTATGTTGTGAATTGAAAGGCAAACAACATAAGGTACAAACCCTCTCGCCATTATATCTAACACTTATGTCCTTGTGTGTGAAAATGTAGTGCTTGTTCTCATTGTTCTTGTCAGTTTCTCCAACAAAACCTGTTAATGAAATAATTCACCGAATATTATAGTCCAACTTCAACCAAAAGAAAAAAGGTGCAAATTTTTTTAGCAATTAAAATTGTGTCAGAAGTTGACCCAATCTTTAGACCAAGGAAAACATATATCGCCGGTAAAACTTTTGGATCTCAACTTGAGCTATACTTTCATTACATCAAGACATGAGAGTTGGGTGTTTAAAAATGAAGGATTTGTAGCAGGGATCAGGTATAATTTGACTTAAATATCAACATATGTCCAATAAAGAGAAAATTACAGTTATACTCAGCATACCAGATGAGAACTGGTCAGCTTTTAGAGTGCCAGAAAATTTGGAAAACCAGACGATCCTGAGATCTTTTCATAGGAAATTCTAGAACTGACCGCTAAAATATACACAAAAACCAGATCTTGTCAAGTCTTTACAGAGGGCTTTGTACAGAGGACTATTAAGCATACATGATAAATGATTTAATATCTACACTCCATTGAACTTAAAAGCATATATAAACTAAACAAACACTGATAATCATTACATACCCCATAAAGGCAGATCATCTATTGCAGCAAAGGGAAGCAAATCCAAAAGGTGAAGGAGAAAAAAAACAAAACAAAACAAAAGAATTAGTTAGAAATGGCAAAGACATAACTTGCCCCAGAAAAGCATCAAGTAACACATTAAAAACTGACCTATGAAGAACTCAAACCAATATGCATTTTCAATGGCATCAGTGAACTGCTGCACCTTAGAAGCATCAAGTTCGAGTGTACAACTGGTGCTCCTGTCCACATTCCCTGTCAATAGAGAGTTTACTTTTAGTTGGTCTGCTGATGTGCACCCAGTTTTCTTTCTGCAACTATAGAGAACTAAGGGGTGCTACCTAATACCATCCTGGGTCAGGTACCAGGTGACCACGATACCACAACAATGCAATTAGCAGGACCTGGTGATATATCAGTAATTTCCAGTTCAACCTTTCAGTCTAACAGGTCCTATTGGCTTTGTTGAGGTGTTAATTGAGGTTTTAAGCAGGGTACATGCCTTACACCAAGATTAAATTTCAGAATCAGGTACCGTTTACCATTTACCAAGACATCAATCATAATCCAAACTATACCAGATCCTAGCCAGTATGTACCAGTTAATTACTATATGCAAGGTACATATAGACAAGAAATAGATAAAACTGTAAGCTACATTACTTAAGAACTTGATCTCAATTTGGCTATCAATCAGCTCATTCCCGCCCAAAACCTCTCCAAGACCACCCCATCTGTGCGGAGGGTTCTCTGACAGCTTACAGAAGGGAAGGCTGTAGTAATTGTATGTTTCCTGAGGATTGTTATATGGCCCGACCTTGTTTACCCAAAGAGTCACTGCCTCATCAGCTCGATACTGTATATAGCATCACAAAGGTGCAACCAGTTACTATGTGAATTATGTACAGAAAATGATGCACGTAAGAAGTCCAACAAAGAAAACATAATTGGAGGCAAAAAGCAGTCAAAGGTGACCACACTCCGAGATCACTGGTGCATAAATTCAAATCCAGATCTGATATAAACAAAACGAATATGTGTACTTTTCACTACTAGGTTGAGGGCATAGATCTAAAGCGAACAGTCGGATAAGAGATCAACGGCTAAGGCGTACCTTGTGATCGGACTCGGATGCGGAGGCGGAGGAGAAGATGGCGGCGATGAGGAGGAGGAATCCGACGATGGATCGCATCTGGCTCGTCGGATCGAATCGGACCGGATCTGACAAGGATTCGACCCGAACGAGATTGCACTGGACAAAAGGAGGTCAGTAAGGTAAGATGCAGCAGGAGTTTATGAAACTTGAAGCCGCTCTATCGAATATCGAGACTCAAGAAAAATATTGGTTACGCTCGGTGCAATAACATCATTGGAGCTTAATACGGGTTCAGACGACAATTCCCCAAGTGAAAAGCAGGCCGTATTTAGTAGGCCCAAAATGTTCGCTGCTTTGAGCCTTTAATAATGAACACGTCTGGAAACTTCTAACCTACTCTAAACAAAGCGGGCCATTTTTATGTCATCCAGAATTACATTAAACCAAACCCTGTCATAAAAAAAGATTCAGATCTAATCAGTGTTTTAATATTCCGTCTATTCGGCCAAATATTCGTATTCGGTTGGAAATCAAAATTGGAAATGAGTATTCGGTCCAATATTCAGTTTCGAATATTCGGCCGCATATTTTTTTCCGCATATTATCTATTCGGCCAAATATTTCCGAATAGAGAATAAGAACCGAATTATTTCGAATAAGAACTGAATATTTCCGAATAAGAACCTAATATTTCTGAATAGAGAATAAAAATCCAAATAAGAACCGAATAAGTTATAATTTCATTTATTTAAGTTTGAACTTATGTTTTATTTATATTTATTTGTAGTTTTGTAATTTGTACTATGGATTGTTAACTTGTTCTAACTTGTGTTATGTTTTATTTATGTTTATTTGTAATGTTTATCTATGTTTAATAGAGTTAATGCCTCTGATTTTTTATTTGAAAATTCGAATATTCGGCTACATACTGTATATACGGTATTCGGTGGCTTTCCGAATACCGAATAAGAACTTATTATTAAAACACTGGATCTAGTAGAGTATCTTACCAATATCTTACCGTGTGGAACGAAGAATATACACCGTTTGTTTTAATTGATGCAAATTTGAACAATGACAAGATCTAAAATATTTTATTCGTAATTTACAAAATAATTCTAAAAATATGATGCTTGTGTTTGATATTTCTTCCTTCTTTTTGTGATGACATGGGGAGCAGACAGGGATTTAAATCTGTTTGACTACTTTTTTAATTTTATTTTTCCTTTTGTTGATATTAGTTCTGTGTTTGCTTTTATCAATGAAAGCAAGCAACTTTCATTGATTTTTTTTTTTAAATTACAAAATAGTTCGTTAACACATAAAATATCTAAATTTTAAGAAAAAAATTGTGAAATGAATCAGAAATTATTAGTAATTCGTATATTTCGTAAAGTTTTGGGATAATTTCGGAAATAATATGTAAGTTCGTTTAATTCGTCTATTTATTTGGGAAGTTTCTCGAAACAAATAAATCGTAAATCTTAAATGTTATAGGTTCCCGTGGCGAGCTAAATCGGCATAAGGACTTTAGTCACAAAAAAATAAACATCAAAGATTTTTCAACTTCAACTGTTGACATATTTTTGGTTTAGATGAGATATCACAAATTTGATTCATATTTTGTCTGATAAAAAACTTGATAAAAGTTGCACAGTTAAAATTATAAATCGATTCATAAAACATAAAAAGACAAGTCCATGAATCACAGATATACAATATACATCTAAACAAATAAAATATATATTCACCATTTTAATTTTCAGTCATGACGAACTATGAGGTCGATGGTAAAAAAAAAATTATTTATTCCTTTGTCAAGATATCGTATCACTTGTCTATTTAATACCCTTTTTAACTTTAATATACGTTGTGCTTTAAGTGCGATGACATATTATTTTTCTATCTCATAGATGAGATCAAACTAATGTTTTGATCTCATTGGAGTGTATAATGAAACTAAGTAGTTTTCAAAATTAACAATATGTCTTGGCAACATAAAATTTATGAAGTACTGGAACATAGCCATTAATTTGGTCCTGATAACTTTTAGATATTACAACGTGCCTTGTAAATGTAAAATTCAAAAAGTACTAAAAACAAAATCATTGATTCAGTTCAACCAGTTCGAGTAGAAACTGTGAATTTAATATATAAATTAAGTTACATTTGAGTAACATATCCGTCTTATTCTTGATTAATTATTTTTTATTTCTAAAAATAAAAAAAATAATTGCAAGTCCTGTACAACGAAAAAAAGTTCAACTTCTTTTGTATGTGGCTTCTTAGAGAAAACATTGAAAATAACCGAGAAAGAAAATAATCTTTTTTCAAAGTGGTAAGAAAGAAAGTACAACAATAAGATCGGAAATTACATAAATGAACTACAAATTCAAGTGCTTTCAGGGGAAAAAAAAAACAGAAACAAACAAACCAATCACAAACCAATCAATATCCAGGACTTCTTGGATTACTTGTCCAATAATTCTTTGCTCCCGTTGAAAAAAAGAGAAAGTACATATATTCGGGATCACAAAAATAGACATGAGATGAGCTTAATTTCTTCCCTTGTATTTGTTAACTTGTACTATGACCAATAATTCAAGTTACATTTGTCCACCAAAATATCAACTTTTGGCAAAACTAATAAAAAAATGAAAATGTTTGCTGATCATGTGAATTAGTTGTCTATCAAGCAACATCTATGTTGAATTAGAAATTAATTCTACAATTTTTATTGGAAATGGGAAATCATTTTAGACTGATTATGATTGATTATGACAACTCGGTCATTTTTTTACATGCATATTAAGATCATTATTCGTTTCACATGCATTTAAGATATACATGAAATCGATTATATAATCTTTTATAGACAAATTTATCTTTTAAAATATAGTAAATATGTTATATATATATATATATATATATAGAGAGAGAGAGAGAGTCCGGCTAAATTGCTGCTGGCAGCAGTTCTGCCCAAGTGCTGCGGGGGCTATATTTAGCTGTGTGATGTCCAAACAACAAATTCAAACCGTTAGATGTTTAATCTATATTATAATCTACTTGGAGACCAAATTTTATATTTTTTTTGGAATTTTTTTACTATTTATTAAGCTGGTTTGAAAACGGTTTACTATAAATTTCTGTTTGAATTTCTGCAAATTTCTGCAACATTGAAAACAACGGTTTTCAATCCAGCTTAATAAATAGTAAAAAAATTCCAAAAAATGTAAAATTTGGTCTCCAAGTAGATTATAATATAGATTAAACATCTAATAGTTTGGATTTGTTGTTTGGACATCACACGGCTAAATATAGCCCCGGCAGCACTTGGGCAGAACTGCTGCCAGCAGCAATTTAGCCGGACTCTCTCTCTCTCTCTCTCTCTCTCTCTCTCTCTATATATATATATATATATATAGGAATATGCTAGCATGCTATGCATAGCATAGAGCCCCTCCATGCAATAGCTCGAATTTCGAGTTTTCAAAATCCTAACGGTCAATCCGAACCGTTCATCTTGTTCTCCATATTAATATGTGTTTGGAGACCAAATTTGACATTTTTTTGAATTTTTTTATTATTTCTTTAGATTTATTGAAAATCGCTTTTTTTTTATGATCCAGATTTGTTGAAAACATGGATTTTCAATAAATCTAAAGAAATAGTAAAAAAATTCCAAAAAATGTGAAATTTGGTCTCCAAACACATATTAATATGGAGAACAAGATGAACGGTTCGGATCGACTGTTAGGATTTTGAAAACTTGAAATTCAAGCCGTTGCATGGAGGGGCTCTATGCTATGCATAGCATACTAGCATATTCCTATATATATATATATTTTTGAGAAAAAAATATGTTATAAGATGTGTACGTTTCCCTCTTCTTATTATTAATTTTCTATCTTTTAGTTTAATAATGAAAAGATGAAAAAGACACTAGTGCAATCACACCACACAACATAAAAGATACTTTGGTGTCAACTTCGTAGATGCAAAATCTTAAAACAAAATTTGCATGTTTGGTGGTCTCATGATGTAATGAAGGGCTATATTATCTATAGAAGCTTCTATTGCGGTCCTTTTCATTGCCTCGTTTGTTAATGGTTTAAAAAGTGCCATTAATATTAACTTTTTTAGGGGTAAAGTGTTATTTTCTACCTTCCAGTGTTACTCACTGACGTCATGACCTGGACAGTAAGAATAAAAATGAAAGCTCCTTGTATGTTGCATGTGCACCCTCCAAACAAACTATTTTCTCAAAGGCTCCTCTTTTGAGAGGTAAATTGTTTTCATGTAGCGTGATTATTCAAATACTGTAACTAGTAAAAGAAAAGCCTGATGTGACGTGATGCATACACTGTGATTTAGTTACGTCACGATATATTATATGACTAAAATTGATTTTTACATAACGTAACGTGATTAAAATGATAGAGAACAGTCACGTTATGCAAATAACCATATCACGTATGATCATGATAGACGTGGCTTATGAAATTTAATTATTATTTCCAGTTTTAAGTTAGTTTAAAGAAAATAAAACAAAATATACACATAAGAAATTTTTACAAAATAAATTATAATTAAAAAATAATTTTTAAAATTTGTCACGTGATGTGACGTGATATGACTAAAACAGTAGAAAATAATCACATTACATAATCGACATAGATAATATATTAAAATTGATAACAACGTGACTAATTGTAAACATTTTTAAAATTTTAATCACAGCGCGCGAAAACTTAATTAATTTATATTGCGCAGTATATGACTCAAATTAGACACAAATTTACATTCCCAATGCAATGGGAATTCCTCTGCCCTCCACTAGCAGCATCCTCCCTCTTTCGCCCTCCTCCGGAGGTGTGGGGTGATCCTGCGGGGAGGAGGAGACAGTCGGCACCGCTCCACTCTTTTTGTCGGCAGGTCACTCCCCCCCCCCCCCCCCCTCTCTCTACTCTCGTTCATCTATTTTTTTCTCCGATAAACTCTAAGCCACCAGTAACCCCCTCTCCACACGCTGGCCACTCCCACCTCTACACCTCCTCGTTGAAAGAAGAGAGAGTTGATGACAATAGCCCTAGCCATCAACTCTCTCGTCTCAATGCACCTTTCTATCATCCACTTCTGTCGGGAGAATCGGAAAAAAATTGACGATAATAGCCCTAGTCGTCAACCTTTCTATCTCTTGACGCCTCCTCCCTTTCACCCGCAATCCTAATTAAAAAAAAATGATGCCTCATTTTCCTATAATCGCTAGCTAGCCGATGTTGAAGGTCGTTGGTGTCTACTATCGAAGGATATGATTTATTTATTTTGTTGTTTTTAGTTGTTTGTGATGTTCGATGTCGATGTTGTTTAGATGTGAATGTAGTTTAATGTTGATGATGTTCTGAATGTAATATGATGGACGTAATTTACGTTTAATTAATGAAAATTATACTACAATCACCGTCAAGATTTCAAAAATATATATATTTTAGTTCAAAATCAATTTGATTATAAGTAGAGTAAAAACTCAAAATTGAGCTGACAGTCAATCGGACTATTGACCTCAAACTAATTCAAATTCAAATTGAGCTCTACTATTAGATTTCTTTTTTATTTCATATTATCTTAAGTCATTTAAGCGTAAAATAATTAATCTTTGTTTTTTTATACGTTATGTTTGTTTAATTACTAATATGTTTCTATTTCTATACCTTTCTCAGAAAAAAAAATATATAAAATATACTCGATATTAAAAATAATTATAAAATTATGTTTGACCGGTCAGCTGATTATATGTCTGGCTAACACTCAAAAGTTCCTTTTAAAAAATATTAATGGAAAAAAATGGCTTAACAGGATCTCAACCTACCCTACCCTCTTACTGACTACTGAGAGTTAGTTAACCAGAGTGCATGGTTTCTGGTTACCAACCGCATCTCTGTATTTCGTTTTGTTTTATCATTTATATTAAATAAATTAATATATCTCTTTGCTCATCACTCATCACTCATCAATTGATCGACTAGCGTTTTAATTGGATCCTTTAAAAAAATATAATAATATAAAATATAATTGACGAACAAAACAAAAAAAATCAGTCAGATGTTATTTTTGTGTAATACCATGCATGCTCTTAAATATACAGAAAAAAAATTGGGAAATGTTTCCATGTACCCCTGCAAATTTTCACACTACAATACTATATTACAACCGCCTTTCTTTCTTTCTCTTTTCTTAGGTCTTTTTTTTTTTTTTTGGAATGCATCACACGCCTATTTGCACAGCTATATGTAGATCCAGCGCAACAACTGATGAGTACAATGAGATCTGAGTCATCAATTCTAATCTGATGCGAATCTCAGAACGGACTTCATATATCTAAGATAGGCATTAAATTCTAATTGCTCAGGAAAATAATTTTTGGGAACACATGTTCAGACATTATTACTTTTGCCCTTGACCTTCCAAGGGAAGAACAAACGGGTTTCTTAATGGTATATAGTGCCTTGTGTTGGACTATCTGGAAACACCGAAATGAGGTGTGTTTTAATCAGTCAACACCTAAAACTGCCCGCAGTATTATTTTTCTCATTATTTCTTTGGTTAAATACTGAACAGGTAATACTGATGCACGGGTACGGTTAAGGAAGCTGCTGCTCTCTGGATTACTGACACCCTGGATGCCATACCTTTGCAAGCCCTCCCTCCTGCTACTGCCATGGTTACTGTGCAACCCCAGGATGATCTCATGATCTACCATCTGTCTAGAATCATGACTTACCAGATGCCTCTATCCCCATTAGTTTTACATATCAGCCCTTATGTGAGCGGCTTAGTTATAACTTTTGTGTGTGTTTTGATCGTTTGGAGTTATTTTGTTGTTTTTGCTTTACACTGGTATTATATCCTTGTTGTTGGGCCGGCACATATGTGGTGCCGTCTCCTCGGAGAATAGCCAGGAATTATATGCGTTTGTAACTTAACTCTTTTGGTTTCATTAACATGAAACGGGCATTCTGCCTTTTTTCAAAAAAAAAAAATTACATCCTCTTTTAGTGACACCGGATTACACCCTATGTTTACAAAGTTCAAACAGTTGATCCAAACCGTTCAATTTGATGGATATGTTAAAATGTGCTTGTAGATCAAATTTTACATTTTTATGAATTTTTTTACTATTTATTAAGATGGGTACAAAAATTCAACGGTCTAAATATGGCGATTTTGTTAAATACTTAATAAATGGTAAAAAAAATTCAAAAAATATAAAATTTGACCTGCAAGCACATTCTAACATATCCATTATGTTAAACGGTTTGGATCGACTATTTGAAATTTGAAAACTTTGAAAATGGAGAGTATAATTTGGTGTCACCAAAAAAGAGTGTAATTGGATTCCTCATATATTTTTTTAATCAAATTGAAGGACCAACTGTTATTCAATTGGAGAATAAGAGGTAACACAATTAGTTAGAAAAAAAAGTTCTCAAATATTAGTTACCTAAAAGTCGAAAGTTCGATTCTCCTTTACAACTTCGTAGCTTCTGCGAATATTTTAAAAGAAAAACTATTATTAAACTACATTAATTTTTTTTTTAAGGTTGGCAAACTACATCAAATTTTATATATATCAGCACCATGAATAGATGAGGAAGAATACTTCTATAGTTATATATTTTTTAGATTTTCCGGTTGGTTGTGAATATATCTCCATCTTGTTCTGTTGGTGTTGACAAAAGCTGTTGTTGTCATTGTAATCATTCTGTGTTGAGTCTACAATACACAGAAGCGAATTTGGAATAATCTCCTTGACCGTGCAGAGTGTTACTCAACTTGATCTTTCAAAATAGCAAGGCATCCAGAAACAAAGTCAGATGTTCGAACCATAAAGAGTTAAACATATACAGAAGTTAATTATATACATCTTTTTTGTAAAAAATGGAGTCATTTTACATAATTATAATATCTTACTTTAAATTATATATAAAATCATACATAAATATAAAAAATTAATAAAAAATACAGGATCAATTAACCCCATTCATGCTCTTTAGCTCCACTCCGAAAAACATCCTCAGCGAGTCATTTATGTTCCCGATATTCTCGGCCTCATTCTCTAATCTAACGGGACGATTACTAATATAAAGGTTTATTTTGCCTAGCTTGTACTACGAGTATCAAATCCTTAAATTATTCATTTTAGCTCATTATTAATAAAAGTAGTACCCTTCAATTTTTACATATTAAAGATCAACATCTAACGCATAAAAATAATCTGAACCGTAGTGATCACTTTTAATTAATCAAAAATTAAAAACATGCATTACAAAAAAATTGTATATATCAATCAATATTTAATTAATGTAATTCAAAATCCACCCGACAAAACTGATAGTTTTTTTTCATAAGGTTAAGACAAAATATTGACAAAGGTAACATACTGGACATTTTTAACTATTCTAAAATATTATTTAAAAGTGAATGACTTGACCAACTAACAATTTTACTGATAAAAAATGTACTTACAACAACTTAAATGATTCTCATTTAGTGTGGAAAAATGGCACGGCGGAGCCGGCTCTGTCACGGAACGACACAACACTTGTTACTGTTCCATGTTGTGACCGCCCTTTGACATTTTATCACGGCACGTAATTACACGAGTCACGTGTAATTAGGACCGTTAGGTCTTAATTAAATGGTGAATCTTGAAGAAACCAACTTAAATTATGAAAAAAATAGTTAAACGTGAGAAATGTGACCAGTTACGTTTGGACATGGCACGTGAATAGTCACGGTACATGAGTCACGGACATGAGTAGTTACGTTTGGACACTACACGTGAATAGTCACAGCGCGTGAGTCATGGCGTGACTCGTGTGCCGTGACCACCCCTTGACATTTTGGTCACGGCACGGCTCGGCACGAGACAAAAGTCACGGCGTGTTAGTTACAGCACGGCACGTTTTTTCCACTCTATCCTCATTCCTAGATCTAAACTCATTTATTCTTATAAATTCATCTAAATTACTCTCATCATCTAATCCAACTTATAATCTCAATCACCATATATATTACCTCATTCTCCATCTCTCTCCATAACCAGATCCACTTTTGTTCAATAGCCACCATGCTCCGATTAAGATAGAGATAAAAACTCTACACTCTGAACTCTAACAGTACCGCACTCGCAATTCCCCTTTCTTCCCTCTCTCTCATTCTCCGACTTGCTCACAGAATAGTTTTTTTTTTTTTAGTTTTTTTTTTGAAACTGTACTTACATAATTTGTCATGCAGAATGAATTTCGAAACTTTGCAAGGGCTAAGCAGGAAACTGCGCAAGAATATCAATCAAACTGGAAAAGGCCTAAAATTAGGGTTGGTTTGGAACTTTGGATAAAAAAATGTGACATATCGAGGCAGCTAGGCAGTAGGCATCTTGCTCGTGAGAATCCTGCTCGTTTGGTCGGTTTTAGTGCTCCACAATCTACTCTCCATTCTTTTCGAATCCAGAAACATAAATAACAGGATACCTTTTTATGTCACATTTGATATTCTTTTGGTTAAGCCATTCATTTTATTAAGAAGTTGCCTCATCTTTGGTTATGGTCTAAAACTAAAGAGATCTAAATTGATTATTTTAATTCAGACCGGTCTAAATTATTTATGTTTAGTTGAGGTCTAAAGTTAAATCATAGCTTAAACTATTCCTTGTTTGGTTAGAGTTGGTGGAGGACTGAAGTTTTAAAAGCCTAAATTGGTTAATTATTTATAATAAAATATTAATATATTAATAATAACTGTAATATATTATATACTATTATAAAATTTATTTAATATATTAATAATAGAAAATATTAATTATAAATTAATAATAAAGTACAAATTATATAATTATAAATTAATAATAATTATTAATAAAAAGATACTAATTATATAATATTAATATATCAATAACAACTATAATATATTATTATATTATTATAATAATGATTTACTATAGTAACAATATTAATTATTAATTATTAATTATATAATTATAAATTAATAATAATTATTAATAAAAAGATACTAATTATATAATATTAATATATCAATAACAACTATAATATATTATAATATTATTATAATAATGATTTACTATATTAACAATATTAATTATTAATTATATAATTATAAATTAATAATAATTATTAATATAAATTATAAATTAATAATCATTATTAATATAAATTATAAATTAATAAACATTATTAATATAAATTATTAATTAATAATCATTATTAATATAAATTATTAATTAATAATAATTATTAATATAAATTATTAATAATAAGATACTAATTATATAATATTAATATATTAATAACAACTATAATATATTGCAATATTATTATAATAATTATTTAATATATTTACAATATAACATATTAATTATATAATTACATATTAATAATAATTAATAATAAGAAAATATTAATTATATAATATTATTATAATAATGAGATGGGCTACGGTGAGTTGCGAAGTAAAACGCGTTTCTACTTCACGCCGTATTTTTATTTTGAAAGTCCAAACGACCAATCCGAACCGTTAGATGTTTAATCCATATTGAAATGTGCTTGGAGACCAAATTTTACATTTTTTGGTATTTTTTTACTATTTATTAAGCATTTTTGAAAATTGCTGTCTTGCTGTTAACAGTGAAAACAGTAAAATTTTCTGGACCATCAGATCAACGTCTTTCAAAATTGCTTAATAAATAGTAAAAAAATTCCAAAAAATGTAAAATTTGGTCTCCAAGCATATTTCAATATGGAGAACAAGATGAACAGTTCAGATCGACGTTTTGAACTTTAAAATCGCAAAATATGAGCGGGAAGTAAAATAGTCGCTTTACTTCGCAACTCACCGTAGCCCATCTCTTATAATAATTATTTAATATATTAACAATATAGGATATTAATTATATAATTATATATTAATAATAAGATACTAATTATATAATATTAATATATTAATAATAACTATAAAATATTATAATATTATTATAATAATTATTTAATATATTAACAATATAACATATTAATTATATGAGGAGGGATCAAGTTACAATAATTTTTGAGTTACAACAAGTTACAACAAGTATTTTCTACATTTTCAAAGTCCAAATCGTCGATCCAAACCGTTAGATGTGATCTCTACAATAAAATGTGCTTGGGGACCAAATTTTACATTTTTTGGAATTTTTTACTATTTATTAAGATGGGTACAAAAACTAGTCAAATTCATACCATTGAATTTTGTACCCATCTTAATAAATAGTAAAAAAATTCCCAAAAATGTAAAATTTGGTCTCCAAGCACATTTTATTGTGGAGATCATGTTGAACGGTTTGGATCGATGATTTGGACTTTGAAAATGTAGAAAATGGTTGTGGTAATTTGTTGTAACTTGATCCCTCCTCTTGGATCATATACTTATTAAAAATTACCAAAGTTCATAATGTTTATCTAATTATAATGGTAGAGATCACATCTAATGGTTTGGATCGACAATTTGGACTTTAAAAATGTAAAAATATGCTTGTTGTAACTTGTTGTAACTTGATCCCTCCTCTAATTATATAGTTATATTAAGATACTAATTACACAATATTAATATATTAATAATAACTATAATATATTACAGTATGATATAATAATTATTTAATATATTAACAATATAACATAATTATATAATTCTTTATTAATATTAATTATATAATAATAATTATTTAATATATTAACAATATAAGATATTAATTATATAATTATATACTAATAATAATTATTAATAATAATATACTAATTATATACAAATAAAACATTATTATGATCATTCAAGTTAGGCCACGAGGTGGAATAAAAATTAAACCACCATGTGAGGTGATTTAATTTAGGCCGGCCTAAAAATTGGCTTATGTCATCTTAGTCCGGCTCAATTAAGGCACGTTTGGTAGTATAACGAGGCCTAAACTTTTTATTCCACCATTTAGGCCACAACCAAACATGGTGAAAGAGCAATTAAATATACATATATGTTTTTGTCTGGACAAAAATGAATATTCAGTGATCAGTTAGTGTATTGGGTACAACTACGATGACTTTTGAAGAAAGATTAGCTTATTTCAATTAGAAGAAAGATTAGCTTATTTCAATTAGCCTAATTAACAAAGCAAATAAAACTAGTAGACATCAGTCTTAGTTGACCCTTGAAAGTAGGTTTTCGGCCTTCTACTGGCTTCTAGAAGCACCAGGCCCACACCTTTTGTTTTCTCAACTTTTATCATTCATATTCTCCATAAACAATGCTTTCTGAAAGTTGATGAGTCAAGCATGCAATTAATAATGGTTGATATGTATGTTCCATATAAAACCTTAATACTCAACAATGATTTAATATTGTGAGAAAAATTGGTAAAATTATTGACAGGGTAAAACAAGACATTTCACGGAAATAGTCCCTTTTACATTAATTAATTTCAAATAAGAGCTGCAACTTTCCTGTTATACACAATGGTCCCCTATATTAGATGTAACTTTTTCATATAGAGCACCGTTGAACCAGTCACGTAATTAATGTTGCCAAAAACTTCTAAAAAGAGAGGTGAAGTTGAAAATGACAATTTTTGTAATATTGATTACATATGTAAGTTTTTTAAGTATGTTATGTCACACTTATTGTCAGACATCCGACTTTGCTTTTCTCATCTAAAAATATGAATAGATTTGCAAGTTTCTTAACTATGTCACGGCACATCCGCTGTCAATAGTCTCACAAGTTTTTCTCTCTTTATTTATCTTAATTGGAGAGCTCGTGTATTCCTACTTCCTTTCCTTATTTAAAAAAATATATATATTTTTGAAATATGTAAGAAAAATTTAAAGTAATATAACCATATTGTGTATTTGTGTTCATATATAAAAAAAGAAAAAAAAAAGTTTTGTTTTCTATGTCTGTGTTCCTATATTGTGTATATTTTTTTGGGAAGAGTGGTTTTGGAGCTCTGCCTTTTTAATTATCTTCTAGATGATTTTTTTATACAAAGTACAGATGGCGAACTAACATAAAGGTCTTGTTGATAGGAGAGGTACAAATTGGAGTGGCATAACATTAAGGTTATGCTATTTAAAAAGCACATATTAATAAAAGTCCGTACCGATCAAATCACGACCTGCTTGACTGAACTCGCGGAGAAATAGGGATGAGAATCACACCTGAAATTAGTTTCGAACTAGGAATGAGAACTCGTCAATGGTTTGAATGAAATTCACGGTTGAATATTGCGTCGCAAAAAAAGAAGAAAGAAATCGCCAAATGCGGAGCTAATCTGATCGGTTTTGGAAATATTGAAATTCAAAAAAGGAAGGATACGCTCGCCCGCCGACCTTTTTAAATACGAAGACGAGAGACGGTTACGAAGTGGGACCGGAAGACAGTTAACGGGAGTTGGATAAGGGGTTGTGGACAAATGGTGAACAAATGTGAGTGGACAAGAACCTTTTCTCTTAAAAAAATATATATATTTTTGAAATATGTAAGAAAAATTTAAAGTAATATAATCATATTGTGTATTTGTGTTCATATATAAAAAAAGAAAAAAAAAAAGTTTTGTTTTCTATGTCTGTGTTCCTATATTGTGTATATTTTTTTGGGAAGAGTGGTTTTGGAGCTCTGCCTTTTTAATTATCTTCTAGATGATTTTTTTATACAAAGTACAGATGGCGAACTAACATAAAGGTCTTGTTGATAGGAGAGGTACAAATTGGAGTGGCATAACATTAAGGTTATGCTATGTGAATGTGATTGAGAGGACATTTATAGAAGGCCTTTATTTCCCTAAAGAGGCAGGTAGTTGTCATGGGGTGAGATCATTGGGCTACCAACCGCCAACTACCACCGCCCAATGCAAAACTTCTTTTTTTTTGTTCTGATTATCATTTTTTTATTTTATTTTTTCTTCTTTTCTCCTCCACTGATAGCATCACCTGGCCCAAGCCCAAGTTGGTGGAGACCTGTATTTCAGATTGGGCATGGACCCCACACATATGCCCTTCCATTTTTTTCACCACGCCATGGAGTCCCCCCCCCCCCCCCCCCCCCCCCCCCCACACACACACACACACACACACCCCAAAGGTAGTTTGCTAATGCTAAACAAAGTAGAAGGTTTAGCGAAGATAATTACGATCGAGTTCGGATCCTTTGTGTTAATTCTATGCATTTTTCACCGTTTGAGTTTAAATCCGGACCATTTGATCAGAATTCAGATTAATCCAGTCTAAATTTGTAATGCATAAGATTCTTTTAAAATACGTGCCAATGCATAATAAACGGATTGAATTCAACCTTTAAGGCAAGGTACCTTCAAGTAATGAAAGTGAGAGGCAATCTAATGAACATCAGATCCGCATTAATATTTATATGCATTTGATCCGTACATATCTCAAAATTTTCGCACGAACCTTAATACAGATCGAATTGACTGGACCTATGTATACCGGACCGCCACACATAGACTTAATATTACCGCTTCTGTGGTCTGTATATGCCTAATGATAAACTAATAGGTGTGTTTGGCGTGGAACGGCCGAATGGTAATAAATTAAGTGGATAAACACATACCTTGGAAAAGGAATCCGTGAGAATGTTGGACTTTTGTCTTTATATAGCACCGGGTATTGTTTGCATCACTGTTGTAAATAATGGTATGCAGTTATCAGATGAACAGAATATTATCAAGCGATTAATCAGAATTATACGAATAATTTAATATTTTTATTAAACTTATGTATATATATCATAGTTTATTAAAAAATAATTTATTTAACTCATTAAACTTATCAGATAAACTTAATTTAACTTAGTTCCATTATTATAACATGACATTACGTTTATATTTTCTTAACGCATAAGAATTTTCATGTGTAAGTAACACATTTATTTAATGAAAAGATAAATTGAAGAATTAAGCATTTTTAAATACTGATAACATATTATTTGAAAGAAATGAAACATTTCAACATAAAATCACTAAATTTAGTTTATGATAACAACTTAATTTCACAAATGAATATGTCGTACTAATTGAAAAATTACATCAGTAAGTAAGAAAAATATATTGTATATAAATAACAGAAGAATTAAAAGAAAAAACATATATAAAAAATATAATTATTTCAGTACCTGTGCTACAGTACCGCACTTAGAGGAATAATATATTATGGTCCCCACTAATTATTATTCTAAAAATATATTATATAGTCTTAACTAATTGTTATTCTAAAATTCCAGCAGCACTGTTTCTTTATGGTCCCCACAAATTATATAGTTTCATTTTCACAGTCCCCGCACTTGTTCCCGCATCAATCTTTCTCTAACAAAACTAGTTGATTTCATAGGAATAAATACTTCAGTGCATAGATATAAATACTTTCAGTGCATAGATATAAATACTTTCAGTACTTAGATATTAATTCTTTCAGTGTCATATGTAAAAAATACTTAGATATTTATACCTTCGTAGTTATAAAATACTAAGAAAATAAGATATTAACACTTTAAAAAATGACATTAATACTTCGATGCATAACTTGTTATGATTCCCTTTTTGAGTTCTCCAATCATCCCTGCGTCAGCCTTCTTCTAACAAAAATAGTTAACCTTATACGTATAAATATTTCAGTGTATAAGCATAAATACTTTCAACACTTAGATATTAATACTTTCAGTGTCATATGTAAAAAATATTTATAAGTATAGGTACAAATACTTGTACGGAGAGGTATAAATACTTGCGCGACGACAAGTCTGAATGTAACGTCATCATGGATCTCATTTGAAAGAAAAAATTACGTGGGTATTAATAGTTTAGAAAAAAATATTAAAATTGTGGATATTTTGCAGTCCCGACAGGAAATTATCTTTTTGCATTTAATTTTCGGTAGTCCCCCGCAGGTACAGTACTGTCGGTACTATTATCTTCGCACTACAGTACTTGCACAATAAATAATTGTTCATCTCATAGCTATAAATACTTCATTTAGGTATAAATACTTCTGTGTATCAACATTAATACTTTAGGGAAAAAATTCGAATTGTGGAGTTTTTGCAATCCCCACAAAAAGTTATTTTTTCACATTTAATTTCAGTGGTCCCCCTGTGGGTACAGCGCGGGTACTGTTATCATCTCCCATATAAAAAAATATTAGATGTTTGTCCAAGCACAAATAAAACTACAAAACATGATTTATAAAACTTATTATCACACACTATCACAGGAAAAATAAATAAATGTGAAGATAAATATTTACTGGAATAAACAAAAATAAACGGATGATTAAACGGTAAAACGGCCGATTAATCGTTTTCATCCGCAAACATGTATCCATTAAGTGTATTCGTAACGGTTTGGCCACCGTTAACAATTAAACGACCGATTAAACAGCCGTTTTTTACAATACTGGTTTGTACCTTGACCTTCATCAATAGTTCAGAAATTTACCAGCATATTTGGAAGCAACTTGTTGCAATTTATAATTTTCGAATTTGACCGTCTTT
Organism: Carex rostrata; assembly: GCF_964058835.1. Taxonomy (NCBI): domain Eukaryota; kingdom Viridiplantae; phylum Streptophyta; class Magnoliopsida; order Poales; family Cyperaceae; genus Carex; species Carex rostrata. The sequence continues at coordinate 4,387,720 of NC_135918.1, forward strand.
ACATTTCCCCTGAAATTCTCACGACGCATCATTTAAATAAGTGCATAGTTAAAGTAAAAAATTTATGCAAAACTTAAATACAAACAAACTGACTTAAAGAAAACATTTGAGAAAAATCTTTAAAATTTGTCTTTTGGGATAAGATTATAAGAATCATTCTCCTTAAATCGGTGCAAATATATTTTTAATTAAGACATATGAATTTTTTAAAAGTTCAATAAGCCCGTTCATACTGAAATTCTATGAAGAACAATCATTTAGAACAGTGTTGTAATAAACGTCGATTTAGGTCGATTAATCGGCCGATTAGTCATTGGCGGTGATCAAACCGTCATGGATTTTCCGACTAATTGACCGATTATTTTTAATTATAACCGATTATTTCCGATTAATCGTTTGACGGTACCCTGTCCATCCGACGACTGCATACCTTTGTTTCATACCGTTGTTTAATTCTACTACAAATAAAATCCGCACAGGATAAAGAACTCCACGCTCCATTTAGTTGAAATGGAGAAGTCCATTTAGTTGTGCTTCCGCACAACTGCACAAGCGTCCACCTAAACTGGAGAGTAGGGAGATGAGCAAATATCTCATGCCAACTAATCCAGACCAAGTTTGGCAGTCATGCATTTTTTCACATGAGCTGCCACAACCCACATGCATCAGACGCATCATCAGTGGTCTAGTGCTACAAGAGAACTGGATTCTTAGTTAAAGACTCCAATGGCCAGGGCCCAGGAGGTTTTGTCATGTGGGAGTTGTGTTATCTATAATTCTCTGTGTGAGTGTTGAGTGTGAGTGTGTGAGTGGTGGGGGTTGGTGGGCTAATGACTAGTTTAATCATCAATGCCACACTTTTCCAGGTAAGGAAGGTTATGGCTGTTAGGTAGTTCTTATGTGGCCCAATATTGTCTCTCTGTGTAGTCTACTTATGCCTATTCAATTATGTTGCAATTTTGTAAGCTTAGTCAACTTGGTTACAAATGCAAAAGTTGCAAAAATAAAGTTTTGCTTATTATCTTATATGATATAAATCTAATGTAACTTTCTGTGAATTTTTTAAATAAACAATAGATTGGCATCAAAGTTGGCCTAAAGTACCCCACCATAGTATACTGTATACTCCCTTCTCTTTTGTTTGTTTATTACCCACCCTTCTACCTACCAAAAGAAACACCTCACATGTTCCCCACTTCCCCCCTGTACATGCCAAACGCTTCTAATTCTACTGGATGAAATAATGATTGCAGATTTTCAGTAGCCGTTCATGACCAGATAGTACCTGTGGCATGTTGCAATTACCTCCGGAATTACTAAACATGGATCGAGTTATTGTTTCACATAATAATTACTTTAAAATAAATAACTCCACATCTACTAAGGGTGGGAATTCGGTTGATTGATGAAAAATGAAAGTTTCAACTAGAATACTGAAGATTAATTCATTTATGAGCTATAATTAAAATTTTAAAAAATTATAGGATTTTGTAAGTATTTTGTAGAATATTTATTTAATTTTCTCAATAATATCAAGTTATAATTTGTAACATACAAGTACTATAAAAATGTAAGATCCAGTTAATTATATATTTTTCTAGTATTATACATTTATTTTTTATACATAGTTCATATTTGATCCTCACAAAAATGTAAGAATGTATACATTATTGACCCCATAATTATAATCTATGATTTTGACGTGATTGTTGTTTTAATATTAAATATTGACAAGATATGTGACCTCATTGAAAAATAATGTAACTTAGTCCCTAACTCAAAGAAAATAATTTTCACTGTATTTTCTTTCGAAAAATAAACTGTAGCTTTAATAAAAATATATAATAAATAAAATGTTCAAATGAAATCAGATAATAGTTGGGTAACTTAATTACTTAACTAAGAGGTTTGGTTTGGTTTGTCCGTTATAACGGTCACTCGCTACAGTATATCGCAGTAAATAGTTCGTCACAGAGTACTTGAACGAACCTAACTTATCCATGACCTTTAAGGCTTTAATTAACAACCACCATCCTGGACCTGGGATACCTTGTTGTCATTCACACAACCCTTATCATGACCTTTAGTTGGTTCTCTTCTTTTGGCCTTATTCTCTTACTATTCTTAATTCGCGCATAACAAAATTAGATTTTATTCTTTTTTTACTTGCTAGAGACTGCAATATATGTATAATTGCAGAAGAACAAGAAAAAAAGGTGTAATTTATATATAAAAGGACCTGATCATTAATTGCATGCAGTTGGTTGAAGTTTGATGGTTAAATTGATTACCCAATTCGGCTCCACCCAACTTTATCAACTAATTAATTTAAGAGATTAAAATTATGTACAATATGATGTATATCCTGATCCTCATATGATGTATCATGTGTCTGTGTCTACTACGTACGTATTAGATGACAAAAGTAGATCACATGCTTTATCAGTTGGTGTCTGTTAGCAATGGGTTTAATTACGATTCGTTTACAAGGAGAACTAAGAGTTTAGTGCAGTATAATGAGTTCTATTTCTTTATGGAGAATTCACATGTTCAATTCTCAATAATTCTCAAAAATAGCTTCTGAAAAATACCGAAGATATACGGAATCCTTTAATTATAAAAAAAAAAAAAGATTAGAAAAGCTGTTTTTTTAACTTGGTCATGGTACAATTAATGGTTCCACACAACAAATTCAATTGGATTTCAACATAAAAGACTATTCATGAATCTTGTCGAAATGACACTTGTATTTATTTTTTAAACCAATAGTAAGATGGTAGAAACTCTGAACATAATTAATTTTGTCGCTTTTAAATTAGAGAAGAAATTAGAATGTTGAAAAGGGAAGTTTATTTATGCATGTGGTAGCTAGACTTATCTAACTTAATTCGGTTTTATGTGCTTTTCTATTTTGAAAATTCCATCCAACATTTTTGTGACATGAGAGTACATAATATATATTGCCAGGAAAAAAATATTATTAAAAGTGCCTTGGGAACTGACATGTACTATTAAAAAAAAAACAAGTTTAGGTATTCAGAATTTGGGGTAAAAAAGAAAATATTGATCAAGAATAACCTCATTAAAGGAGGATGGATGGATAAAACTACATGTGTTTTTTTTTGTCCTAATTATGAAACTATTGATCATCTTTGCATATACTGGCTAGCAAATTATAATAATTTTAGATTTACTTATAACACAATTGAGGATATATATGTGACAAACAGATAGTTGTATTCCTTTTAAAGATAAAGGTGTAACTGAATTTGTTTGGAATGCATTTTTGTGCAAGTGTTACAAGTGTCAGAAGATTAGCATAATAATGGAGCCTACCCAAGCGGAATTTTATTTTCTTTAAATTCTAGGCCTATGCTAATTTTCTTTTTGTGGTAACTTATCAGTGCAACTATGTGCAAGTAGAGGTAGAACAAAAGGAGATAATATTAATTGCATTTGTTACATTCATCTTAAATATTAGTTAATTAGAATTTTTTTTTTTATTTGAAATGATCATGACTGACTATTTTGTATTGATGTATCTTTTATATCTTATGCGCGCGATATTGATCCTGTTTAATTAGTGCTGGTTGCTAGTTAACACATTTGAGAATTATTAATTGTTGTAACTAGTTTATTCAATATTGGCACCAAATTGTAATATCATTTTGAAGTATTAGTTTCTAATGAAACTGATGATATATCACTATTTTTTTTATGAATATTAGTTGTGGAAACTTGAAAAACTTGAATCAAGACCTTTTTAATTTACAATGACATTTCTTTTAAAAATAAAGCCTAAAAATGGAACATGCAGATAAAAACTAACTACAATCAACAGCTAGCATTTCCCACTTGGGAAAAAACAAAAATATATTCTCCCAATATAATTTCCAAACGCTAAATCATATTTAGTAATTACTCAACAAAATTTCAACAAACTCAACATATATGCTATTGCCCCTCTTCCAGTGGTGCAATAAATCTAAAAACCTGTGTATTTTGAGTTCTTTGGCAGCTACAAGCCTCATTACTGATCTGAAATCCTAGATTGTAGCACAAACACAGATTGTTAGAATACCCAATATAATTTCCACTTGATACACTTGCTTCTTCCAATTCCCTTGAAGGAGATACACTTCTCTTTGGAGATTGATATGGTAAACTTATAGAGAGGTTAAGGTCTATGTCTAGTCCATGAGAGTTATGTTTCTCTTCTCCTAAACTGTGCAAGCTGCTAGGACCTTCGGAAGATCCCGTGGGTCCCACCGCCGGTGACACAGACACTTCTATCTGATGGGTCTGATGGGTCTGCTGGGATCCACTGAAAGGCGACGCTGTTGTAGCATTGATCGGCCGGTGAGTTTGTGGATCGATGCCTCGACTCATGAGCTTCCTCTTGATATGTGTGTTCCAGTAGTTCTTTATCTCATTATCTGTCCGTCCCGGTAACCGACCAGCTATCAACGACCACCTATTTAAAAAAAAAATGATAAGAAACGGTTCCATTTTAAGAAATGTCTTTTGTATGAGAATACACGGAATAAGAATGAAAAAAAGGGCAATAATTGGTGCTTACTTGTTCCCTAAAAGACTATGTAGCTGTATTATAAGCTCATCTTCTTCTTCGGTGAAATTACCGCGCTTGAGATCCGGTCGGAGGTAATTTATCCACCGGAGGCGGCAACTCTTGCCACAACGAAGCAATCCTGCACAAGATAACCAAATTCACTTAAAATGAGTGCAAATTAAAGTAAGGAAAAATGAATGTTATATATAATATATATACAATATATATAGACTTGTCACTTGTGGGTTCTACAAATTATTATGGGATATATATCACTCTTTTATTTTATTATCTACATTATAAAAGCATCTTTGGGCGTACGGAGAAGCTAATAAAATTACATTTCTCTCTCTTCATGTGACTAACTTATTCTTTTGCATTTTTATGCCATGGGGTCGATCAGAACAGTACCAAATACTGGCATCTCTAAAAACTGAAATCCAACTAGGAATTAGTGCGTTAGCAACTTAGCATGAACATATTCTCACAACGTGACAGCATGGATATGTATTCATAACGAGAAACTAAATTAGTGTGAATGATAGAGAGAGAGTGTGTACCAGCAGATTTAGGAAGAGATCTCCAACAGCCTTCACCATGGGCTTTGATATAAGCTATAAGACGCTGATCCTCTTCTTTTGTCCATGCTCCTTTGTTTGTATGAGCTTTCTCACAGCAAGGCGACCTTCCCATGGCGAAATACAGATGACTACAAGAAGTTGAGGGGATTCAAATTATCCTAATTTGTGTTTATTTTGTTTGGAGGTAAATGATCTCTAGTGCGTATGGTTCTTCTACTCCATGCAAAGTTCGGAATCTAAGGAGCAAAAGGAGAAACAAGGAGGAAGGCAAAGGGCAAAGAAGGAGAAGGCAAGGTGGGTGGATTTATACGAACGGATGGGAAGAGATTTTGTTGGTTGCTTTCTTATCACAGCCCAACTTGTACACTGATTGGTTATCAATTGGACCATCAGAATTTGACAAAATGGTTAATTAAATTATTGGTTTGTGCATTTTACTGAGGTAATAAATTAATGTTTGAGAAAAATGGAATGTGTTTTTTAGAAATAACAAAACTAAGATGTAAAGGTCAAAGTTGAGCTTAGAATAAGTCATACTAAATAAGCCATCCGATCTTATCTATAAATAGATGACTTGAAAAAATAATTATTTTAACAGAGACCTAACAAAGATAAATGCTTACACTTCAGTTAGAAAAGGGCCTCAATACAAAGGATTTTATTACACAATCATGCTCAAATGAATATTTGAACACTGCTTCAAATTAAACTAGAAATTAAAGTTGCAATGTATGTATATAATATATATATCTAAACTCAGTGATAAAACCCTACTTATTCTCTAAAAAATAAATCACAATTTAATTTTCATCAAAGAATTAATATTTGATCTAGCGTCAAAAGATAACACTCTTCGTGTGTATTAGAAATATAAATGAAGATTATCTATGAATATTAGTATTTAGAAGATTTAGATCTCCATCTTTCACGAAAAAGAAAAATGATTTTCGTCACTCTTGATAAAAAGCCTGATGTACAATTTGGTGGTGGGAAACATTTTGAATTTAGAGGAAAGCTTGAGAGGGGTCCATTGGACCAGTGCATTTAGGCCCAGTTGACCGAGTTGGTGAGGACTGAGGAGGGATTGAGTTGAGTGGTTACAAACCCAGGGAGCTGGATTTGGTAGGTAGGTATACTTTTATGGGAGTGTGTCCCTTGTTTTGTTCCGTCCCGTTTCCCAATGTGTTCTATCAACTTTTCCATGATAAATAAAAAACAATTAGTATTCTCTACTTGCATCTTACATGATACTGCAATTTCTCTCAATCTGCTCCCCTTAAGACTGGAATTCATTTCAATTAAGGTAGCTCAAATTTTGCGAAATAAATCTGCTGTTATTCCAATCTCAACCGTTGATCTTTATTGAGATTTGTGCACGAAAAAATTTCTTCCTTGAGATTTATGCATAGAAAAATTTGAACCGTTGAAATCGAGATAACATGTTCATTCTTTGGAATAACAACTGATTTATTTCCCAAAATTTGAGTTTAGATTCGGAAAGCCTGATTTACTTTGGAACAGATATTAAAGAGATTTTGTGTATTTTTATCTCGGACCGAATTGGATCTGAATTTAAATTAAATGTTGAAGTTATCTTATAGGATCCAAACTGTATTTTAACTCTAATTTTGTACAATGCACTTCACCTCTCCTCGTGTTTTACTTCAGATTTCCTCTTCTCAAATAGGTGAACAAATCCGTGTTTTACTTCAGATTTCATCACTTCTTAGTTCTCCCCTTCCTTTTTTTCTTTTCTTTAATAATCGTGTTCTGGAGCACATTTTTATTTTGAGATTATGGATTAATGTTGAATTATTATATATAAAATATTTTTTTTATTTTTTTTATTTTATGTATCTTACTTCATATAATAAAATATTTTTTTGTCTTTTATTATTTTATGTTATCTTACTTCAGAACTTAAGTTGATTCATTCGATTTTAACCGGACATTAACTCGGTGAATCATGAAGAGCTAACATTTCGAATAAAAAGCAGCACCGATGAGAATCCAAGTCTGGACTTATTAGACAAAAATATTCGTAAAACAATAATAATTTAAAATCCATCTACGATTGGAATAATTAATTAAGTTAGATAGATTATTTCGAATGTCACCAGAATCACTCGTTTAAAAATAGTTTTCAAGTTTTCAACCATCTGATTGATCAATTAGGTTGTCTTTTAACTTATCTTATATATTATATTTTTGTGCAAACTTCTGATGTCTAATATTTTTTATTTCAGTTTGAGAAGTGTTAAGAAATTTTCTAGGAAACAACTCAATTTTTATTTAATATAGCATCTCAAATTATGAATTTTGAGTTTCAATATTATTTTCTTGAGTAAAAGTTAGAGGTCAAATCATCCAATTATTTAATATTTACAAGAGAAATTTTTTATTTGAATTTCAAACATGTGACCTCTTACGCAGAGATAGATGTCTTTGATACTAGATTAAAAGTTGATTCTCGAGCTTCCAATGTTATTGATCAATAAGTTGGTATCTTAACCATTTAACTGTTTTTTTTTTCAAATTTAAATAGATAGTATTAACCTTTAATTAACTATTATAACGACCGTAGAAGTCCAAAATAGATACTAAATAGACATTAATGTTTTCTGTAATTACCATATCATATTTATCATGTAGATATATATATGCCAAACTTTTTTGAGCGAAATGTGAGTGCAACTTTTTATTGTTTCATACTTCTTGGCCAAAAATAGCCCTTAATTAATCAGGGTTACTTTTTTTTTTCTTTTCCTAAACAATTTATTTAACTAACACCTCGCACAGTCGCACACTGACACACACTCCGCCTACGTACCTTTTAATGATAGGTTTTTTCTGTGTCTGATTGTGGGAGAAAGTAAGAGACGGAATCTCAGTACATTTGGTGACCGACCTCCCATTGTTTCCCTGCCTCTTGATGTGGAGCAAGTTGGCCTTGTTTATCAATTTCATTTTATTCTTGGGTTGATTATTGACCAAGGGAAATGACAAAGTGCATGTGTTAACATAAGCAAGTATAATAATTATAAAATATTGTGAGCAGCTTATCATGGTACTACAACAACAAAATTTAAGATGGAACTTAATTTGTGTAAAATAAGCGTCCACTAAATTTTTACTGTTTAATTTATTTGCAAAACAGAGCAATTTTAATTCCATACAAATACAATACCCAAACCGTAGAATCAAAAGGAACTCTGTTAAAAAATTTGTCTGCAAAAATAGATTGAGAAAAAAAGAAAGTAATTTGGATCCAACGTACGCTAATAATGCATATTTTTTGGGGATAATAAAGAAGTAACTAATTCGGTGTCAATTAAGAAATCAATTATATTTGAAATTAAATTAGTTCGTAGTTAATTTAATGTGCAGAATTGATGCAATGTATTGGCAAAAGCCTGAAATTGCTGCGATTAATAGCATGGCTGCCGCTTCATGGGAGTTGGGATGTCAACATACAACAGTTTCTTCCTTCAAATTTGGAGTGCACTGATTGAGTAATTAATCAATGTATAAAGACAATGTATCATGCCATCATGGTAAGAATTTAAGGCGAATTACTACTGAAACCCAAAGTGTCCCTTAAGATGTAGACCATGTTTTTTTCTTAATCTGACCAACAATATCTGTACTCTGTATACTTTTACAATATATATATATATATATAGAGAGAGAGTAATGCTACGCTACTTCGCGAATTAAAAAAGTTGTTTTAATTCGCGCTCATATCTCTAGTTTTGAAGGCCAAATAGCCGATCGAAACCGTTAGATGTTTAATCTATATTAAAATGTGCTTGGAGACCAAATTTTACATTTTTTGGAATTTTTTTACTATTTATTAAGATGATTTGAAAATTACTATCTTTATTAAAATTCTGCACCATTAAAAAACAGCGATTTTCAAACCATTTTAATAAATAGTAAAAAAAATCCAAAAAATGTAAAATTTGGTCTCCAAGCACATTTTAATATAGATTAAACATCTAACGGTTTGGATCGGCTATTTGGACTTCAAAACTAGAGATATGAGCGCGAATTAAAACAACCCGTTTAATTCGCGAAGTAGCGTAGCCTTACTCTCTCTCTCTCTCTATATATATATAGATAGAGAGAGAGAGAGGTTGGCTAAGATCAAAGTGGTAGTTCCTGAGGTTTGGTGCTACCAATTCGTTTTTTAATTTTAAAAGTTCAAAACGTCGATCCGAACCGTTCAAGTTGTTCTCCATATTAAATTGTGCTTGGAGACCAGATTTTACATTTTTCTGAATTTTTTTACTATTTATTAAGCCACTTTGAAAACAGCTGATCCAATGGTGGCTTCTGATTTTACTGTTTTGTTAAGCCACCGTTGGATCAGCTGTTTTCAAAGTGGCTTAATAAATAGTAAATAAATTCAGAAAAATATAAAATTTGGTCTCCAAGCACAATTTAATATGGAGAACAACTTAAACGGTTCGGATCGACGTTTTGAACTTTGAAAATTAAAAAACGAATTGGTAGCACCAAAGCTCAGGAACTACCATTTTGATCTTAGTCAACCTCTATATATATATATATATATATATATATTTGCAAATAATACAAATTATCTTGTTTTTAATAGCTTCCTATTTTTCATAAATGGCACCTCAAGTACTATTTTTTTCTTCCAATTTTGGTATGTGTCCTCTTTGAAATTTTATTTAATTTTTTTTTAAACTTCCAAATTGCTATAATCAAATTAACTGTACTTCTATACGATATTTCATTTTGACTCGTAAATTGTCTTATTTGGTCCCAAAATATCGGGATGATTTCTTATTCAGACTTTATAGCTGATACACTTGACATTGTCTCCAAAAGAAAAAAAAAATGGGTATTTGTTTCTTCCTTTTATTTTCTTTATTCAGCATTCCGTAATTTTCTCGTCGTGGAATTATTCTTTAGGCCTCTAATTATTGTATGAAATCGATGTGTTTTGTAATTAATTGAACTTAATCATACAAAAATGTCGATAGAAACTTCTTCGTAAATCTCAATATTTCATACCAATATTTAATAGAATCATGACTAATGAATACATATCAGAATCCAATATTTGCTACGGGTATCATTAATTATGCCTTTTTTTTCTTGATTAAAAGCGCATAGAGGTATTAGAATTAAATTGTAACTATCGTAAAAAGATGTGATTTTCCATTTAGAGGAGCAAAAGATATGGTGCATCTTTGCACTGGCACTCTCAGTTAATGCAACATTTAGAACCTTTACCAATAAATCTACCTGGTCCGGTTCCTATGTGGCAACTGCATATACAGCTATTCGTGCAGCTAAGTACGTACTTGGTGTACAATAGGGCTAACTAATTTGAATTTTTTTTTTTTTTTTTTTTTGCTTCCTACCAAACAATGTGACTATTTCAAAATCATATATTCAAAGAAAAAGGTGACTTCTTCTCAATATATTCAAATTTCTGGTCTTGCCAATTTTTTCTTTTTTAGTAAGAAAAAAAAAATGGCATTAATGACGAGAACGACTGGTACGTTTTCCTGTCTAATAGAAACATCGGAACCTAATAATTTTGTACAGATTTCAACGTACAACTGTTCAATATTCTCTCGTTTAAGACGTGCTCTTTCAAAAAAAACTGTTCAATATTCATCTAGAATCCCAAAATAGTTGGACCTCGTCTATTTAACTTCCACAATATAATATTGATAGACTATTTTTGTGCACGAGTACAAAAACGCAAAACATACATATTATACACATTTGTTAAAAAGTTCCATTCAATCCGTGTTCAAAGTTAAAAAATATTGTTTTAAAAATTTGTTCCGAAAATATAATCAAATTATACACAGTTTTACTGTTTTCAATATTTATACATGATTGTAAACAGTAAAACTGTGTATGAATGTTGGAGGATATTTTCGGAAGTTTTGGAGTACATTTTCGGACGGACATTTTCTGATGCTCCAACAATTCTATACGGTTTTACTGTATAATCCGTGTGTGATGAAAGAAATACAATTTTTTTCACATCATCAATTTGCGTCTTCATGTTATAATGGATCTCTCTATTTTTTCTAAGTCATTTCTAAAATATCTCTTCCTTTCTATGTAGGTTTGCATGATTGTTCTTTATCAAGTAAATCTAAACAAATGAGGCTAGGGTGAGATAAGGCAAGAGAGGCGATATCTTCATCGAAAAGATGATTTCCGATGATGAAACTTCAAACGGCCATAAAACAACTCTTGAGTGTCCGATTTCAGCAAATGACCGCTTTTCAGAAAGCTGGCGAGAAGATGCATGTGTTGCATGACCGTTATGCTGTTTTTCAAATTTTAGAATTGCAAAAAAACCAAGGGAAGAGGCTCAAAACTTGAGTTGAAGTTTCCGATTAAGTTTTTCATTTCTAATTTTCGATTTTTTTGTCCTTTACCATACTTCTTCTTAGATATTATTAATGTAATTATATGAAGTTTCAGATCTAGAGTTTTTTTGTTAGAATGTTATTCATGTAACTAATAATATGTGATTTAATTGTAATTGTTGTTTATATATTGGTAAATGTGGTGTTGTAGTGTTTATATTTGAATTTTAGTTAAGTGTTTTTGATATTCAAATTTAGAGTTTAATTTGAATTTAGATATAGAGTTTAATTTGAATTTAGATCTAGAGTTTCATTTGATACTTAAAAAAAAATTCTTGAAGTATACATGGTTTTTTTTATTAAAAACTGTGTAGGATGTGTGCTTTTATAGAAGGTTTTACTTTAACATCTGTGTATGATAATTTTTGACGAAAAAAATATGTCAAAAAAATTTAAATTGTATACGATTTTCAATAAAAAAAACCGTGTAGGATTAGTGTTTTTATACATGATTCAGAAACCGTGTAAAATTTAGCGAAAAATTATACACGACTCCTGTAGATACAGTTTAAAAACCGTGTAAAAGTGTGGTTTTTACCGTAGTTAGTAGCGTTTTCTGTATTAGTAGTGATTCACTACCAAATCCTTCAAAAAAAAAACCAAGATTCTAAATAGCGATTATAGCGCTATAGCTTTTAACGTCCGAAAAAACTATAGTGCAACCATAACTAGCTATTTATAATTATTATAAAAGAAAAGCGGTTAATAACGTTATAGCTTGTGAGATCCAAAAAAGCTACAACGCAGCTATTGCGTAACTATAACTAGCTATTTAGAACCTGAAAAAAAAAAAAAAAAATCCTATTTTGTAGTTCCAATTAGATTTTTCTTTTCTTTTATTTTCTGGTAGCGACCGCCTGTGAGTGGCTGAGTGCCAATTAAACCTCATAAATTGGTCTTGTTTTAGAAACATAACTGAAGCAAAACTACATTGTTGGTGCAAAATTAGGCTACGGTACTAATGTACCATGCATAACGTGTTTCTGTCTATATTAACTTTTTTTTTTTCTAAGTTCAAATAGTTGATGAGAACAGTTCGATATAATCTTTATATAACATTGTACTTGTAAATCAAATTTTACATATTTTAGATTTTTTTTAAAATTTTATAGATAGATAAAAATTTTCTAATAAAGATTGTAGACTTTTCAAAAATAGTGATTTTCAAGTTAAAACAATGATCCGAATTTATCACTTGTACCTCAGACACCTGGTGAATGGGGTGATAGGGATTCTTACACCGTGCCCTCCCTAGCAAAATTAATAGCTTGACAAAGATCATGGTGGTACCTGGTACTTGGTAGCCTGGTAGGTATATAATTATATATGATGTTAGTTCATTAAATATCTCCATCTGCCCTCCAACGTAGGGTGTACTCTACTGCTTTCTCCCGTTTTAATACTATCTTAGTTCACATCATCTGTTATTTCAACCAATTTCAAACTACTGCAATGTGGTTTTTGGAGCAATTAATAACCTTTTTTTTGTCTTCATTTTTAATTAAAATACACCATGGAATTAATTCATTGATCGACCTCATGCTTTGTAAGTGTAATACATGAGTTATTAAAGTTTTATTTAATTTATTTCTTAAAGACAAATTACTCAATGAGCTCGTGAATCAAAGATATATATATATATCTCTCTCTTTCAGTTTTAAATGTTAATTTATGGAATAATCTACAGGGAGATACAAATTTTCCAATCTCAAGTGAAATTTGACCAATTTTAAGAAAAGTACAGATGTTTTGATGAATATTCAACCTTATAATTTAACCAGCTTATTAATTTTATATGCTGTAATTTTAGAGAATCACAGAGGTGGTGTGTGCCTTATAGTATCAATTGGATCTTTTTGACCAAGTCAATGATACAGACATACAGTGAACATTCCTTGTGACCTAGAATTGAATCGTTAATAGCATAGGAATTTACTGCGCTAACATCTAATGATATGTCTACACTTAGCATAGATTGAGTGTAACTTGAAGATCAAATTACATACAATTTGTTAACAACTATACTGTTTAGGAATAATTATTATGGTTTATCACAATGACTAGCGATGGCGACATTTAGACCGCTTGATCGAATCGTATAATTTAAAAGTAAAAATTATTATTAATTTAAAATTGATATAAAATTACAAAGTATTAAAATTTATAAAAATATTTAAAGGCAGATAAATTTATCAAGAGTAATTTGGTCATTTTTTACAAACAGTAAATTAATTGTTAAGGATGATCGTTGTTATTGATTGCATAGTATGGGGTTGATTGTCAAAATTACACATTTAAGGGCCTATTTATGACAAACCAACAATTTGAGGGCCTCCCATAACAATATTCCTTTCAAAAAAGAACTATTTCATGTTCAACATGTATGATGTTCAAACATTTGAAAGACGAAGACATTTGCATTATAATCAAACTGTTTTTGTTTCTTTATTTATGTTTCTACATAACTCTAGGGCCTTGCATTGAATTTTAAATTTCTTTCACATAGAAGATATGATCTACTAGACTAAGTCTATACTATCTGTATTGAATCTGTTCTCGCCTCCAACCAATGTTTTAAAATGTGATTTTGTTCATGTATGCGGAAGGCCATTGCATACCACATAAGCAGTATGCAGATGCATATGCGGATTTATATATACGAATTTTAAAATAAAAATTCACGTATATATATATTCATATTCATATAGTTGAATTTATTTCCACATAACCAACACTTAATGTATATAAAAAATATAATAATTTGGGATGGGATAGTAAAAATCCGCATAATGCATATGAACTTTTAATTACACGCGTTGCATATTACATTTTTAATCCGCATATTCGGACCGCATATGCGGCCGCATGCTCAAAACTACATGGGAGGGACTGCATGGCATTCTGAGCACGACTGTCGACTGCATAAGCATATGCGGTCTATGCGGCCGCATTTTAAAACACTGCTCCTAACAAAAGTTGTTAATTCCCAATTTGTTAAGAGGACCTTAATTATACTTGACTTCCGTTGTTATCTATTTTCGAGTGATGCGTTTACATGTCAAATTTATATATATATAGAGAGAGAGAGATTGACTAATATGCTTTCGGTAGCATACGGGCCGAAGTGCTACCGGTCCAAATTTGAAATTTCAAAATCCAAAAAGTCGATCTGAACCGTTCATCTTGTTCTCCATATTAATATGTGCTTGGAGACCAAATTTTACATTTTTATGAATTTTTTTACTATTTATTAAGCCACTTTGAAAATCGCTGATCCAACGGTAGCACTGTTTTGTTAAGCCACCGTTGGATCAGTGATTTTCAAAGTGACTTAATATATAGTAAAAAAATTCAGAAAAATATAAAATTTGGTCTCCAAACACATATTAATATGGAGAACAAGATGAACGGTTCAGATCGACTTTTTGGATTATGAAATTTCAAATTTGGACCAGTAGCACTTCGGCCGAAGTGCTACCGAAAGTATATTAGTCAATCTCTCTCTCTCTCTCTATATGTATGTATGTATGTATGTATGTATATATTTTATATTATTTATGTTCACGTAAAAAAAATTATATGTAAATATTTTATTTTAATATTTAAGTTTTATTTGATTTACTAAAGTTTGAAATATAGACGTAATAAATAAGTATATATAATAAAAAAATTGAATCCTTGTGTAAAATAGAATTGAAGCACACACTTCACAAAATTTCCTAGAAAAAACAGATATTACAACATAAACAAGGTCAAATTTTATGCAATAAAAAGGTAATCTTTTTTTAAGTAAATCCATAAGAATCCAATAATATATAGAGATATATATATAGATAGATAGATAGGCTAATGTGTTTTCGGTAGCATAAGGGCCGAAATACACACGGTCAAAATTTAAAATTTCAAAATTCAAAAAGTCGATCTGAACCGTTCATCTTGTTCTCCATATTAATATGTGCTTGGAGACCAAAGTTTACATTTTTCTGAATTTATTTACTATTTATTAAGCCACTTTGAAAATCGCTAATCCAACGGTTTTACTGTTTTGTTAAGCCACCGTTGGATCAGCAATTTTCAAAGTGGCTTAATAAATAGTAAAAAAATTCAGAAAAATGTAAAATTTGGTCTCCAAGCACATATTAATATGGAGAACAAGATGAACGGTCCAGATCGACTTTTTGAATTTTGAAATTTCAAATTTAGACCGTGTGTATTTCGGACCATATGCTACCGAAAACACATTAGCCTATCTCTCTCTCTATATATATAATGGCTGTAGTTAAGAAGTTTTCTTGGGGGATGACCAACTTTTTATTTTTATAAAATGAAAATAAATCGAATTATTATAAATAAGATGGATTGGTTTTTTTTCGACCTCATAAATATGATCGAACAATAATTCGGCTCTATTGATATCTATTGGAATCAGATCAGTAGTTTTAAAAAATTACAGTTATAAAAAAATTGAAAAATATTGGGACTGTACCGTTGATTCCATTACAGTGGAAGCTATAAATTTAGAGTTATTAATTTACATCTCAGGTAGGAAACAATATAACTAAATTATTAGTTCGGTCTCATTGTTCTATCCATTTATTGCGAAAAACTGATAAATTAGATTTTTTTAATTTGTAAAAAAGAAAAGAAAAAGATTGTGGTGCGAGTGTGCGACCATGACAAATTTATATCTGCAATCTGCATATCCACAAGGAATCGCAAAACAACGTCACATAAAATGTGAAGACATGAAAGCTTTGTAGTGATTGAACCACACATATTGTCGCACCTTCAAAACTAAAAAAAGCACCAAAAAAAGGTCAAGAAATGTATCATAATGTTAACCCACCCACCACTACAAACAGAGGCATCCACTTCATTTATATTCATGAGGTTTAGGCAGCTGAATGCTTCTAGAAGATTTTCCAATAAAATATCCAGTCTCAGAATGCTGTTTTGAACCTCATATTATTCTTCACTTTTTTCTTTTTTTTCTTTTATCAAACTGACGGTACTGAATTCCGTACCAGTGAATTAAAATAATATGCACAAGAAATTAAGGATTGAGAAGAAAAACATATCAACCGAACTATTTTAATATTGGATTTTGATTTCAAATTTAAAAATATTAATATTGTAAAAAATAATAATAATATAACTGTTAAAAAAAAATAAAACAACTCAAGAACACAACTCCCATGAATCTCTCTTCCCTCCCTTATTTTTCATTTCTTTTCTTTTTTGATTGAATTACACAGCTCTTACATGTCTATTTATCAATTCATAAATATTTTGTATATCATGCTAAATATGAAAACCAATCATTAGAATTAATGACAAATAATCAAATACTATTTATTGTCTATTTCACTAGATATGATTGATATCATTCAATTTCTTCTTTCCTTCTTTTGAGTAGATATAGATCTTTTAAAGGATTTGACTTGATCTCCAAGTTATGTTAGAACCGAGTGTAATCTTAACAAATATAAATGAGAGATTCTATCAGACATTATTAGGAGCCAAAATCCTAAATAAAGTGCACTTCATGTTGCTTTTGCTTTTCTATTTCTTCTATTTTTGTTAAATATATGAAATTCCACAGTTTGACATTCTACCTAGTGTTTTGCTATACCCGAAACGGGTTAAACCCGTTTTACCCGACTCGTACCCGTTACCCGTTTGACCCGTACCTGTTGCCCGGGTCAAACGGGTAGACGGGTAATATACGGGCCGGACAAGGCATTTGAAAAAAAAACCCGTTGTACCCGTACCCGTCTATCCGTACCCGTACCCGTACCCGTTACCCGTACCCGACCCATTACAAAATTTGAATTTCAAATTTTTTTTGGCGGCCTCCTTTTAAAATTCAGATCCAGTGCAATTCCTCACTGAGTAGAAATAAATCTGCTACAATCCTAAGGGATTGTAGGGTCCCTCCAATTCCAAATCCAACCTTTTATTTAAATCTGCTACAATCCTAAGTAAATCTGGGCCGTTCGTTTCTATTAAACAGAAAAAAAAAAAACCTGCCCGGACCGGACCCGTACCCGTGGTACCCGTACCCGTCAACCCGCAACGGGTACGGATAATAAACGGACCGGATAGAGGTTTTGGGAAAATTACCCGTCACGGGTTTTACCCGTACCCGGCCTACCCCTTTACCCGTCCTACCCGTTACCCCTAACGGGTTACCCGAAACGGGTCACGGGTAACCCGTTAGCAAACCACTAATTCTACCTGTCCTTTTTGAAAAAAAGAAAAAGGTAACAGAATACTATTTTTTTTTTATCTATTTCGTGTTACCACTTACCAGCCACAAAGTTAAATGAGTAAAATGGCGTAAAAAATGGGGCGATGTGATGATAGATCACCAAATGCAAATTCGGATAATAGAGAAACCTAACTTATGATTATAACAAAAAGTGTCATATTATATTCATATGTGCTGCTGCTGCTGCTACTAGAGTACTAGGTGGTCCAAGCACACTAACTCAGTAACACACACTAATTGTTCTAGAAGCCCTTCTACCTACTTCAATATATATATATATTTCTCCCAAACTACAAAAGTGCTCTTAGTACGGTCCTTGCCTCCTTGGCCTAAGGAAAAGACCATTTTGGCAGACCAACTAAAGGTTTTGATTCTGATGCGACAAAGGTTACTGTTACTCCTCATAGAGTATATGTACTGTCAACACAGCATATATGCTTCAATTAAAGAGAACCTGATTTACTAACACATTCAGTTATGAACTCCATTTGTTATCTAACCAGATAATTTGTTGCTTTTGAGTCATGGAACTCAGCCGATCTCTCTTAAATTATTATCTCGTCTCTGAGAACTCAAATAAACAACCCATAAACAAATCAACGTTAATACCGCTCTGGCGCTCTTGTCTGTGTGTGAGAAGTACAGGCGGAGCTAGACTTTATGACTATGAGAGTCAGCCGTGAATGAGAATAAATCATATAAAAATTTTATGCTGTGAATGAAGATCATTTTATAGTATTCATAACATTTTACTCTAAATTATATAGAAAAGTATGTATAAATACAAAAATTTTGAAAACCAATGAGAGTCAATTGGCCCCCATTAGCTCTTGCTCTCTCCGCCTCTGGTGAGAAGAATAACACTCAGCCAAACCAAAATCATTTTGGTGACTATTTGAATTATAGGAGGTCCATTTTGAGATTCTTGTCAGATTAAAACGGACGATGCAAATCTCATTCTACACGGTAGGATACCGCAATGGATCTGAACCCCTCGTCTGTACCAAACCACTCTTCAAACGGCACCAACCAATCCCATTAATTAGGCCTGGGGGGGGTCCGTAATTAATACAATGAGCTGCACCAACCCGCTCCCACTTTATTGTTCTTTACTTTTCTCTTGTTGCAGTGCACAAATTAACCTATTTTGTTGCTGCTGCTACTAACCGTCACTCCAACCCAAAATTGCAAATCTCTAAACTAGATTTTAGGGCCAGGGACCACAGTTCTAGCCAGAATATTGCCAAACAAATATGCAACTTGAGTAGACTGTGCTACCTAGAAATGTAGTTGGGTGCAATAGGCATGAAGTACTGTAATAAACCTGCATGAATCAACTGGAATTTGTTATGTGAAATGCAATTAGGTTGTGTCATAATTAAACTAAAATACAAAATTAGGAATAGAGAGAAAAAATTAATATGAGAATAAGATTTTAGTCTGGTGGCAAAATACAACACTATATGTGGGAGATCATAAGTTTCAAAAATGAATGGAAGGAAACCTATAGCCATCGGAAATTCCAATGTTAGTACTTAATGTGACTGCTGAACCAGCCCTCAGTATGTAACTGTAATATGTTACTGTTTGTTTTTTATAGGCCATTGCCTAAGTGGTTCTGGTTCATGCACAAATTTCCATGGCCATTGGCCCATTGCCTAAGGGCTTTTCCAAAAAAAAAAAAATATATATATATATACTATTAACTAAAATGCCGCATGTTAGGTACATTTTGGGGACGCCTACTAACGAGGAAAATAATCAAACAATATAGACGCCTTCTCGATGGTTTGGAAGGTAGAATTTTGAGCTATTTGATCTTTAACCTTGCATGATGAAAGAAATGGTTAGGTTTAACAAAAAATGAAAACTTCTACAACTGGAGTATCACCTAACTCCATTTATTGAATTGTATCCCAAAAACATTAAATTCAAAGACAGCAACAGGTGCTGCTATTACTCTCACTGAAAGCTTCTCGAAAAAAAGCTCACTCCATAATACAAATAGTACGGATAGCTTCCGAAATTTTCATTAGTTGATTTCAATTAATAATATTGTAACTTTTTTTTAAAGCCTCACAGAAGCATGAAGTCTTGAGAAGAACTCAAACTCTCAACCTTTGATTAACCAGTTTAGAACTTTTTTCCTAACCAAGCGCCACATCTCAACCAATGAGAATCAAGTTTGTTTTTTTTTTTTTTTGAGAAATTGACAGGGGCTGCCAGTTAAATTACATCCTGCAACAAATATCCACTATTACAATGAAAATAAGCTAAATACCTAATATGGACACATTATATCATCCCACTTTAGATGAAAAAGAGGAAATTACCTCGTTACTTTCTTTTTTGAAATCCTAATAGAAGCTATTAGGTGACTCGTTACTTTCTTGACATTTTTTTTTTTTAATTCATGCCTCGATAAGGTTCTAGATCTGGTGTCAACATAATTCTCTGTTCTACCTACTCAAAAACATTCCAAGACTATAAATTGCCATTATTGACCATACAATATGACGTTTTAGATAAATTACAAAGGAACAAAAAACACGATGTCAGTTCATACCCACAAAAATGGATATCCAAATGACCTTTAAAATCTTTTTTTAATGTTAGCATATTCAAATTATTATAGTGCCATATACTTTTAACTTAATTAACTATACAGTCTGTTTTGTTGATTACAAAAATCCACAAAATCCCCCTTAGTTGTACAATCAGAATCCTAAGTCAAACGAAGGGCCATGCAAACTGTCTGTTTTATCCTTCAGTACTACTGAATTAGCATTGGAATTCATAACAGGTGGTGGCTGTGTTGCCGCGGTGCCGGTCTTTGCCTTCTGCCTTAGTAATTCAGTTGCCTGGGCCTCCACCAAATCAAGATCGATAGAATTGTAGAAATCATCATCATCATAATCCAAAATCTCAATCGGCTTTTCATTTGGCACAGGAATTGGTTCATCATTTCGTTGGAAGTTCAGCTTCCTCTTTCTAGTTTCGAGTTTCTTTGCAAACTCTTCTTGTAGGATGTTGGCATTACTTGACAATCTGTTGACAAGACCAGATCTCCTTAAGTCAGATTGATGGGTCAGGGAATTACAATCGATCGATTGCAGGTGGGAACTCTGTGGTGCTTGGTGTGGCCCAGGTGTGTGGGTTTCTGTTGAACCACTCGTGCTTGGTCTCGAGGACGAGTTGTGAGGGGTGGAGAGGTGTCTTGGCAATGTTTCCATAGGAGACTGAGTTAGGAGCGAACGCCTGTATTGAAATTTGATATTAGAAACACAAGTCAAACATTAAAACTAAACATATTAACATTACAATGCATCCATCACAAGGACCTATAATGAATTAATGATGTCTCACGCATCTTGCTTGTGTACAGTCTCAGATTAGATAATTTATCGGTTAGAAGCAGTAGTACCAGTACAGCACCAACTTGCCAAAGCAGCAATGAACGCCTATTGAGGGGATACTGGCTGGATTCAGATTTCATCAGTTAATCTTTTCTCTTGTCCCTAGCTGGCTACCGCAATGATTGGATTGGGTCTAAGGGTACCAGTATGACTTTTAATAATTTACCTGTAAAAAGCCAACATATCACCACTAGGTTCGGCTTCGGTGCTTCTCTCAGAAGGATTTGTCGTATCATCAATGAAGCTATCTTCGTAATTGTCCTCGTCTTCACTGCTCCCCTCATCATCTGATACAGTTGCATCATTTGAAACCCTACAAACAAATCATACCAAACCAACAAGCAAAAAATCCAAATTAATCAACATATGAGCATATGATTCAAAGAATTTTCAACCACAGCTTTGTAAGAAAGCCTATTTCCTGGCAATAAATATAAAAATTGTTAAACAAATAGTACAAATCAGATACAGAAACTTACTCTGCTTCATCTTCGATGAATGCTCTATGCTTCTCCTTTTTACCTAATGCCCAATGTAACCACATGAGTTTTATTCATGGAAAAACTGAACTATAATAAAAGAACTAGTAAGGTGGTTTCAAATTGGGGATCTGAAGAAACTGAATCATCCCAGTAAAAGATTATTAGTACCAGTAAGGAACAAAACTAATCTTGTACAGATAGAACCAGCACAAGAATCATAGCTATAGATCCAGCAGTTTCAAATACCACTGCATTTTGGTGAAATAGGAAAATGCATCTGCCATTAGTTCGTCATAAGATAATCAGTAGTTCAGAACTATCTATCGTTGACAATGTGGTCAACTACAAAATCAAAAATAACCTTAATATGAAAATCCAAGATACGATATGGAGGCAGAATCAAAGAAATCTACATTAGATTAGATTTAAAATCGTATGATATATATTTTCATTATAAATTAGTTTTGACATTTCATCATTCCAATCCCTTCATTAAAATACAGCAGTAAAGGTATTAAAAACTAACCAAACCCTGAGCCTTTTTCTGAATCTTTGATACAATAGGTCATTTTTACAAATAATGAAAAAGTAGATGCACTTACGAACTTTTTTCTAATAGTATACAGGTTCTCATGCAAATTTCTGAAGTGCAAGCGTCCAATGAAGCAATGAATAAAGAATTTAAGATAAAACAGTACCATATCAATTTGTGTAAATACCAAAAAAATGCAGTGCTATTGAAACTTTTACTACCTTTGTCAGCTTGTTTTTTGTTCAAAATAGCCCCATCAGCAAGTCTATTTTCCTTTCTCAGAGTACCCTCACAACTCTCTTCCAAATCAGCACACACACGTCTTTTGACTACTTCCCCTGCTTTCCGCAACCTCCTATACTTTGGAGGTCGCTTGACTGAGCTGGATGCCCCACTTCCTGACATGACCCGCCAATCCTCACTTGAGCTTTCTCTAGTATGCTTTACCAAAGGAGTATACAGTTTCCCATTCATCTCAACTTCAATATCTTTCAACTGTGATGCCATTACTCTAGGGGAGTCAGTATTTAAAGGAAAAGGGGTAGATTTGACCATAGGAGACTCTGGTACAATTCCCTCCTCCATGTAATGTGTCAGTCTCGGGCTCAGATGCATTTCTTCTTCATTGTCTCCCAACTTGCCACTCGGCGAGTCCAGGTCTGCTGTCTCAGTCATTGGTACATCTTTTGGTAAAGTTGTCTGCTTGTTGAGAAATGAGCATATGTTGAATGGAAAAGAAGGTAAGGTCAAGACTGAAACATGACCACTTGGATCAACGGTCATGAAATTTTCCCCACCAAAGAGGAAATAGTGGCATTGAGGCTTGGTATTTGTTATGATTTCTGGGATACTCTGTCCAGGTCCCTTCATCTCCATAAATTTTACAGGAGACTGTGGTTCTAGATTATCAGGCTCAATGGGGAATTCTGAAAAGATTAAAAGAAATATAAGAGTTACAGGAATATCTCTATCAGAGACAAAACTAACTGCTTTCTCCTCATAGGTTAACTATACAATGTGACTCTATAAAGTCCACACTTAAAACAAAATTTATATGGAGAGCCCACACCTAAACTTTGAGAAAAATCTAATATCAGATCCTGGCAGATAGTAATAGAGATATCTTGCTCACAAAATTTGCCAACATTCCAAACTTGACCCTATACCTAGAGTTTTCAATTTAAGTACTGTGCAAAAGGAAAAGATAATAGATACACATGCACATTGTTCTTACCCCTCAAAGCAGGTACACTCTCAGAACAGGAGCTTGGGCTTTCAGCCTGGAAACCAAATTAAAGTTTAATCATCCATCATTTAAAAGATAAACACAGAATGCATCTGCTACAAGTTCAGCATATAACTTTCTATACAAAGGAGATTTTTAGAAGAGATTCTTCCTGGGGAGTGTTTCCTGTGCTTGACTGTAACACTGGCATAATAAGATCAAACGGAAAACATACATTCAAAATAAAAAAAATTATACAAAAAATTTTCTGTGTCGACTGTAACACTGGCATATTAAGATCAAAAGGAGAACATACATTCAAGATAGGCTCAGATTTAAATAAAGGCATGCCTTGTAGCTGTTGCATGGCATCTATAAGCATATTTGTAGTTCTGATCGAATGATGGACCTTGTAAACGACTGAAGGAAGTGTTTGACAGCCTGGGAAGGCAATCAATGAAGGCTTCCAAGTGTTTTCTCTTGAATCATTGAAGTACTTTTCAATCAATTCTCTCTCTTGATTTGATATTTTGTTCAATACAGAGAACCTAGTTGCTTTCTCAGCTTTTCTTTTCCCACCTTGAGGAATGTATTTTTCAATGGATATTTTAACATGCTGAACCTCTGGTTTGTACACATGTGGAATCTGTGTATTTATAGAGTAAAAGTTAGATCTCCAGAAATCGAGTACAAAAATTGGTTTTAACGTATTACTAACTTTCTCTTCAAAAGTAGTTACAAACTGGATACTGGTACAAATTCCCTCAATTTAAGAATGAGAAGAAAAAAGATATATCAAGGGAGGAGTGGCCTACTTATATCAAGAGATTCATTGAGGACAAAATTGACAATGTAATCCAGAGAATGCCATTTTTATCTTATTAATATAAGGCTGATGATTGCTTACGTATATATTACACAAAACCTTATTTTCACGTCAGGCAAATCTCAGGTGTTATCTGGAAACACATAAGATTAATTTAATTAATTGGAATAATTTATGAAAAAATTATAAGCTCTATATACATACCATTCTTGGACTTGAATGAAAGTCAAAACTTTTGCTTGCGTTTCTCATATGCTTTTTTATTGCCTTACTCTTTTCCAGTTTTCTTTTATAAGCTTTTATCTCTGATCCATCACAGGCTAGAATAAGTGCCCATAGTCAAGGAAAATAATAAAAGAACTTTTATTGAAGTATATGTTGATTTAGTTGCAAAGATGATTGTAACGTAAAGTACAATGTGTATATTGTAAATGATAACTTGCTGTGTTTTCCTCGGAGACAGAAGTTCTCTCTGCAAGTGCAAAACCCTGCCCAGTTGAGCTTTCTTTCTTTATATTTTGTTTCCCTGTTTCTTGTTATTGCATGGATACCGGCCGAGATCGGTATAAAAATAAGTCGCATAAAAAGGATATCAACTCGTCCATTATTCTTTCTTCCAGTTCTTCCCATGCGTTGAGTCATCCTTAAAGGGGATATATTTGCATCAAAGCATATAACAAGATCAACCTCCATAATATCTAGCCCTTCTTCTCCTATTGATGTGGCTACTATCACATTATAGCCACCACTTCTAAACTTCTATTACACATTAAATTAAGCATTTTACATGAAATGAACCTACATTGCATCAAGCTGAGAAGTTCCAAATTTTAAGTGGATTGGAATCACCTGTAAAACTGCTTGTTGAGTTTTCTGTGACTGCCCTTTTGAACCTTTGCCTGCACCAGGTTCACATTCAATAAGTAATTTATCTCTAAAATGATTAATGATCCATATTTCATACTAATGGTGATAAACTAATATTTATTCCTCAGAGATGTTGCATTCATATGATCATCTGAAAGTAAAGCTTCCTCCAGTTTTATATTTTCTTCACTTTGTAGAAAAATGAAATAAACAAACCTGAGCTCTGACCAATGAATTCGGTTGCCTTAACAAGCTCACCCATCTTTGCTAGTGAATCCATTATATCTCTGAAACAGTAGAGCATAATCACATTCAACTAATGTAAAATGCTTTTGGAAGAAAATAAGAAACTGAAAAATACTTTTTGGCAGAATTTCATCTGGACCCCCAATATCAAAGATATATAATCTTTCATCAATGTGATAAGCCCTTGCAAAACCACCAAATCAAGGATATCCACATTTAATCTTCCATCAACAAGATGTTTATTTTTCCATTATTTGAACATTACCGTAATAAAAAAAAAAATCTGTTTTCTCTGCTAGAGTATGGGGCATTGGGGCTAGGATGATATAGCAAGCATATTTTGGAAAGACAAATTACAAAAGTATCCAAGTATATAAAAAAATGTATGGTGGTTTAGTTAGGTAAAATGGTCTTGCAAAATTTATCTGGAGATATTGGCAGAGTTTAAGTAATTTTAATATGGCTTAAATTTACCTAGTCTATAAACCAAGTAACATTAAGGGTATTCATAATATATGATTAACTTTACAGAGGCATTTGTGATATTTTGGTGGTTTCATTCGGAAAAAATGATGCTTGTAGAGCTTTATATGATATCTTGACATTTTCAGGGGTGCATATGAGAAACAATCTTTTCTTTTTCAAGTCATTAAAAAGAAATTGTTTTTAAAGAATTTGAGGCTAGAATCAGAAGCCAATATTATTTTGTGCACTGAATATTGAAATCTTTTTAATACTCAGCAACAAATGCTTCACGTTTAATCATATTTTTATCAAGAAATAGTTAGCATGAAAGCTAGTCGAGTTGATTAATTAAAAAAGAAACAGAAACTGAAAAAGAACCCAACGTCTTCAACATATAAAGAAATGTTTTTCTTACCTGACACTTCCCCTAAAATTAGAAAAGATTATAACCCTTGAATCTTTTGGATCTTTTAGTTCTGCAATGGAAAATACAAAAAAGAAGAGAGAAGAATGACAGAAGCCCGTGTTGTTGTCAAATCTTAGCAAATGACAATATCTACTAGTGATTGAAAATTAACAACCAGAAATACTTAAAGATAAAGTCATTGAAAGACTGCAGTTCTTAATAGTGACTAACAAGGTAAATATGAGTGAGAAATGAGGGAAGAAAGAGTTACTGAAGTGGTCAGTGAGAATCTCCATCATTTTTATCAACTTGGGAAATGGCGCGCCATGGGAGAGGTTTTGTTGCATCAAGAGCTTGATCTTCGCCAATGTTTCTGACTTTGACATCCGTGCCGCAAATGACCTTTGCAAATAAAAATCCTATATATATTCTTAATTTTCTCTTGATCTATGTTTACTAGGGGGTTCTATAGTTCTTGTTGTCTATGCAACTTTTGTTTCCCTTCAAACATTAGGAACTGCTGGTCAAAACTCAGCAAGCGCTGATTACATGACCATTGATCCCAAGCAAGAACATTTACTGCTTAGATGCTAGTAGCCAAAGAAGTTTCTCTGCTAAGGAACAATGAATGCATGTCCAGCTGAATTTGAAAAGAAAATAGAAATACCTTTCTTTGAGCTTCTCGACAAGCATTTCATATGCTGGCCTGATACCATGGCCTGACAGAAGCTTCCTTAAGTGGTAAAGTGTGATAAGGGTGTAAAATGCAGAGTCGATCTCTTGATGTTTTTCTTGGGGTACATCGGGTGGAGGTGCTTCCTTGAACTTTTGTTTCATTGTCACCATTTCACATGGGCTAAACTGTAATTAACCACAGCAATGTTATATTTATATGGTGAACAAGGAAAAGAAAAGAAAAGAATCACTTCATAAATTATATTAATGTTTGTATAATACTTTGAAGTTACGTATAATAACCCGCATATATTTGCATCCATCGCCCAACAAGTTTGAGATATTCAACATATTAACCAACAGTTATATTAATGTGATGGAAAAGAGTCAAAGACATTCTTTTGTAGTTTGAACTTTGTGCCTGCTTGTAAATTATTTTTTCCCAAGGGACCAACATAGAATGAAACAATATAATTTAGACATCAGTTTTTAAGGTCTGTAAGAGCTATTTAGGACAGTTTGGCTAGGTTAACACAAATATTTTAGGAATCAGTTTACTATTTAACTTAATGATTTTGAACTGTTCTGTGGCTTCCAATAAGAATAAAATAATTTGTATTGTTCATGAAAATACCCTAAAGCAGAAGAATAGGAAACATACAGTTGAAATGTCCCTGCGATTAAGAAGTCCTAAAGTACCAAGAAAAGTTGCATATGGTCGTATTACATCCAACAATAGGTTATTTATTGCGGTTGCATCTTCTCCTAGTGGTACCTGTTACACCTTGATGATAAGTAAGAATCATACAGTTCGTAATTCTTGTTCTTCTCAATCCATAAAGGTAAAAACAAAGGTGACACCTGTATAAGTTCAAGTTCCCTGTCGTGCACATAACGCTTGACATCTGGGTCATCTTCATCACGATATTCTAAGGTAGAGATCGACAAATTGTTTATCACATCTTGTATTTGAGGCACTTTCGCTGGCACAGAGAATAAAAGAAGAAACAAAAGCCATAGCTAATTTTAGGGCTTATTTAAAAGGTACATTACCATACTCGTAAAAAAATATACCTCGCTTGTGCATTTAACACCAAGGTTAACACTTATGCAAATAACACCCAACTGCTAAAAATAAGGTAAAAGCAAGCAAAATCAACTACATTGCCTGTAAATATCTCAATATAAACTCACCAACTCGATATTGGCCAGTTCATTAAACTAGTAACAAAATATCTATCCACTTGGCTTGATTTAGTTCAATTTGGGACTCTTAATGCTTAGGAAAAAAGGGCTTTTTTAATCACAGTTAAATGAACAACCAATTTCAAGGCAATATTAACGAAAATTACAAGAGACAATAATTATTAATTTGTGAAAAATCTGAGCTCTCTTTTTTTGGTAAAGGAGAAAAATCTGGGAGTTTATTTATGAGAGTCAAAATGTTGACAAGTAAAATGGGCAATCTTACACCCAGGAGTGGCAGTCAGTGCAAGTATCCTCAGTAACACAGGAACCGACATCAACTACATAAAAAAGTTACTGTTAAATTTAAATAGTTACAGATTATCATAATGAACTCTCAGTACTTCAAAGATAAGATGTAAAGGTACCTGACGAACAGCAACACAGCTGGCAAAGTTGCCATGAGCTCGGTGGGCTTCGTCAATTACCAAGCAAACAATTTGTTTGACCAAGCATATGCCTGATAATGAACACATGTTTAAATAACTTAAAACACTGTCATGCCCCAGACAGTAAGGTGACTATCGAGGCAATTCTTCACATACCAGGTAAATTAGACACCATGATGGAAATAAAAAAAAAGACTATTATTTAGCTGGTGGGTTCATATTTTTACTACTATTACCAAGTTGGACAGTAATTCATGGTTATGGTTCGAGTGTATCAGCTCTTATGGTGTTATAATTTTCGATGGTTGATTAGTTACCTATCTCCATGTGTAAGCAAATGAACTTGAACAAGACTTTAATTCAGGAATTTGTCAAAACATAATCAAGTAGTTTACAATTTCATATCTTATTATATTTACCATTCTCGATATCTTTCTGAAGCACTTGAGAGATATTAAAAAACATTAGTAAATACTCTTATGTACAATTTCTCATCTTATTAAATTTACCATTTTCGATGTCTTTCTGGAGCACTTGAGGGGTCAAAAAGAAAACTCGTTTTGACTTCCAATACTCCGCTCGCTTAGCTGGTTGGACGCCACCTGTCATATATATAGTCCATTCCTGCAATCAGTTAACCCTTATTTATCTCACCAATATATAAATAATAAAACAACAGAAGCAATTTAACAATCATGCGTTCAAGCATTCATATCATGCATTACCCTTATTTTGTCAGACTATCCAACCACTTGAAACTTGTTTGTGAAGCAGTTATGTGCTTACTTGAAGTTCAACATCCAGCACAAAAAAATATGATATTGGCTTATCTGTACTGGCTGTAAGGTCCTGTACCAATATTTAAATTAAACAAGAAGCATTAATAGCACAATACCTGTGGTATGCCCACAATATTGTGGCATGCTTCAATCTGTTGCTCAACAAGAGGACGAGAAGGTGCTGCGAAAATGATCTTACCTAATTTGAAATAAAAAGGGATGTTGGTTATTAAAAATTCATGAGTTTGCTTATATTCAACAAGAAAATTAATATCAAATTTCACTTTACCTTCTGGAAACCATCTAAAATAGTTCAGCATAACTACAGCAGCAATAAGAGTCTTTCCGAGCCCAGTTGGCAAGGCAACAAGAGTATTTGTAAATAGAGCTATCTTAGAAATTAAGAATTGGTATTCCCTCGTAGTCACATTAGCTGCAGAATAAAAAACAATGAACAGACAAGTTTTAATCTCTGTAAAACTGTAGTCTTAAAGACTGAATTCTTGTAATTTTGTACCAGAGAGGTGCTAATGAACTTGAAGGCAAATGCTTGGTACTGAACTGACTGGGTTCAGGAACAGTTAGAACTAGCTGTAGCAGGAACATGAATGAATGTTATGGTCATTGTTGCTTTGAACATGTCTTAGTTCCTTTTTGTGAAAGAACTGCATTCATGGTCCTGCATGTAATAAAGATTAATTTCGGTTTAGGGAACACATTGCGCTCCATCAGTAAAATAAAGTTTACCGATCATAAACTACTTAATTGTTTAGGGGCCAAAAATGGGATTTGACCAATAATACAGGCAAATAAGAAAGATAAGCAGAAATTACTGGGATAGATCCATGTCTTAGCAGCTTCTGGGTCAATTGCAACAGAAGGAATCTGATCTTCAACCCCTGTATTCTCCTCTCTTTGCACATCAGACACACTCACACTTGCCTCGCAAATCCTTGATTTAACAAAACCCTCGTTTACCGTTGTCCTCTTTGTGAATGAATCCACAAATCTCTCGAGGGTCGATTGCCTCACCTTCCCACCCGTTTTGCTACTGCTAGGTTTTAAACATGTATCGCTCGTTGAAGCGGCATGCGGTTGCAGATTGGAGGTGGATGCAGCTACCGCTTCACATGCAGAATCAATTTCTCTTACCGCCGCCTCCCAATCAAACTGTCAGGAAGTAAAAAAAATATCGTTAATGCCTGATTAGTACTGCAAGGATTTTGCGGCGAGGAAGGGTGAAGTGTTAGTAGAAATGGGATTAAAAAAGATGGAGGCTCACGTCGTCATCGTCGAGTGGATTATAGTGGGAGGCCATCGGTCGAACAGATTGTGTGCTCCTCGCTTGAACGGGTGCTTCCCGAGAGTATATCGAGAGGCGAAGCAGCGTCACATTTTGGCGGGAAAAGGGGAGTGTGAGATCGAAATTGTAGCACGGTGCTAGGGCTGTCTATGATCGGATTCGGGTTTAGAGTCATGAACTCATGATGGCACGGATCGGGTTGGGCCTTTATGAAGTTCAGGTAATGCGTTCTTTTGGGTTTTGAAATTTTAGGCGCAGTCGCCTGATCCGTGATACTTCGTATCTCTTCATTTGACTCATTTGATACAATTATTATATAGTCCTGGAGCGGATCCAGAATTTCTGTCAAAAAAGAACAAAAAAATATCGAATCGGATTTAAAATCATTAACTAATTGAGTACTCGATAAAAAAAATATATTTTGACTTATATTTTCCAATGCTCTGACTTATAATTTCTTATTCTTTAACTTATAATTATAATTACCAATCATAATTCAATAAATTTATTTTGATTTTAACACTAAATTTAATCCGAATTACAAATCAAACATTCAGAGGGGCAAAAAATTTTTCAGAGAGAGACAAAATCGATCGATACCAATAAATCACCACTAAAGCTCGAAATCCAAGAGGCGTGGTCTACTCTGGGTCCACCCTTGGTCTAGTCTTGATTTTCTCGGAACTAAATCTCCTGCTCTTCAAAAATTATGTTCTTTTATGTTATTCTCTCTATCTTTCTTCTCTTCATCTCTCTATCTTATCTCTCCTTCTCTTTTGAAGAGAGAAAGAAAATGGAGAGCAAGAAGTTACTATTTTTATTAAAATAGCAGTAGATTTTTTTTTTGAGAAGAAATTTAGGAGTCTAGCTCCTATATTCCATTAATAACAGACACCAGTGGTGTCCAGAGTAATAGCAGTAGATTTGGATCAGGTTTTCTCTATCCAAGGCGAAGGCGAATGGTAGGTAAATCAAGATTAAATTAGTATCCTATGAGGTAACATAAATTTTGAGTTTAGATCTGGACCGTCCGATCTACTTCAACAAGAATCATATCCTGTGCATTCCATCTCATATTAGATTGGTTCGGATTCTGATCGAATGGTCCATATCCAAACTCAAATATTTTATACCTTCCAGGATTTGGATTCATGGTCAGTAAATCTCAAACTCGTACATGCCCGGGTTCGAGCAGCTGGAACCGGAACTCCTTGTCTTTACCAAATTTGATAGTTTTGCTTAAAAGTACATGGTTTTTTTTTCTTTGGATCGTTTCATCGTTCAATAATTTGATTTTAATCATTTTCGTGTTGGGCTGGAAAATACATATTTTTTTGACGCGTTATTTTGAGTTTAAGAATTTAAGAAAAAAGTTACCCCTTCAAAGTTCAAATAATAAAATACCCATCGGGTCCTTGAAAATGCAATTTGTCATGACTTTTAGAATTGAGAGTGTTTGAAATATTATTATAGTTTTATTTTGAATACTATTATTTCTTTTTATTGATACGTATGTGCATAGCCATCTGTCCCGTTACAATTTTTGGAATTTTTTTAAGTCCATTGCTTTGGTTTTTGAAATTTATTTCTCATTTACTTGTCGGATGGTCGGAACACTTGGATCGAGCAAAAGATCTTTGTTCGAGTCATTTTGATTTCTATTTTTTTAATTTTCACATTTAAAAAAGCATTCCCTCAAAATGATTTTTATGCTCACTCGTTGAAAGTGTTTTTTTCCCCTCAAATTACATTATTTTAGCCTCATGTGATCAACCAAAAATCAAGCTCTCATCCAACAATGTAGGAATTGACAGTTTCAGAAATGTAATATTTTTCCTTTCAAAAAAATAAAATACTAGTTTTATTATCTAGTTGATTTGGAGCAAATTTTGATAAAGTTGTTAATTTTTTTAATCATTAGACTCGATTATTGTCTATGATTTTTAGTAATACTTGGGTACTGGATTTGTCTTTTTTAGAAAGGTTTTAACCAATGGGCCAGCTTTAATTTGATTTTTGTAAATATCAATTCAGTCTGAATTATTAGAAATAAATAAGTCTATAATTCAGCATAAAAACAAGGCATCAATTTATTGAGTGAGTGTTTAATATCCATAACGAAAATTCAATTCTAAATTCGAAACTTAAAATAATAAGTTGACCCAATTAATTTTAATTGAATAAAGATCCGCTACAATAAAGATAGATGACTAATGGCATCGACAACATCATCTCTCTCTAGTTTGTATCCTCTGCATTAACTCAAAATGAAATCTTTTGAGTTAATACATATGGACTACCAATCTGTTTTAAATTTTGTGCGAATTAGATTCGCACAAATATTAAAGAGCTCATGTGCTAAAATTAGACGGCCAAATTGGTTCCGTTTAAAATCAAACGGTCAAAATACATTAACTAAAAGATTATCTTTTGAGTTAATGCAGAGAATACGTGTTCCAGTCCCCTCTCAGGCTCTCAGGATATGTTTTATTTCGGTGATATTTTTATTTTGCAGATTGCTCGCTAACTTAGATGCCAAAATACGAAGCACATCTTATGAAATTAAATTTAAATTAATTTTAACTTTTTGTTTATAGCACATGAAATTGATTTCATTTAATTTTGCCCATGCAAAATGCTCTTATATTTACAAGTGTACACAACTATCATGTAATTACTCGTGAGCTAGCTGTACTGGTCTCCACTCTCCAGTCGAAGCATTCCGGCAGTGATGCATGCCTATTTATAATGAGCGAGTCTACGATACTATGCATATTACGATTTGTTATTGTGCTATGGCTCTATATTCGAGTTTTCAAATCCTAACGGTCAATCCGAATCGTTCATCTTGTTCTCCATATTAATATGTATTTGAAGACCAAATTTTACATTTTTTGAAATTTTTTTACTATTTTTTTAGATTTATTGAAAATCACTGTTTTTGGATGGTACAGAATTTTCAGATCAAGTGATTTTCTAAATATCTAAAAAAATAGTAAAAAACTTTCAAAAAATGTAAAATTTGGTCTCCAAATGTTAGATATGTACTAACAGGCCAGAATATTTTTGGCCTTAATTAATAAGTTAATTAATTATGGATTAGGTATTTTTGGGCTGCATCAAACATGGGCCCGAAATAATCTGTTTTCTGATATGATCTGATAA
This sequence comes from Carex rostrata, assembly GCF_964058835.1. Classification (NCBI taxonomy): domain Eukaryota; kingdom Viridiplantae; phylum Streptophyta; class Magnoliopsida; order Poales; family Cyperaceae; genus Carex; species Carex rostrata. The sequence goes on from NC_135918.1 coordinate 4,421,591, forward strand.
GATATAATTGGATATGCATATCTGAATGGGTGCGAACTGAAAGGATGCAATCAACAGAAGTGTTGTATTATAAATATATTACATATGCTATTTTCGGAAGTGCCTCCAGAAAATCTCTATCTCTATTTTCGGAAGAGAGTTTTATCTCTCTCTGTTGCATTGTTCGGATTAAAAGAGACAGAAAATAAAAGATTAGAATTTCGGTTTTATTGGATGAAAACCGAAAATCAGATCTGTCTGAATTCGCTCTAATTCAGATACCGAAAAGGAAAACAGAAAGACAAGAAGGGGACTGCAAGTTGGCGCTAGCACTTTGACTTGCAGTTGTTCGTCAACCTGTTCGTGTGGATACTAATAGAGACGTGGCTGCAGTTGCTGTTGCGTGGATCCGACACAAGGTGTGCGAACCAAAGAAGATTACTGCTAGGACTTGAAGTTTCCGCTGCGCGTCTAGTGGTAAACTCTGTTTTAATCCTAGGATTAGTTTTATACTTGGATTCTGGTTTTCGGGTAGCGAACAAATCTTGAACTGTTTCGAATTGTTGCACTATAACCTACCCGAAATTCCTACACCAAACACATATTAATATGGAGAACAAGATGAATGGTTCGGATCGACCGTTAGAATTTTAAAACTCGAATATAGAGCTGTAACACGGTAGCAACCCGTGATATACATAGTACCATAGACTCACTCATTTATAATTTATAAAGTTTTCTTATTAAGAAATTACTTTCAAAAGTCACGTCAGTGAAATAGCCGAATTTTATTGGCTTTATAAAAGTAGCGCTCCGCCTGTTTTTCTATGCCCCTATCCAATTTTGTAAATTTGAAAAGAAAAGAAAAAGATAGTCCACTTTTTATTTTTTGCCGCTTCTTACATTCGAGGACCAAAGTTTGCTTCTTTTTTTTTTTCAAAGAATAAGATGTTAGTCCTCTTCTTATTTTGTGTCTATCTCTCTTATAAAAAAAAAAGAAATATTTTTTTTACGAGAGATGGACATAAAATAAAAAGAGGAGGATTCTCTTATTCTTCCGTCACATTCGAAACAAAATTGTCTTTATATTCTGTTAATTTTAAAATCTCTATTGCGCAGGTTTTTTTTTCCCACATTTTCGAGATGTACTTGTTTACGATGCTCATGCCAGGATCTAACAAGGTCAATTTGCTTGACTCAGAAATATGGTACACCGTCTTGTGCTCACCTTACGACAAGAAACCAGAGCAGTTTGAAATGATGATCGAGAAGATGGATTCGAGACAAGAAATTGATTGGATAATGGAAGGTGAAAAAATTATCCTCACACAAAAGATGAAATTTCTCAGCATAGAGAGAGGGAATCAAAATTATTAGACGGAAATTGATAGAACTCAACTAAGTAAGAACGAGAAATGTAATCAAATGGTGAGAATAGATTCAGATTGAAAATATCAGTGACATTTCTTAGCTGTGGGTCCGACGTGTCGAAGTGTTGACTGTGTCCTCAAATTGAGTTGACCGTTTCCCACGCATGTCCATTGACTTCATTGTAAATAGCTTCCCCCACCTACATCCGCACAGTTTTCTGATTTACCCAAGCAAAAGAGAAAAACAAACTCCGGCCTCTTCCTCGCGACCGCCTCGTCACCCGCGAATTTTTCTACGACGGGGAATTCCGCCGGCCGCCGGATCTCTAGCCGGAGATCGGCGATGTCTACTCCATCACCCTCCACTCCGACCCCCGCCCTCGCCGCCGCCGCCTCAAACGCTATTCCGCGCGGCGTTTTCGATCCCTGCAGCTTAGCTACTGTCGCTCCGCCGTCCCCGCCTAAGCTCTCACTGGAGCAACTGAAGCAATGCTCCGAGGCGCTCTCCTTCTTCAAAAAGAAGGTGAACAATACGGCAACGATTACACAGGAGTTCAGTCGGCTACAGGTAATCTTTTGATTTTATTTTTTTTATAGATCTTGCTTGGTGAAATCTTTACCCAGAATCACTGTTGATCGGCCCTGGTTGAACAAATTCTTAGTCCGAATGTTGATAGGAACAGCCTCTGTTGAGTCTGAATTTGTATTTCTAGAATAAGGATAAGGTTCATTTTGATTGAAGTTAGAAATTATTTGGAAGGTTACAATTCACATCCCAGCGCTCATGCAAATCTTGTATTTAGAAAAAGCAGAGGGGAATGGGAAAAGAAAAATATAAGGTAGCCTAATTCCACCAGTGAAAATTCGAAATTGGCGCTGACCAAAATATGCTTGAAAAATTGTTTGTAAAAATGGTCCATATCAAAGCATCTTCTTTACTTCGTCTATTTTAGCAGGCTATGAGGACACCAAGGAATGACACGATGAGACGGTGCATTGTGGCTCTTGGCGATGCCAACATAAACAAAAACCGATATATAGATGTCTTGCCATGTATTTCCATCTAACACCTATACTTTGTTAGTAGCATAATTGTCATTCTCCTTTTCGTACTTACTACTTCCCATCATTTCAGATGATGATACACGGGTCATTTTGAATGCTTCAAGTGGCAGCAAGGATCAAGGAAATGGCTATATCAATGCTAGCTTTGTTACAGTAAGACAATTTCCAATATTAGTACCTTCTCTTTAATCAGGTTTAATTTTAGAATTAGCTGGTCATTGTTTTGTTGAATACAATTGTTGAAATCATTTCCAATTGAATATTTTGCAACCAACATCCTCCCATAAAAAATATGAATACACACAAAAAAGGGAAAAGACAAGGAACAGGAAATTTAAAGAAATCAGTTGTACAAGACCAGAAGAGAACAGCTGCTTGAGTACGTAGAATCTCTCTTGTAATTGCTTTCCAGTTTATGTTAAAATTATCTGTAACTTCAGGTGGGGCCCACAGAAAAAGTTTCTCGATTTATTGCTACCCAGGGCCCACTTCCCGAGACATTTGATGATTTCTGGCACATGATATATCAGTACCGTTGCTCCGTTATTGTTATGCTCACTAATTTTGATAATGCCAGGGTAACTTGCTTTCCATACAATTTGTGCAGAATAAAGTTCTTATTTCTAACATTCACAATAGCAATATAAAGCTGTAGTGTCATCCCGTTGAATTTGCCTCACTGAGCAACAGTTGCTACACCACCCTGTACACAGTATCGGTACTGGACCTGAACATCACGTCCATTATGGGGTACCTGATGGTTTGCCTCTGGTATGGTGCTAATTGTATGATACGATGAAAGGTTTAGATGAAGTAAATATTGGAATAGATTGGTGTGTAGTGCACACCAATTAGTGAAATTGACTTGCACAAGTATCGTAACATTCGAATGATCCAATTCTTGCCCGGTACAACAATTGACAGGCAGTCAGGCACCCAGCATTCACTTGACTTACTAGTGAAGACATTCTAATAAGAAGTTTATAATAATCTGAAATATTATAAAAAAACCACTCTGATATATCTGAAGTTTGATAACACTACTTATATGCAATGGAAGATGACAGGAAAGTGTGCTGATTATTTCAAATCAGAGAAGGGGCAAGGACAGTTTGGGAATATTAATGTTACAACAAAATCTACTGTTGTCACCACCTCTTCATTGGTTCTTCGTTGCTTAGAATTGCAGCGCAATGATGTACGTATTATAATGCCTCATAATCCATTGTTTTTAGCATCTGATTATGCAATTCAACTAAAACAAGAATTAACAATGAAAAACCTGTCCAATTTGACTATTTTGTTTTTATCTAGCCAGTTTATAACATGCTTATCTATATTTTGGGGCAGGCAATGGAGCCTCCTGTACCAGTTCTCCACATTGAGTACCCAGAGTGGCCTGATCATGGTGTACCAAGATGCACTGTTGCTGTGAGAGAAATCTTGAGACGACTGTACCATGTACCGACTGATGTAGGCCCCATTGTTGTACACTGCAGGTGTGTTCTCAATTAATTTCTTTCTCTATTGTCTTTTTCCTTGAGGAAATAACTTGCTCTATTGTTTTCTTCCTCGAGGAAGTTGTATGGAGGCCCTTCAGGTGCCTTGTATTCCTTATTTGGCCCCTATATGTTTAGATTTGGTTTGTTTGCAAACTACACTCTAAAGAAGTTTTTTCCCAAGATTATTTGTGGTTGGATTAAGCTAAAATATCTTGAAATCTTTGTCAAACATTTCATATATCTTTGTCAGTTTGCTTTATAAACACACAAACATAAAATCAATATCTCCTTTTAATCTGCTTAGCTCATAATGAATTTCATGATTGGTTTTTGTGTACTTGGTTTACCAACATCGGGCTTATTTGTTTGCTGAGCAAGATTGTTGCCATTTAGGGGAATATATTTGCCACTAGACCAATATAGCAGTTGGTCGTTTTTTGAAGCTATCTTAAAATCTTAATTGTTAAGAAATTTTGGGTCTTGGAACTTCAAATAATTAAGTCTTTGAACAGTATTTTGGACCTTCAAATCTTTGGGTTACTGAGGTTCATTTTGATCCTTTTTTTAAATTTGTGTTACTGAGATAAGGAAAATCAGGTACCCCTGGTACAATGTAAATATTTTGATCCCTTTTTAATACAATCGTTGGTCGGGCTATATGTCCCCAACCTTGCTTGGTGAGTCTCTTAAGCTGTTCAACTTTTAATGGAAAGTCTGTGTGAGTCTCTGATATTTGTATTTATTGGTATCATCAGTGCAGGCATCGGAAGGACTGGTACGTACTGTGCAATCCATAATACTATTCAAAGGATCTTGCTTGGTGACACATCCTCATTGGACCTCGTCAAAACCATCGCTGATTTTAGATCTCAGAGACTGGGGATGGTACAAACACCGGTATGCATTGTTCCATCAGCTCACCATTGATATACAACAAGGGAATTTGTGGGTACAGTTGAACCGGTACATAAAGCAAAATATTTGTTACTTGATTGGATAATGGAGTTTAAATGTTTAATAGTAAAATATTGTAGTAGTTCACTGGTGTTATCATAGTACATGCAGTAGCTCAATGGTATTATAATAGTACATGCATTAGGTTATGGACAAGTTATTTTCTTCTTTATCTTTCATTTTCAAAGATTTAATATTATATTTTTGACCTTCTCTCTAGGATCAATTTTTGTTCTGCTATCAAGCAATAATTGATGAGTTGGAAGAGTTGTCAATGAGGTCCAATCAATGAGATAAGTGAAGGTTAGATCCTTATCATGTTTTAATGCTGTCCAGGCAGGTGTGGGTGAAGTCCCTGTTTGATACAGGCATTGTTGTCTTGAAACGTTCCATATTAAGTATGATTTTGCCATTCCTTAAGAAAAGGAAAAAAAAATTTAGGAAGACAATTAACAATTAAAGACAATTATTACCTCTGCTCTTATCAGATGGGGTTATATATCAATAAAATTTGTACTCAGTCCCAATGTCAGTTAAGATTTATATCCAACTAAAGAGATTATGCGTTTATCAGGAAAATACAAGAGAGCAAAGAATCGTTGGTATATGGATGCTTTTCCTTTTTCTGGTTGTTTTGGGTAACAAGGTGCTTTGGTTGTAGATTCATCGCTTATGCTAGTCTAATCATTCTTTTGTCAAATTCGTATTTTTTATTAGAGAAATATCATCTTGGTTTGTGTTGGTATATGGATGTTTTTCACGTTTGTATTTTTTAAGGATTGTATTATCTTGTCAGCCAGGTTGTCCCCAATATTGCCTTTCTTGTTCCACGCTAAATAACTGTTTCTTTTTATCACCTCGGTATTTATTTAAAAAAAATACTGCCTTTTTTTTATCATGGAATTGAATGATCTTCTGTGCACAAATTAATTTCACTGCAAGTTGCAAGTTGCAATTATTCAAATTGGAACCTTTATTAGTTATTACACAGCTCTGTACATCTTATATGATGAAACGGTATGTGGAGAAATTTTATTGCACACGCCGAGGTGGGAAACAAACCTGAATTTGGATTGATCCAAATTCGAATTAGCTTGAAATTCAAGCTGATTCGTACATGACTGGACCCAAAATCCAAATTTGACCCACCCAACACAATAAGCTCGCCTAACGCGATGATGTGGTTTGGGAAAAAAAAACACTCAATCGGTGCTTCAAAATAAAATCGATGAAGACAAACACAACAATGGAGAGTTGCTTCAAAATAAAATTGATAAAGACAATAACATCAAGCAATAAAGAGTCTCAAACCTAGCAACCTGAATTCGTATCAATCCAATGCGAACCCAAGATCAATCCAATTGTCAAATCTAGCGGCAGTTATTACAAGTTTATCAAATCGTACATTACATAATGTAGCATTTTGAAATTTCAGTATATAACACTGAACATGTACAAATTCTTTTATAAACTGTTATTTGCAATCTATAATATCAGGATGTAGCCTGTTGAACGCCGCAACAGTAATTTTGCAAAAGATTTGACATTGCTTTTTTCCTCCAAAATTTAACAAACTTTGACAAAATATTTTCACATAAAATAATAACAACCTTGCCTTGTACATGAAGCATCTAAAGCTCACAGGCTTCTCTAAGGCAAACAGCTAAATTTTCATTCTGACGTACTTCTTATATTTAATTCAATTGTTTTTTTTTTGCAGTCAGAGCATTGACAAAGCAGAAGTATAATTTTTTTAAACCATTTTCTCAATCAAGTAGCCCCTCAAACAACTAAGGAATGTCAAAATTTTGTTGGAAATTATTGTACCTCTGTAGTATACGCTTCATGTTGTCTGATTTGCTGTGCAGAGATATTTCTTCATGCTGAAAGCAAAACTAAAGTTCATCCAAAAGGCATATTGACATCAGATTAGATCAGGGGGCAAGCAAATTAAGATGCATTCAACGCCTTTTGACATCAGAATAAGTCGATCGCTTGCGGCATTCTCTTGTGCCATATCGTGTAATTATGGTACCTATTTGATGTCCACAAAGCAAAACTAGGTTTTGCATCTTAATAAACCTCATTTGACATCCGGGTAAGATGACAAATCTTTGCTTTTCAACGCTAATTATCAAGTTTTATTAATGTTTTGGTACTAGAATTGGGATATTTCAGGATAATTTCTTCGGCAATTATTGTCCTAAACAGAAAATTACTGTTGTATGTTTTATGTGTCAACTAGCTAAGCTAACTTTGATAATATATGTTAGTGTAAATTTTGTGTATTTTAAGTACCAATTTGATGCCCCCTCGGATAAGTAAGAGTTTGAATATGAACACGACCAAAAGTATATCAATCTAGATTTATGAAAAGATCAATGGGCAAAATATATCAATATAAAAGTTTAAATTCTTCTGTCAATACGTAACTTCATTTCGGGACGAATCACAAAAAATAGTCGTAGTTTTTAAATATATACCTTCCTTTTCTAGTGCATGAATTTATATCAAGTGGCAAACAACTATTGAATTTATCTCCATCCATATTTAAAAATAATAATAAATAAATGAAATAGGAGTTGACAAGCCACTGTACAAAATAAATAAAAAAAATAAGTTGACACCAGTCACCAGAGATAAGTTCAAATTCATTAATCGTTGAAAACTTAATTTAATATTTGACTTTTTGGTTCATCAAATGCATATAGAGATATTTTGAACTGAATTCTACCGACATGATTTCGTTAGCTATCCCAAATGTTTTATTTCGCATTCTTCCTAAATAATTTAAGATAAATAATCAGCTCCTAGTTTTACAATTAGAGAAATAATCAGCTCCTATCTTTCGCTAACAAAACGATAACCACAACCTATCAAGTATCCACTGATCTAAAGTTCTGGAGCCAACTCGGCTGCTCTCCAAATAGGAGAGCAGGACTCTATTATTTCAAATTCAATCGTTCATCTGTATTGAGATTCGTGCATGAAAAAATCAACAGTTAAATATTAAATAACAGAATCCTGCTCTCCTATTTGGAGAGCAGCCGAGTGGCATCTAAAGTTCTAACTACGCCCTCCCCACACACACCAAATGAAAAAAGTAAAGTCAACCATAATCCATGAGGAAACTTTTATAAACCATCACTAGAAAAAAAGAAAATAACAAAACGAATTGATTGCAGGATTTTTTTTTACAAAACTATCAATACTGAATTTGATTTTCGGTGCACCCCTTCACCACATCTTACGCCAATAGCTGAACACAAAACAACACTATACCGAAATTCAAAGTCGATACCATGTGTTTTTATTTTATTTTATTTGTGCTTCTGTAAAAAAAATATTTATATAATATTTATTTTAAATTGAGAGGAGAGAGTGGTGACTGGTGAGGATAATTGGGGGGGGGGGGGGGGGGGGGGGGTGGGTTGAAATTCGATACAGAGCATGGAGTGTATTTATTAGGAGATGTTATGTGGCTCGGCTCAGGAGAGCTGGTGGTAGAGTGGAAAAAATGACACAGCGGAGTCTGTTCCGTTAAGGAATGGCACATCACGGTATGTATGTCGGTTATGTGTCGTGACTCGTGTGTTCTGTGTTGTGATTACTTTTGAAAAATTTAGTATGACACAACACGTCACGCGAAAGATCTAATCACGGCACGGCACGGCACGACACGTGGTCATGTGTAATTAGAACCGTTAGATCTTGATTAAATGGTGAATTTTAAATAGACCAACATAAATTATGATCAAATGATTACACAAGTCATGTTTGATCATGGCACGTTTAGACACGGCGTGATTCATGTGGCTTGACCAACCCTTGATATTTTGGTCACGGGCTCACAGGGGTGGAACCAGGATTTTAATATAGGGGGCTAAACATCATTTATAAAAAAATAATGAAAAGTAAATTTTTTTATAACACAAAATCTTTCACTATTTGAGTTCATAAAAAGATACCATAAATAACTAGCATCAATAAAACACCATGTCTATCAAAACTAAATTAAAAACATGAAATATATTATTTAAATTTAGACCTATGGTTTCCTAAAAAATCAAATTCATCAATAATCTCATCTGAAGTAGTCTTATTAGCTATTTCCTTCTCAATATAAACAAGTAAATACAAACCTCAAGTAAAACTGAATTTTGATAGGTACAAACAAATACAAACCTCAAGTAAAACTGAATTTTGCAGCTCTTGTTTAACTTTATTTTCTAAATTTCTACATAGAGTGCTCTGTGAGATTGCGCCAATTAATTGATTAATTTGCTCTTTTTGGTGAAATGGAAGAGATGCATGCAGTGGGATTTGTTTCTCTCAATCATTGAATGACATTTCAAATTTTCTTTCTTTTTTTTCCCTTCACACGGTTGGCTTTCCAAATTCCATCAAAAAGTTTTCTATTTTTTAATGTTGAGGCACGCAAATCTAGAAGTCAATAAGGCAAATGGAAATCAAAAGGCAGTCAAAAATTTCTCCTCAAAAGTTATTATTAGCCCCTCTAAATTTGTAATATTATATAGGGGGGCTACCATGTACAAAACAATAATATTTACTTAAACTTCTATGTACTTGATTTAAAAAAAAAAAATGTCAGGGTAGCTTAGCACCCCTTATAATACACTATGTTCCGCGACGTCATGTGAAAAATTAACTTGATCATGACACGATACTGTACGAGATGAAAATCACAGCATCTTAGTCAAGACACGACACATTGTTTACACTCTAGCTGGTGGCAAAGGGTTTATCGAAAACCAAGTTTGGTATTGATGATTTTTGTAAAGAAAAAAAAACAACAATCAACACGTTTTGTTATTTTTTAATGATGGTTTATGAAAAAAAAAAAAATTCCATGAGAGTTGCATGGAGGAGCTGAATATTTTGGCTCTCTGTATGTCATCCAATTTTTTTTTTTTTTTTTTTCTTTCTCTTTTCCGGATTATTTATCTTCTATTAGTAACAATGACCATCAATCCGAATTATCAGATTAACAATTTAAGATATCCAGATTTAATTATACGAGCTATTAGGATTGTTATAAAATAATCATATCTTTTTACATGGTATTCGTGAAAATACTAATTTTATTAAAAAGTATTGAATTTTTTTCAGTTTTTCTTATAAGGTAGAAAAATATAACAATACAAAACTTTTTTTTTTATATAATTATCAGAAGATTATGTTTTAATAATAATAAATTATATCCTTGATAGAAGACATTTTAAAATAAATAAATAAATAATGATATTTGTTAGTTTGAAAAATAAATAAATAGTTTTGGTTCTTTTATAGTATCTAAAATCTTGAGGCCTCATGTGTAAATTTCATAGAATAAAATAAATTCTAGCTTAGCATACACTTTTGTGACTTCACATAGGGTCATGTACGGACGCGAGAGCCTAACCAATAGTCATTAATTCCCATTATTTTCTCTCTCATTCAATGCAAAGAAAAGAATATAAAAAAATGAGCCCGTATTTTTTCAAAGCGAGTTACTGGTATTTTGAATAAAAAAAAAACGATCCGTTGAACCAGTTTTATTTTAGAACCAAACCAAAAATATAGATTTGGATTGTCACCTTTCTTTTTCAGATTTTCAGTGGTCGCCAGTCATGAATAGGTGTGAATTATGTTATCTGTCTGTCTGAATTAATAGTTTGATTCTTATTATTAGAGGAAAAAAAAACATCAATTTATTTCTTAACAAATTAAATTTTTAATTTCTAAAAAAATTGCATTCATGGCGATTCTTTTTCTTAGTTTCAAAGAGTTCAAATAAGGACGAAATCACAAAGTAAGGACAAAAATATTTTGCCAAAAAAATAAAAAATAAAATAAGGACAGAAGCGGTAATGATATGTACCACTTTTATTTTAATTTTCTCAAAATTCATTTCAAGCTGGGAAAGAAAATTGTCTAAGTTGGATCTAGTACATAATTAACATTTTATACAACTTTGATTAGCACGTTCTGAATACATGTTTGATATACTTATACCTTACGGATAATGTTTAATACTTCCATGAATAAGGACAGCTATTTAATTTTCTTAATTATTGATTTGTGTTGACACTAATCTAATTTTTTTTCCTTATATAGGCTTTGACGTGCTTTAATTGACGTGCCTTATTTTTTGTTTTCTTTCATTTCAGGTTTAGTTCAAATTATAAGGATATTATCATATAAGGCATATAGTTGGCAAATCAATTGTGGAACCATGCATGTTATTAAATTATTTAATGAACATGACCAAGGAATATACATGGAATAATCTCCCGTTTATCCTCCCAAGTCCCAAGCACCAATGTGGTGCGCACATGAAAGGATAATGGAAGATTGATGATCTTTTTTTATATATTTTTATTCAAAGCCTGTAGGCATATTCCATGCATTAACCAAACAATTTGATATTACAATTAAAACAATAAAAACCAACTCCAAACACCTAATGATATATTGACATAGTCCTATAAATTATAAAGAGATGCAAATATTATAAAGGACGAGTCCATTCATGACGAGACTTATTTTTTGTTTTGTTTTGGACACCTAGGATAATCACAATAAGAGAACGAGGACCGCTTCCAAAATAGTGAAAATAATTTTATCAGCATATGTAACAAAAAAAAGGGCTCAAATGCTTTATTGATTTAGTGTTTTATTCATCCCACATTTTTATTTTTATTTTTATAGTTCAAGTAGTTAATTCGAACTGATCAACATGATATTCATGTTAAAATTTTTAGATAGGTACATAATTTTCACCGTAAAAAAACATAGATTTTTTATCTATATAAAAATAGTATTTTTTTTTTCAGAAAATATAAAATCTCCGAGCAAATTTTAATATGAATCATATTGAACGGTTCAAATTGTTAGTTTAATTTGAAAATGAAAATAAAAAAGTGGAGACACGATTGACACACAAAAAAATGAGGTATTTGAGCTCTCCTTGTAACGAAAAAAGTATTTAATGAATATAAATTTGGAGCAAAACCAAAATAAGTACTAATCTTTCATTTTAAAATTTGAATATAAATTTCATTTGAAGTGCAACTTAAAAAAAAAATCCAGAGGTAAAGGAAATCATTCTTGTGGATCTGGCCATGGAATCAGGCCATTAGCACGTACTTTTGTTGTAATAAGCTACACAAGAACATAATAGGGCGATATTGCAGTTGGTTAGAAAAAAAAATTCAAAAGCTCGAAAGCTTTTCTCAGAACTTCAAGAATGCGTGTTTTCACATAAATTCTAATTAAAATACAATCAAATTATCAAATTTGGACCGCATATGCGTGTTTTCAGTCCGCATATGTGCGTTTTCAGTCCGCATATGTGCGTTTTCAGTCCGCATATGCGCGTTATCAGTCCACATATGCACGTTTTCAGTCCGCATGTCCGCATATTCGGACCGCATATGCGACCACATGCTCAAAACCGCATGAGAGGACCACATGACCATTCTGAACACGGCTGTCGACTGCATAGGTATATGCAACCGCATTTTAAAACACTGCTGCGGAGTATTAAAAAAAATTACACAATAACAATAGTAATCTGACAATCCTACCATGCTTCACAGAAACAGTAAAATTTACAATACGCATGTATGGAATCATTGCTCATGCAAATTACCAAGGTTATTTATGTAATTTCGTTTTAATTGTCAGAATCAGCTTTAAATTCTATGAATTTTTTTTTAGGCCTGTAAATTCGGAATTCAAATGAAATTATTTTCACAGATATTAAATAATTCGATGATTTGATTTATAACTTTGTTAAAAAAATTAAGTAACAGTTGTCCTCTAATTTAATGCATATAAAGATTCAGAAAATAATTTTGTAGATTTACTTCTCTGTTGGAGAGAACTAGTCTTTAGTCTAGTGGCAAATTACATGGTCTATATGTGAGAGATTATGAGTTCGAAATTCAGATGAAAACATTCTTTGTTGTAGTAACAAAGATATTAATAGTTGAATGGGGGAAAGGAAATATTTTGTGGTGGAATAAAGGTTTATATTATCGTCATATCAGTATTTAGGAATTGAATCCTCTGCCTCCATGGGGGCAGGAATTTCCTGTCTCTAGAGTCACTGCGTGTGAATCCGAGGTGGGCCCCAGTTTGAAAATTAAAAGTGATCAGCTCCTTTAATAGTGACCGGTCTTACACGTAGTGACTGAGAGGACAGAAAATTCCTGCACCTAGAGAGGCAAAGGATTCAGAGTCCAGTATTTACCAATAAAACAAAATAATAAGAATTATTATTTTTTATTCTCAGAACAAAATAAAAAGGTTAAACCAGTAGCTCTACAGTACCTACTTCATTAGGGCCCGTTCGGCTCCCTACTGTTCACCGTGGAAAAAAAAATTCACTCAGAGCCAAGTTATTTTTCCCACGATGAACAGTAAAAAATAGTTCAAAATTATTGATTCCCATTCTCATTCTCATTCCTTAGCAGGCCGCCGAACAGGGCCTTAGTGAATGGTAGACCATCCCGTGCTTGATACCTATGCCCTATGGTCACGGACGGACGCAAACTTTCAATTTATAGCGATGAGGAAATTAATTTTACTATAAATTGAAAATTTGCGTCCTTATGGTCATAATTTTTGGATCTATAGTAACGGATGAATATATTTGATCGTTTTTCGATTACTTGACTCTATATAAAATTAATTTAAAATTTTAAAATTTTCATATGTAGATACATCATTCGTAAGATAAAATAATTTCAACATTTTTAATTCATTATTTGAAGCCAATCCGATATGTTTTAGAATTGAATTCACAAAGAAATTTGATAAACTTAGAATATCTCTCTCTCTATATATATATATATTTAACAAAAAAATATACCTGAGATGTGCATGATATTAAGCAGTGTGCTAAATAAATTGTCAAGTGGCCTGTTAATAATCATTGATATTTTTTATAAACTAAGTATATTTTATGAAAATTTACAATTTATAAAGCTTTAAATTTAAATTTATATATAATTTAGAATTTTTAGCCTACACTGAAATACTGCGTTTCTTTTGGCTGACTTTCAAAATTCTCCGAATCAAATTATTTCTTAATTGCCACACATTTTTCACCCAAACTATAAAATACAATAAAAAATAAAATAATTAAGACTGTGTGAAAAAGAAACTTAGGTCAATCATAGTTATTTTTATGTTTATCGATTCAAGTAAAATGCTAATTAATGTAATCCGGCAGTGTATTAAATCAGAGATTATTAATTAGTCCACTTGGAGAAATTACATGGCTTCATTTGAAACCACGGAGTACAACTATTAAAGAGAAAATTCTTAATCTATGGTTCCAGTATTGACCATTATATAAATTTATATATAAAAAAATTTTACATAGTCATACCTCACAAGCATATGCTAGTTATATTCCAACTGAGTTTAACAAAAAAATTGAACTATTCTCCAATCCATTATATTATTATATTATTATATTATTAGCAAATCCAGAAATATCTAGTTCGAAGTGCCAATTTATTTACAAGGTCTAAAATCATAATCACTAGATATATATGGACTAAGCCCAAGTAAAGTCAACCCAAAATTAACTTGGATATTTTTACAATTATCATTTTCCTATTAGGAAAATCTACAGACGTAACTCAATGAAATTTTTAATTTAATATTGCTGAAAAGAATTACCAACGCTAGTTAATTAAGTAAATCTGTAATTTTTTTAATTTGATTTTTGCTAGCGTGCTATCGATAGTATAAGATGTTATGTGTTATTGTCTTAAAAATCTATCATATAAACAATGAATCAAAACAGTTGAAAGTGATATACTTCACGAGTTTTGCGTTTACATACAAAATTTATAAAATTTATACTTCATTTAGTATAAAATTAAGCGGTAAAAATATAAAGATTTATGAGTTAATTTTAGTGCATTCATTTTTCATTATTTTTTTACCGCATGGCTTTATAGTTTATATTAAATGAATTCAAAAATTTATAAATTTTGTAGATAAACACATCACTTGTAAAATAGATCTATTTTAACAGTTTGAATTCCTCATTTAAAATTTATATAATAAGTTTTCAAAACAATAATACGACATATTGTTGTACTATCGATAGCACAAGCTCCTCCTATTTAGGAAAGAATCATCACGATTCTCCGTTTTATTTTAAATTCCCGTTGAAATTACTTTTCGTTTTTAAACAGCCTTAGACGTGATTCTCGTTCATATTCGTTCAATTTTTTAAATAAACTATGAGAGTCCAGCCCTAAAAATTATTAAAGAAAAAGTCTTATGAGATCCCTGCGCTGTAACCCTTAAAAGATAACAAATAAAATTGAAAACAAAATGGAGCAAATAAAATAGAGTAAGGTTACGGTGCTATGGGTTGCATAGAGGACCTCTATGACTCAATATTTGAGATCATGAATGGTGCATAATTTTTTAGATCAAGTGATTTTTTATCTATCTAAAAAAATAGTAAAAGATTCTAAAAAATATAAAAATTTGGTTTGCAAGTACATATTCATATGGAGATCATGTTGATCTGTTTAAATTGACTATTAAGATTTTGAAAACTCAAATATTCAGCCGTTGCATAGAGACCCTCTATGCAACCCATAGCACCGCAGCCTTACTCAATAAAATATCTACATGTTTGGATTATGAAAGAAATTATAAAGAGAGAGCTGAAGCGCCTTTGCTTTGCAATAGAAACTACTCTTTTGTTATGATTATTCTTTTATTTACTCTAAATGATCTCCATTAAATTTTATTGATTTGAAATCAATTGAAATCTAAAAACAGTTGTTCGGATCACAGCCTAATTGCCTTCCAACTTATAAAGATCTGACGATTAAAACTGGAAATTACTTTCCTTCATTCCGTACAAGCATTATTTTATTTCAACACTTACAACTAATTAAAAAGAAGCTGAAAGACTATCAGTGGAGAGTTTTTTTATTCATAGAAAATATTATAAAGTAATATAGAAAAAGAGAAAAAAGTACTTTCCGATTCAAACTTTGAACTGGTAAAATCTTTTTCGATTCAAAGTTTTTTTTTTTTTTATTGTTTGATTGTCTTGGATCTTCTATAGATCGGACAAACTTCGGACCTTAACAAAATTGTCTTCAAATTTCTAATTATGTTTTCCACGAAAAATCCCAAGCATGTTTATTAAAAAAACTTTTAGATTAGTAGAATTTTAAAAAATTCCACGACTCTTTTTTTCGATGTTTGGATCGGTAAATTTTATATCAACTTTTTATGTATCGGAAAACGAAAGTACTCTTTCTCTTTTTCTGTATTATTTTATGATATTTTCTATAAATGAAAAATTCTCCAGTCTGTGCCGCATGAGTTCATCGCAACAACAGGAAAATTGTTGATGCACAACCCAAAAACCAAACCAGCTCAAGCTCTTCATAATCAACCGTCTCCTTGATTTGGTGACCGTGACTGACACATGCCGTATCCTCTCAGGTACTTGACTCAACCTGATCGAAACGGACGGTCTAGATTTATTCTCAGCCAGTGATTACTCAGGATGGCGCAGGAACAATATTATTTGTGCTTTGATATTCGTATCAATTTAAAAATCTGAGCCGTCCGTTTCGGTCAGATTCAGTCAAGTACCTGGGAGGATGAATTCACATCCTCTCCAATACCTGATAAGGAAATCTTTTACAATTACTAAATCTGGACCATTCATTTTAACTTGGCATGAATCTCAAAGCCTAATAATACAGTCCCTATGGTGACCCGAATTCCAAACCGATTGAGATTTAATCTCAAACCGTAAAGTGAAGTGATCCTCTACAATACCTGAGAGGATACTGATCCCTCTCATGGGTAGGCAATGTAAAATTTCCAATGTTTGTTTCCTTTTTATTTACTTTTATTTTTTTTCATTTTTAATGCTCAATACTCATTGAGCTTTTGTATATAACTGCAAGTGTGTAACTTTTTTGTTTGTGCAATAAAATATAAGATTAGAGGCTTCGATTCAATCTTATTTTAAAAAATAAACAAAAAAAGGAGGTTCGATGTAAATGATTGTTTGAATCAGACGGTACGAACTTCAATTAGCTTAAAATGTTAGATGTGTTTTTATATCACAGCAATTACAAGTATATAAAAATTTATCAGAAAAGAAATTTAATCTTATGTCGATAGCCTTCAAGAGAAATAGTTAAATAGTCAAATTTGGTTCATTTATTTTATTTGTCCTCTATGCATATCAAACTAAAGTTGAAATATTGTATAATTTTGTGTGTTTAGTGTAAAAGAATAATAATCTAATTTATGAGTAGGGTTATGTTACTTTGTAATGCACATCTTGGTTCGTACTATGAATTTATATTTATATTTTTAAAATTTAAATAATCAATCTAAACCGTCTAATATGATTTAATATGAAAATGTCTTGGATATCAAATTTTACATTTTTTTTACTATTTTTTAGATAGATAAAAAATCACGATTCAAAGATTTTGGACCATATATAAGTACATTTTCATATAGATCATATTGAACAGTTTAGATCAACTGTCTAGACTTTGAAGACAGATATTGATCACTAGTAGGGATCAATGTGCGGATTGCAAACTACCATTGACTCAGTCATAATTTATTACAATTATACTTAGTTGTTTTATGTAAAAGTTTAATATATTTATTTAAGATTTAGATTTGACGCTTATTAGAGTGAGTCTGGAGTCATTAACTGGAGATGAAAAATAATATTAAAAAACGCAGAATGAGAAATCTATCCCAAAATGGAGATGAAAAATAAGGAGGACATTAACTGGGAGAAATTTTCAAAAACCTAAAATTCCCTTTTTTTTTCCTCATGAGAAAAGAGTAAAACATATTAGTCTAATCGGATCAGATATTTGACGGATATGAATACGGATTGGATCGAGTTACAACAAGTTACCACAACAATTTTCTACATTTTCAAAGTCCAAATCGTCGATCCAAACCGTTCAACATGATCTCCACAATAAATGTGCTTGGAGACCAAATTTTACATTTTTTGGAATTTTTTTACTATTTATTAAGATGGGTACAAATACTAGTCAAATTCAGACCATTGAATTTTGTACCCATCTTAATAAATAGTAAAAAAATTCCAAAAAATGTAAAATTTGGTCTCCAAGCACATTTTATTGTGGAGATCATGTTGAACGGTTTGGATCGATGATTTGGATTTTGAAAATGTAGAAAATGGTTGTGGTAACTTGTTGTAACTCAAAAATTGTTGTAACTTGATCCCTCATCTTGGATCATATACTTATTAAAAATTACCAAAGTTCATAATGTTTATCTAATTATAATGGTGAATAACATAATTTTTTTTCATAATATATATTGAACTTATATGATATATGAGGAGGATTCAAATGCCTCCATTTTTTATGCCTCCATCATGCCTCTATTTTTAAAAACTTAAATAACTCAAAGTTTAAAACTTAAACGTCAAAATAAAACAGTTAGATGCGATCTATGCTATTTTCTCTATGTGCCCATAAAAAAATTATCACATTTTAATTTTGCCTTTATGTGAATCAATAAGTTAAAAATTAACGTCTATAAATTATCCACATTAGTATACATTTTTATAAGCTCAAGATAACAACCAAAACAAAGTTGAAATACCGTAATTTTTTACACGTGCATAGATAAAATGATGTAGTTCATATCCAATAGTTTTATTTTGAATTTTAAGATTTAAATTTTGAGTTATTAAAGTTTTTAAAAAATGAAGGCATGATGGGGGCATTTGAACCCTCCTCATGATATATATCGACTATTTAGATATTTAGATATGAATAATTAAAATTTAAAATCATATTCGCATCTATATATCCGCACAAATATTTGAATATCAAATATCTAATTTTTAAATATAAATCGACTACAAATCTAATACGGATTGAATATTATCCGCTCTGTTTTCACCCCCAAGAATAATGCATGCCAAACTTGTCCTAAAACTAATTGCTATAAAAAAATTGCTAGACTTGAATTCTTGTATGCTGCTGTCTGCTCTGCTTATCTGTTTTGATTGATTTATTTTTAAACATTAAAAAATAAAGGTCTCTTTCTTTTTTCCCTCCCTTCTAGAAGTCCATACATTCTCTCTTATAGGCCATTAAATACCTCAGAGGTTTGAAAAGAAATTGGAGAAAAGGTCATAAAAAAATATTGTAAGAAAATTTGTCATCCAGTATGTTAGCATTTCAAATATCAAACCATCGATATATTTTCACGACGGGTTATCTTCAATTCTGCTTCTCTGGCTTTTTTTTGCTTTGATACAGTTCTCTGCTTTTGAGGAGAAGAAGAGAGAGAGAAGAGAGATCGCAAGAGAGCAACAGAGAGTACAATGGGATGTGTTCATTCATGTGGGGTTGCAATAGAGGAATCAGGTCAAGAAAGAGATAACAGCAACAATGGGAAGAGGCAAGACAAGAAAAGAGTAACACCAACCACAGAGAAAGAATCAAGCAAAGAGAAATCATTCGAAAAAGGCAAAGAGAAATCATGGTATTTGGATCAAAAAGAGGTAGAATCATCATCCTTGAAGAGAAACAAATTGAAAGATGTTAACAAAAAACAAGCCAATATCTCAAAGGACACCAACTCAAAGGCAAGTCTTTTTTTTTTCTTTTATAATTTTTGGATTGATGCAATCAAACAATAATGTGGTATATATACCATGCACTAGTGTTAGACCTCACTGGTCTAGCACCGGCATGTTGCGCTTACCAGAAAATACAAAAATAGTAATTGTACAGACTATATGCTGTTGAAAAAGCATCCTAACATGATCCAATTTGGAGTGTAAACAATGAGAAGAACATTCTTGAATTAATTCCAATAAAATCATAAACATCAAATTCTGGTAGGAAGATGATTTCCCAATTGAATTTATCCGAAGAAATGAATAGATTTTGATATGCCTTAAAGAACAGTCCAATAAAGTAATCTTGATTTGGTTTAATTTGTGGTTAAGTTATATTATAATTGAACTCACATCAACCATTAAACATGTTTGCTCTTCACTTAGGCTGATGGAGCTTCATTTCTTGGGAACGCGAGAAACACCGTGTTCTTTGGCCCAGGTAGTAGTAGTTCTGCACCAAAACCGGTGTCAAGAGATGGCAAGATCTCGATATTGTGCTTTGAGGTAGCTAACACCGTTTTCAAAGGATCCAAATTGATGGAGGCTCTCTCAGATGGAAATGTGAAGCATTGCAAAGAGGTAGTGCTCCAATCACAAGGCATACAAAGATTGGTTTCTAGCGATATGCAGGAGCTGCTAAACCTGGCTGCTGCTGATAAGAGGTTCTTAATTATATTTTACATCTTCATAAACATGATTATTTTTATTTAATAGTTATTAAGAGGGTCGAATTAAGGATACTTTTTTGAACAAACGGCACTTTCAACTTAAAACTGACGCATAAAAACTGAGAATTTGTGGCTCTGATTATTGTAGGTGTGTAGCAGATAAAACTTAATATATTTTCCAAAATTTTCTTAGAGAGATTTGAAAAGTTCCTTACCTTTTCAATAAATGTAAAAGAGCCCCTAAGTTGGAGATTAAAAATAAAGGTTTCTATTAGTTGCTTTTGGCACCATCAAATTACCATACACACAATGATGACAGGGAGAAATTTTGGATTGCTCTTTCTTGAAGGGTTTTAAAATGTTTTAAATCTAAATTAAATGTTAGTTTAAATCTAGATTCAGTAATATATAAGTTAAAAAAGATAATTCTTATTTTAATCATGTTAATTTTCATTATTGTTTTTACTTAATTAGTAATGCATGGTTGGCCATGGTAGAGAATAAAAATAAAAGGACCAGCCAATAAAATTTAGCCATTTAACCGGATTTAAAATTGGTCCATCTAAGCTTAGCAACAGAGATTTAGGTTGAATTCTTCTGGCCATTTCTTTAGATTTCTCCAACGATACAGGGTTCTTTTAATTTTGCAATTATGGACCATATAGGGGCCATTTTGCAATCTGTGAAATAGGTCTTTTTGAAAATTCATTTATTTGCTACTTTCCATAAAATGATGTCATTATGATTTGTGAGAAAAACTAGAACAAGAGATCAATAATTTAAAGCACAAAAGGTCAACCTTCTGACTTTTGATATGTGCATTCTTCCCTTGATATCCTTTATTATAAATTTATAATGTCTTCCATTCTATGTTTGTTTACCTTTTGTCAATTTTATATATTTATTTATTTATATTTCATGAACAAATTTCCCACTTCATATCTTAAAAAAGTCCCCCTTTTCTAAAAGTTTTTTTTTTTTTTGTTTCACAGAAAAGAATTGGAAGTATTCTCTAGAGAGGTCATAAGGTTCGGAAATAGATGCAAGGATCCTCAGTTTCACAATTTGGAACGCTATTTTGACAGGTAGCAGAAATATAATACTTAGGTAATATATATGTTCTAGACAAATAATTATCTAACAATGCGCTCTGCTTGCTATGTATTATTTAGATTTGAATCGGAAAGGCCTCCAAGTTGTTTGAAGGAAATTGCAACTGGAGCAATGCAACATCTACTCGGCCTTTCTCAGCGTACTTCTGTGAGTATTATCCTCTAATTACTGTATAAAAAGCCACAGGTGCACAGGCAAAGCATTGCTATTGGGAATGACCTGTACAAGATCAAGTGTATGTGGTATGAAAAAAAATTAGTCTGGCACCAACTTAGATACCGTACAATGAAGTTAAGTACCCAATGCAGATGTTTTGTGGTTGTGGCGTTGTGCTATCCTGGGTGGGTTTTGTTTTGATTAGGTATTCTGAACTCAAGGTTGTAAGTTAAACTATGTTTTCTTTTAATGGAAAATGGGCTTCGGCCTTTTAATAAAAAAAAAAAAAAGTACCCAATGCAGATGATTCTATTTTTTTTTTTGCTTCGTTTTACTTTCTCTTATTTTTAACTCATTTTTTTGTCCCTCTCTTGATTTCTTGTCTAGAACCTCTACCTGGAGTTGTATGTGCTAAAGAAATTTGAACAAGATTATGAGAAGAAATGCTGGGAAGAGCAGAATTTTATTTTCTCTCAGAAAGGTAGACGTTATGTTTAAGGAAATCAGGTTATTTGTAAGTACTATTCTCCCCTTGCTCCTTTTTATGCAATTTCTAATAAAAAAATACTTTGAATTTTCAGGAGATAGAGCTAAAGATCTTAAACAACAGATAGATAATCAGAAGAGTTACATAAAAGACCTACGGAAAGAAACACTTTGGTCAAAGAAGCTAGAAGAGGTATATTATTAGGACCATCTAGTTTGTGCCAGTACCAGACATGACTGGTACTGCACAATACACAAATGTCCTTTTTCCCTTTGACATAGTCCAGTCTACAATTTCACATCTAAACTCTCATTTGAGCATGACATGTTCTGGTTACGATACCTGAGTGTTGTTAACATAACAGTTCTGGTACCCAAATTTGCAGCTTAGAACCCAAGACGTGGATTATTGATGCTAATTCACCAAATCATTCCTGAAAGTTATTAGCAGTAACTTTGGTAATAGATTTAGGAAAAGCGAACATTATTAAGAATTTGAGTATATTTTTATTTTCAGGTAGTTGTGAAGCTATTAGATATGGTTCAGTTTATACATTTCAAGATCAACAGAGCCTTTGATATTGAAGGTACTTGTCTCTCTGTTTTTTTTTTTTTTTTTTTAAAGACTCCCAACAATAAATATCTGTAAAGAATCCATTGACCAAACGAATTTCAAACCATAACATCTCACACAGAGAGTATTATCTTAATTACTAGATCAAAGACCAGTTGTCTTATATCTTTGAATTTTATTAAATTGAATATAGAACTTTTCCATTTTAGAATGTTTGGAACTTTCTCTTTCTACTAGTTGGTCATTAAGGATGCCCAATTTTTTCAACTTTTAGGTGGAAAGGATTGCATGGAGAAGGCAATCAATAGTTCTGAAACACTAAGTTCAGCAGGGCTTGCTTTGCATTATGCACAAATTATAACAAAAATTGATAACATGGTATGCTCCATTGATTTATTTTATTTTGTTTATTGTTAATTAACGTTCTTTCTTTGATTTCAAAACATCAAGTCCACGAAGTTATAACCAAAATTGTATTGTGCTCAGATGATTCTTCAAAATTCGGTGCCTCAAGCGTTGAGGGAAGCATTGTATATGTCATTACCTGAGAACATAAAAGCTTCTCTAAAACCTTGCCTATTATCACTTCAACCCAGCAAGGTCGGTTCTTCATTTTTCTGACTTACTGAAATTATATCTAGAAGTTTAGGAAATTAATGAATTGATCATATGGTGGTTGTTATTGTAACGAGAAAACAAACCCAGAAAAAACCTTAACCATTTACCAGAGAAATTTCAGGCTAGGTCCAAAATAAAAAGCAACTCTATAAAATCTTAGCACAACCTGGCCAGGCCATGACCAACCCATATCCAGTCTTAATAAACGCCTTCAGTGCATTGTCTTAAGGGCTTGAACAGATGCCGGATTCTGTACCAGTACTACTGTACTATATCTAAAAAAATAAACGCCTTCAGTTGCTAAGCATTTCCAATAAAATTCAACCCAACATATATTCCCTCACAATAAAATGCTTATATGAATACTTCAAAGAATTCATATATATAACTGTTTCTTCAATTATGCTTCAAATAAAGCTTGCAGGCCCCGATAGTGTTATAAAATTGCAATCCGCGATCCACCACAAGAGTAGTTCAGACATTTGATTTTGTGTCTTTATTTCATCAGTTTAGACATCTAATCCTTCTTGTCATTTCTCTGAGCAGTTTACTATGAAGGAAACAAGAAGGGAATTGGATAAGATCTTAAAATGGCTATTGCCAATGGCCAATAATACAATTAAAGCTCAGTACCAGTTTGGTTGGGTCGGTGAAATGGCAAATATACGGTAAGCCAATGAAAACTATGCTCTTTTTTTTGAATGCTTATGATAAACGGGAATTCAAAGCTGATAATTTTATTGATATTCATGTTTTTCCAGAACTGAGGCTAATGACAATGTTGTCGTAGAACCCAATTTGATAAGGTTGCAAACACTTGATCATGCCAAGAAGGAAAAAGCAGAAGAGATTATACTGGATCTTTTAGTGTGGCTTCACCAGCTGGTTGCCAAAAATATAAACTGCTCTGGTGCAAACAATATTGACCCGCAAAATAATAGAAGATTTGCAAATCCTACCAGTACCAGCAAGCGCTCAAAGAATAGCAAAGATACTTCATGATGAGATTTATACAAAGAAAATAATTTTTCTTTTTCTTTTTTGTTGCGTATTGTTAGAAATTTTACGAACAAAATAGAAGTGTTGATTTAATTTCTAAGAGGAAGATATAGATGTGAATACAAAATTAATATTGCACATATAATTCTCCCTATAAACATTTTGGAAAAAGCCTGGTGCTGTCGAAAACATCAAACCACCAAAAGGGCAAATCTGTATATTTTTAATACGCAGAAAGAACCGAATTTTTTATTAATATCCAAATTTAATATTAAATTTCAAAAACTAACCGCTTGACTAGTGCAATTCGAATTTTACCCTTTCCGTAAAATTTTTTTCCGGAAACAGGCCCCATTTCCGGAAACAGATAAATTCCGGAAAACATTCCTTCGGAAAGGATCTCTGTTTCCGGAAAATTTTTTTCCGGAAATGGGAATCCGGAAATTTTTTTTACGGAACCAGGCGAAATTTCCGGAATTTTTTTTTCCGGAAATGCATTAAATTTCGTTATAAATTCGCAGAGTGTTTACGGTTCGCTTTCATATCATCCGCTCTCTCTCTCACAGTAAGTTTTAATTTAATTAATTAATTATTTATTATTTATTATTTATAATTTAAATTTAATTAATTTATTATTTTTAATTTAATTTATTTATATTAAATTTAAGTAATTTATAATTTTAATTTCATTAATTTATAATTTTAATTTCATTTATTTATAATTTTAATTTAATTTAGAAGTATTTAATTTGTAATTATTTAAATATGTAACTATTTAATTTGAAATTATTTAAATTCTGAATATTGTCATATTAATTGAAAAAAATAAAAAATGGTGCAGAATAAATTTAAAAGTTTTTGTAATTCTAAAATAATTTTATTAATTCTGAAATAATTTTGATTAATTCTAAAATGATTTAGAATTGTTTTAGGAACTTTTTGCTTTTCGGATTCCTTACGGAGCTCTGACAGTCAGATCGACCGGTTTTCGATTGAGGTAATTTTATTTTCTTTATGTTATTTTTAATTTAATTTATAATTAATTACTTCATTCCAAATTTTTTTTTTATTTTTCATAATATTGTCCAGAAAATTTAGAATTGTTTACAACCTTCCAAAATGGTTTATAATAATTTAAAAAATTCCAATATAGTTTAGAATGTTGCCATATTAATTTATGAAATTCCAAAATAGTGTAGAATAATTATTGAAAATTGTCTAGAATATTTTTACCAATGGCAACACAATTTTTAATTAATTATATGTTGTTATTTTTGAAATTGTCAGACCAATCGAAATTAAAAATGACAACTATTTGTGCGAAAATTTATACTGGAGGGGAAATCCAATATAATGATGACGGGGTCTATTACAGTACCCGAGCTAAATACTCATTACCGCTAACCGTGAACCACAATTTTGATTATCTTCAGAATGAGATTTATAAATTTGTTGGGTACAATGCCAGTCAAGCAAATCTGGAAATTCAAGTCAGGTTTAATATGTCCACCGATGGACAACGTGACTATCAATTAGTACCGGTAATGGACCAACAATCATTCGAAATGATTTTAGGAATTGTGTCGTCTTTTTCACAAAGGTTCAAGATTATGGAGTTATATGTAGAATTGGAACCGAACTGTACTAGTCAGATTCCTGAACCTCGATCCCGACCCAGTACCAGTCAGAATCCTGTGGAACCGGACCCAATACCAGTTAGATCTCGACCTAGCACCGGTCGGTACTCTGTGGATGTAAGAATGAGACCCGGACCCAGTACCGGTAGCAACTCTGTGGATCAACCAGTTATATCCCGACCCAGTAGCAGTCAGAATCATGTGGATCAAGACCCAATACCAGTTAGATCCCGACCTAGTACCGGTCGGCACTCTGTGGATATACCAATGAGATCCCGACCCAGTTCCAGTGCGGTCCGCAGACATGTACGCGATTATTCGCACGTACCTGTGGATGCAATTGATTCTGATAGTTTGGCGAGTGGAGATGAGATGCTCTCCGGTGAGCCGTCGGGTTCCGATGATGATATCGGACAGCCCAATCAGTCACAACCACAATCCCGTCAATAAGAAGACGACGCCCCAGTATCACCTGCATCATAAGAAGACGACACCCCAGGATCACCGAATGCGTGGTCGAAAAATGGAGTCGGAGGCGCCTCCATATGAGCCATCATTGATTCGTGCCTTGCCTGGTCAAATTGTATTTGCTCCATCTCGTTCGCCTGCTCCTGAGACAGTCCTTGATAGTAATGATAATCCGCTTGATCCTAAGACATCTGCATTTCATAAGAAAATTTTTATTACTTGTTGATTGTAAATTAAAAAACAAAATTACCTCAATTAAAGTATTACATACCGGGCCGCCTTCATCGCCGAATAGTACATTCATCCATTGAGCATAACTCATATCCTGGTCCTGCCTCTGCTCATACGCCTGCTCATGAGTCTGCTCCTGAGTCTGCTCATGAGTCTACTCCTGCAATTCATACATAGTTTTTCTTAGCTACAAATTAAATTTGAAATCAGCTTGTAAGTTGAATTCATACCTGGCGCGCATTGGCACGTGATGATAGAGTATGCCCTGCGAACTCTCCCGGACGGATGTAATCCCTCCATTGTGAGCCATCATATAAACAGCCCGTCACTGGATCTGGGCCTTCAAATACAGGGCCTGGTGGCATCTGCTCCGTTCCCAAGGGATAAGAATCGTCGGATGGAATTTCCTCCCAATTACGTGGAACCCCCGCATCCTCCAGCATGGCAATAGCACGGTCTCCATAACCATTATCTCTGCAGAGGCACCAACCTAGTCTCATTTTGCCCTTGCCAATTGCACGGAGACCCTTCGTGAAAAATGCCCGTGTGCCATGTGCTAACTCTTCTATCCCACGCAAAGCCTGCACGTATATTCAGAGTATAATAGATCATATATAATAAACCAATCATAAAATTCAGAGTTAGAAATGTTTACATTTCGAACAAATGTCGATCCGCTGGGAATGTATCCAGACTTGGAGTGCTCGTCTCTTGGAACTGGAACATTACGATCCATCCCCACCACGTGCTGGCCAAACAGGTAAACGGATGCCATGCAGGTCTCCTGGTACCATTTACGATATCTTAGGAGGTCATTTATATCCCACGGACGACCTACTTCGTACACATGATGTGCATAATGTGTTGCATCGTTTACATGCCGACGGTGCACTTGCGCCCAGTTGGCATTTTTCTTTGAGCCCGATTTCAACCTGTTTACAAGGTTAGTAGAATAAATAAGTAAATAAGTAAATAAGTACTTTAAAATAAGTAAGCCACATATGATTTGCGAATATTACTTGTGCAGCTCTTGGTGCTCGACTGGATCCTGGGGAAGCGGTGGCTCTATCTGTTGCCATCTTCCGAACTGTCGCATGCAGCGATCAGGATTGTGATGCTCAACAATCCAATAAAAAATAAGAGGACCGCGGTACAAGTAGAACGGCTGACAAATTTAGAGTTGCAATGTTAGGTACAAATTATAAATGTGATGACATAAATGAAAGAAAGAATATGACTTTATTACAATGTACCTGGTCCGCCCGGGTTGTTCTCGAAAGGTTGTGGTAAACAGATGCATATGGCTGCCAATTGACCATGTTATCCGTCAGTTTCTGAATCTGGTCGCGAGGGATACCTGGACCGGAGGTTGCACCATGGGACGAGTTTTCCCAATTGTGTGGGCCTTTCCACATGTCAGCAAATGATGGACATGTATCTTCTGTTTCTGCGCCCCAATTCGGTTGAGATCCCGGTAACGGCCGGTGAATTTGAAATCGGGTCCACGACCAGTGTTGCAGAAGCATGGTGGGACCATGCATGCTTTTGCATGAAGGACTGGATGCGAGGCATAGATTTCTATATAAATAAGTGAGAACAGCTCCGCCCCAGTTGTACTTTCTCGGCTCGTCCAAGTTTTCAATCATGCCGAGATACCACAGCGGTATTCCGTCCCCGCTACTGTCAGCAAACATGGTATTCCCTAGCATGTCGAGGAGAAATCCACGGACATACCTAACCGTCAATTTTAAAATGTGAGTACATTATTAAAAAATATCAAATACGAATAAGATTGTAAATAAAAAAATACTAATCATTTCAATTGTTCTTCGTTCGCATCTGTTGGTAATGTTTTGAAGCGCTCACGGACAGTTTTTTTGGCGATAAGCATGTCGTACGTATCATTCCCCCTCTTCTTCATGAACCCCTTCACTTCATCATCTTTCACCCCCAGCAACTCATACAGTCGGCCTTGAAAACTCGCCGAGTTTGTAAATCCCGTT
This sequence comes from Carex rostrata, assembly GCF_964058835.1. Classification (NCBI taxonomy): domain Eukaryota; kingdom Viridiplantae; phylum Streptophyta; class Magnoliopsida; order Poales; family Cyperaceae; genus Carex; species Carex rostrata. The sequence continues at coordinate 4,450,121 of NC_135918.1, forward strand.
ATCGGCTCCCCCGTAATAGGCAAACCCCAGAGACAACTCACATCCTCCAGAGAAACTGTAATATATTTGACTTGTCAGGAACGAATAAAAAAAAAATTATTTAAATTAGTTAATACCTGTCATCTCTCCGAATGGAAGATGAAAAGTGTGCGTCTCCGGACGCCACCGCTCGACAAGTCCATGAATGAGGGCCGCATCGAGGGCGATATCGGGCAATGTCGCGAGCTGATATAAGCCCATTCGAATTAAAAACGGTGCGTACCTCTCATTATACTCGCATTTGTGCCGATAATGTCTCACGGATAAAATTTCTGTACTCTACAATAAGAAAAAAATTAATTACAATATTTATTTGATTACTTACAGAGTTATGAAAAAAAAAAAGTAAATGTTTACCTCCTTAGACGCCTCAGATATCCTGTGATTACCGTGAACTATCCACAACAGGGGGCTAAATCTATGCTTAAGTACTGGGTCTGCCATACTACAAAATTCGAACAATATTGTAAATCACCTTAAATTTTTTCAAATTATTCTACATCATTTTGTTATTTTTCTAAATTATTGTACATCATTTTGGCATTTTCTAAATTAATCAGACAATATTCTTAACCATTAAAATGAACTAATTAATTATATTTTAAATTAAAATTAAAAAAAATACAAATATAAAAACCTGAATCGCAGATCCGATCGATCAGACAATCAGAGCTCCGAAAGGGACCCGAAAGGAAAAGAGATTCCTAAAAAAAATTTAAATTAATCAAACAATTTTCTACATTACTAAGATAATTTTCTACACCATTTGGTATTTTTTAAATTTCTCCCAACATTTTGATATTTTTAAAATTATTCTACACCATTTCGGTAATTTCTAAACAATTCTAGACTATTTCGGTATTTGCTAAATTATTCTACACCATTTGGTATTTTCTAAATTATTCTACACCATTTAGGAATTTTCTAAATTATTCTACACTATTTTGGTATTTTTCTAAATTATTATACATCATTTTGGTATTTTCTAAATTAATCAGACAATATTCTAAACCATTAAAATGAACTCATTAATTACATTTTAAATTAAAATAAAAAAAATTCAAATGTAAAAACCTGAATCGCAGATCCGATCGATCAGACAATCAGAGCTCCGAACGGGACCCGAAAGGAAAAGAGATTCCTAAAAAAAATTTAAATTAATCGAACAATTTTCTATATTAGTAAGGTAATTTTCTACACCATTTGGTATTTTCTAAATTATTCTAGACTATGTTGGTATTTTTTAAATTATTTTACACCATTTCGGTAATTTCTAAACAATTCTAGACTATTTCGGTATTTTCTAAATTATTCTACACTATTTGGGTATTTTCTAAATTATTCTACACTATTTGGGTATTTTTCTAAATTATTCTACATTTTTTCGGTATTTTTCTAAATTATTCTATACCATTTCGGTATTTTTTAAATTATTCTACACCATTTCGGTAATTTCTAAACAATTCTAGACTATTTCGGTATTTTCTAAATTATTCTAAACCATTTTGGTATTTTCTAAATTATTCTAGACCATTCGGTATTTCCTAAATTATTTGGACATTATTTTCAACCATTTAAAATTAAATAAATTAAATAAATTAAATAAAAAAAAAATTACCTTGAAAATCGGAAGGGAGAAAGTGATGGAGTGTGATGGGGACGGGGGAGCCAGCGGCATTTGTAGTTAACTCTGTTTCCGTAAAAAATTTTTCCGGAAATAGCTTGTTTCCGTAAAAATTTTTTCCGGAAACAGAGGCGGTTTCCGTAAAAAAATTTTCCGGAAATGGGGCCTGTTTCCGGAAAAAATTTTTACGGAAAGGGTATATTTCGAGATTTACTGCTGATACGGTTAGTTTTTGAAATTTAAAATTAAATTTGGATATTAATAAAAAATTCGGCAGAAAGAATGAACCTGTACAAAACATTAATTGCACACCGTTAGGTAATTTTCATGATATAATTATTAACATCTCTAAAATTTTATTATGACCAAAATCCAAATAATGACCCCAGAAAACATTTTTGGGCATCCTGGTTTTTGCAATGTGGATTGGACAAGATACTTTGGAGGTACCAGCACACATGCAGAATCTGTGTTACATTGCAATATTGCAGGGAGTAGAAATTTTTAATTTAAAACAATGTTATCTTTTTTTTGAGTAAAGGTTCGAGGTCAAGCCACTCAACTATTTAATATCGACAAAGAATTGCCACTTCCAGATTTCGAACCTGAGACATCCCACACGGAGAGTATTGCCTTTACCTCTAGACCAAAGGATGGTTCTCTAAAACAATGTTATTTATAACGGATGATATCTATAGCAGTTTAAATGATGAAAAAGTAGATTTTAGCACGCTAGTGATTAGAGGTAATTTAGGAGTTTAGTGGTCCGCTAAGCTACACAAAGAACTAGTACATTTCTTTTATAGAGAGACTACAAGAATGTAATAGTATCCGTGAGGTAAAAAGTGACTATCCATGAGGGTACCGAGAGAAAAGTACTTTTACAGTTATCAACTGAAGAACTAATGGTATTGGTGGTGCAGAGTATGCCAGAAATGATGGTATTCGAGTTATTGTTTTTCCCAAATCTAAATTGGCTCCTGATGTGCTATCAACTGAAGAACTTCTAATTATTTTAAGGTTTGTTTTTGTTTTATCATTTTCGGTAACAACATGAAAGCATTGATTAATCTAATTTTGTTACCTATGATTGAAACAGGAACTTTGAAATAGACTTTGTTCTTTTGGCTGGATTCTTCAAACTGATACCACTGGAATTGGTACATGCCTTTGCAAGACCTATATTGAACATTCATCTATCCCTTCTTCCTGCATTTGGAGGCAAGGGGTATTATGGCCTAAAAGTGCATAAAGCTGTCATTGCCTCTGGAGGTAGGTAATGTTTGTTGATATGCCATTGTGTTTTCATCTATTATTAACTTAAAAATGTCCTCTTCTTACTAAAAAAAATTCCTCTTTTGTGCATATAACTTTCGAAGCAATAGAGTGAATTTGTTGGAATCAATTTTTGCATGTTCATTGTTTCATATTGCTAAAAGAGTAGATGCAAAGTGTAAGCATATAACTTTCAAATCAAAAGAGTGAATTTATTGGAATCAATTTTCGTTTATCCATTGTTTCATATTGCTAAAAGAGCAAATGCAAAGTGTAAACATCCATCTAAAAGTACTTGTGTTCTTATATCTTTTTTTCTGTTAAGAATATACCGGAGTGGTTTCTAGAACAAGCAATGATTACTACAATTTTCTAAATGCAAGGATCTACTCTTCTGGTTTTTCATCAAGCAATTTCAGAATCACTAGGGAATGTAGCTTCAATTCTATGTAATGTTACATATATGTAGCAAGCAAAGATCCAGTTTCCCACTATATTAGATTGATTTAGATCCAGTTCTCTACTATGTCAATTGAATTTATCATCAACTTTTTCTTAAGTTTTATAATCGTTTTCCAGATATTCTGGTCCAACTGTACACTTTGTAGATGCGCACTATGACACGGGTCAGACCCTTGCCCAGCGAGTCATACCTGTATTAGCCAATGATACTCCAGAAGAGCTGGTTTCTACAGTTCTTAATGAGGTAGCATCTAAGTGTTTCGTGTGAGATGACTAAAATGCTCCCTCTAGACTTCCAGTTTTAATTACGTGTATTTGTGTTTGTTGGATTACAGTTTTTGCAAGGAACAGCAAATATATGAATGTGGGGGCTTGTTTGATATTTTCTCAATATAAGTAATCGGTGTGTTAAAAGTGATACTAACAATAAAACAACATCTGGTCCATAGCCCAGTGGATTGCCCAAGTAATGTTAAGAATTTTTATTTTATTTTTGTGGTAGTAGCCCTTGAGCAGCTACTTTTGTAAATTCACTAACATGAGATTTAAAATCCAGGAACATAATCATGTTTATGTAGAGGCTGTGACAGCTCTATGTGAAGACCAAATTGTTTGGAGGGAGGATGGAGGGATCCAAATCAGCTCCATGTGAACATAATCATGTTTATGGGGGGCCTTTGATTTGTAGTAGGTCAAATCCAGATGAATTTAGCTAATAGTTTATCTACCATTAATTAGTGGTTGTTAAACCGATTTTTAAATAAAGGGCCCTGATAATTGTCCCGTGGCACTTTTGCTCAGAGGCATGGGTTCCGGAGATGCACTATTTGTGCAATTTAATATATACTGGGAAGCTAATTAACTTGTTACTGTCGTCATAATTACAGTGAGTTTGATAATGCATTCCTCTAATATAGCTTTGTTGGAGAAAATTGCTGCTACCATAGTTCAGTTCCTCTAATATCAGTTACTGTTATTCAAATTGCTGTCCGAATATCCAAGTGTGAACCTATACAAAAATTTTAGGGGGAATTTCACATTACCCCTCAAAAAATTCAAAATTATGTATCCCCCTCTAAACTTTGCAATGTTGTATTTCTCCCTCTAAAGTCTAAACTTCTAAAACTCACAAATTTATCTATTTTATTGTTTTTTATATTAAAACTCACTTTAAATATAAAATACCCATTTTACCCTTAAAGCATAAAATTTTTGTAACTTGTTTAAGGACAATGTAGTCTTATAAGACACCCATTATACCCTTTATCGTTAATAAAATACCATTTTGCCCTTAAAAACCGAATACCTATTAAACCCTTTATTTTTTATAAAATATCCATTGTGCCCTCAAAACCGATCAAATATAAGACCACAATATTTCTTCAACAAACTATTTTTTATGCTTTTAATAAAGCGTAAAATGTGTATTTTATAAATTTAAAATGAGTTTTAATATAAAAAACAAAAAGATGGATAAATTTTTGAAAGTTTAGAGGGGCTGATGTGTAATTACAAAGTTTAGAGGGAAAATAAGTACTTTTGAAGTTATTGAGGGATATACATGAAATTCCCCCAAATTTCTAATGCGGTAAAGAAAAGATAAACCTCGTATAATTTAAATTTGTACATAAATTACTCTTTTCGACCATCAAATTTCATGGACGTGAATTCTCAATTTTCGTGTGAGCATACGGACGAGCCTAAGACGACCCCTCTTCGGACGATACTTAGCAATCTTTCGTTATCTTCTTGGAACTACTATATTTTGGATGCAAGTACCGACTCCCACAATTATTAGGACCTAATCAGCACAGGAATTCTTATCACCCAAAGTGCCTAATATCCTGTGATTAGAAACTAATAATAAATACTTCAAATTGAAAGCAGCCGTATTATTAAAAATTACATCAGAACAAGGACATCAAAGCAAAGATCAAGCATGCTAAATATATGTTCAACCAGCATTCAGTAATTAGTGTGTTGTTACATATACATCATACTCCACGGTGGCGTCGCCGGTTGTGAAGTCAAGCGTGTGAGTTTTAGCAATGGCGTAGCCACGCGCAAGTCGAAACTGCCCTGTACCACCCACTACTGACATCTCTCTTGTTGCGTGCAACGGTGTATTTCGCCCCAATACAGTTATCACACTGCCGTTGTACGCACCATCCGTGAAAACCAAGTTCATTGCCTAAATAAGTGAAGGACAAATACCCATATTACTCCACAACTTCAAATAAAAGAAAATACATTAATTCTCAGCTCTTACTATGATCTGGTACAAAATTTTCCTGAACCTATTACTTATGCAACTTATGACTATGGCAAATTAATTTGGTACGGGACCATGGATTACCATAATTAATTAACTCGTCTCTTGTAAAATAAATTTCCTGGTTTAATTTGACAAGGATTGACAAGGGCTTGTATACCTGCATGAAGCCGATTTCGCCAAGACAGGATGCTGCGTACAAACCCTGTGCCCGGCCCACTTCCTTTGAGGAAGGATCTGGGCCCTCTGTCAGCTTATCATCCATCATGTTCATCATGCCGAATGAAGTCATATAGCCACTAGCCGGCTGAGTTATCGTGACGGCTGTTGGGTTCTTGCCACTTAAAATGTCATGGAAGAAGAAATGGATGTGCGTCATGCCGGCCTCGACCTTCCTATTGTCCGGGGAAAGGGTCTCTAATTGAGCCTTGGTAGAGGTGACATAAATGAGGGACAAGAGAAAGGAGAACATGATGAAAGCATTTGATGCTAACTTGGAAGCCATTTTTGTGTATTAGTGTCTCTGTGGTGAATGGGTTATGAAGTGGTCATTGGGTATAAAGAGGGGCGATGTTTGTGGGTAGGTATTCTAGACCATCTTTGTAAATCATTATATCTCATATTTTATATTTTTATTTTCAAAGTTTAAATTATCGATCCGAACCGTTCAACATGATATATATACTAAAATATGGTTAGAGATAAAATATTATAATTTTTGGAAATTTTTTTTTCTATTTTTTAAGATAGATAGAAAATCACTGTTTTTTGAACGGTTCGAAAACAATAATTTTGTATCTATTTTAAAATATAGTAAAAAAATATAAAATTTTATCTTCATACATATTTTAGTATAAATATTATGTTAAATAGTCCATATCAATAATTTGAACTTTGAAAACAAAGATATAAAATATGAAATATAATGAGATATGAAAGAGATGAGCCATTCGAACATGTTCTTACTTTTAATAATAACAGGGACTCTTATTATTATATCATTTTGATGTCTTGATGTACTTATCCCCAGAGATTTATTGATGTAGTGACATATGATGACGTAAATGAAAGCAATATCAAATGAATCAGATTTTTCTTGTTTCAACTTTCAGACCATCTTTGTAAATCAAAATGAGTTCAGTGAATTAGAGTACAGGCTGGTTTAATGGGAATGATATCAAATTCAGTCTGTTATCTAATCGAAGCTGTCCGATCTGTGTTATGATTTGTGTACACTTAATCTGCACAAATCTTAAAGTTTTCACACGGATTTTGATAGATCGAACTATTGTGATTTGACATTGGACCGCCTCCTATTTCCAATGTAGATAGCCGAGTGCGTATCGATGTCTCATATTTTGCGTGACCGACGAGTCCGGTGTCTATTTAGGGATAGCGCAGGACCAATATTATATTTGTGCTTTACGATTCGTGCAAAACATATTTGAATGGTTAAGATTTTCCCAAAAACACGCAAAATATGAGATATCTCATGGGATGTGAATTTGGAAATAAATCTGCTGCAATTCGAAAAAATTGTAAGAACATGTTATTTCAAATCTAACCTTTCATTTATTTTGAAATTTGTACATAAAAAAACAACTTCTATTAAAATTCATACATGCTAAAAAATAAAAAGTTAAAATTTGAAATAACAGAGTCTCCAATTCCTTTGGATCGCAGCAGATTTATCTCCTACGAATTCGTAGATAGCCAGTGGAAGAAGCAAGGTTAGTTCAACCAATGAGGCGTAACCGTATGTCAATGATTGTTGGGTTGTTGGGTGGGGAAATAAATTATAAATCTGCTGCGATCTAAAAGGAATTGCAGGGTCCCTGTTATTCCAAATCAAACCTTTCATTTTTCTAAATACACGAATCTCAAAACAAATGAAAGGTTGGATTTGGAATTACAGGGTCCCTGCAATTCCTATGGATCACAGCAGATTTATTTCCGTTGGGTGGTGTGGGAGTGCGTATCCTCTGAGATATCTCATATTTTGCATGACCGACGTGTCCGGTGCCTATTCGGGGGTGACGTAGGGGGCCAGTATTATTTGAGATTTGAGATTCGCGCAGAACGTATTCCAACGGTTGAGATTTTCCAAAATGTCACGCAAAATATGAGATATCTCAGAGGATCTGAATTCGTGGCGTGGTGCCTACTAAGATTTTGTCGTTGCATGACGGAATGAGTCGCTGTTAGTTATGGTTTAGGTGGGGTTAGCTACTTATTAGCAATGTTCCTCTTCTTATTTCTTAATCTGGAATTAAGGAGAAAACATCCATTAACAATGTGAGACTTAAAATGTACAACAGAGGTAAGGAAGCGTCTAATTGTCCACAGCTTTTTGTCCACCATTTGTCCACAGTTTTAACTTGTGCGAATACTGTAAAATTACTTCTACATGCTGTATAATTATACAATATATCACATAAAATATATTAGTTAATCACAAAATATCCAGCAACTATTTGAAGTGGTCCCATGATAATTAGAAAAAGATTGCAACTTGCACAACAAGACAAAATAAATGTACTTTCAAACTGTACTTTCAGAAATTACAGTCATAGGAAGTTATTGGCAGTTAGAGTTAGTTATTAGCGGTTATTGGCAGTTAGAGTTAATTATTAGCGTCCGCACTGGGTTGAATCTTGTATACTGTAAAATTGAATCTTGTATACTGTAAAATTGAATCATGTATACAGTAAAATTTTTAATTGAATCTTGTATACTGTAAAATTGAATCTTCTACACAGTAAAATTTACAATTGAATCTTGTATACTATAAAATTGAATCAGCAGAACTGTAAAATTGAATCTTGTATACAGTAGAATTTTCAATTGAATCTTGTATACTGTAAAAATTAAATCTTGTATACAGTAGAATTTTCAATTGAATCTTGCATACTGTAAAATTGAATCTCGTATACTGTAAAATTTTCAAATAATACTGTAAATTTTCAATTGAATCTTGTATACTGTAAAAAGACAGTTAGATGGGAGTGGATAAGGTTGTGGACAAATGGTGGACAAAATCTAGTGGACAGAAACCTTTTCTCCAGAGGTAAATCATGGCCAATTGTGAAAAGTCCAAGCATGTGTAGTTGTACTTAACTATATTTTATATTTTGAAATAATTCCCTAGCTATATTTATGTAATTGCAAAAGCTAAAAATTGTCATCTAAACAATGCTTTTAAATCACTTTGGTAACAAAATATTTAGTAGATCTAGACCGTTTGATCGAAATCCGTATGAATATTAAAGAGACCAATGCATTTTATCTTGGACTGAATTAATTCGGATTTTGATTGGATGGTCCTGATCAAAAAAGAAATATTATGTTAAATCAAAGTATATATATGGACTCTCCAAACAATGGACACCTCCTTTTAACTATAATTGTGAAGTATTAAAGACAAAATTGAAGGTTTTTAAATTTTCCCTAAAGAAATTGGGTTCTAGAGTTCCAAGCACGTGCAATGGTGCATGCTTTTGCTAGGCATCTGAAAAAAAGGGAAAAACTAAAGTTAGTGGTCCAGTTGAACGAATCCCTGGTGACGATTTGTGGTCTTCCTTCACTTAAATATTTTTGTTTTGTTTTCCTAGTTAATGATTTTCGGGGAAGAAATTAGATGTTCAGCCTTCAAAGTTCAAAGTGTTTCCATTTCTTAGCGTGATAATTACTCTTAAGATTTAATACTTTTTTTTCCAATGCTTTCAGTTCGCTTCTACTGTTAGAAAGCATATGCCCCACTTAAAAGAGAAAACTTGGAGTATCGGTTCCATAGATTTCATCAGATTTTTTTTTCTCTTTTTTAAAAGTAAGGTTGGAGACTTGAAGTCAGCTAACTGCGTAATATTTACAAAAATATTCTAATTCGAATTTCACACGAAAACTATCAAATATTACCAATCAAAAGTTAATTCTCCGCAGATTTTATTAAATGCCACAGTCAGACAAAATGAGTCCGACTGTGGTTTAGTTTTGAGCCGATTCAGGTTATGTCGAATCCGATTCATTTTGAATTTTGGGTTAGTTCGGCCTAATCTTAGATAGTCTCCCTTTTGGATTATTTTGGACCTGAGTCAAGTCTTTAGTTTGATTATTTAATATAATCGGATTCGATCGGATTTTGATTTGAGTCGAGTTGGGAGGGTTCTTCGAGTTTGACATTTTTTTGTTGTTGTTGTTATAAGCCCTTGAACGATTTCATTTAACATCAGAGCAAATTATTAATTTGTTCCAACGTAGGTATTTTTATTACACAAAGATAGTATCATATAAATTGAACTATTTGTAAAATCTCTCACTGCTAAAAATTAAAGAGAAGAGGAAAAGTAAAACCAGTAGTTACGAAATGTTCAGTTCGCGCCATATTAGCAAATCAATTGGCCCATTCATTCTCTTCTCTTGATATACAAACGTAGCAGTCGAGCGAGTGTGACTACACCATGTCAACACCGCCTAGAAGAATGTGCACCTGAGAGGCACTGAATCAGACCAGACTAGGACAGTCAGCAGACCGGACCAGGACAGTCACCACTTCAGTCGAGGAGGCACTGGATCAAACCGGATAGGAAACTGAATCAACCGGACCATGACAGTCACCTCACAGGAGGCCACCACAGTGGAAAGAAACAGAAGGAGAGGAGAGGAGGAAGAAGAAAACACGTCATCATTATCACCATCGGCAACAACCACATCAACACGTACCTTATTCATATATAGTAATATTAGATACTACGGCGGGCGAAGCGAATTTACAGCACCCTTAGTCGAACCCGGAGAGTCGAAGAGGATCGAAAAACGATGATCAGATCCATTAAACATAAGCACCTGCTCGGTTGGAGTAAGACGAGACGGACCGATGAGCAGTGGCTAGATTCGTTGGATGGAAGCATCTGCTCAAAACGTGAGACGGAGCATTGAGTCGCGACAAAATTATCTGCTCAAATGGAGCGAGTCGAAGTGAACCGGGCAGACGAAGGGAGGGGCAGAGGTGGCGGGGCGGGGCAGAGAAACGAAGCGGACAGACGACTCTCAAACCTTTGTCTTCGAAATCTCTTTAATTATTTAATGGAGGTGGAGCGGAGTGTACGAGATCGAAGCGGAACTTACGAGAGCAGTCTCCTAATGAACGGTGTAGTTAGTTCTCGAGTTTGACATGTTTTACCATTATAAAAGTGACAATTTGACGGATCAGGTCAGTTATGTTTCGGGTCAATTTGACTTCAGACCAATGTCGGGTTTGAAACCAATTCGAATCAAATTGGGGCAGGTTTTGGATAACCCCGTACGAACCATCTTATAGGCCGGATTGGGTCAACTTTCAAGTCAGTCTGATTTTGTATTCTCTCATTTTTTTTTAGTACTTTTGGTCGCATTGAGTCTAGTTCGCTAATTTGACTCTTCGTAATAGGTCAGGTTCATTCATATTGGATTGGGTGGATTTTCATATTAATTAGATCGCACATACAAAATAACTTTGTGAATTTTTTTTTTTTTTAATTAATAGCTTTAAATATCTATTAGTAATTTATAATTTTATTAATAAAAATATATATTTATATTATTATTTCTAGATCTAAATTTTTCTTATCTAAATCACTCTAATTAATTAATCATACTTATTTATACTCTTAATCTCTTTATTATTTCATTCTTTATCTCTTTTTACAGTTGTATCCGCTTTCGTCCGATAGCCACCACACTTTGACAATTAAATCTGCTAACCGTCGTGTTTTGATCAAAATGAGAGGTGGAGACTCTATGCTTCGAGTTCCGACAATACCACGCTCTCAATTTTGATCAGTTCTACTCAGTTCAGCTCCCTTCTCTCTCATTATCCTCTCCGCTCGATGAGATACAGACGAGAGAGAGGAATATTTTGTTGTGTTAAAAGAAAAATTTGAAAAAAAAGGTGTAAAGTAGGAACGGCGAATTTTTTTTCTCCTTTGAAGTTGCTTGGAAGGAGAGCCTATATCTTGCTTACTCCACAACTTTGTGAATTCACCTTCAGATATCTTAAATTTTGAGTAGATCCTTAGAAAATCTAGATTACTAAAACAAAAATACAATATTATTGGATCCATGCATTCTGAATACACACCAAAAAAAATTGACCCGATTTTACATTAATTGGAAATTTGAGGTATCTTAGAGGATACAACCTCCAACTTTGTGGTTAATGTTTTAAAATATAGTTTACAATAAGCATGAGGTTGGCCTTTGTATAAACGCACGAGTGATACAGCTGATCAAGTCCAGTCATTTGTAAATTGCAGTGTTCTAAATAGCGCACTATAGCATTTTGGGACCCTAAACGCTAAGCTATGGCATGAAAACGTGCTATTTGAGCTATAGACGCTATAGCAGTAATAGCGATCTGCTATAGCGCATAGCGTGTAGCGCGTGCTATGCAACACGAGCTGGGGTTTTTTTTTTTTTTTTTTTCCTTTTCAATTTATATGGGCTTTAAATAAAGGTTCAAATTGGATTTTAACCGTTATTTTTTTTTTGCAATTGACGTACTAAGTTTTATATTAAACTATTAATTATTAAATAAGATATCCAACAAACGAAATCAAATAAGGAAGCTACAGCGAGCTAAGAAAGTTTTCAAGGAACAACCATTCCAACGAGCAACCTAGGTAATTTTAAGTTTTAACATTTAATTGAAATCTTGTATCACTTTGATTTCGACTTTTGTTCATATTTATTAATCAATTCTAGTACGAAGAACAGTCTGTCAGAGAGAGATGAAAAATTACAAGAGACCCCCTAATTTGTTTCTGTTCTACGAACTGGGAGGGGGCGAGTAAAATTAGGACCTTTATTTTTTTTTTAATTTGGGTAGTTTGTCATTACTTTCAAATATGAGGTTGATTTTACTTTTTACTAAATTAGCGAGTAGTTCTGATTTAGTGCAATTTATGTTATTTTTTTTTTCCTCCTTTCTTGAAGTAACAAAATAATACTTATTATAAGGTAGTTGGAATATTTTGAATAAATTAAGATAGTTAATTATGCCATAATGTCTATAATATAGCACAAATATATAATATAATTTTTATAAAAATAAAAAAAATGCTATGTAGCATAGCTTTCGTAATAGTGACACTATTTGTTATAGCTTTTTTTGTAGGCTTCCCGCTATGACGTGATAAACGCAATTTATAATCTTGGTAAATTGTAAGAGAAGGTCCGTTTTGAACCTATATTTTCTAAGAGAAATAGCTGATCAAGTCCGGCCTGTAGATTTTTATTTATTTATTTTGCTTTCTTTGTTTGGAATTTGCTGTGGAACCTTTTTGAAAATTAACAAAATTAAAATTACGATATGAAACCTGAAATTATTTTTTCAAAACACGAAAAATCAGATTTTAGAAGTGCGTCCTAGATTTTCTAATCGAACTTTCAAAGTCTGGCCATTGTTTATTCCAACCACATATTTACCTTAAGCTTGTAATTATGGTCGAACACTCGAAGTAACGGAATTTCAAAGTCCAAATTAAGTACGTACTTCTCGCTAAATTTTTAAAGTTAGATGTTTTAATTTTTAATTTTTTTTTTCAATTCCAATTCCAATAATAATTTTAATTTTTCTCCTTTATAGTTTTATTCAAGGGGAAAAAAAACTATGCAAACTCGTGCAATTGAGGGGGACGGGGAAAAAGAGAATAGTTATGAATAAAACTATAAAGGAGAAAAATTAAAATTATGATTGGAATTGGAATTGAAAAAAAAATAAATAAAAGATCTAACTTTAAAAATATGGCGAGAAGTACGTACTTATGATTGGAATTGGAATTGAAAAATTAAAAGTATGATTGGAAAACAATGGCCAATGAGCTTTGGACTAAGAAAGAGAATAGTTTTTTCTCTTTCTCCTATGGCCAATGAACTTTGGACTAGGTGTACTATAACGACATTAGGGCCCGTTCGGCAGCTCAGTAGGAAATGAGAATGAGTGTGAGAATCAAAAATTTTGAACTGAATTTTACTGTTCACTGTGGGAATAAAAACTTAACTCTGAGTAAATTTTTTTTTCCCACGGTGAACAGTTGTTCACCGAACGGGCCCTTAGTATTTTCATTAGACTTGATTTTTTTTATGGTAGCGTCTTTCTCAACAAACCAATTTTATTTTCATGGAAGTGCATGCTTTAACTGAATCTAAAAAATACAATTAAAAACAAAAAATAATTTAAAGTAACAATCAGAGAGGTAAGACTAGATCAACGCGTGTCCAAAATATACTGTCATGATTGTAAATTGTGATGATGTGTACAAATCATTCAACTAAATTCGAACGTTTTACATAATTCTATGATTTTCAGAATTTTTTTTTGAGAATTAATCTAAATCGTTCGATATTAATTGCATGTGTTTATTGTAGTATAGTAAGTCTATGGCAAGATATGTGGCCTATTCATCCTAATGCTATCAAGAAATAGTTTATTGTGAGAAAGGAGAGGTAGCACAATTGGCTAGAAAAATATCCTAGAGTTGTTATACCCAAAGGTTGAGAGTTCGATTTCCTCTCACAAACCTTGGTAGCTACTACCAAGTTTTCAAAAAAAAAAAAAAAAAGGTTTTTTTTTTTTTTTTTGAAACCTTGACAGCCACGTGGCTGTCAAGTATAATTTTTATTAATTAAAACATAAAATATATCAATTGTTCTACATCCAAAACATCAATATCTAAACATCAACATCTAACTACACAAACAACTAAAATAACTAAAACAACAAAAGAAACAAATCACATCCTTTAGTGGTAGACACTGAAAACCTTTAGTATCGGCTGGCTAGCGACCAAAGGAAATGATACATCTTTTTTTCTATTTCGGTTGCGGGCGGAGAAGGCAGGTTGCCACGGTGGTGGGAGTATAAAGAGAGATGAGAGCTGACGACTGGAGCTATTGCCGCCAACTGTCCTCTTAGTTCTCCCAACAATGATGAAAGAAGAAAAAGGTGCCGATAGACAAGAGAGATGACGACTAGGGCTATTATCGTCAACTTTCTCTTCTCCCGACGGATAGGTACTGGGATAGGGGGCAGGAACGAGTAGCGCTTGCTGGCGGCTATAATTTTTTGAAGAGAAAACAGGGTGAATGAGAGTGGAAGAGGGCGGAGGAGGGAATGGAGAATGCAGAGAAGATGAGGAAGAGAAGGGGTTGTCGGTGCGGATCCGCCGCTCTCCCTTGGGGGGAGCGAGAGGCGAGGTTAAGGCTGAGGAGACTTGCTGGTGGAGAAATGGGAGAAAGGAGATGGACAGGGCTGAGAAAGCTTGCAGCGCGAGATGGAAGGAAGGAGATGACAAATGTGGCTCAAGAAATAGTTAATTGTTATGTGTGATTATAAACAAGCATCAGAGTTCAATTAATCTCGGTTTAGATTGAATCAGTACTTCAACCACGAATCCATATCCTCTCCGGTACCGGAAAAAGGAATCTTTTTACAATTATTTGTGCATTGAGATTCGTGTAAAGTTAAAAGAACAGTCTGAATCAACTAATTGTAAAAAAAATCCTTTTTACGGTACCAGAGAGAATCTGAATTCCTTCAACCACTGACATTTTGGCATTCTGGTACGTACCTTCTAGCTCTTATGCGTCTGTTTGAAATATTGAACTCTAATCAAAATGTGAAAATTACGTCTAGCACAATTAAATAAAAACATTATTTTTTCTAATAAAAGATCATGAATTATATCAAATGTTCACGTTAAAATAATTCGAAATAATAAATTATTATATGATGGAGAACCAAATTTTAATTTAGCGATAAACACAATGCTGTCTATGTAGATAGTCGCACATTTTAAATTCGAACGATGATCTCTTATAAATATTAGACAACAAGGGTGGACTCAGGATTTTCGTCGGGGGGAGGCGCAAAAAAATATTGAATCGGGTTTAAATAGCTTATCAGATTTAAACCCATTAACTAATTGGATACTCAATAAAAAAAATAATGTTTTGACTTATATTTCAATACCCTGATTTATAATTTCTGATCCTAAAACATATAATTAATATTACCAATCATAATTCAAAAATTTTATTTTAATTTTAACACTAAATTTAACCTGAATTACAAATCAAATATCCAGAGGAGAACAAATTTTTTTTCAGAAAGAGGCAAAATCGATTGGTACCAATAGATCAGTACTAAAACTCAAAATCTAAAGGAAGCAACTGTTCCCCTGTGCTACAGTAGATCCACCTTTTTTAGACAACTTGACCTCTAAAGTTTATTATGAATAAATAAATTCTGCGCGTGATGCTTAAAAACCTCACCGGCCACCATAGACATGTTATTAAATTTCTTTTTTGTTGCATAGCTCATGGACCCAATAGAAATAGCAGCGGGCAACTAGAATACACTTTTTTTTGCTGTTTCCTTTTAACGCTGTCAGTGTCAGAGAAATCGAGATTTTTTTCCTTCTCTTTTTTCTTAAAATATTCACGCTCGACAAGTCGACAAGACCACAACACAGCTCCACACCAACGATCAACCCCATAGGCACGCTATGGAAGTTCTACACTTCTACTGGTGCACTAGGTAGTGGGACACTAGGACTATAAGCAGTACACAGATTTTGTATGACCATTCCACTAGAATTTGTACACAAATTTAATTGAGTTACACAAAACATCATCTACTCTTTTTTCTTTTTTGAGTAAAGATTGGAGGTCCATCTACTATTTAGATATTAAAAGTTAAATTTCATACGAACGTTTAAAACATGCAATGACAATTATAATTAGCCTATAAGGGTAGCTATGCACACGGTCTAAATGGAGAGTCACTAAATTTGTACTGGTAATAAAATTTGACCAGTGTTATAGAAAATATGATTTGCCAGAGATATCATGGGCACAACTGCACAAGGACCACTGTTCTGGACTTTCTGATCCCTCATCATGGAAAGGAAACCGAAAAAGCGAAAAAGGCTTATTAATTGAGTGGGAGAGGTGTGGAATAAGTATCAGATTAAATTAGATTAAATTCCATTTGATGTTTAGTCTGTATTAAGATTCGTGCACACTTAATTTGGAAATTTTAATATTATTTGTGCGAATTTTGATGCGGGTTGGAAGGCTCGGCTTTAACATCAGACTAAATTTGATCCGATGTCTATTGGACTGCTCCATATTTTATTAATTACCTAGCCATTTTGATTTGTTGTAACATTAATAACTGGGGTGGGTGGTGATGGCAGGGAAGCTATCCTCTGCGGAGATGTGCGGAGCTTTTGATTTGGTCCGTTCGTTTTGATCGGACAGACTATATCAGATTTCAAAATTTGGACCCTCTCTGATCTGGTCCGTCCGATCAAAACAAATGGACTAGATTAAAAGCTCCGCACAACTCCGCAGAGAATACTCTGCAGAGGATACTCTTCCGGTGATGGCATGCTACCATGCATGTCTGCTATGCGGTTTTACCAAAATTACACTGCTATTGGGGTGGGGGGGACATAATATTTGGAAGCAGCTAACAGTCCCCCAACTCCAGTCCCCCAAAAATCCCCGGACTAATTCTGTAAACATCAATACCAAATCCTGTAAACATCAATACTAAATCCTGTAAACTAATTCAACAAATCCTATCAACATAAAACTTTCAATTATGTGTGGTCCCCAATAACTTCCACTTTAACTTCAACTTTAACCACCACTTTAACCACTTTAACTACTTTGACTGGGACCACTTCTAGACCTTTGACTAGAACCACATATAGGAGATCTCTAACAACTTTTCAAAACTAAACTAACTATGACTACATTAAAACTTTGTAAAAAGAAATATGTAAAAAATATTCGAGTTTTTTTTTTCAAATTGTTTTTTTTAAACTTTATTTTCGAAATTTTTATTTTCCAAAATATATTTTCGAAATTTTTATTCATAATTTTTTTTCAAATTTTTTTTTCAAATTTTTTTTTTCAAATTTTTTTTTTCAACTAATTCTGTAAACATCAATACTAAATCCTATAAACATCAATACTAAATCCTGTAAACTAATTCAACAAATTCTGTCAACATAAAACTTTTAATTCTGTAAACATCAATACTAAATTATGTAAACTAGTTCAACTAATTCTGTAAACATCAATACTGTAAACATCAATACTAAATCATGTAAACTAATTCAACTAATTCTGTAAACATCAATACTAAATCCTGTAAACATCAATACTAAATCCTGTAAACTAATTCAACAAATCCTGTCAACATAAAACTTTTAATTCTGTGTGGTCCCCAATAACTTCTACTTTAACTACCACTTTAACCACCACTTTAACCACTTTAACTGCTTTAACTAAGACCACTTGTAGACCTTTAACCAGGACCACATTTAGAAGATATCTAACAGCTTTTCAAAACTAAAAACTAATCATGACTACTTTAAAATTTTGTAAACATAAATATGTAAAAAAAATTCAAGTTTTTTTTTCAAATTTTTTTTTTCAAAACTTTTTTTCAAATTTCTTTTTCAAATATCCTTCTAGATGCTACTTTCAATTATTTTAAATTCTGTAAACCTTATCACATAACTCTATGGATAGTTTCGTTGAATCCTGTAAACCGGTAAACAAAAAAATTCAAATTTTAAATTTTTTCAAAATTTTATTTTTTAAAAATGTAAAAAAAATTCGAATTTTTTTTCCAATTTTTATTTTTCAAATTTCCTTCTAAATACTACTTTTAATTATTTTGAATTATGTAAACCTTATCACATAACTCTGTAAATAGTTTCATTTAATCCTGTAAACCGGTAAACAAAAAATTCAAATTTTATTTTTTAAAAATGTAAAAAAAAAATTCGAATTTTTTTTTTCAAAATTTTTTTTCCAATTTTTTTTTCAAATCTCCAACTAGATACTACTTTTAATTATTTTGAATTCTGTAAACATGATCACATAACTCTGTAGACAATTTCGTTGAATACTGTAAACCGCTAAAAAAATTCAAATTTTAATTTTTTTCCATTTTTTTTAAATTTGCATATAGATACTACTTTTAATTGTTTTGAATTATGTACATCTTATCATATCACTCTATAGAAAGTGTTGTTGAATACTGGAAACATAACAACTAATCTCAAAACACACATGCTATTAGATCTACCAATGAGACATCATTCTTATCACTAAACAAAATAAATTACCAATAAATAACATAAATGTTTTCCACCAAACATAACATTTCATACAAATCAAAGAAGACATGAAGAAGTATAACATAACACTACTTATAAAACATAAATGTTTTCAAATTTTCTCCCTCTTTGATTCTAAGATGGAGTGACCGATGAAGGTGATACACTTCCGCCCCTCTGGCATCAACACCATCACCTCCAGATAGCCATCAAGAAATTCTGTAAACATAATACACGAATTCTATAAACCTAAGATAATATCAAGTTTTTAAAACCCGAAATAACAGGTCATGGTGTTATGTAAAGTGATATTCAAAATTGAAGAGAAAGATGATTACCAGTACTTAGAAAAAGAAAAATATTTTCACAAAATAGACTTGATAAAAATAATACCTGCATCACAAGCATCGGTTTAAAGAGTAAAAGGATTAGTAAAGTCCAGTGGCGCCAAAACAGGTGCCGAGTTTTTTGAAAGCATTCTCCGCTGCCTCGTTCCATGTTCATCCATTCTTCTTCAATAGGTCAGTAGAGTGATTCCTATATAAAAGCCTTAAATTTAACAAATGAGTCTATCAAGCATCAGAAAAAAAAGGAACAAACAAAACAACCCAAAAAAATAAAAAAAAGTTGATACATATAGGAAAGTTTAGCTACAGCTTCAATAGTTAATAAGTATCCAATTAACTATGATTAACATAAGTTTAGCTACGACTTCAAATAAGTAGTGGTACTATATCAGCTGGTAGAACTGACATGAACGTTATCTAACCAAATCTATTATGAGTTGCATAATGCAAATCCACTTCCTAGAACAAGCAAAAAGAAAGACAGAAACCCAAAAAAAAAAATGGAGCAAAATAAAACCAAATGCAAAAATCTATTAGATTGTACTGTACCTGATTGGAAACCAAATTAAATAGAATAATAGGCACCGCCTCCTGGTACGCCATAACCATTACCAATTTCAACATTACCTAATGACTATTAATTTAGCTACATTTAGGATATAACAGGTTTATACCCGATTTGGTACTGGTACCAGTGTTATTGGTTTCACGTGGAAAGAACATGCACCTTGTTGTCATTAGTTTATCCATGACATCGCTAATTATTAGCTGCTTCATATGCTTTTTGTTTTGACAAAAGACAAAGATCCATTTAATTCTAGAAATACATGATACCACTTCAAAAAGAAAACAAGCATGCATGATTCAACGATTCATGTCACCAACTTTCCACATTTACCAACCTTTAACATCTAAAGCCTAAACAATTGGATCGAATTTAGCAAATACTAACCCAACAACATATCTAGCCCAAATCCAACCCACTACTGACAAACCTAACTACTCGGACAGAGCCGAATTGTTGCTCTTTTGGTACTTCCCAATCTCTAGCCTTCTTCACGCTACCGGTCGCCAGAGCCGAATTGCGCGCCACCTTGGTGGCAAGATGCTGTTATCAGAAACTGGTAGGAGGAAAGACAGGTTGCAATAGATGCAGAATTTCATACCATCCAATAAAAAGTGTACTTATAGATCACGTTCTGTACCAGTTTTTGTAATTTTAGAATCTGAACTTTGAAATGCCATTATAAATTGTAGAAAAATCATAAAAATGCAAAACTTGTTCCTATGCACTCATGAAAATGTCCATTATCTGTCTATAGGAGGAACTGGTTTGAGTCTAGCTATTTTGGTATGAAAACATGGTCTGGTTTGGGTATTTCTTGTACCAGTAGGTACATCACTTGGCCTGTTCATTCTTGCTGCCTAATGCAGTGACTTGACTGTATCTAGCTGATTTGAGTATGGTTCAAACAACATGATTGATTTGAAGATACACAAAAATTAAAAATTGTTGTGAATTTCAAATAGCATACCCTGAATTCAAGAAAATTGATGTGAAATTCAAGCTAACTGGTTACATTGAGCTAATTTTGTATATATCCACTACTTTTAAGTGTAAAGTTAGCTAGTTTGAACAAATTGAGATCAAGCTTAAACCAGTTGACTAGTGTAACGCCAGGCTATTTTAGGTATGATATTTAATAAAAACCTTATTTATAAAAAAATTTCATGAACTAATTCTTTTGACAACCTTCCGAAATTAACCTCAATTGAAATTTTCAACTGAACAACCGTTAGTGTTATAATCACAGATCACTCATAATTATTAGGATTTGAATGAAATTTAATACCTAAAAAGATAACTTCATGATCTCCAACTTTCATGTAGAAGTCTACCAAAAATTCCGAACATAGGATTCTCAATAAAATTGTAAAGTCAGTAAACATTTCTGTCCAGAAACTGCAGACCTTCATCGACCATTTTTATCTTTTCTCATCACTGGAAATTCCGATTAAGGTGAAACTAATTGCGTTAGAACCATAACAAAAAAATCTACAACTCTTATGTGGAAACTAATTCCATATTCCGAATCCATAATTCCAGTATTGTCAATCTGTGAAGATGCAAATTTAAAGCAGCAGAAACAGATTTATATTTTAGTTCAAATTGACAAAATTAAATTGACTATGGCCCATAAAGGCCCATTTCAGCCCAACCCAAAAGTGGAAGGCAGCCCCAATCTCACATGTATATAAACCCCCCCCTCAAACCCTCAAACCCTAGCCTCCACTGCCCCCTCCCCTCTCCCCCAAATCAGATCCGGATTCCTTGGTGGATCCAAACCGTCCAGTCAGCTTCCGTGAAGAACCACCATCCGTACGTTCAGAATATGAACTAGACTTCAACACAGGAATTGTAGTGATCGAAGATACGGACGATTCAGTGCTAGATTCATCTCGATCCGAGCTTCCACCACCGAGATATGGCCAAAACCGTGGCTGCTGTTCATACTCGAACCAGAAAACCGAGCTGAACCAGTCAGCCGAGTTCCGCAGGGACCTGCACTCCATACGTCCGGAATCTCAAGGATCCTGCAAGACGGAAGTTGTAGTGCTCGCAGATTCGGATCCGTTAACGCTGGCCTCACCCCGATCGGAGTTTCCAACACCGAGAACCATCCAAAACAGTCACTGCTGCGCGTATCTTTTCTAAACTGCAAACTCCAAGTAACAAAGTTTCGATTAAAAATCTGAATTTCTTTCTTATGGATAAATACATAATTATTAAGTTGTTATCTTTCTATAATAGGCTAAAAAGATTATAGATACTCATTATCCTCTTAATAAATATTAGTAGGTGTCGGATCCATGATACATTAAGAAAATAAAATATTGTGTATATTTCTTTGATAAAGGATTTTGGATTTCTAACTAAACAAGTTTCGGATTCTCATTTAGTTTATTTATTTCTAATTATATTTATATATATATATATATAATAAGTGAATCAAATAATATGTGACTTGATAGTATCATGATATCAAGGATTAAATAGTTAAAGTTTAGAAATTAGAATTAATAAACTAGGGTTATAATGATAAATAGAAAACTTAGAAAATAAGAACACGTGAACTCAAACCTTATTAATTAGAGGTATGTTCATTTCTTAGGTTCGATTCTTGAGGAACTAAGAGACGTAGATAACGGTCAAGAAATTACTACGCAAACAGGTGCGGGTTTCCTAGACTTTATAAAACTATCTTACTTGTCTGTTGTCATTCAATTGTTTATTATTATGGTATTAGTTGGATTTATGCATGTTGTTTTCGAACATTCGTATGATATGAGTAGAATATAAATTGCATGAAAGGATATGATTCATACATTGATCATAGCATAAGTAGGATGTGTTGAGCATAACATGAATTGCGTAAGTAGGATGTGTTGAGCATAACATGAATTGCGTAAGTAGGATGTGTTGAGCATAGCATGAATTGCATAAGTAGGATGTGTTGAACATAGCATGAATTGTGTGATTAAATGATTGTGTGAAATGAACGGATAACGAAAGTGAACAGGGGCCAATATGCTTGCATATTGGGATGTATACATTGGGTCCGGTATTCGACTGGACCCCTCGTTAACGTGGCGTTGGATGGATTTCCCGTCACGGGTCAAGACCTAGCGTAGGGTGGATTCCCCGTCTAGTGAGACAACCTCCCACTGTTGGTTGGATTTCCCAGTGGATTGGCGTTCCCGTCACAGGTCAAGACCTAGCGTAGGGTGGATTCCCCGTCTAGTGAGACAACCTCCCACTGTTGGTTGGATTTCCCAGTGGTTTGGCGGCCTTCCAATGTTGGATGGATTTCCCATTGGATAGGCAAGTTTGAATGTGAAAATATATGAAAGTAAAAGTAATGATAAATGATGCATTGCATTTCGAAAATACATAGGATTTCCCGTCACGAGTCAAAACCTAGCGTAGGGTGGATTCCCCGTCTAGTGAGACAACCTCCCACTGTTGGTTGGATTTCCCAGTGGTTTGGCGGCCTTCCAATGTTGGATGGATTTCCCATTGGATAGGCAAGTTTGAATGTGAAAATATACGAAAGTAAAAGTAATGATAAATGATGCATTGCATTTAGAAAAGACATACGCATTATATTTCTTTTCATGTTTGTGAGAATAAAGTAAAAGTTTTATAAACTCTGGGCTGGAACTAAATCCCGCACTGAGAGAAAGTTCGATCTCTCACCCGTTCCATTTTATATGGGTTCCAGGTAATGAAGAGGAGGCCTACAGACAAGTTCGTGAGTAAAAGAAAGCGGAAGGATCCATGTTTAGGATAAATGCCACTTAAATTTATCTTGTTTTCGTTTGTTTATTTTCCAGTAAATTGGTACACTTCAACATGCATGGTTGTTATCGTATTTGTAACCATGTATGTCGTGACCACCGTTGAACTATCTTAACTATTGTTGTAAGACTTTTATTTGTGAGATTGATGTGGCATTTATGAATTTTATTGATAATGTATGTGATGTGTATACGCCTTACGTATAAATACGTGGCGGGTTGTCTCGGGGTGTGACAACTAGTACATGATGGCAGTAACCAAAACATGTCCAAACTGGGAGGCATTTCAACAAAGTCAGCCAGTTCCAACAGAGGCATTTCAACAAACACCTAAGCTGCAACACCAATCGGCAATCTGCTTGACAAGGGAATTGAACATAATGGTATTAGCACCTCACAAACCTTTTGCTTCAGCAATGTTAACTAATATGCTATCATCTTGAATTTATCAGATTTAATTACATGAAAGCTTCACAAGCAAGGTTGATTAGAACACTAATAGTCACATTGAACTTGATGGCACTGAATTTTGAAAAAAGATTAAATAAACCTTACGAGATTGTCAGATCAACAAATCCATAGACAGATTACTCGAGCTTCGTCATGGATTGAATGGTTCGCATCCCTCCATTCTCGACATCAAACGGAGAGACGGAGACTTCTCCAATGGAAAGGCGGATACGCACCCTCTGTGCCGGTGCCTCCAGTGGGAAGGCGGTGGCGGCGCGAGCCAGGAGAGGGGTTCATTGTTGTAGAGGATAATTTTTTTCCAAAATATTCTGAACTTCTGAGTTAATTGTTCGAGATTTGATCAAACGGATCGCGATTTCAATGCTTGATGGCTTCTTCAGCAAAGGCATTGGTAGTTTTAGGAGCACTAAATGGTAAGTGCCCTGCATATACCAGATCCTAAACGCTTTCGCATCCCTCTCTCCGTGCGGTGGCGTCGCTTCCGTTGCGGAGGGGAGGAGATTGGAGAGCCGACGTCGTCAGAGGGAAGGTTGTCGGAGAGGAGGTCAGGTCGGATCTCAGTGATCGAGAAATTTGAAGAGAGGGAAAGAGAACACGGAGAGAGATTTGGCACAGAGGAGAAGAGGGGAAGTTAATTTTGGAGAAAGCAAGTGATTTTATTTTTCTGTTGAACTGGATAAGATAAATGGATTACCGTTAGAAAAGCAGTTAAAACAACATAAAAATTAGTAGGCGGGGATTATCCGGGGATTCAATGCCGGGGGACGTTACCTTTTCTCATAATATTTTAAGTCAGATTTTGACCGGATTACATCTGGTAAAAAAAAAATTTAAACTCCTATCGTATGTGAAATGAATTCGAGCATGAAATAAATGTAAATTCATTTAATATTTATATTTTTATAAAATAAATTCGACCGATGCCTCCGTAAACAAGCCATTACAGGCCCATTCAATTCCGAAAGCCTATATAAGGATCATAAAATGAGAATTAGTATTATATTCTTTTTAGCGGTTAGAAAGATGTTGTTTATCCAATTATGGACGCAATGGTCACAGAACTAATGCATGATAATTACAATGTTGGTCCAAATCAGTTAGGTGGTGATCCAAAACATTTGTTCATGGTATCAACCATCTCTTATTGGGCTAACTAGAGCAGTATCAAGAGAGCCTTTTTAAATCTACTGTTATTTGTGGTATTATTGGAGCTTGTACACTCGGCCCATTTATCTGTTTAGCACAAGAAGATGCACATATATTTAAAATTTAAACATTAAATGTGGGCTCAGAAGTTAACATGAATAATTTAGATCGGCTTAAGTTGGAATAACCAATTTAGATCTTTTAGCTTTAGGCCACAACCAAACATGATAGAAGCCTAATAATAGATAAAAGGCATATAATTAATATGCTACATAAATGAAAAACTTGTGCTTTCGGGAAATTTTGAAGGTCACTGCTATAGTGGATGAATGGTAAAGTACATAAAATGTACGGAATGCACTTAAAAGATGTATTGCAATAATATTGTAGATAAATGGATATAAATACTTCGCGAGATCATATTCTTGGAAAAACAAGTTTTTTTTTTCTTTTATTAAACAACATGGTTTTTAAAATAATCATAACAAGGGAATTAATAAATTCAAAGAAAAATATTCCTAGAAAAAAAATTCAAAGATCAATAGATGTATTTGAAAATACGGAACCAATAATTACAAATATTAATTAATTGAAATATATTTATATTTTACACTATTCTAAAAATACAAACATTTTATATAAATTTGCTATAATATGCCACATTTAATAAAAACCTTCTAAACATGTCTTACTTCTAACCTAAATTAGGTTAATAATTAAAGTAACAACCAACAAATTGGGTTGGAGGTAAAACAATATGTGGTGATTCTAATTTGTTCTCAGATGTAATTTTAGACTGTAAATTTGTTCGACACTCCTGGTATATCTATAGTTGTATACTATGCCATAAATGTCATGCTTCATATCAAATTATGTTTTCATTATAAATCCAACTTTGATGTCTTATTATGTACTAGTGCGTCTTTGTTAATGGTTTTCTCCAATTGCTTTTGATACATATAAGCTAAATAAAGCATTGTATTTTAATATTTTAAGATAACATATGATAAGTAATATATATGATCCAAGTAGATAACCAAGCAACTAATAACAGTCTCTAACATTTGGATGGAGATCTAGTATTTTTATTTGACTTGATGTTTATTAGATAAGTAGAGTTAATGTATGTTAATTTTTTAACCTCCTTTGATCTTGTAAAGCTTTTGTTTTGTTAATCTTTAAATTGGAGTGTAACTGATTGAGATAAACAAGATGAATCAAACAAGAGAATGAAAATTATAGTAATCTTCTTTATGTTTCTTTCCCTCCCCTCCTGCTCTTCACCTCTCTTCCCCTTCTCATAATGTAAACCAAATATAGTGTAAAGGAAATCAGAGGAGTGTATTGTGTGATTCCATTATTGGCACCATTTTTTGCGTGATAGTCATCAATTAAGCATTCAAACATAGTTCTATACATTAGAGTGCAATGTGTATATTATAGTAATGTGTGATGCTCATCATGCTCTAGTTTATATTTAAAAAAATATATAGATTATTCATATTAATTTCATCGGACAATTATAATTCATCAAAAAAAAAAAAGAATTGCAGTTAGAGACATTAAAGTCATTTTGATTTTGACATGTACAATTTTTTTTTTTTGATATCCAGTAATGACTACTAGATTAAAACTTCAAAAAGCTAAAAAAATAAAAATCAAATTAAATAAAATATACAATCTTTGATCTCAACGACTAAAAAAATAAAAATAGAGTAGGCGTTCGGACCTCACGCATGCATAGCTCTTAAACTCACACTAAATTTTGTAAGTCTTTTTACCATTAGATGGTTAAGTATAAACCCACAAAAATTTGAGTACGGCTTTACAACTATAAACATTTGATTAGCAGTATATAGAATCAG
This sequence comes from Carex rostrata, assembly GCF_964058835.1. Taxonomy (NCBI): domain Eukaryota; kingdom Viridiplantae; phylum Streptophyta; class Magnoliopsida; order Poales; family Cyperaceae; genus Carex; species Carex rostrata. Next base: position 4,477,156 of record NC_135918.1, read on the forward strand.
TTTTGATATAGTGCTTGACAAAGGCAATATGCTAATCAAACACTTGTGTATAGTTTATACTTCTGCATATTGATGTCATAAATTTATTAATTATGAGAAATTTTGTATAAATAATTCTAATCTTTCAATGTATATATATTTGCTCCGATAAAAAATTTAAATCTAGATCAGAAGTCTTTGTTCAAAATGTTCTTGTCATCTTAGCGAACAAGTCCAATTAATGAAAATAAATTAACTTTCTCTCATATGAAATTTTGTTATGGAAGAAGTTCGGAAAATTAACAATAAATAAACTTCGAATCATAACTAAAATATATATAGTAGCTAACCAGAGAAATTAATGATTTGGTTTTAGATTATCCGCAGCAATGATTACATTACTTTGCATATTCTCCAGACAAAAAGTGTCACCCCGGCCCCCGCTGACTCAAACACTCAATTTGTTTTTTGACGAAAGACTCCGACACTCAATTACCAACTAGAGAAATACGTACATTTATATATATACATAATACATACTATATACATATATATATACGAGGAGGGATCGGATGACACTCTTTTTTAGTGACATCGGATGACACCGTGCATTTTCAAAGTCCAAACAGTCTATCCAAACCGTTCAACTTAATGGATATGTTAAAATGTGCTTGTAGATCAAATTTTACATTTTTCTGATTTTTTTTACTATTTATTAAGATGGGTACAAAAATTCAACGGTCTAAATATAGCAACTTGTTAAATACTAAATAAATAGTAAAAAAATTCTAAAAAAATGTAAAATTTGATCTGCAAGCACATTTTAACATATCTATTATGTTGAACGGTTTGGATCGACTGTTTGAACTTTGAAAACTTTAAAAATACACGATATTATCCGATGTCATCAAAAAAGAGTGTCATCCCATCCCTCATCTATATATACACACACATTTGATTGAACCGAAAGGTGGAATATTCGTAATAGTAGTATAGTGTTTACCCTAATGCGTCAACTAAATTATTAATTAAGAGACCAGCACTTCACACTTACAGATTGTGGAGAATTGAACGTGTCGTTGTCTAAGTCTTTGACTCGTCACTGACACTCCGCACGCATATCATGCAAACTATCTGATGCACGTAATTAATTCCTATTTTACAGATTCAATTCGGTCGGTCAATTCAAGCACGCGTCGCCTCAGGCCCTCAGCCACCACGCTACCATCACTACTCCAGCTCTCCCATTTTGGCGTTTTCCTAGAAACACAACATGAGATACATACCAAATGCATGTACCACACGCTGTTAGCAAACGATTTTGGTTGGCTGGCGTGCTAAATATTTGTCTAGACATTATTGTAATTCATGCACCTTTTTCTTGTGTACGTATATCCATATTTAATATAAGTTAAAGTTGTTAATTAAGTTAATATATATGCCTCAAATATGCGATTCAATTCACTCAGAAAAAGCATTCATTCAATTTACGGTTGAGTTATGCGGGCTTTGCGAATTACATATTGACAAATAAATATCATATATATATATAAACATATAACTTATTATTATGAATAATTTATAAAATTAAAACAGTACACAAAAATAATAACATAAATGAAGTTCACAATAAAAATAACAATTAATACTTATACAATATAAAGGGTAAATAAATTCAACATTGCACAAGCAGAATATATATATATATATAGAGTTAGGCTGGGGTGCTATGGATAGCATAGTGGCCTCTATGCTACGGTTCAATATTCGAGTTTTCAAAATCCAAACGGTCGATCCGAACCGTTCATCTTATTCTCCATATTAATATCTGCTTGGAGACCAAATTTTACATTTTTCTGAATTTTTTTACTATTTATTAAGTATTTTACAAAATTGTTGATTCAACGGTGGCTGCACAAAACAGTAAAACCGTTGGATTAGCGATTTTCAAAGTGGCTTAATAAATAGTAAAAAAAATTCAGAAAATTATAAAATTTGGTCTCCAAGCAAATATTAATATGGAGAATAAGATGAACGGTTCGGATCGACCGTTTGGATTTTGAAAACTCGAATATTGAGCCGTAGCATAGAGGCCACTATGCTATCCATAGCACCCCAGCCTAACTCTATATATATATATATATATATATATATAGGACTTGGCTACGGTGCTATGGGTAGCTAAGAGGCCTCCCGTGCTACGGCTCAATATTCGACTTTTCAAAATTCTAACGGTCGATCCGAACCGTTCATCTTGTTCTCCATATTAATATGTGCTTGGAGACCAAATTTTACATTTTTTGGAAATTTTTTACTATTTTTTTATATTTATTGAAAATCGCTGTTTTTCAGACAAATCTGGACCATAAAAAACAGCGATATTCAATAAATCTAAAAAAATAGTAAAAAATTTCCAAAAAATGTAAAATTTGGTCTCCAAACACATATTAATATGGAGAACAAGATGAGCGGTTCGGATCGACTGTTAGGATTTTGAAAAGTCAAATATTAAGCCGTAGCACGGGAGGCCTCTTAGCTACCCATAGCATATTAGCCAAATCCTATATATATATAGAGAGAGAGAGATAGGATAATATACAATCAATTGTTTCTGAGGTTCCGTACAACCGAGTCATTTTCTGATTTTTAAAGTCCAAATGATCGATCCAAACCGTTCATCTTGTTCTCCATATTAATATGTGCTTGGAGACCAAATTTTACATTTTTTTGAATTTTTTTACTATTTATTAAGCCACTTTGAAAATCACTGATCCAACGGTGGCTTCTGATTTTACTGTTTTGGTAAGCCACCGTTGGATTAGCGGTTTTCAAAGTGGCTTAATAAATAGTAAAAAAATTCAGAAAAATGTAAAATTTGGTCTCCAAGCACATATTAATATGGAGAACAACATGAACGGTTTGGATCGATCATTTGGACTTTAAAAATTGAAAAACGACTTGGTTGTACGGGACCTCAGAAACAATCGATTGTATATTAGCCTACCTCTCTCTCTCTCTCTCTCTCTCTATATATATATATATAGAGTATGGCTAACGTGCTTCCGGTAGCATATGAGCCGAAATGCTTCCGGTGAAAATTTGAAATTTCAAAATCCAAAAAGTCGATCTGAACCGTTCATCTCCTTCTCCATATTAATATCTGCTTGGAGACCAAATTTTACATTTTTCTGAAATTTTTTACTATTTATTAAGCCACTTTGAAAATCGCTGATCCAACGGTAGCTTCTGATTTTTACTGTTTGGTAAGCCACCGTTGGATCAGCAATTTTCAAAGTGGCTTAATAAATAGTAAAAAATTTCAGAAAAATGTAAACTTTGGTCTCCAAGCAGATATTAATATGGAGAAGGAGATGAACGGTTCAGATCGACTTTTTGGATTTTGAAATTTCAAATTTCCACTGGAAGCATTTCGGCTCATATGCTACCGGAAGCACGTTAGCCGTACTCTCTCTCTATATATATATATATATTTCAAATTAAGCCGATTCGAAACATAATTTAGGACCCTTCAAACAATTATAGGAAAATACAAATTCAATTATATAATACCGTCGGATCAGATCAGATGAACTTATATATTTTTTAAAATCTACAATTAAAACTAATTTGTCTAGTTAACAAAAATCTAATTTGTGTCTAATCAAATAAATTTAAATCCTTCATTTTCTGAATCATGTTGGTCAGATCAGGCGAATGATCAGATGAGACGAATTTTTTTAATCATGTTGATCAATACAAGTTGGAATTGTACAATATATATTCCATAGAAGATAAAGTCTTTAAATGAGTACTCGTGTTGCCAACCTTTGCTTCTTACCAAAAAAAAAAGAAAGAAAGAAAGAAAGAAAAAAAAAAGAGCAAAGAAAAAGGACCAACTTTTTAAATAAATATTAGAGGTCAAAATCATTAAATTATTAAATTATTTAATATATCTCTAAAATTTTGTTTCTTCTAAATTTCAAATATGTGACCTTCCACCCAAAAAGTATTAAAAAAAAAAACTTTGATAGAAAGACATGAACTTGGATATAAAATACCATATCCTGACTTTGCCCTTTAGCTCGCCAATCCGAGCTATCCAATTTTTATCGAACTATTTTAGAACAAAATATTGACCAAAGAGTCTGTCAATTTTAATATTTATAAAATAATAGGTAAATATTGACATGTGTTGGATATAATAGCAAAAGGTGAAAGGTAAAATTGACAAGAGAAAATGGGGCGACAACCTTAGGCATGCCATACTTCTCCTCCACGTAATTAAATTATAGACCACCATAAAAGTAGACAAAGTTGCATAAGCGTAAACGACTCTTAATACATAATTAAGAGCATATAAACCATTATTTGTGGCACATGGAATTGACTATTAATTGCGATTTATCGCCATAAATAATGTTTAATCATGCATGTTGCTATGTTGTTTCCAATTGTTATAGAAAATTAGAAACTTTTTGTTATTTTTATATAAATACAGTTGTTCTTATTGTACCCCTTTGTTTGCAGACGTGTCAAATAATAATTTGATATTAACGACAAAAATAATTGACTGATTTATATTTACTAAAATCACGAGTAAGATACGATTACAAAAGCTAATGCTTTTGGGACCACTCAGTTAACTAACTACTGCAAATAAGTTGCATATAAGATCTTTATATCATATAATAATATGCCACATCATCCTTCTGACACCTCTAAAGTAAGAATATTGTGACTCATAATTCAAAATTTCCTATCAACTACTTATTTTAAAAAAAATAAAATGATTGCATTTTTTAGTATGGTAGGAATAAAAAATTTCATATATAACTTTATGTTAATGGATAAGAGAGTTGAACTAATGAAGTACTTCACACCTTTATCTCTGTTTTTAAAGTTCAAATAGTATAATCAAACCATTCAGTATGCATGATATATATATTAAAATGTACGAGGAGAGAACATGTTTTACTCTTTTTTTATTTTACTATTTTTTTGTATACAGCTAGAAAATTCATTGATTCAGAAAATTTTAGAACATTCAAAAACTGTGATATTCTAGCTACCTAAGAAAATAAAAAAAAAATTGTAAAAAATTGTAAAATTTAATGTCCAAGCACATTAATATATTGTCACTTATTATTTGTATTGATGTATTTGATTTGTACTTCACCATCAAACTCTACAATGATTTCATTAACAAAATCAAACACGGGCTAATTAGATGAAAATTTATGTTGTATTATATTTAGTGTAAGTTAAACTAGAGATAGAAAGATAGACAATGAAAAAAAAAATATATGTGAAGATGCAGAATTGTTTTTAAAAGCATTGCTATATGTTTCTGTGAAGTAGTTGTGTTATGTATTGCATGAGTTGGTATCGTTAGATTAGTATAGGGGTGAGTTCATTAATTCCGAAATTTTTATTTATATCATATTTAAAAAAAAATAAATAAATAATGATTTTGAGATATTTCGAAAACTACTCAGGCTGCCAAGTCAATATGGGGCCCCAAAAACGACAAAATGGCACTGTGGACCCCGACAAAACCCAAAACACCTTAGAATTTGATACGAATGAAAATAATAATTGTTTTAATTTTCAGAATTAGAAAGAATAATTAATAATTTAAATATGTTAGAAAGAAAATTAAATAAAATAGATAAGACATCTTATAATTTAGATGTACTAGAAGGTCTCCGAAGCATTTTTTAGGCAGGATTTTTTCCGGTTGTAAAAAAAATGAAACTATTTGTTGGTGTGTTATTGGATAAATAAAAATATTTTGTATTTGAATTATTAATCCCGGTTCAAAAGTCACTTCTAGTAAATATAGAAATTAATGTGTTCTTTTTATTTCTGAAAATTATTAAATTATTATTATAAAAATCAAATGAATCTGTTCAAAGTTTGGATTTTTTTTTTTTTAGTTTTGGTGGGTCCGCAGAGGCATTTGGCGGCACCCCTTTTTTGAGGCCGCATATTGGCTTGGCGGTGTGGGTAGTTTTGGAAATCCCCAAAATTATAGTGTTTTGGTTTATTTTATTTTTATAATGGTATAAATAATAATTTCGTTCATTAATTAGACGGTGTTGTAACAGATTTTCTTTACTTATGTTATTATTTATTAAATGAAGTTGTTGTTGTCATCAAGTGAGTATTTTTTGCACTGATTCAAATTTTGAATTTGTGCAAAATCGGATCAATGATAAGAATTCGGATTAATTTAAAAACTAACAGGAAAAAATTAATACGAAAAATACAACTTTAAGATTCGCGCCAATTTAGAAAGGTCGTTCCGGTTTCTCACGAACAAACTAAAAAATTGAGTTTTTGGATATAAATTTCTTATCTTTAGCTCTTTCGAAAAAAAAAGAGAGAATGACATCATGACTCATGAGTGAGAGAAACAGAAGGAAGAGAATGAGGATCAAGAAACAATAGAGGAAAAGAGAAAATATAATTAAACTGTACTATTTAACAAAATAATTTTTTTATTTTTTTATTTTTATAAATAAAAGAAGCAACTATGATTAATTGCATTAACTTTTGGATGCAATGATGGAGCTAAATGATGAAATAATTAACTTGTATATACAAGGAGGGAGAACACCTTTCCCCTCCTCTCCTCTGTCGCTGTGGTTATAAGTTGGATAATTGTTGAGTTTGCTGCATTGTGGATTTAGGATCTGTACAACAACAATCAAGTCTTTAGTCCCAAACGAGTTGGGGTAGGCTAGAAATGAAACTCAATCACAATCAAACAATAAAGATAAGTAATAATAAAGTAGTCATAAAATAAAAGTGAAAGTGATAGTAATAATACTAATACTAATATTAACTATATTCTACTTAATCGTAGAGGTCAAAGTCCTAAGCTTATATCCTAGACTCCAATTTTCTACTCCTATGATCTAAGATCTATAATACTATCTCTAAATAATCTCTAACCAACACTAGGTCATGGTTCTGGTACGTGGATCGCTATCTTCCACGCGTTCCTGTCCGAAGCCTACTCCTTAGCTATATTCTACTCATTCAAGTCTCTTTTTACTGATTCGTCCCATGTCAATTATGGCCGACCTCTGCCTCTCCTTGTGTTTTCGATACACCTTATAATTCCAGTACGCACCGGTGCTTCAGGAGGCCTCCTTTGGAGATGTCCAAATCATCTCAAATGATTTTGGATGATCTTCTCTTCAATCGGTGCTACCCCAAGTCTGTCACGTATATCATCATTTCTCATTCGATAAAGGAATAAATTGAAAAAAAAAAAATTATGCGATATATTCAAGAATTGTGTATGCGTAGTATTCAATCAAAAAGGAAAAGTGTACCTAAAATAATACAAGAAGTAACCAAGTTAAGTCCAGTCCCCAATTATGTGAGATACCAATTCCTTTTGAGCAAGCAAGTTTTCAAGATATTTGCATCCTTAATTGGCATGCTTAGGGATACATAATTTAAATGTTAGGTTGTTTTCCTTCTTTTATTTACTAATTATTATATATCTTATTGTGTAATGAGTGTCAAATTATCTTTATTTAGATATCTAGCCAATAAATTAATTACATAGTAGTAGAATAATTTTAACATATCCATATCATATAAGTTGGTGCAATTAACAATAGAAAACAATACTTCTTGTTGTTGTTGTACACTTGTTGAATTCGGTTAGAAAAAGGTAAAAAACTTGGAATATATGATTGCCCATTGCCCAACCAAAAAGTCCTAAAAAAAAGAAAATTCCAAATTGGCAACATTTAATTAGCCCCTTAGCTTTTTTTGAAATTCCCTTTTGACTTCATTGACCAATTATTAAAAAGACACCTGGGCGTACAGATATGTGACATGGATAAACCAAAAAGACATTCTTAAAAAAACATTTTTTTTTTTTTTTTTTTTTTTTTTTTTTTTTTTTTTTGCTTTGAAAGCCCTTAGGCAAGATATATTGATAAACACCCTTTCAACCAGGGCGGAAAGTTTACACAGATATTGCTTTGAAAAAGCTATTTGTAATAGCTCAAACTTTCTGAAAACTAAGAGACCACCTATTACATAACTAGGCTAATACAAGACAGCTGGAGGGAACATTGGAAAAGTGCAACCACTATATCTCCAGCCATACATACGCCCTAGCTTTGCCAGTTGGTCAGCCAATTCGATTTGGGACCTTTGCACATGAATGAGATAGAAACCTTCAGTCTCCTTGAAAACCCTCCAGAGATTGAGGCAGATTTGGAAGGCAGACCAGTCAGCCTGAGATGGGGGACCCAGATCAGTACACCATTTTACCAGAGAAAGGCAATCTGAGTAGAAGACACAATTACGAAGACCAATAGAAATAGCATAGTTGACAGCCTCTTGCAATGCTTGGGCTTCAGCTTGAACCGGAGTACATAACCGAGCAGCTCCAGAATGGTAATTAATCAGAGTGGTGCCTTGATACACCACATAACCAACACCACCTAACCAAGCCCTTTCCCAAGAACCATCTACCCAGATCCCAAATTCAATCTCAGCAATCCTTGTGTTAGCCGTCGAAACAGCAGCATATGGTATAGCAGATATCCTTGAAGCAGCAGCCAACTGTGCCTCAAAGGTGATGGACTGAAGATACTGTTGAAACCTGATGAATGAGGGATCTATTGCTGAGTATGCCTTGTCATTCCTGCAACGCCAAAGGGCCCACATGGAGTTAAGTAAGTCGCTCCATTGCTTGTCAGTAAGGTCCGAAGAGAGGCTCGTGATGGTCAACATGAGGTCTTGTGAGAAAACACTCGATCTGAGAGCAAGAGGACCTGCCAGCCAGCATGCCCTGGCGAAAGGGCAAGTGAATAGCTGATGCCTGACATCTTCCTTTATATTTCCACAGGTTGCACAAAGTGAATCCCCTTTACCAATCCTGTGACTAAGTATTTGACCAAGCGGCAGGCCATCATGAATCAGCTTCCAGATATGGATTCGCACCCTTGGCTGAATATCCCCCCCTTTCCAGATTCTCAACCAGGTTGACTTATCAGCAGCAGTAATCCTCTCTGTTGCATGATTCATGATTTTGCGGTATGCCCCTTTGACTGAGAAATTTCCATTTGAGGATTCCTTGAACCTGAGTCTATCTCTCCCTGCTCCTTCTCTTGGGCTGGCAACAGTAGAGATGATGATTACGCTCGACTGGAAGCCAAAAAGGTCTACTAGCCTATGTACATCCCACTGACCAGTTTCCTGTACCACAAGATCTTTTAAAAGAAGGTTTCTATGATCTCTATTTTGAGGCATAAATTGTATCGAATTCTCAAACCATGGCTGAGCGAAAACCTCACATGCTTTCCCATCCCCTACCTCCCATGAAATCATTGACAGTAAAGCCTCCCTCTGCCTCATGATACTCTTCCAGAATAATGAACATCGGTATGTCCTTTTGGAATGCCATAACCTACTCATAGGTAGGTATTTAGCTTTTAGAATACCAACCCACTGAGCTTCGCTTCCTGCAGCCAATTTCCAAAGGAACTTCATGACCAATGCATCATTCATTGCCCCTAGGTTCTTGATCCCCAAACCCCCAAATTCCATTGGTATCGTAATTTTGCTCCAAGCAATATAAGCCATGTATCGCTCTTCATCCCATTTACCCCAGAAAAATCGCCTGACATGCCCTGTAATTACCTTGATGACACCAGCAGGTAGAGATACGGTTGCCATATGGTATAGGGGGAGCGATGTGAGGACTGATTTAATAAGAACCAAGCGGCCTGCCTGGGACAGTAAGCGACCCTTCCAAGATTGCAGTCGCGAAACTACCTTTTGAATAACAGAATCATATGCCTCCTTGGTTGTGCTGATTGCTGCCCCAAGATACTTGCCGCACACAGAATCTAAAGGGACTTGGAAAATCTGCGAAATTGCCTCCCTCTCCTCCAGTGTGACCCTCTTGCTATACCAGATGTGACTTTTTTCAGGACCCACCTGCTGCCCCGAGATTGATGAGAACATCTGAAGCAAGGCAGTCATGTTTTGCGCTTCTACAGTGGTTGCGGTGCCAAATAAAAGTAGATCATCTGCATACACCTATGAGTAGGTTATGGCATATATATTATTTTTTTGTAATTTGCTATAATTTGCTATATATATATATATATATATATATATATATTATTTTTTTACTTTTGCTACACCTGTCCTGGACCCCAACTGAGCACTTTCATATCCTCTCAAAATGTTATCTAAATTTATCTATTATTTATTTGCTAATTTTGTACAACCTAATGAGGGTTCTTGCGTCAGATCCAACGTGGGAACCATGTTCTCGAGCCCTACATAACTTAAAAGTGTTATCTTTTGGGTTTTTGACAAGTGATCTGTGCTTTAAAATTCGAGCTGGTTCCCAAATTATGGGTGCAGTGTGCCGAGGTGGATCATTTTTTTTTTCTTTGAGGAACCGAGGTGTGGATGACACGTTGTTGCACTAATATATATATATTTTGTATTATTTATTTCATTTTTTCTGGATTCAGTTTCCATTCCGAAAAGATATCTGGTGTGATGTCACTAGTGAGCTATATGCCATGCATTATTATAAGAAGTATTACTTCGCAACAATTATTTTATTTTGACGATATTAATGATGATTTAAAAAATATTAAAAGTGAAAAGTAAGTTTATAAATATGTTATTAGACATATATATATAATCTAATATTGTTAAATATGTAATATAAGTATTATTTGTTGACCCATTGAGGATCAGTAATTTTCAAATCACTTAATTTACAGTAAAGTATATATATCAAATTTCATCAAACTTTATAGAATGTAGAATTTTAAATTTAAGTTATATCTTATAAAATTGTCAAAATAAAAAATTCATTCATTTTTTAATTGAGGAGGGTTCAATTGCCTCTATTTTTTGTACTTCCACTATGCCTTCATTTAAAAAAAAATTAATTACTCATAATTTAAATTATAAAGTTCAAAAACAAAACCATTAGATGTGATATATGTTATTTTTTCTATGTGCTCATAAAAAATTATCACATTTTAATTTTGTTTATATGTGAATCAATAAGTTAAAAAATCAACGTCTAAAAATTATTCACATTAGTACATTTTTATAAGTTCTTGATGACAACCAAAACAAAGTTGAAATATCATAATTTTTTACACATGCATAGATAAAACAATGTATATCATATCTAACGGTTTTATGTTGACTTTTATTTTGAATTATTGAAGTTTTTAAAAATGAAGATATGATGAAATTAAAAAAAAAAATAGAAGCATTTGAACACTCCTCTTCTTAAACTATTCTGAGCAACTTTCGTACGTACACAACTGAAGCATCAAAAACGGGTGGTGATTATTGTGACATTTTTCGTCATGAGCTAAATAACATGTCAACTTCACTTAATTAAATAAAAAATTCCGAAAAAAAAAATTAAAGGTCGAACTTTAATCTTTAAAGTAAACTAAATCTGTGCATATCTATTCAACTGTACTTTTAATATAAAGATGGGAGATACGTCTCTCACTTTTATAAATATTCATATTGGATTTTTTATTCGAGTTTCAAACACGTGGCCTTCTACACATAGTGCGCTACTTAGCTACTAAATCAGAACTTATTATTTTAATGTCTCACATTAATTTGAAACTAAACTCAAGTTTTCACGATCACAAACTGAAATTCTTACCATTAAGCTACAAGCACACATTTAATATATTATGGAAGGTCAAACCATACAAAAACTTCTAAACAAGTAAAAGTTGATTAAATTTTAATATATATAATTAAAGACTCAAATACCCATTGCTTCATGCCCCAATTGTACTACAACATCTTTATCTTCGATTTCAAAATACAATAAAAGATCTGAATTGCTCAATATGATATCCACGTTAAAATGTGCTTAGAGATCAAATTTTATGTTTTTTGAAAAAAAATTACTACTTTTTAAAATAGGTACAAAATCAATGTTTTTCAAAAAATTGTGGACCATCCGGGAAAAGTGATTTTGTACTTATTTTAAAAAATAGTAAAAAAAAATCCAAAAAAATGTAAAATTTGATCTCGAAGCACATTTAATGTGGATATCAAGTTAAGCGGTTCAGACCGTTTGTTTGGAATTTGAAATCGAAGATAAATATGTTAGAGTATGATTGAAGCATAAAGTAATGGAGTATTTGTGCCATTCTCAATTAAAATTAAAATTTATATGGGTGGTTAAGCATTTCTATGATTTGTTATAGACCCGCCTCTATTTATTATCAATGTGTTATTATTGTCAGAATAATTGGATAATTAAAACTTTCGGCGGAATTTAATATATACCACTCAAAAACTGTTAAATTACGTATTTACCATCCAAATTTCTATGATTACATATTTACCATCTAAAAATTGAATAACTCACATATTTACCCAATATGACTTTAGTATATATCAAATATACTCAAAATTCAGATTAATTATGTGTAATATTCTTAAAACTATAATTAATTAAGGATTAACTTAACATCCTATCTTTTTTTCCTTAGATCCGTTCTCTTTTATATCAAATATAAGAGATTAAAAACATATATTCCAAACTGAGCCAGTAACAAAACACAGATTCTCAAACTCAATACTACTTTGATAACAGATTGTGATATCAGCGTCGAATTCAGTTAGAGTTGTTATGTTGAAAAATGTGGAGTGGTTACATTGTTTTTAGACGATCAAGCTGGTGCTACAATCCTAATCTTCGAGTTTGTTGCTCTCTTCTCTTCGAGTTTTAGCGGGAGAGACGAGATGAGGAGATAATTTCAGCAGGAACGGAAAAGTTACACAAAAAAATGGGAGAAAAATATGTGCACAGAAGAAGATGGGGTACATAAGAGGCGAAGACTAAATAAACTTCTTTTTTATATAACATTAAACTTAATTAATCTCATTTTTTGACTAATTGAGTAAATATGTGAGTTATTAGATTTTTAGATGGTAAATATGTAATTATAAAAATTTAGATGATAAATACGTAATTTCACAGTTTTTGAGTGGTATATATGAAATTCTCCCAAAACTTTCTTATCGAAAATTCGTATTTATTGTCTTGTCCCATTTGCACACATTTTGATCAAAAGTATCTCACTATATATATGATGCTCTTCATCTGCGCAATAAAAATCTAGGAAAATTCTCACAATTGATAAATTATTCGATCGTCTTTTTTGACACATAAACCGACTATTTTCCAAATTGTTTCAAACGTGTAAGTTCCTTTTTGGAACTTTTGCAATTGAAGGAAAAATTCTAGTATGACAGAGGATGCTAGCCAGGGATGACATTTACAGATGCGCCATCACCAGAAAAGATGAAACAAAGCACCTAGCTAGCAGTGTTGCTTTTAAACGAAAGATTATCAGATAACCAGCTGGCTACAATTGACAGTTGACAACCTTCTTTATCTCCTGCTCTGGTTTGGTGTGTAGGAGCCTAGCTAGCAAGGAAGCAAAAGTTGTTACAATTGATGTGATTGGCTTATCTATCTAAACTCTTTTATCTTTTTTTTTAAAGTTTGTAGATGTGATTTTTTTTTTAAAGATACAGTTGTAAATTACAACGGAATGAATATATAAGAATTTCAGGGTGCGTTTGGAACTTTGGATGCAACCATGAATAGCAAGAATAACGTTAATCCTAGGTTAGTGCTATTTCATGGTTTGAATGGGTTAGCAAGAACAGCACCAACCTCATAAATAACTCTATTCTTTAGTGATTCAAACATAAAATAGAAGAGAAAAATAGTGCACTAACCTAGAAACAGTGATAACTCCATGCGAGTTTGATAGAAATAAAAAATTCATAGTTCATGATTCGATTCGAGTTTGATTCTAAAAAGTTCGTAAAAAATTCGATTCAAAATAATTCGAAATTCATTCAAACCAAATTCAAATTGGACCTGATTCGTTCGAAATAGGTTTCACAAACTATTCTAATTCAAATCTCAAAGTAACGTGAAATGTTAATTTCTGCTAATGACTTATGTTCACTGATGACTTAAAAGTTAAAACATAAGGCCGTCCAGCCATAAGTCATAACTCGTAAGTCGTAATTCTCGCTCTCAGTTCTAAAACCTTAGACGACTTTCACCTTTCTCTTTCGGCGACTACGATCACTCTTCCTTGTCATAAAAAAGTTCGTAAAAGATTTGAAATGTAGTTCATAAAAAATTCAATTCGAAATTAATTCAAATCAAACTTGATTTGAAATTAATTTAAACCAAACTCAAACTGGAATAAGTTATATTCGATTCAGTTCAATTCGTTTGCAACCCTAATCCTAACGCACCTAAGAATTTTGTTCGTATCAAATGAAACATCAACTAGTATATCAAGTGACAAAAAAACATGGCAGCACATATGCACTCGTGTATAAAAGTATGATTCCCATTAAATTTGTTCTAAGCTGTGACATGACAGGACTCTGATCAATATGTCATAAATTAGGACAATTTGCTTAAAGATACTAAAAACTTAATTATATTTGAGTATAAAAATGTTGTTGGGAGTATTAAGGGGTGAAGATTATATTTTTACAGATTAATTTTTAATTCATGCAATGCATAAACAATATAGTCAAAACAATATTGCATGACTCGTGCACTGCATAAATAAAAAAACTGCTCTGTCAAAATGTGTACATAGTATGAAGACAGATGATAAACAAAATTAATGAAATTGTCATCAGTTTTCTTTGGAGGCATTTATAGGATATCAGAATTTTCTACATTCTATATATGTATTCTAGATTATAAAGAATATCTTAATAACTTGAAAGGCACGGAGGATAACAATCTGGAATGATGACTATATACTATGAATAGATATAAAGATTTATGAGTAAATATAAAAAATGTATCAAAAGGTTATGGTAAGATATCAGGAGCATATCAAGAATACTGAAAGAATATCAAAATGATATCAAGAAATTCTGATATTATCTTTAAGATATATTTTATGATTGGACGTCTAATTTAATTATTTTTTAACTTCGTAATCGACATGGAACTTTTGTACGTACGTAATAAGAAAAGAAAAGGAAACAAAAAAACAGAGAAGGGTCACAGAGATTCACAAATCTTATGTGCATATTTTTTTTCCTGGAGTAAATCTTTCAATGCGGTGGAAAACCATCATTTTATACTTTACAGATATGTACTCCTCTGTCTCCTCAAGTCAGGATATATATCAATGATCATTTTTTTCCTTATTGTTATTAAATGCAAACTATCAGGATCATTTTGTTTCCAACTAGATGCAACCTGTTCAATTATAGTGGAGCAAAGTTCAGCTCAGCTATCCTTTTCTCTTCAAAGCAAAATTATGTCATTTCCATCAGTGTTATTAAAACCGGACCGGACCGGGCGGTTCAACCGAAAAAAACCGGACCCGGACCTAGTTCCGGTTTGGTTCTTAAAAGAGATCGTTTATGTAATTGAACCAGTTCAAACCCGGTTTTTTATCGGTTTTATCACAAAACCAGCAACCATTTAGAAAAAGGAAAACCGGGTTTCCAACATATTTGTTCTTTGTTTCCCTTCCTCTTCCCCGATCTCCCAACTGAACTGCTTCCTGAGAATATTTGATGGTCCCTGCTCTTCTAAAGGGAGTAATCCTTCACTCGTACTAGGCAAGATCTTGATTTCGTGCTTGAGTTTCAACCTCCTAGTGTAATTGAAATCGTACCTCAGAGAACGTTCAGGCGAGCAACTATACTGAGAGCTATCCAAGCACGAATTTATTTATTTCAAGCTAAGCACTAATTGAAAGGGAAGGTGTGGGGGAGGAGTGACCTAGTACGAATGGAAGAGTTCAAATGAGGAGGAGAGGTTGAGTTCACACAGAACCAAGGTTCTAAATAGCGATTATAGCGGCATAGCGGGGAGACAAAAAAAAAAAGCTATTGCGAATAGCGTAGCTATAGCGGAAGCTATCACACATAGCGATTTTTCCTTTTCAAACTTTATATTCTATATTTCTACTAATTATCAACATAATCAATATTAGAGAATTTATGTAACAACTAAATGACAACTAATCTAAGTCTATACTTTTTATCAATTACGCAAATAAGAATGAAAAAAATCTAAAAAGTAACATTATTTAATAGTTTATACTTCATGGTATTACATATTATAATAGACAAAGAGCAATTAATTTTATAAGGTAAATGAAGTCAATATACATATTTAAACATTTTATAATTATAATAATAATCAAAATTAGCTTTCAATTGAAACGAACGATAATAATTTTACAAACGAATACTATAAAAAGAGTAATCAAAATGAATAATTAGTATTTGAATATTTCTCGATATAGAATGATAGAATAAATCACAAATAAAAATAGAAGCATATAGTTTGGTTTAGTATACTTATCGTAGAAGACCATGTAGCATTAGAAATAAGAATAGAAGTACAGAAGTCCATATAAATTGCAAAAAAAAAAACCATGTAGCATAGCGGTAGCTATAGCGGGTCTTATATAGCGGTAATAGCGGTCAGCTATTATAGCTATAGCGGTCGTAGCTGAGTTAGCGCAATTTTATCTCATAGCTTAGCGTTTATGGTCGGAAAAAGCTATAGCGTAGTTATAGCGCCGCTATAGCTAGCTATTTAGAAGCATGCACATAACCCATCTTTTCTAATTTTTTTTTTTTTTTAAGTTACACATTGGATATCTTATGGTTGTAACTATGTAAACTTCTATGTTTTCTTTTTCTAATTATTGACTCTTTAGAAGGCCTACATAAAAAAAAAAAATCTCTGTAAAAAAATAAAGTGATACAATGTTCACATTTTAAGATTCAAATTGAAGTAGACTCAATATATAACTACTAAAAAAACCAGCGGTTGAACCGATTAACCCACTGGTTCGACCAATGAACCATTAACCCGAAGCTTTATCGGGTCAACATCCGGTCCGGTTCTGATTACATTGATTTCCATATGCAATGTCAATTTAAAAGAAAACAAAGGGTCCAGATTCAAGTCACTGATGATGATCCATTATTGAGCTTTATAATCTGGATTAATGCGAATCTTTTATGATATGCCTATTTTTAAATCAAACAGATTGGATTGTAATTACAAAATCTTATTTTTTATTAAAAAAAAAAACAATAAAAGAAGGAGATACAATTTTGGCGGAACAAGATAAAAAAAATTCAGCAAGTAATCAACTAGTAATGGAACTTGACCAAACAAAATTAGAGGGTGTAATATAATCTTTTAAATCTAATTCTACCATTAAAAAATTAGAATGTTAGCCTAATAATTGTCTAGCTCAACTATTTAGTATATAATTCTTCAAAAACTACTAAAATATAACTAGCTAGTCTCCTAGTCCCTAGTCCTACAATGTTAAATATTGAATAATTATAACCCTATCAATGCTAAATTTTGAAATTAAAAATTGATTTATAATATCTTTTGTTTGTGAGAACCAATCTTTGTTTTATACAGTAATAAAAGCCATCATGTATGTGAGAGGTTGTGAATTTGAAACTAAAATAGAGATCCTATATGATATTGAAATCTAGAAGACTTAGACCTTCATTTTTCTTTGTTAATTTAAAAAAAGAAGTTTTGGTAATTCTTAGGCATCAAAATCAAAATTCATTAATCATCAGTGCAAATTCCTTGACCTATTTAGAATTTAGACTCCATAGCATTTTAGTATTCTAGACCTTCATTTTTCTTTGTTAATTTAAAAAAGAAGTTTTGGTAATTCTTAGGCATCAAAATCAAAATTCATCAATCATCAGTGCAAATTCCTTGACCTATTTAGAATCCAGACTCCATAGCATTGCATTTCCATTGCTTATAGTTTGGCATTTGGCATTTGTCGTACAATTTTGGGTTGGTTGTAATTCGGCCGCCCCTATTAGTCGTAGGGAATGTGCCCTTTTTCTTTATCCTTTCCGAGTCCTACGCAAATAAGCATGACTGATTGATGAAAGACGCTATTAGATGCTCTATTATTGATGTCCAATAGCAAAATACCGTGCATGCATCTTTGAAGGTTCTTCTATCTCAAGTTCTCAACCTTTCCTTTCATCTTTCTCTTTCTATATATATGTTTTATACTTCTATTATATATACCCTTTTTTTTTTCAAGATGTGAGGAACCAGGTGCATTAGTATTCTAACTTTTAAGTTTGTTTTAATGAACGGTACAGCCTATGATAAATTATTTATTTTCTTATCTATAGTGCATATCATATTCAAAATATCGAATTTTTAAAACCATGAGTTGTTGTCAAAATATTTCCTTATTTTGTAATATAAATTTCCCTTTTTTCTCACCGTAACCCTCATGGATTTTCAAACATGTAACATCTCATACAGAATAAATTTGCCTTAACCACTTGATCCTATCGTAATTCTTTAATTGAGAATAATTATAAAAAAGTTATGTTTGTAATTTACAATAATTAGAAATTCTCGTTTCATCTGATCTGCATCCCAACTCTACCCTTAACAATTACTATGTTTCTTACGTTGTTTTGTACTGTGCAGAATACTCATATCTGAACCAAAATTAGTTCTGTACTTATTAAGAATATAAAGAGCTTTGTTTTGAGATTCGTACCAGATTAAAACGGACGACTCAAAACCCATTCGACATGATCAGCTATGGCACTGGATCTGAATTCGTTTTGTCATGATGATTGTAAAATGTATTAATCGTGTATGTATTGGCTTTTTTTTTTTTTTTAATATATATATATCGACAGCCATCAGGATTTCTGGTGCCATGGTCTTCATGCATTGACCAGTAGTACTGTCCTTTTATTTTATTTTTTAAATGAACTCCGTAAGGGGACCAATATATAGTACTGCTAATCAATGTATTTGTTACCTTTAAGGCTTTAATGATCTCTCCGTTATATGCGCGAGAGGATATATATATTGTTCCATACTTCCATATATATTTTTGCTGAGTATTATTATTGGAGTTTGTCGTCATGCAAAAATGAAGTTGAGTAGATAACGGCAAGATATAAGAATTTGAAATTTGCATTGTATTAGTGGTGGATGTGTGTGTAATTAATGCATGCTTATTTTTACGTTTATAGCCATTTGAAAAATGTTCATTTTGTTGTTGTTGTTGTTGTGTTTTTTCATGAAAAAAAACTTACATTGTCAATAATAAAATTTAAAATTAAAATCAATAGCATATTTAAGTTCATTATGTTTGATATATATTAATTAATAAAAGCTTTTGACAATCTGATGAATTGAATTGACAAACTCAAAGAAATATCAAATGATGCTGATCAAATTACTTATCAAGATTATTTTGAAGAAAATTATTTTTTCTTATTTTTAAGAAAATGCCACATACCACTTTGGTCCTTGCCGTCCCTCTCTCTCTCTCTATTTTTTTCTTTAAAAATGAAAAAAAAAATTAAATTAAATCCCAGGACTTGCTATATTAATTTATTTTAGAGAAATGCTTTAATCCCAGGACTCAAAATCTCCCAACCAAATGCGAAACAGATCTAGAGAGTTTTAAAAGCAATTCTTATTTTATATTTTACTTCGATCAAATCGGATCTGTTCTATTTTGCGTTCTAGCACTGTTCCTTTGACTGAGCGGTAAATTGATTGATAAAAGGCAGAGATCGCACAACTAAGAATTTTTGGCTTTTATTTTTTTTATTTTTTAATGATTTGATTACTTATCTAATCCGATTGATGTGTCTGTTTGCACCATACATTGGTGATGAACTAGTGATGACTCAAATTGATTCATTAATTATAAGCTAATCGTACAAATATGCACTATATTAATTCAATATATATCAAATATAATTGTGGTTATCAAGAAGAGTTAAAACTTAATTAATAATTATAAGCTAATCGTACAAATATTATTAATAATATATATCAAATACTTCTTTAATTAGTATAAAACTTAAATTGTTTTAGTATTAAAACTTCAATTGATTGATGTGGTTATCAAGAAGAGTTAATATGCACTATATTTTTTTAACCCAATTCATTTTTCCACTACTATTGAAATTTATTTTCCCATTTGATAGAACCACGTACCAAGGGCCCTCACAGTTTACTCTTGGGCAAGGAACAGATCGGATTCAGACCCTTGCAGGGCCAACCTGAGATTATAAAGAAATAAGCCTGGAGTCCGTGTGCAAATTGGCCCAAGAAATCCCATTAAGGCCTCGTCCAGTCTGAACTCGATTCAACAAGCACCGCCTACACGCAAGTAACCAACCTCATGGTTAACCGCTCCCACGATCTCCCTTAATTGTCATAATCTTGCGAAATAACGGTTACATGGCGACATATATAAGACCCTGTGTCCCATAGAAAAGGGGTCAGATCTCTAATATTCAAGAAAAGCGACATATTACACAAGTTAGAGTCCGTATCTCCAACACTTCTCATCTCGGAAAATATTTCATTCCATTCCAACTTCGGTCTGTCACCTCGAGACAGGAGGAACCTAAGTCACTTTTCCACACATGACCTACTCTCTCCGAGATAGAGTGTATCACCATTTATAAACTTATTTTATATAACTTTTCTTTTACAATTTGTGCCTTATAAATAGAGACTTAATAATTTTCTACATATGAAAAATATATAAATAAATAGACTGTCATCTTTTATACGTTTTTTATGTATTGTTTCTTTTCTTTATCTTTATTTTATAACACTTCTGATTAAATTCGGAGAACTTGATGAAAAATTTAGTTTGGAGGATGACTATCTTCACCTTATATTAGAATTCGGATCCACTAAAATAATTAAAAGTTTGAATTTGAGTTTGGACCGTTGGATCATAATTTGCAGGAATATTAAAGGACTCCATGGATTTCTTTTCTACTTCAATCTAAATTAATTCGAATTACGATTGAATCCAGACTTCCTTATTTTAGGGGGAGTTCAATAATGACCAGTGAAATATCACATCCCCACCCACTGAATCTCTTCGTCGTTTCTTTATTTCTTTTTAATTTCATCATGCAACAGTTCAAAAATAATTTCAAACTCCTTACGAGGTGACATCTGTATCTATTTAGTATCTATATATATAAGCCAAGGCAGCAGTCAACCCTTCACCAATAATTTCATGATCAATTAAAAGATTCACACTGCTAGAGGTCCCTTTCCTCATCATCAAAATAGTATTCTAATACTCTATTATACGACACGTGTCATAACTATGTTCGCCCTTTACCAATATTTTCTTATACAGCTCCTGACACTTTAATCAGTGAACAATGAATGAAACAAACAAAACTTTCTTTCCGTAAATTACAATTTACATCGATTGTATATTGAAATTTATAACAGGTTGAAAATGACAGAACATAATGTGCTAAGACAGTTGTTGATATTATCTTTTAAATGTTGTTTATTAATTTTGATGAAATTTAGGAGGATGCACGAGTTACCTCGCTTTCATGGGGAACCACCAAAGCAGTTAATTTTTATGTTTATCCAGGGGTACATAATGAAATAGTTTAATTTTACATAATTCTAAATTCTCATATAACACTGTCAAAGCATAGATCAAGCCAGAAAATTGATTAATGAGAAAAAAAAATAAAAGACGGTCACTTTGGAAATTTTCTTTTCGGAGATGGTGTTGTATCTTTCACAGGGGCTGTATTGATGTGATTTTGTTGGAAAACAACCGCACAAGAGATTATAAGAAGTTGCTATATTTATTGGTTAACTCTATACATGTTTCTCGTACAAATACTAATTTTAGACACGTCTAATTTTCTTGTATCTCAACAACAGAAATATATGTTTCAATTGATTAGTTTTGACTTCATGTAAGGCACAGACTAAACGGCGCTGTGTGAAGCCAAACTGCTCTGTTAAAATCTTTACCCCTTGATTTGCACAATACATAAGCTCTTAAAATATGAAGCCAAAATAGTAATAAAAATAAATTAATTAATTAATTAAAGTGCTAATTTTTGCTTTACACTTGCTACAAAGATCCAGAAATTCAAATAACATAACCACATGCACATTAACAAATTTATTTGTCTATCAAAATCAATTTGTGATTAAAATAAAAATAAAAATAAAGATGCCACAAGAACTCTGACAAAACAAAAGTCAAGTTTGGTTAAAAACTTCCCCTTTCCGGTGGTGCTGCATATTGTATGGCATGGATATAAATTCAAGTCAACGATGGTTATAATTACTTATTTACTATTGTAACATGTGTTCAACAACAAAAGGTAAATCAAACCTATGGCATTCAAGCAAATAAGAAATATCAAACCGACAAATCATTGTTAATTTGCGATCAATATCACTAACGATGTAACTAAAGCTGATTGAAATTTAAACTGAAAAGAATACAAACATGGACCCCAAGAGCCCCACAAAAAATAGCAAAAAAGATAGGGGCTCTAATAGAAAATTGCACTAGAGGTTTTAGAGGGGTCGGTCAGGCCCAGAAAAATTAGTGGGAAGCATGTTCACTGATCACGCCACACATCACATCGGTATACACGTGGCAAATTTTTAGTGCCAGTGGAGAAAGGGACCCACACACAGGGACTCGCAGTGCTTTTAGAACGTGGCGGCTTGGGAAGCCTCTGCTTCCCATTGGGTCCATTTCGACGGTCTCTTTCTTTGTGTCATTAGAGGGCCTCACATTTTGGTTAATTGATTCCATTCCGAGTTTCCGACTGTTTGTGCACCGGACGGACGGGTTCATATTGGACGGAAAGAAAAAAAAAAAATTGTAACTCGTGACTCAAACGATCAGTTCCAAAAAAACACTATAATTAGTTTATTTAATTCTAACTCAACTTGTTATTAGCGAGTTTAAATTTGATTTGTTTTTCAGTTTGTTATAAGAAAAAGATAAGTTATTTGTTGACTTTTTTATTATTATTTTTTTTGTAATGAAACTCTTTGCAATAAAAAAATATAAAATTATTTTCCGGCTTCAGTACAACGAGTTTCATTCTCTAGTACAAACTTACAGTGTCAAATCAACAAAAAGTTAATATTTGTGTAAGACTCATAGCATCAACGAGCTAGCTCAGATCGTTCTAACGCAAGCAGATCTAGTTTAAACTTTTCTAACTCAGTTCGTAATTCATACAAAATGATTAGTTCAAGATTATGCAGCTGATGTGAAAGTGTCTCAAAATTCGATAGTTCTAGCAGCAGCCAACTTGTTCATATCCTTCTTTATTGTATTATATTGCAATTGTGCAATGTGTTTATTTTAAAGCGTGTTTATTTTAAAATAAATTTGGAAAAATTAAGGACAAATTTGCTATTTTCATTAGTGGGTAAGAGTGTAAGAGTTTTTTTTTTTTTCTGTGGAGTTATTTCATCTAAGTCCTTCTCAATTCAATTAATGTTTTATCCTTAAATTAAATAAAACTTTATCGTAGATATTACAAATGATTATGACGTGAAATTTAATTGTTCTATAACTAATGTAAGTATTTAACTTCATCTCAAAATAGCCGCCATTTGTGAATCTAAACCAAAACAAACAAGTATGGACTATACAATAACCAAGTATATAAACAATATATTAGGCAAATGTATATTTTAATGGGTGCAAACTGCAAAGTATTCATGATGTTTAACTGTTTAAGAGGAGTTCATAGTTCATTTAGGTCATCAAAACAGGAGCGGAGGGTAGTGTAAAAATTGCTATGTCATCATTATAAATTGAAATTTTAAACTTGTCTATTAAATTTTAATTTTTGTATGCATAAGTACTTTTAGTCTCTATTATAAAATTAAACATCTGCATCAAGCACTTAATTTCTAACTTATTTATCTTAATTTTCTAATTACACATCTGCATCAAGCACTTAATTTCTAACTTATTTATCTTAATTTTCTAATTACACATCTGCATCAAGCACTTAATTTCTAACTTATTTATCTTAATTTTCTAATTACACATCTGCATCAAGCACTAATCAAAGGAAATTATAAAATTACAATTTGTCAAGGATCATGTTGAATGAAGTGCAATAATTTTTGAAACTCTTTATGGTGTGATACTATAAACGGAGAACAGCACAAATTAAAGCGGGAGCAAACTTTGCATCGAGTGTTAACAAAAGGAATCTTGTTCTTTTGGGAAGATTATAAATTTCTTTTTTAGTACTTATTAATATAACTAAACTTAATCAAGTAGATGCGGAATGACATATTTGTTTCTAACATTTATGTAATATATCTTTCGGTCAGATTTGTTCGATGTACCTTTTTTAAATTATTTTAGGTTCCTTTAAAGCTTTAAGGAAAGTTGTGATGTTTCCTTTTTCACTTTTTATGGTCGAAGCTCCGAGTATCTTTTCTTTTCTTTTCTTTTTTTTGAAATAAAGAAGCTCCGAGTATCATAGCCAAAATTACAGAGTCATACCTTATAAAAAGAAAATAATACAAATGACGAATTTAGTTAATATTTGTTTAAATTCAGAAAAAAATCACCATTTTTTTTAAAACAAAAAACTCTATTCAATAAATTGTAATATGAATAGACATCACAAATTACAATAATTATACAAATAAAAAAAATTGTTCTTTTTGCAAGTTCCACAACATATCTGTCAAACAAAAATGTCTAAATTATTGATATTGATCATTCATAACATATAAAAGAATAATTGTATTATCCCCCCAATCTAGTCCTCATTTGTTCCCGCACCAACAATAAAGGAAGATTGTACTATGATCTTTGCTTTCTAGTACCGCACTTGTCTCCGTGTCAATCTTCATAGATATAAATACTTGGCATTTAAGATATTAATATTTGAAAAATAAGATGTTATACTTTGATTCGTAACTTATTATTATCATCTCTTTTCCAATCCCCCAATGGTCTCCATGTCAACCTTCCTTTAATTGAAGTAGTGGGACCCCGTATCCCTGTATCAACATTCTCCAATCATTCCGTGTTAAACCTTAACAAAAATAGTTATCATCATAGGAATAAATATTTCAGTATATATGTATATATACTTGTAAAATATGATATTAATACGTAATGTATAATTTGATATGATCGAACACCTGAAGATTAAACTTTGTATAATATACATATAGACAGAGAGAGCGAGAGAGTGACTAATGTGCATTTGTATGCATATGGTCCGATATGCATACGGTTCAAATTTAAAATTTCAAAATCCAAAACATTGATCCGAACCATTCATCTTGTTCTCCATATTAATATGTGCTTGGAGACCAAATTTTATATTTTTCTGAATTTTTTTACTATTTATTAAGCTACTTTGAAAATTATTGATCCAACGGTGGCTTAACAAAACAATAAAATCAGCAGCCACCGTTGGATCAGTAATTTTCAAAGTTGCTTAATAAATAGTAAAAAAATTCAGAAAAATGTAAAATTTGGTCTCCAAGCACATATTAATATGGAGAACAAGATGAACGGTTCGGATCGACGTTTTGGATTTTGAAATTTCAAATTTGGACCGTATGTATATCGGGCCATATGCATACGAATGCACATTAGTCACTCTCTCTCTCTCTCTCTCTCTATATATATAGATAGATACATAGAGAGAGAGAGAGAGAGAGAATGGCTAATATACAAACATTTGTTCTTGGACTCAGGAACAAATGGTTCGGTTCTCTGATTTACAAAGTCTAAACAGTCGATCCAAACCATTAAATATTCAATCTATATTAAAATATACTTGGAGACCAAATTTTATATTTTTTTTGAATTTTTTTACTATTTATTAAGCTGGTTTGAAAATCGTTGTTTTTAAATGGTGCAAAATTTTAATAAAAACAGCGATTTTCAAACAATCTTAATAAATAGTAAAAAAATTTCAAAAAATGTAAAATTTCGTCTCCAAACACATTTTAATATAGATTGAATATCTAATAGTTTGGATCGACTGTTTGGATTTTAAAAATCAGAGAACCGAATCGTTTTTTCCTGAATACAGGAACAAACGTTTGTATATTTGCCATTCTATCTATATATGTATGTACTTGATATTAATACTTTGAGTTTGAGTAAAGATATTATCCCTCTAACTTCTGTCCCGTAATAGTCCCCCCTAACTAACTAACTAACTATCTTTATCTATATCCAAAAAAAAATAACACGTCTCTCTCATCCCACCTTACACTATCTTCTCTAATCTTGTTCCCTCACACATCACCGCTCCTTCGCTCATCCAATTGCGATCGCCGACCACAGGAGAGCGTGGTGCACCGTCAAGATCCAGCAGGGAGAGCGTGGTGCACCGTCGGAGGAGGTCCATGCTGGCCCAACGAAGATTATCAGAGTGCAACATATGAATACTTCATTAGTTAGATATAAATACTTCTTTAGTTGGATATGCATACTTCATGTTGTTAGATATGAATACTTCATATTTACATTAATTAGTTATAAATACTTCATTAGTTAGATATGAATACTTCATTTGTTAGATATGAATACTTCATTTGTTAGATATGAACACAGTATACTTACTATAAAAATGTAACACCGTGAACTTTTAAAATTCAGATTTAATGAAAATAATATGTGGTTAAATCGAATAATATATATATACGTATATACGAAATTAGTGACGTGGATGGTGAACAATAATTATACGATTAATGGTGTTAAGAAAGAGGAGCAATAGGTATTATATAAATCATTTAATCAATATCGAATAAGTGGAGGGTTTATTTTGCAAAAATACCACTTACAAGTGGGGCCCCTTTGTCATTCTTTCCTTCCCCCTCCTTCCTTTCCCTTCCTGCGTCCCCACCCCTTCCTTTTCTTTTCCTCTTTTCCTTTGTTTCCGCTAAGAGAGAAAGAACGAGAGAGAGAGAGAGTGAGAGAGAGACACCCCGGTGACCGTATTGCGCGAAAACGGAGATTTAGGAAGAGGAGCTCAAATCTCGCACATCCATCCGTTCCATTGGTAATTCCCCTTCCTATTTCTCTCTCATTTCGTGATTCCTTGTTTTTAGGGTTTCGGTGAAAACCCGTAGAATCGTACCAAATTGATTATTCCGTGCCTTTGTTGTTTATATAGTGTAAATTGACTGATTCCGTGTTCCAAAGTGCAACCAAATTCCAAATTACGGATTTTCCCAAAAATTGATTAGGGTTTAAATTGTAAAAGTGCCGGAATTTAATAAATTGACCTATGGATAGATCCTAACGAGCACGGCTAGCGGGATTGACGAGCTTACCGAGTCGCGAGATCGCGGACCCTCTACGTGCCCTACATAACCAGGTGCGGGGGTTCACGGGATCTGTTTTGGGGTTTATTCGTAGAACTAAATAACGGTGCATATTATTATATTTATGTTGATTGCTTGATTTAAATAAACTGTGCATAGCATGTTGAATCTCTGATTGAAAGCATTTGTTGCCGCATTGCATTAATTGTGATATTAGTGAAATTGAATTGTATAACTGTTATGATTCTCATGTTGGTACGGTTTATCGATTGTTGATCTGTCGTTTTGAATAAGTGAGTGGAACCACAGTATGACTTGGATTGATTGTGTGAAGTGAACAGTGTATCATAGTGGAAAGTCTAGCTAGCTACTAGACTTTCATCCAGGACCCTTATGCGCATCTGGAGAATGGCCCTAGTGAACCCAGTACCGGTTGGGTAAGGGAAGTGCAGTGTAATTTTAGGTAGAACTGTGGTTCAGTGGTTCAGTGGTTCAGTGATTCAGTGAAAGTGTCAGTGATTTCTTTTTGAGAAAAGTGATATTCTGTTGCATATTCGCGAAATATGCCCGTGTATATTTTAAGTGATGACTTGATGAGATTGTATGACTTGAAACCAGAAAATAGAACTGTTAAGCCGGAGGTGACCGATAGTTGATATCTGTACCTCATAACCAGACTTATATATATTATATCTGTGAAACCAAATCTTTCTGGAAATTCGTTGATTGATGTTGATTTTATGTGAATTGAAATCCGTTTGAATCTATTCCCGGTACATGTGCATTTATTATTATTGGTGAGTAAATAAATAGATGCCCTATTGCTAGTGTATTTAGTTCTGGTGATGGATTTCTCACAAATCCAGTAGCCCTTTAAATTCCGCAATGAGAAAACGGATGACAGGTTTTCTCACCCCCTCCCCTCGGGGAATTTTTCCCTTTGAACTGATATGTGCAGGTAAACGCGAGTGAAGTGGGACTCGGGCTCGACACGTGAGTTTAGGCCGGGCTAATAGGTTATGCCAAACCCTTTTATGTCCATTTTGAATGTGTAGTTGAACCCGTAGTCGGTTATTTGGATGTATAGGTTATTATCGAACCGTATTATGTTATAAAACCCTAACGGTATGTTTTAAATAGTTGTTATGATTTAAATGTTGAAATTGCATTTTTAATGTCATTAAAAGGTCCAGTGTGTTAGTTTGTAATAATCTAGAAGTCAATAATACGATAATTTATCATAAAGCTTTGTTCATGAATTGAATGTTTATTTATATAGCATTTTGTTGCCTTGAGTATTATTGAATTTATGGATCATTTCGAGTTCATGACTGAAATTGTGAAACTCCATAATATAGATGATATATACTCTTAAAAGGTCACTGACCAAGGTAATTAGCAGGAACACTAATTACCACGATAAGGTTAGTATGTGGATTAAAAGATGGTTAAGTTTTACAAACCACCTGACACGAGATGTCATTTTAATCACATAGATACATGTTTTAGAAACATGGTATTTGACAGACCCCGAATGAAACATTAAATAGAATTGTGTTCGTGTCATTTATGTTTTCATTCAGTGTCACGTTCTACAGTATGAGGTATTTATCGTTCCCACTGAGAAATATGTATGTGTGATTGTTATCCACCGCTGTCCGTAAAAAGCAGTCATAACGGTAGCTTTTCCATATGTATAGCTTAGCTGAGGAAGTGATAGTTTACCAAGAATACTATTTGTCCCTCGTATCTCTATACGAGCTATAGCATCACTGGGCCCCTTGATAGAGTAAGATTATCTGCTAGCGGTATAATTACAAGAGTAATTATATTTGATAATCTGCTCAAGATCAAGAAAAGATTAAGTTAGCAAGGATGACACACATCTACCTTGAAACTAATCTGATAGCTATGAGACAGAAGAATAGACACAAGTAAATTGTTTACTGGATCGTGATATTGTACAGTACAGCATCATCTGTGTAATTGGATGGTCATGATGTGTTGCCAGATGCCACCCATGACTAACAGAAGTTAAAACAGTTTTAACTCTGTTTACCAACATAACACAGATCCTATTGGGTCACACCATATAGGAGCTACTCGGAGAATCTTACTGATTAATTATAAATTGATTATAATTAATATTAAGATGGTTATAATTAATTATACGTGTTATAATTAAATTATAAATGTTATGTAAAAATAACAAGCAAAAACATTGGTTAATTTATAAACGTGTATGACACGTTGTATAAAAGTTAATCGGTTAATTTATAAATGTGCAGGACACATTGTATAAATTATCGAAACAACAAATAACCGCAAGAAAAATATATATAATTATTCAGAATAATTATACGAATATTATTTGTGTTCGGGCCGAGGGCATTCGAGTCTTTTCAGATTCGTCCTTATCCGCATGACACGTCATCGATCCTATCCAGATGACACGTCATCGATACCGAAACAAATAACCGAAAGAAAAATATATATATAATTGTTCAGAATAATTATACGAATATTATTTGTGTTCGGGCCGAGGGCATTCGGGTCTTTTCAGATTCGTGCTTATCCGCATGACACGTCATTGATCCTATCCAGATGACATGTCATCAATCCTATCCACAAGGGCAAAATGGTCATTTCACACCTATGCCACCTTGCATGTGTAGAAGCATGGAGAAGAATGTGGAAGGGTGTGGAAGGGGTATTTTGGTCATTTCACATATAAAAGGATGAGGTGTCAATGGCATATCTTGTAAATAGGCCGAACTTGGAGGGCATTTTGGTCTTTTGCAACCGAATCTAAACACTATAAATAGGGGTGGAGGGGTAGAGAGAGAAAGATATATTCACATATATACATATGCATATTCACATATATACATATGCACATTCACATGTATCTTTTCGTGCAGAAAAGAATCGGTATTTTCTCTCTTTCTCGGTTTCTCTCCCAAATAGTGTTTCGGTTGAGAAAATAAAGTTATACGTAGTTGACGTATAATCTTGCGGGTTGTTATGGAGAATATTTACGGGATCGATGAATAGTGTTTTACCGAATTTAGCGGTATGTCAGTTTTGCATATTGATGAAACTGAGCAACCGAAAATTCGTGTTTACGGGTTTTCGTCTTTTCCCCGTGAATAGTGTTTTTGCAGAATTCCGCGGTTTACGGTATTTCTGGCAGAAGAAATAAACCGCTCTCCGGTTAGTCCTGGTGGATAACCGATAGAGGTATCACACGTGTGATACTCCGAGTCGATTCCTTCCCTGGTGAGGCTCTACTCGCTCGGTCTGCATTCCAACTGTGATTTGGAAACAAGGTATAAATATGTTATATTAATCTATTTAATTTGTAAGTAGATTAAAGTTTTAGAAATCAATCATGGAGTAGATCTGTAAAAGGATTAAATTGGATTTTGATGCCAAAGGAATACTGAAGGTGGACCGCCTTGGAAAGTTTCCTGACATACCCCGTTTAATCCTGAGCTTAAGTTAGCCGTAGAAATTTTTGTTCTACGGTCATTCCGCAACTTAAGCCTAAAAGGGGTTTTGGTTATAGCACCGCGCGTAAACCCCAACACAGTGAATGGGGAGTAATTGTTTAAGTATACGGGGATTTGATCGGGTTTGAAAACGGGGTGAAATTCCACGAAAATGGGCAAAGGAATGAAAAACAGTACTCTTATTGCGGGCCGCAATAACCCTATTGCGGGCCGCAATGAGAGCAGACAGAGGGAAGTTCGCAGGCTGACTTCCAACCAGGTCATTGCGGGCCGCAATAACTTTATTGCGGGCCGCAATGAATGGAGGCAGAGGCTCCCTTCAGAGGCTGGGAAATTTGGAAATTGTTGCGGGCCGCAATAAATTCATTGCGGGCCGCAATGAATGGAGTCAGAGGCAGTTTGCAGAGGCTGGAAATTTTGGGAAGGGTTGCAGGCCGCAACAGCCCTATTGCGGGCCGCAATGGGTTCCCAAAAATACTGTTTTGGGTATAACTTAGCCAAATTAAATCGGTTTTGAACCAAACTTGTTTTAAATCAAATCATATGATAATTTGACTAATCTGGGCCGTCGGTTAAAGGATTTTTATGCCATTTGACTTCTTTGAAATCAAATTTTCCGGGCTCTATTGAGCGGTGCTTCGTAACCTCAGACAACGCTCGCAGGGGGCTGCCGCCCCCCTGCCACCCCCCGCATACTAATAGAATCAGGCCACCCACATAAAAATATAATAATATAAATATAAATCCGCACGCATGAACAAAACCGCATTTTAAAACAAAACTGCGCGACCCCCTGTTCCGGGGTGTGACAAAAAAAAAGAAAAAAAAAAGACTTTTTAAGTGAAATGAAGAGGTGTCTGATTTTGAATTGTATAAATTATTCCGTACATGTATGAATACTTCGTAATCTTCAGTATGAATATTGTTAATGTCAAGTGTGAATACTTCCTGTATTACTAGGCTTTTGGGAATACTTCTTGGTACCCAATCTGGGCAGGTGTGAATATTGTTAGTGTCAGATGTGAATATTTGTTAGTGTCAGTCAGGTGTGAATATTTCATTAGTTAGAGATGAATACTTATATATATGAATACTTCATTAGATAAATATGAATACTTCATTTATTAGATATGAATACTTCATTATTTAGATATGAATACTTCATTGTATAGATTCGCTGTAGTGGTCCCCAATCTTGGCAAATGTCGCTTTCAGACAGTTGCGGTCCCCAACCCAAGCTGTCAGACGTCATCAGCGATCCCCCTGGTCGTTACTGGTCTCCAAGATTAATGGTCCCCTCCAGTTTGTGTTTACATATGACGAATATTATAGATAATAAGTATGAATACTATACGTTTTGATGATGAATAAAATCGCGTTAACCCTGCTCATTGGCGGTAATTACCACATGCGCGTCAGTTAGTGGTCCCCACTATTGTACTATTTTTTGTCTTTTAGCGCGGGGACAGATAGGGGACTGAATGGGGGGTACTGTTAGTCGTTCCCTAATACTTTCAAACGTCATCCAACTTCATATGTAAAAAATATCAAGTTTTGCGACCCCCGTATAGTTATGACAATATTAATATTTTTACAAATGTATATGGTCCCTCCAACTTAGTTTGGGTGGTCCCTGCAGATATTTATGATGCAAAGACGTTTGGAAGATTTGGTTGAAAAGATTATAAATTTCTTTTTTAGTACTTATTAATATAACTAAATTTCAAGTAGATGCTGAATGACATATTTGTTTCTAACATTTATGTAATATACCTTTCGGTCAGATTTGTTCTATGTACCTTTTTTTAATTGTTTCTAACATTTATGTAATATATCTTTCGGTCAGATTTGTTCTATGTACCTTTTTTAATTATTTTAGTCTTTGCATTATTAGAACATGCAATCAGGTTCCTTTAAAGCTTTAAGGAAAGTTTGATGTTTCCTTTTTCACTTTTTATGGTCGAAGCTCCGAGCATCATAGCCAAAATTACAGAGTCATGCCTTATAAAAAAAATACCAATGTCGATTTTAGTTAATATTTTTATAAATAAGGAAAATCACCTATTTGTTTTGGAAACAATTTTTTTTTCAATAAATTGTAATATGACATAGACATCACAAATTACAATAATTATACAAATAAAGAAATGTTTTTTTGCAAGTTCCACAAAATAACTGTCAAACAAAAAAGTGTAAACTATTGAAAAACACTGATTTTTAGAATTCAAAATCAGTTTTTTTCATTATAATAGAAAATTCAGAAAAACACTGATTTTGAAAAGTTCTAAAAAAATAAAAAAATAAAAAAAATGTAAAATTTTGTCAACAAGCACATTTCAATATGAAGAACAAGTTAAGAAGTTCGGATTGACTATTTGAATTTTGAAACTAGAGATATGACTGCAAATTAAAACACTCACTTTAATTTGCAAAGCATGGTAGCCTTACTCATAAATTGAAAACCGTTGGTTTTATTAAATTTCTGCAGCATTGAAAAGCAGCGGTTTTCAAACCTGCTTAATAAATAGTAAAAAAATTCCAAAAAATGTAAAATTTGGTCTCCAAGCACATTTTAATATAGATTGAATATCTAATGGTTTGGGTTTGTTGTTTGAATATCAAATACTAAAATTTGATCCCGTAAGCACTTAAGTCGAAGTGCTACCGGTAGCAATTTAGCCATTCTCTCTCTCTCTCTCTCTCTCTCTATATATATAGAGGAGGGATTGGATGACACCCTTTTTTGGTGACATCGAATAACATCGTGCATTTTTAAAGTTTTCAAAGTCCAAACAGTCGATCCAAACTGTTCAACATAATGGATATGTTAAAATGTGTTTGCAGATCAAATTTTACATTTTTTTTGGAATTTTTTTACTATTTATTAAGTATTTAACAAAATCGCTATATTCAGACTGTTGAATTTTTGTACCCATCTTAATAAATAGTAAAAAAATTCAGAAAAATGTAAAATTTGATCTATAAGCACATTTTAACATATCTATCAAGTTCAACGGTTTGGATCGACTGTTTGAACTTTGAAAATGTACGGTGTCATCTAATGTCACCAAAAAAAAGTGTCATCCGATCCCTCCTCATATATATATATATATATATATATAGAGTTAGGCTGGGGTGCTATGGATAGCATAGTGGCCTCTATGCTACGGCTCAATATTTGAGTTTTCAAAATCCAAACGGTCGATCCGAACCGTTCATCTTATTCTCCATATTAATATCTGCTTGGAGACCAAATTTTATAATTTTCTGAATTTTTTTACTATTTATTAAGCCACTTTGAAAATCGCTAATCCAACGGTTTTACTGTTTTGTGCAGCCACTGTTGGATCAACAATTTCGTAAAATACTTAATAAATAGTAAAAAAATTCAGAAAAATGTAAAATTTGGTCTCCAAGCAGATATTAATATGGAGAATAAGATGAACGGTTCGGATTGACCGTTTGGATTTTGAAAACTCAAATATTGAGCCGTAGCATAGAGGCCACTATGCTATCCATAGCACCCCAGCCTAACTCTATATATATATATATATACACACATATTCAGGGCAAATCTATGGTGAGGGAATTGAGTTAATTTATTTTGAAAAAAATTATATTTACACGTGATTTTTTATATAATTTATAATTTAATGTTATGAATATTATAAAATTAATTCACATATGTAGTATGAAAAAAATTATATAATTAGTCTCCATTTCAGTTTGATCTTCATAGCTATTTTAAAAGTCTGGTTCCGGCCGTCAATATACAGTAGATTTTTGAAAGAAAAAAAGAAGTATATTTAGTACATTAACCTAATTTTCATATATACCTTTCCAAATGATTAGATTCTAATCATTATGGTATATATGTTTTCATTTTGTAGGTATCCACTATATGATTTATAACGCATCCGATTCTTTAAAATATGTTCTTCCCAAATTCGTCAAAGCAAGGGCTTAAAATAGAAAACAATTTTGGTTGCATTCCCTCGCAAGATTTTCTACTTTGGTTTGGAGAGAGAGACTATAAAAATTTGGACTTGCTATTGGTTCGCATAATTCGTATTCCCTTGATAGCTAAGTAAGCCAGACCATACAATCTGAACAAGTTAGTTTGTAGAATACGTAGAGGAACATCATTGCAATGCCATATTCTATATAATGTTCTCATAGCTAGTTAAATGCACATTTAAAATGATTTGGTGCATATTTTGACTTGAATAAAGAGGTAATTATAACAAAGGGGAGAATTTTAAGAATTATGAATAACATAGACCGAAAAAAATAATTTTTGTTTGAAATTTACTGTCTTTACCTGGATAAATTGAGTATTGAAATAGACAAAAAAGAAGGCTAGTTTTGTTATTCTAGAGTTAATAAATATAGTATAAATATTCATGAATTTAGAAATTATATCTCTGTATACTTCTCGAAACGTATAAATGAATTAAACAACTTTTTACAAATTTTATGGAAATTCTAAATTATTCATAAAATTTATGAAATGTATGAATAATACCCAAATTATTAATCATGTAGTTGCCACTAAATTATGGTTAATTAGTCAATGTCTGTTTATATCAATTAATGTTAACATATCAAATATGACAAAATTCAACAAATATCATCATCAGTGCATGCTTATCTGCAGTACACATTCCTTCTCATTGAAGAATAATTCATCAAAAAGGAACAAAAACTTGGATTGAACGTAACATTTTGTCTTTGGATTATTCAAGCCTATACTAGTATATAGTACAAGCACTGCGAGAGGTAGAGACTTTGAAAGGACTAATTAATCCAATTTAAAAAATATCGTAACTAACAGATGAAAAATAATGTGCATTCAGCTCCTCATTCTTAGATGAATTCTCTTTGTGCTTCTTCAATTTCTACAAAATTGCCGCTTTTCATTTTAATTTATTTTTTTAGAAAAAAATAATTTAATTTTTAAACCTAACTAACAAATATGTATTTTTTATGTTTGAGGATTTTAGACATTATTTGTATTTGTAACACTTTTTATTAATAAAGATTGAAGGTCAAACATTCTAATTATTTAATATTCATAAAAAAAATATTTTTTTTTGATTTCAAACATACGACCTGATAGGGTCATGTTCCCAATACCTTTTTAGCTTCAATCTAGACCACAAACAAGATTGGGATTCAGACCTCATTTTGAGGCCAACACGGGATAACCATACAAAGCCTACGATTGAAGCCCATAATAGACCAATATCAATGGGCCGTGATAATATTACGATAAGTTAAAGCCTTGAAGTCGCCCTACTGGCGACATGACATTTCTGACGTCGGTTATAGCATAACCGCACATGACACTGGTTACCGTATAACTACCAACAGGGGCGGTTATAAGGCGACCATTATCACACGATCTCATAACTGACCATGACCTGGCATACGCGCAATACGGTTCAAAGGTTAGAGATCATACTATATAAAACCCTTCCTTTTACAAGACAAGGGCAGACACTACAACACTCGCTTACACACTCACACATCTCGAAAATATTACAGGTTATAGTTCTATATTTCTGAGATCTCCACAAGCTTTACCTAGCCTTCTCTTGACTTGGGAAATCCGAGATTTCCTTACGTCTCTCAAGTCATCCTCCGACTTGGGAAATCCAAGATCATCAACTCCCAGTCCGGTAAACCACCTCTTTCGACCTACGATCTCTAGTAGGACGAGCCCAGCATAAGCCATATTTAGCATATGGCCCACTCCTCCGAGATAGCCCGTATCACGACCTTTTACATGAAAAGTATTGTCTTTATTACTAGACTAAAGACTAATTCTTTATTTGTAACATTTTTAATGGTAATAAAAATGTACCTTTCACTTAAAAAAAAAGTAATAGCAGTACAATTATGTTAGCAAAGAAGGCAATATAATACTCTCTTAAGTCCTTGTTAAAGGACCTTGTCACTAAATTGAAAATTAAACAAATTCAAGGAAGCAATCTGATGAATAGAGGTGGATGGTAATGTAATAAATAGGGGATAAGTTTAAATTGAAATCTGCTGCAATTTCTGGCTCGTGAACAGTATTTATGAAATTCTTGAAATTTTGAATCTAGCCATTCAATTTTTTTCTCTGCACACATCTCAAAACAGCTGGATTTTCTGTGCACGTATCTCGAAACAGTCTAACGGCTGGATTCGAAAAAACAGGGATTTCATAAACACTGTTCACAGGAGAAAATTTCAGCAGATTTGTTTCCGATAAGCTTTCCTTGTAAATTAAAAACTTGTAATTTGTACATCAAAATTTTATAATTTGTAAAATTTAATATATATATCAATACTTTTTATTATTCTTACAAAATAAAATTACATTATACTTAATTTTTCAGTTCCGTCTGATCAACCTACTGACAAACTCACCAACTACAAATGCGTGCACCTTCAGGAAACTTCCTTCTCTTCCTTTTTGTAGATTGAGAACTCGAAAAAAAAGGGAGTCATATAAATGATCGCAGAAAAGGGGGAAGGGATAGGGGAGAGGAAACCAAAGCAGTTAATAAAGAGTTAGCTCTAGATTCTCTTCAAAGCTGGAGGTATCCTTTTACAATTTAAATTATATGTGCAAGATTTGATAATGCAAATGTTACACTGTCAAATATTGAAATCACCAGTGGCGGAGTCAGACTTTCAACCAGTGTTTTAAAATGCAGTCACATGGGCTGCATATGCGGCCGCATATTCCTATGCAATCAGTAGCTGTACTCAGAATGGCCATACAATCTTCCCATGCGGTTTTGAGCATGCGGCCGCATATGCGGTCCGAATATGCGGCCATATAGTCCTCCCATGCAGTTCTATACTGTTTGCTTGTCGACTTGTTGCCTTATCGTACTTTTTAAGTTTAACTAGTGTTATCAACTTGTTATGGACTTTATATTTAACTTGATGTTTGTGTTAAACTGAATTTATGCATAATCTGATTATAGTTGGTGTATTTGTTTGTGCTTTTGTGCTTGATTAATTTGATAATTTGATTGTATTTTAATTAGAATTTATGTGAAAAAACTATTGTTAGTTATGTCATTATGTGGAAATAAATTTAAATATATGAATATAAATATATATATATATATCTATATATATACATTAATTTTTATTTTAAAATCCGCAAACCGCATATGCGGTATGTAGTGGCCTTCCGCATACATAAACAAAACCGCATTTTAAAACACTGCTTTCAACTATGAGGAACAAACTACGCAATAATGATCAATCATATAAAAATTTTCTATAGAGAATGAAGATCAATTTTACAATATTATAACATTTTATTCTAAAATTATATAAAAAATTATACTTTAATATAAAAAAAAATTTAAAAATAGGATCAGTTGACCCATTATGTTCAATTAGCTCCGCCTCTGAAAATCACATTATATATATTTTTATTTTCGTTGTGCATATGATCAATTAGAAAGGAACTTCAAATTTTGCAAATTAGATATCTCCTGCATGGGATAAATGGAGGGGAACATTGTTCAATCTCCGGACACGTGTGAGATATCCTGATATTTCATACTAATTTAAGGCAGTCCAGCTTTAGAGCCCTGAATTTCAGAAAAACTAGCTACTAGCCGGGGAACACCCCTTCAAGTCTAAGCTTCTAGGATAATTTGGTTTGAATTAACTAAATTACATTTTTTATTCAAGAGATTAAAAATAATGAATCTAAAATCTACAAATGTGTACATTAAAATATTGAAAAATAAATCGCATAATTGCGTTAAAAGTTAAAACACATAACTGCTAGACTAATTATTTCTGGTCGTCCATTTTCACAACTGAATGGCATTATTGTATTTCAGTTTAAGTGTACACGAAAGCAGAATTGGTGGAGTTTGTATGTTCATAGATATTGATAATGATTTCTAAGCTTTTTCACAATATTTTTTAGAACCTGGTTTTTTTTTTTATCTTAAATATGAACCGCTAAAGTTTATTTTTATTCTCCTTCATTGTAAACAAAAGAAGTGCACAAAAGTTGTAGATGTGGAGTTCGTTTAATATAAAGTTGAAATACAAAAATTAACTCAAAAAATTAATCCATTTAAACCATTACAGTTATATATCAATCTAATCTTTTAAGTTTTTAATATATATGCTTCGCTTGTGATGGAAAGAAATATATTGATTAGTTTTGGTCCATCAAATAAACTTCATCATTGAAAACATTATTGCAAAATAGAAGATGCGGCATGCAGTGATTGTACTAAAGAAATTAATTATGTATGTACTTGGTAAAATAGGTCTAAATTTAAATTAACAAGAAATGAATTATGTCACTTAATTATGCAATACTAAAAAAGTTGGCAATGCGGTAATGCCACGTGACATGTCCTTCATGTACCACCAAATAGAATTCAATTGCAAGGTAAAACTAAAAGGAATTCGCATTATAGCTTGGTGTGGATAAGGAAAATAAAAAAAATAAAAATAAAAAGAACACCGTGGAGCTCAAACCCACGACCACAAGATTAAGAGCCTTGCGCTCGACCGACTGAGCTAGAAAAATTGATTTTTTTTTTTTTTTTTTTTATGTTGCAGAAAGAAAATCGAAACAAAATTGAGAAAAAAAGATAGTCATATATATAATCGAGTGTAGTACGGTATGGTACGTATCTAAACATTATTAGAATAACATAAAATTATTTATCTCAATTATTCTCAAACAACAATTCAATTTCTCAATAATATTTTATTTATTTATACATCAACAACATTGACAAAATTGGAATTGTGGTTGCGTGCAAGTAACTAAAAAGAAATTCTAAAATTTGAATTGTGGTTGTGTGCATACAAGTAACATCACATATCCAAAAGATA
This sequence comes from Carex rostrata, assembly GCF_964058835.1. Taxonomy (NCBI): domain Eukaryota; kingdom Viridiplantae; phylum Streptophyta; class Magnoliopsida; order Poales; family Cyperaceae; genus Carex; species Carex rostrata. Next base: position 4,516,774 of record NC_135918.1, read on the forward strand.
TATTAATAAGAAAAATTATTGTTTCTTCAATTATTTATTTATTTTTATTTTTTTTAAGATTGGTGGTGAAGTACCACCAACAAATATATTAATAAGAAAAGTTATTTACATTGGACTACCTAGTTCAACTTACATTAAAATTGATCACTTAACTATCAAAAATAGATTGTAGTAAATTACAATGTAGCCCCCCATGCCCAACCCCCGCTCCCGTTGGACACCTATCCCAATTGTTCCCAAAACATAATTTCGATTGTTGTATCATTAATCAACAAATGCACCGGTTTACTCTCGTTGGAGAAAAATCTTCTATTTCTCTCGCGCCACAAAGCCCAAGCTCCTGCCGCCCAAATCCAGTTAATTGTCGGTATCTCCTTCCTCATAATATTTGGGTGCGACAAATCCCATTTACTCTCAAAGTTCCCTCCCCCGTGATAGGGAATGTTGTGTTGGGCAAATAGGCCTTGCCAGAAACTTATTGCATATGGGCATGACCACATAATATGATCCGTATTCTCTATATCCGTCGAGGCATATCCATGTTATTGTTGTGGAGGTAAACACTCAGAACATTTGACTAATAAAGAAATTAATCAATATAAATTAAATTAAAATTGCATTTTTCATATTGTGATGCCACTCTTTTAAATTTTTTTTATATTCCATCTTTACTGTGCGAGACTTGTTGAATTACCATAAAAAATAATTGAAATTATCATTTCTTAGAACACAAATATTTTTTTGAGTAAAAATGAGGGTCAAAGCTCTGATTTCATTAATGATAGTCTGTTATAAAACACAGTAGAACGATCCTATATAACAGATTCTGTTCAAGTAAGGTCGTCTTAGAACACAAATATAGAAACGACTATCGATAACTCTGCAACCAACATCTGATTCAAACTAGATCAAGACGAACCAATACGAATTTCAATTGGATGAATGTCATGCAATATATTTGTTCTGTATCTCTCTTGTTTATTAATCGGATGCAACTGAGATGATCAGATTCATTAATTAGTTTGGCGTAGGAGAGCGACAACATCAAAGAGTATTAATCAGAAAACATCAGAAAATAATAGCAAAAGAAAATGAGAGGTTAAATGGTCTCCCGTCAAAAAATTACTAAAATGAATAGTTAACGAACTGGAATTTTTGATGTAACTCTCAAGTTTTCAAATGTTACAATTAATTTAATTATGAAATTTTGAGTTTTACTATAATTGAAATGGACATCTCCTGCATGAGGAAAATGGAGACGAACAGTTCAATATCCAGACTCGTTTGTGACCTGTACTATTTAAGCCAGTCCAACTTTAGAACCCTGAATTTCCGAAAAGAATAGGTGAACGACATCCCTTCACTAAATAAATATATGTGAAAAATTAATAAACTCCATGTCAAACCTAATTCTAGGATAATTTCAGTTTCTATTATTTTAATTTTTTCTTTCAAGGGTACAAATCTCTAATGATAATTTCTTATATAGCATATGAGGCGATAACACAGTTAGCTAGAAGAAAATGTCTTGAAATTGTAATTATTCAAAGATCGAGAGCTCGAATTCCACTAACGACTTCTCAGTTTCAGTAAAACTTAAAATAATAAGATAATTTCTTATAGAGATTAAAATATTATGAATTAAACTCTATATATTTTGTTGAAAAACGGAGGGGGGGTGGGTACCATAAAATGAATCTTTTGATTGTCCGCTCACAATGTTATTATTAATCCTCTCATTTGCATTGTATTAAATGCAAATGCCCTCTCTCTTTCTCATTAAAATAAAAATTGTTGTTGTGCTTTCATAGGCTAACCTTTCCCATCCGAGTAATCTTAAAGTATTGATAAAATACAAAATAATTCGAATTAGATCCAAACTAATTTGTTAACAAGAGATATTTTGAGGAGAGAGCCAGAGAGGGGTATGTACTATGGACACTTATGAGTGGATATTTTAATTTTTAATTTTTAATCTCTACGACATATGTTAGAGGAGACAGGGGTATGGACACTCATGAGTGGATATTTTGAGGGAACAATTAATAAAATATGAGTTGATACTTTAAATTTAACGATAATGCAATGAACGATTAAGAGTAAAATTAAGGTGTTCTTAAGCTCACCAAGTTTCTTGGTGAGTTTATCTTCAAAATTAATTGAATTAACTTAAAGATGAATTTAAAATATTAAAACTGATATATTTCACAAATAATGCGTTTACATATAAATTTTATAAATATTTTAGTATAAAATCAAGTGATTAAAATTAATAAAAAATAAATATATTAAAATTAACTTATAAATTTCATTTTTTTTACTTGATTTATATTAAATTACTTCAAAAAATTATAAAACACATTACTAATAAAGTAATATGTTTTAAATTAAATTTATCTATTGAAATTAATCTGATGGATTTAATTTGAAGTTGATTGTTTTAAAATAATAATTTTATTCTAATAATTTGAATTTATCTATTGAAATTAAAAGGATAGATTTTGAAGTTGATTTTTTCGAAAAAAAAAAATCTAAAATCTGATGAGGTTGAGCCGTTGAGAACACCGTGATTTTACTCCCATAATTAAAATATGGGCTTAAGAATCTGATGAATTTATCAGTATTAGGGGTGTTCATCCGTTCGGTTAGAAGCAAATCAAAGTTATAATTCGGTTTTAAAAATATAACCGAATCAAATTAGCATTACAACCGAATCGAATCGAATCAAAGTTTTATTTCAGTTTGTTCGGTTCAAACTGAAATCTATTAATTTGTTTATTTAAAACGATTGATTTATAATAAATCAAAATATATTAAGAAATAAATCAAAGTATTTAAAGCAATTGATTAAGAAATAAACAGAAGTATTAAGAAATAAACCGAGGCTCCTATGAGATCAACTTCATAATATATAAAAGTTTGGTCGGTTCGGTTATTTTGGTTTTAAAAATTTTCAAACCAAACCGAACCGAAGTTATAATTCGGTTTAAAAAAAACAAACCAAACTATTAAACCGAAAAAACGAACCATTTGATCCGAACTAATTCGGTTTGGTTCAAAACCGAATAAACCGGACCCAATAAACACCCCTAATCAGTATATCCACCCCACTCCCCCTTTGACTTTAGTCCAAGCAATCGAGCATTCAATTAATGCATATTGGAACAGAGACAAAATTCTCAGTTAAACTCCTGCTCTGTCCGCTTGCCACGCATCTCAATTTCCCTACGGCCGTTTCACAATGAGGTGGAAGGCACCAACCCGACCCAATCCCTCTCTCCATAAATACACTTCCCTCCCATGCTTCCCTCTTTCATTCTTTCTCTGTCCATTCATTGCTTCATTTGCTTGCTTGCTATCTATCTCTCATTTCTTATTTTTCTCTCTCTCAAGTCTCAACCTTCCCAATATCTTGCTTTATTAATTTGCTTCTCTCAGGTTTTCTGCAACAATGCCTCTCAATGCAGAAGATATTAATGCATCCACAAAGTCTAGTAATAGTATGTTTTCCATTCCAAGCTCTATTTACACTTCCAAGATGGATTCTTTCATCTCTTCCTCTTGCCAACCTCTTACTCTTCAGGTAATTAATTAACTTCCTAACATCTTATATTGGATGCTGTTTCATCCTGACAAACTTGCAAATAAAGGAGCAAATAAAAAATATACACAACTCTTTTGATAATAGAAGTTATATTTATAATATTAGACAGACAACATAACAAACTTTATTAAGAAGCTACATATATATAATGTAATTGTATTGAGCTACTTCTAATCTTATTTAAACTTTTAACACAAGTTTGCACAAAAACTGTAGTTCATCGACATAACTTACCGAGTGAAGCCGGATCCATCGACAACTGCTGCCTCTGCATCAAAATCCAGCTTGAAGCGCATCTTCAACTCTGATAACTCATCCCCACCTACCACACCACCGGACCGCATGATCCTCGGTGGGGTCACTGGTGTGGCTTCCCCCGGAGAAATCCTCGCTGTGATGGGTCCATCTGGAAGTGGAAAATCCACTCTGCTATCGATATTGGCCGGTCGGTCTCACCATTCTACCGGCTCGCTCCTCCTAAATAACAATCCATTTACCAAACAAACCCTACGAAAAACCGGGTTTGTTACCCAGGATGACATACTCTACCCGCACTTAACCGTTCGTGAAACCCTACAATTTTGCGCACTTCTCCGTCTCCCAGCTGCCTCTCCAAAGGCTGCAAAATTAGCGGCTGCTGAGGCAGTCATGTCAGAATTGGGTCTATTAACATGTGCTGATACAATAATAGGAAACACATTCATACGAGGTGTGTCCGGAGGGGAAAGGAAACGTGTAAGCATAGCGCACGAATTATTGATCAACCCTAGCTTGTTGATACTTGACGAGCCAACATCTGGTTTGGACTCAACTGCTGCGGCTCGGTTGGTTGGTACCTTGACCGAGCTGGCCAGAAAAAACCGGACAGTGGTCATGTCAGTTCACCAGCCATCGAGCCGGGTTTACCAGATGTTCAACTCGGTGTTGCTTCTAGCAGATGGCCAGGGGTTGTATTTCGGGCCCGGTAGGGATGCTATGGGATACTTCGGTTCGGTTGGATTTAAGCCATGGTTTAGTGTCAACCCGGCAGATTTCATGCTCGATCTCGCCAATGGTATGTGTTTGATGCCTTGCTATATTTGATACTTTCTCTTTTGGTGATCCGTTAAATTAGTTTGCATTTCAGCCCTCGTGTATATTTATTTGCATAAAAACCAGAACCATTTTCCTAACGTTTGTTTTATTTAAAAAACATTAATTTTTAATGCCATTGTCTTCTTAGATTTATGACTCTACGCCTGTCGTGATATATATGCATGTAGGGATCTTGATTGCTTCGTATTGCCACAGTTGTTGCATATATTCTTTTGAAATTTGGCATCAAATAGAACAGTGCAATATTCTAGTATGTGTAACTTCAAAAAAATAAACCTCTGTTGTTTCTTTTTCTTCAAAAGAATTGTCAACCTCTTCATATTTGTTGCCAACATATATTCTTACCATATGTTTAGCAGAGCTCTGGAGCAATTATCAAGTATATATGTATGTACGGTGCATAAGTTGAACATATTTAAGATGTAGCTTTATAAAATAATAATAATAATAATAATAATAATAATAAAAAAGCAAAAGTAAGAGAATATATAAAAGAAGGCCTCGGCGTAGTTATTACTAGCTGATAAGTCACCAGAATTATATTTCAGGGCTCAGCAAACGACAGAGTTATTACTAGCTAGAATTTGAATTGAAAGACGGGGAATTCGTGATATTTGCAAAATAGGATAAGATATATAGTGGGGTTACATATATGCTGCAGTGACGTGGGATGGATTTGGCTCCACTAGAGAGAGCAAGAGAGAGATAGAGAGAGAGAAAGGTGCTGATATTCTCCAATTTGCATCTATGGATATAAACATAAGATATAGACATGCCATATAGGAGGGTGTAACAGAGGGTATTGTAAGACTAAGGAGTGGAGGAAATGAGTACATGCCGTTTCTCTTCTCTTTTTAGCCTTTATTGTCTCTGCACTTTCTATGTTGGAAACTTTTGTGGATCAATGGTCACCCAAAGCACCAAGGGATAAAAACAATTTGAGTGGTGGGGTTTGTTATTAGGTTATTATTTGATTATTAGTTAGACCCAATTGCCCAATAACATCTTTGATTCTCTTTAAACTAGCTAGCCTGGAGCCAACAAAATTATTAGGATCCTAAAAACTGAAAACAATTGCATACAACACTTTCTTGCCTTTTAAGTTAATAGTATATATACTAGCTATTGACGTAAAATAGCGTTTATTTGAAGAAATTATTCTTCTTGTCTTTTTTTTCTTCTCCGAAGTTGAACTAAGTTCGGTCTGATGTCCAGTCCAAACTGTTCAACACGCATCAAATTAAATTTGTGCGCACTTGATCTGCACGAGCTATAAAGTTGTGTGCACTCATCTTGATGTGGATCAAATGGCTCCAACCAAACATATATGAATTTAATTAATTCCATGCCTATATATAAAAGAAGCATATTTGTGTCCTAGACGCACCAATTAGTTCCGTTGATTAGATTGGCCCACTATATGGTGTTAGCAGTAGTCATAATTGATTAATGTTGAATACGAATCAAATACTGGTTTAGAGGCTTGGATTTAGAATCTATTTTGAAAAAGCATGCACTTTTATGTGAAATGACTCTTTGGTGCCGGGGTGACATGTCATGTCAAATTTGTTAAATTTCCCCATGACGTCTATATATATTTAGGCATAGTTACTTCTTCCACCATTCTTCCTAGCACAGAGTATCATGCATGCTTTCGGTACTAAAATACTCTCTCCACTTTCTTAATGTGCTTTAAATAATCAATGTGTTAATTTATTTTCGCTGAGTACTATTTTTTTTTAAATGGTATTAAGCACTACTTTGGGAAGGGGGGAGGAGGGGTTGACCTTTTGACTGATATTATCAACCATGTTTGATTGATTTAAACTACCACATTATATTTTATAAGAAAAAAAAAAAAGGAAAACAAGAGGAAAAAATATAACACCACCATAATGTTCAATAATAAATCAATTATTTTCATACAGACTTCTTTTCCAAATGTAAGCTGCGTTGTCAACAGCTGGACTATTCTAACTTTTTTGCACAGTAGCATCAGCAAATACTAGTACATTACCAAATTAAGTAGGATACCTAACCAATCAAAAGCAATACTAAGAACCAAAACATGTGTCGTGTTATTTTCTAAGCTTCCATTAATGATGGCATTGATAGGACCCAGTTACCAGCAGGTGTCTTTCCTCCAATCAATTAAAGTTGCACCAAAGTTAAACTGCAATCCTTAAAGCAAATTACTTTTTTTTGAAAAAACAGCAACGGCCAGTTTCTGCCACTTTCTTTTTTGGTACAGGTGTCTTCCTTTTTCGGAGAGAATATTGTGTTCTTACCTCTAATTCTGTAGGTGAATGTGACTTGTCCTTTAAAATCATACAATAAGGCTATAGGAGTTGACACATAACATGGTATGTGCGTTTGTGCATGTGTCTGTCAAGTACTTTTACATGTCTTTGTATTAACAGACTTTGCAAAACCAATGATCGATATATGAACTTTTGTTATCTTGAATAACTTTTGGTCCCCATTTCGTTCTTTTCACTCATTTCTCTATATTTTTCTGGGGTTTGTAGGATTTGCACAAGAAGATTACAATGGAGCAAGCAACAAAAATGTCAAGGAGAAATTAACTCAATCTTACAAACAAGTATTAGCCCCCCGTTTTAGGTCCAGTGTTAGTGCTGCTACTCTTGCTGGTTCTGCCCAAATTGGTAAGTCATAGTTCAAAATTTAACATAGATAACCCTGTATTGCAATAATGAGAAAATAATTATGGGATCCTTCACATTTGAGAAATTGTGTGATATTCCGTAATTTTATCTCATTATGAAAGCATTTTCACAAGTGAATACATATTTTCCACCATTTTTTTGCTACCATGAGAAATGGTACTAATTTTGTTCTTTTTTTGAAAGAATAGAAAGTATTAAATGATCTCATTTCTATTACAGGTAAATTGAGACATGCCCAAACCACGACCACGACAATAAGTTGGTCCTCACAGTTCAAAATCCTGCTCCAGCGCAGCTTGAAGGAGCGCCGCCACGAGACATTCAATTCCCTTCGTGTATTCCAAGTCATCTCAGCTGCATTCCTTCCTGGTCTAATGTGGTACCACTCAAGATTGCATAATGTTCAAGATCGTCTCGGCCTTCTCTTTTTCATTTCCATTTTCTGGGGTGTGTTTGCCTCCTTCAATGCTGTGTTCACCTTCCCAACAGAGCATGCCATGCTGGTGAAAGAACGTAAGTCGGGAATGTACTCTCTCTCCTCGTACTATTTTTCGCGAATGGCCGGTGATTTACCCATGGAGTTGATTTTACCGACTGTATTTCTTCTGGTGTTGTATTGGATGTCGGGTCTTAGAACCGACCTGGTATCATTTGGGTTAACTTTGTTGGTGCTTCTCGGGTACTGTCTGGTGTCACAAGGGCTTGGGTTGTTTGTTGGTGCAGCGATAATGGATGCAAAAAAGGCATCGACTCTGGTCACTGTCATAATGCTCGCTTTTCTACTAACCGGCGGGTTTTATGTGACGCATGTGCCTGGCTGGATGAATTGGGTGAAGTACACTTCCTTCACCTATTATTGCTTTAGACTTCTAATTTTAGTGCAATACAGAGGACATGAGATCCTCATAAGAGAGTTTGATCAATGCGATGCGAGTCTAGAGTTGTGCATCAGTGCACTAGTTGGGATGTTTGTTGGTTATAGGATATTAGCTTATTTGGTTCTTTCAAAAAGGATTAAGGCATGAATAAGGGTTCAGAAATAGGAGTAAAATTCTGGAATTTTTGTTTGTAGGTGTGGGGATCTAACAAACGATATGATGTGGTGTTAATTTCTTGTCAGTGCAGGAGGGTTTAACTTAAATGTGGTTAATTTGTAGCTTTTCCCCCGGTTTTTTAAGGTAAGCCAAGTTGTGCTACCAAGAGGATCTCACTGTAACAAGAATTTGTTCAGAAAACAGTGATTTCTCAATGAATATAGATGCATGTATTCCATGTAAGTGTAACATATAAAGGCCTTTTTTCTATTTAATTTTAAAATCTACGGTCTTGATTTATGGTTTTGTGTTTTTCTGGGCTTTGTTACGAGTGCAAAACTGGGCTTGATGATCTTTGGGCTAAATCAGATAATATTCCCTGCTCCAACCAGTACAAGATACTAAATAAGTCCACAATCTATTTGTACGCAGAGATAATACTGAGAGAGCTGTTGTGGTTTCACCCAGTGCACGATCAATAGAGATAAAATGAAAATGTATATAATTGATGAGCTAACAGAGTCAAAATAGTTCTGTCAATATCTTTACATGTACTGACCCGGTAGCACACCGCATAACATAAAACATACTAACACATTAATCCAGAAAAGCATAGTCAAATACAACATAGATGATAGCATTTAAACAAACCATAACTCTTAACAAATGGCAAAACACCAGTAAATTTATCTTCAACTTTAGTCGTACCAGTATGCTTACCTCCTTTACCAAGTTTAAAAAAGCAGCTGCATGTTCAAGATCAGCAGAGCATGTCGTGGTGAAGTTTCTATTCATAATTTCATATCTTCTCCTTGAATACACTGCCCATAAATCAGATCCCGGTTCCCCTAAAACACATCAAATAACTAATTAGGTCTCTAATAATTTCTATATACTAACATCTTAAAAAAATGACAAATAAAATGTGGACATAAGCAGGTAATGTCAAGAATCTCCAATTTAGCCCCAGTCGTATGAAAAAGGAAATCATATCACCTAAGATACCCCACCGTTTGATTTTGAATTCGGCCTTTTCATCATTTACTTGCACGAATCTTAACGAAGTATCGTGGATTACAGGTTTGGGCCGGATTGGTTCGGAATACGATCAGATGGTCCAGATTCAAACTTAAACAGTGAGGTACTGTGGAGGATCCTGACTCGATGAAAGAGACGTTATGCTTTCCACCAGAATTGTTCAGAAACTGGCTACGCATATCATTACACAGCAGGAACCTCATGGGATCACACATTTCCAAGAGATCATGAATTTAATTAAGCATCCCAACATTGCTAACTTTTGAACTAGCTAGGAAGAATAGATCAGTAGGTAAATTTAATTTAGTGGTCAACTGATAAAAGGTACAGGAATTAAAGGCCGGAACACAACAGCGAACCTTTTTTTCCAAAAGCTTGATTGAGAAACTAAACATGCTTTAAATGAAGGGTTGCTTCAAGTCATCTTCGAAATAAATTTCATGTGCAATGATGTGTACTGGTACTGCTCACAGTGCTCAGCAATCTAATGCCCAGAATGGTCGGTGTTGTACTGTGTAAACGACAGGAGAAAAATTAAATGAACATTCGAGACGTCAATATAAGATACCAAATTGTACGATTAATTATTCATTATTTATCGTTTGCAAGAAAGATATAATGAGATATCAAAAAAATAAATATTTGAAACGGCTCTTGGTGACAACTGACAGGTTATTGCTTTATTTTCTGGTACACTAATCAATGGTATTACACGTTATCGTTTATTAGAATTTCAAGGTCATTTAAAATGTCAAATAAAAGTTCCGGCTAAATTTAAAATCTGGGACATAGAAACCACCTACAAAAAAAATTGAAAACAAACCTTTAATTTTTCTCTAGTCTCCTACTTAATTTGTACTAAATTAGAATAGCTAGCCAAAGTATTGTACTAGGTCATAATTAAATTTGTTCCTAAGGCGCAATATATATACAAAAATATGTGTGATTCTAGTGTACATTTTAATTTTTATGATATATTTATTTGATATCTTAAAAGTATTACACAAAATAAAAATTAATTATAGAAGCATTATTCATTATTTAAATAGGAGGTGTTTTGAATTTGGACCGATTTGAATAGTGTTAAAATTTTCATCAAACAATTTGAAAAAAATTACGTGTTGAGTTTTAATAACTTCTTGATAAAATTCAATAAACATTGATTTATGCTTCATATAATTAATGGTGATGAAGAAAATGTCTACAATTATAAATTTCAGATTTAAATAATATTATTTAAAAAAATAAACATATATATTATAAAAGTTGAATGTACACTAAAATAATCTCAAAAATATACATTGCAAATTGTTTCCCTCCGTTATAGAAAACGGTGCAAATGTATTTGTGTATATAATACATGCATGTAGCGCTTTCAGTAATTTATGTGAAAACACATTATGAGTAAAGGTACCGGTATGGTGGCTCTAGGTCTCATGTCACGCTCCAAAAACTAAAAGATGTTTCCTTGCTTGCATGCATGCTTAATTGCTCAGTCAAATAAGACTGTTTAATGATGTATGTATAGCTTCAAGTATGCTCCATTGCAATCACTAATTACTACTAGCGTAATGAATATTCAAAAAAAAAGAAGGGTACTATATATTAGTGTATAAGTGAGGCCATGGTACTATGCATGCGCATATTGATCTGTACGATGAATTAATATCTCGATTTTTAAAGTTTAAATAATTGATCTAAATCGTTCAACATAATATCTATATTAGTCTGTACTATAGATATTTTCATATAAAAATCATATTGATTAGTTCAGATTAACTATTTGTATTTTAAAAACAAAAATATTAATTTATAGTACGGATCAACTTGCGCTATGCACAGTACCATAGCCTCAGTTTTTTTGCTTTTATCTTTGATAATGTCTATAGAAGAAATTTTTTTTTTTTTCATTTATTGCACGCCGTGTTGACCATCAATTGAAACTTTTTTATTCATAAAAAATAATTAAAAAAAGACGGGGGAATAAAATGAGTGATATAATTGCATTATTGTTAGAAATATCGGATTCAATGATTCTAACTTAAAATTTTTTATCAGACTCATTGGTTTAGATATTTGTCTCAAAATTCTAAGCCAGCAAAAGATAATCAGTGTTTGAATATGGACCATTGAATCGATCCAAAGGAGTGAATTCTCAATATTCCCACTTATGAATGTTTCCGGAAAATTAGACCGTGGTTGGATCTTGTTTCCCTCAGTTTTTATTTGAAAAGGAGATATCCAGTATTTTTTTGAAAGAAGATCTACGACCAAGATTTAGTTCCGAGATTATGAAGACCCGGTTGGACTGGAGAGGTTTTTTTTTAGAAAGTAAGGTTTTAGATGTTATAGATAGTACAAGGAGACCTTCCATGCGTGGTCTTAAAAATCTATCATATAAATTTCAATAGTCGATCTAAGTAGCTCATTAAATTGGTTATATAATGAACTTGTGAAATATCAATTTTTATTATTTTTAGAATTTTTTTACTATTTTTTATGATTTATAAAATAATCTAAAATAAAAAATTGATATTCCACAATTTCATTATATAACCAATTTAATGAGCTACTTAAAATCAAAATTTTAAATTTATATGATAGATTTTTAAAATCGTAGTACGAAAAACTTTATACTATTCATAACGAGTATGGCTAATATAACATCAGTGTCATTTCAATCTATATAATACCAACTCCAAAACCTATCAAATCGAGTTCAAATGATGAATCCAAACTGTTCAAACTAATTTACTTTATGAGTGATGCGTTTACATGCAAACTTTTTATATTTTCGAGTTATTTTAGTATCAAATCAAGCGGCAAAAAAATTGAAAAATGAATATATTAAAATTAACTTTAAAACTCACACATTTGACCGCTTGACTTAATATCAAATAACCTCAAAAACTTATAAATTTTACATGTAAACGTACAACTAATGAAGTAAATCGGTTTGAAAGATTTGGATTCACCATTTGAACTCGATTTGATAAATTTTAGAATTTGTGTTACATAGACTAAAATGACACTGATGTTATATTAGCCGTAGTCATTTATAACACCTATGCCTTACTCTTTTAGAAATATACTTTGAATTAGAACTATTGAGTTTGATGTTTCTATAAATATTGTAATCCATCACTCTTTCTCTTTTTCTACTTATTTATTAATTTCAATGAATAAAAAATTCTCCAATCAATTATCTTTTTCACAGAAACATCCTCTGACAAATGCAATGTGGAATTCTTTTCTTTGGTCGATTGCTACTTGGTAGTTGGTTCAGAAGAGAAGTCGGTTTTTCTCTGTTTCCGGTTTGACAGAATTCGTACAAAAGCAGTACCACCTTAACCACCATCACTACACCCAATTCTCTTTCTTCTGACCAATTCCAAACTTTCTGTGGCAATTTAGTGCGCCATCCACGCGATGACTGTGTTACCTAATTACATAGTGTCAAACGATCGTGGGTTAAAAATTCGTGATTCAGATATAATTTGAATATGATTTGAGAATGATTCAGTACAATAAAGAAGAAAAAAAAAAATTCCTCATTCTTCTCGCGAATTATTTGTGAATAAGACATATTATACGTTTTTTTGTACGTTTTATTCAAAGTTTGGTTCGAAAACATAAAAGAAAATGTTTAATATTCGAATTAAACATGTGTATTGCTTTTATACCTGGAACTGGAAGGCTAGAAGTAGAGTGATAATAAGTTGGTGATTCGGAAATTATTTGGCTAGTTTTAATATTTATAATTTGGATATGATGCAGATTTAATTAATAAAGAGTTTATTATTTTATTAGGAAAATAATGTATCTTAAATCTTAATATTAATACTTATATGAGTGGTGTTAAAATGTACTATTAGTTTTGTACTTCAATTATATTTCACATTTTTATTTTTGTTCTCGAAGTTCAAACAGTCGATCTGAGTCGCTCAACATGATATTCACACTAAAATGTGCTTAGAGAACAAATTTTATATTTTTTGAAATTTTTTACTTTTTTTAATATAGGTACAAAATTATTGTTTCTGGACCATCCAAAAACGGTGATTTTGTACCTATCTAAATAAATAGTAGAAAGATTCTAAAAAAATAAAATTTGATTTCTAAGCACGTTTTAAATATCACCTATTATATTGAGCGATTCAAATAAACTGTTTGAACTTTGAAAACTGAAATAAAGATGTAAAGTATGATTGGTGCACAAAACCATAAAAAACAAAGATGTAAAGTCTCATTTCTAGTGTTGTTTTGTTATATTTTTATCATTTTAGTCATAATGTTTTTCATATGACATTTTGTGTAATGTGATCAATGGTTTAAATAACGATTATAGCGGTATAGCGAGACGGTTAAAAAAAATAAGCAATTGCACTAAGTAGCTAGCTATAGCTCCGATAACTAGCTATATATCACCCATAGCGCCATAGCTTTTAGGGTCCAAAAATGCTATAGCTAGCTATTTAGAACACTGAATGTGATTGTAAATATTGTAAATATTGTTTATATTGGAAAAGAGGAGGTAGCATAAATGGCTAGGAAAATGTCCTAGAGTTGTTATACCCCAAAGGTCGAGAGTTCAATTCCCCCTCACGAACCTTGGTAGCTACTACCAAGTTTTCAAAAAAAAAAATATTGTTTATATTGATAAATGTAGTGTTTTTAGGATGTGTTTTGTTTAAATTCATACTTTTTGAAATTTAGTTTAGTGTTTTTGGTATATTGGTAAAGAGAAGGATTCAAATGCATGCCTCCATTTTTTTTGTGTCTCTACCATGCCTCCATTTTTATAAACTTTAATAATTCTAAATTTAAAACTTAAAAGTCAAAATAAAACCGTTAGATATGATCTATATCATTTTATCTATGCACGTGTAAAAAATTATGATATTTCAATTTTATTTTGGTTGTTATCAAGAGCTTGTAAAAAACGTACTAATGTTGATAATTTCTAGACGTTGATTTTTCAACTTATTGATTCACATAAAAACAAAATTGAAATGTGATAGTTTTTTATGAGCACATAGAAAAAATAACATAGAACACATCTAATGGTTTTATTTTGACTTTTAAGTTTTAAAATTTGAGTTATTAAAGTTTTAAAAAATGGAGGCATTGTGGAGGCACAAAAAATGAAGGCATTTGAACCGTCCTCTTTAAATTTAGTGTTTAATTTGAATTCAGATATAGTATTTCATTGGTATTTTTTAAAATATGAATTATATTCAGGTTTTAATAAAAAAAAATGTGTAGAATTAGTGTTTCATACATGATTTTACTTTAAAACCGTGTATGATATATTTTTGCAAAAAAATAAGCAAAACAATATGAATTATACATGATTTTTAATCAAATAAAATCGTGTAGGATTAATGTTTTCAATTCTTCATACACGGTTTTACTTTAGAAACCGTGTACGGTGTTTTGGCAAAAAAAATCGGCAAAATTTTTGAAAAAACATACACGGTTCTAGAATCGTGTACAATTTATCAACCCTATTTAACACAACTCCTATGGACACGGTTGCAAAATCGTGTATAACCTCATTTTTTTTAACCTTGTACACTCAATGTTTTTTTTTTGTAGCTAGTAGTGAGAATTATTTTGTATATAAATTCAATGCTGAATTAATAATCTAATTTGTTGAAATATTCCGACAACATTTATAATTATTTTATAATACAATGTTGAATTATTTTCCACGTTTCTGAAAGGTACAAAAGACATTATGAAGGACAATATTTTTTTTCATTAAATAAGTTGGTTGGAAAGATTGGTGCCATAAAGAGTGGATTGTGCGCACCCATACCGAATCCGGCTTGGTATTCAAAATCCATAACTATTTGTGACTATTTTCACAAGCAAAATATTTTTCTGCACCTCATCTTCAACTGCTTTGTGAATAGCATTGATTTGTTCTGTTAATATTCTTCAAATTGCCAAATGACCCACTACTAATGTCGATCAATACAATAATCCGCGTCTTGATCAAAACTTTTTTCGAGAAACTAGAGATCAAATTATTTAATTGTTTAACAATCATAATAATCTCTTATGGTTCATTTCACACATAAGATATCGTATTTGTCATTATCATCATATCAAAAGTTAATTCTCCATTATAGTATTATTAAGCTAATACGAGACTACATTGAAATTCAATGTAGTAATTCAGTAACTAATTAGATATGATAATCTTATGTTCCTAAAAGTGGTACAAGAAATCTGATGCATATAATATTTTATATATCAACCGCTTCTCCGGCACAATTCAGAAATGAAATCGATAGTGTAGCATTATAATACATAATAAGAGTACAACTAAGGTGTTCTTAAGCTCACCAAGGTATTTGGTGAGCTTAACTCCAAAATCTATTAGATTAGTTTCAAACAATAAATCTAAACCGTTGAAACCGATTTACTTCACGAGTGATAAATTTACATGTAAAGTTTTTAGAATTTTGAATTAATTTTGTATAAAGTAAGTGGTCAAAAAGTATTAAAAAAATGAATGCACTAAAATTAATTTCTAAACCTTCTAATTTGGACTGCTGACTTTATACTAAAATAGTTTGAAAAATTAAAATCTTTGCACATAAATTTATCACTTGTAAAGTAGATGGATTTTAACGGCTTTAATTTGTCATTTGAAACCGATATAATATATTTTGGAGTTAATTAAGCTCACCAAACAACTTGGTAAGCTTAAGAACGCCCTAGTTTTACTCTTATATAAATATTTGTAAATAAAAATATGAACAATTTACATATTATAGTTTGGTTAAGAACACCCTAGTTTTACTTTTATATAATATATTTTAGAGTTAAGCTCACCAAACAGCGTGAGTAAGTGATGTAAAATATGGAGCTCAATATAAATTTCTCTATAGTTTGGTTAGCTATCCTCTCCAATCCACTTGTGCTAGGTCTATTTCTAGGAAGCATCTAACTGAGATTCATATCGATTAATATGATGTATTAAATACATATCGGTGTAGCATATTAATTAGTCATTCTTTGGAAATTATCCTTTAGATTTTTATAGATTTGCAGTAAAAATTTACTGGTTTCTCCATGCTCTGGAAGAAACAATAGTTTCGTCCTTTCCCGAAACAGCACTCTGACGTGGCAGTTCCAACTTCCAACTTCCAAGTGGTGGGACCTGATGTCTTGTCTCCAAGTCGTTGCCTAACTTGTCTCCGGGCCCACCATATTTACAAGTGCCCAAGTACTAAAGTGCATGTTTTCGTCGTTTACTTTGCACATGTTATTATATTTAGAGTAAAACTATAGTGTTCTTAAGGTTACCAAATTTAGTGAGCTTAATTTAAAAATATATAGGTATAGATTTCAAACGATAAATTAAAATCGTTAAAATTTATCTACTTTATAAGTGACGAATTTACATGCAAAAATTTTAAGTTTTCAAATTATTAGAGTATAAAGTCAAGCGGTCAAAATTAGAAGGTTTAGAAATTAATTTTAGTGCATTTATTTTTTTAATACTTTTTGACCACTTGACTTTATACAAAATTAATTCAAAATTCTAAAAATTTTACATGTAAATTCATCACTCGTGAAGTAAATCGGTTTCAAAGATTTGTATTTATTATTTGAAGCTAATCTAATAAGTTTTGGAGTTAAACTCACCAAACTTCTTGGTGAACTTAAGAACACCCTAGTTGTACTCTATATATAATATGCAAAGTATTTGTTTTGCTTAATGATTGTAAATCGAATTAGTAAGAACACAACTTTTTTATTTTTCGGTAAAGGTGTAAAAATTTTAATACTTAAACATAAATATTATTGAAAAAAAAATTATAAACACGTCTTTAGATAATGTGCATTTAATTATAACTTCTCTTCTATTTAACAGTATTATAACAATACATGTAATAAGATCAGCAAATGAAAAATGGGCATTGGTTTCATCTAACTTATAATCTTTTTTAACTAATTATGAGACTTGACCATAAATTCTCTAAAAAATTATGTGAATTTGTTATGGCATTGGTTTCCAAAAAGTGTCTAAAATTAAACTTGGTCAATTTTGTCAAATAATGAGTCACATTTTTTTTTACCCAGATGAAGTAACGTACAAGGAAAGGAGATGCATCAAGTAATTAAAGGTCGTACTACAAGAAGTCAAAATCGGTTCGATTTATTTCTCTTTACCGAGCAGTAACATAAATTGGTCATTTAATGCTTGATCATGTTAGGTAATTATGTAACATGCAGTTCATCAATTCTCTAATTGATCGATCACCTCTAGTTAGTTCAACTAATGACATGTAATGATTAGCATTAAGAAAAGGGAATGTATAAGGTATTACTCAACTATCAGCTCATGAATGAATGAGGCGTAACTTTCACATTTGTTCTTTCCTTTTTCTAGTATTTTTTTTTTCTTTGTTTACTTCTACTAGTTGCTTACCACTTTAATTTGGTTTTGCATATTGAATTATAATTAATTGTTGCTTGAATTGACATGTCAAACTGTTTTATATTCCGATTGACTTCGCTGGAAACGTTGAATCTTTAATGTGCATGTTAGTGCAATAGGAAATAGCAACAAACAGTAATTTAATCAGATATATACCTCGTTTAAGGTGAATAGATATAGTAGTGGTGTCTTGAGGTAAAAATAGGGGTGTCAACGGATATGAAACGGATTAGATGGAAGTATTTTTCATATTATTATGTTAAATGAAAAAATTTATTCTTATCGATACTAGATAACTTAAATGAAAAAAAAAATTATACGTATCTGTCTTATTGAATACAGTACGGATCAAATAAATAGATAAAATGGGGTCATTGAATATATATATAGAGAGAGAGATTAGCTAATATCAAAGCATTTGTTCTGGAACTGTGGTGTAACCAATTAGTTTTCCGACTTTCAAAGTTCAAACTAGTGATCCAAACCATTAGATGTGATATTTATATTAAAATGTGCTTAAAAACCAAATTTTATATTTTTTAAAATTATTTTACTATTTATTAAGTCAATTTTAAAATCATTGATTTTAATAAACAGTGAAAAGTTTATGGATTATTGAAAACAACAATTTTAAAGCCAACTTAATAAATTGCAAAACGTTTCCAAAAAAAAGTAAAATTTGGTATGCAAGCACATTTTAATATAGATTAAATGTTAAACAATTTGGATCGACCGTTTGAACTTTAAAAATGTAAAAATCGAAGTGTTTGTTCCACAGTCTAGGAATAAACGTTTTAATATTAGCGAATCTCTCTCTCTCTCTCACTATCCTTACTCTTATCCGACTGAAAATTTTTTAAATACCATAATCCAAAAATAAAATAAACCAAATAACCACTAATTCTAAAAAATTCTAATTTTGATACGACAGCATCCGCCAACTGCGGACCCCCTTCATGGGGATCACATCCCCTAACTGCGGCCCCAAAAAGGTTGGCCGCTAAGGCGGCAATTCATTTGATTATAATATTTTTTTTTTAAATGCAGCGGCAGAATTGAGATTTTGTTTTTATGTATTATTTTATGTTTTGGTTGTTTTTCACCGAAGACCTTAGAAGTTTATTCGTCGATAGTCCTAAATTAATTTTTATTACAAAGAAGTCCAATTAGATATATATTATTTTATTTGGTGGTTATTTTCACCGAAGACCTTAGAAGTTTAATCGTCGATGACCCTAAATTAATTTTCATTACAAAGAAATTCAATTAGATATATTTTATTTTATTTTGTGATTATTTTTCACCGAAGTTCAATCACCGATAGCCCTAAATTAAACTTCTAGGGATATCGACGAATAAAGGTCTAGGGTCTTCGGTAAAAAATAAACACAAAATGAAATAATATATATCTAATTGGACTTTTTTGTAATAAAAATTAATTTAGGGCTATCGGCGAATAAACTTCTAGGGTCTTCAGTGAAAAACAATCACAAAATGAAATGAAATATATCTAGGGTTATCGTAATAAAAATTAATTTAGGGCTATCGGCGAATAAACTTCTAGGATCTTCGGTGAAAAACAACCACAAATGAAATAATATATATATAATTGGACTTCTTTGTAATAAAAATTAATTTAGGACTATCGGCGAATAAACTTCTAAAATCTTCGGTAAAAAACAACCAAAACATAAAATAATACAAAAAAAAACAAAGCTCAATTGAAACGATTAAAAGGATGACCGATTGACTTTGATTAATACAATAAGAGTTAAATATACACTATACTCTCCCCCTTGATCTTTGATAAATACAATGTTAAACAGCTTTCAATATATAACAAGTACCGGTCATCATGTCTTGATTTTATATTTTAAATCCATTTAATCAAAGTCAATCCATTGAAAAAAATAATTTATACTAAATTAATTCTAGGGTCTTCGGCCGCAGGAGAAGAAAAAAAAAAAAAAAAAGGCCGCTATATGCTAGGGGATGCGGTCTCCAGAATGAAAATATCTCCAGCTAATCTGTATCATATCCGTCGACACCCCTAATTGAGACGCTGCATGAAGCCAAAACAGCTCTTTTAATATCTTTATATTAAAGAACAATTTTTGCAGTTAGGATTCATTAAGATTTTCAAATGCAATTGCAAATGCTGATCTATCGTTTTCTCTCTCCGACGTGTCAATTGCATATTTTCTTTCATCGATGGAAACTGGAAAGACCTTTTCAAATTTATGCAAAACGCTTTCAAAATGCTAATCTGGCAAACTCTTTTGTTTCTATTCGCTGTTCCACCGTCCTTTACTCTTTTCTTCCAAAATTAAAAATTATTTTTTATTCAATACACGTTTCCAGAAAAATTACTTTCTCATCACTTTACTGTGCACGCTCCAGAAAAATTACAAGAGAAAGAGAGAAGGATCTCCTTCGTTTTCTTCGACTTTGATTTCTGACGATTTAGATGGACTCTCGCGAAATGAAGATTACGAAAATATGAGAAGCAATTCTCCCTTCCAAACAAGATCCATCTAGATGGGCATGTGCTGCTAGTTAGTATATGGATTCTATAAAAGCCTCTGTTCATCCTTGGTTCCAAAGTTGAAACCCCAATTCAAAGAGAGAGAGAGAGAGATGGAAAGGAGAAGTCGGTTGTAGTGTGGCTATGTTGCATAGATACGGATACGGGTATTGTATCGGATACGATACGGATACAGCGATATGGCAATTTTCAAAAATGAATGATACAATACGGCTGTTAATATATATATATATATTTATTATTTGAGTAAAGCTAGCGTGTGACATGCTCACCAAGAAAGTTTGGTGAGCATAACTCCAAAAGTATATCGGATCGACGTCAAATGCCAAATCCAAACCGTTGAAATCCATGTGCTTCATGAGTGATGCATATATATGCAAAATTTTGAAAGTTTCGAGTTTATTTGCTACACAGTCAAGTGGTCAAAGAAATGAACATTTTATTATAAGTTATTTTATATATTCAATTTTTATTATTTCTTTGACCACTTGACCGTGTAGCAAATAAACTCGAAACTTTCAAAATTTTGCATGTATATGCATCACTCATGAAGTACATGGATTTCAACGGTTTGGATTTGGCATTTGACGTCGATCCGATATACTTTTGGAGTTATGTTCACCAAACTTTCTTGGTGAGCATGTCACACGCTAGCTTTACTCTTATTATTTTATATATTATATTTATATAATTATAATTTAAATCAAATTTGTAGAGAAAACTAGTTAAATACTATATTTATCTGAGTGATAACACATGTGAACTCTAGTGTAGTGGTAATAATTTTGGCACCAACAGAATCCAACTGGGTTTGAATCCCGCCTTTAGCAGAAAAAAAGTGCGCGGTACACAGGCGCGGTCCACAGGTGCGGTGCGTGGTCCAGAGGCGCGGTCCACGGGTGCGGCGCGCGGTCTACGGGCGCTGGGATCATGTGCAGCCGTATCCAGCCATATATGCGAGTGTCTAGCCGTATCTGGGAGTGTCAACGGAGTATCGGCGACCGTATCGGCTGAGTAAAGATACGCCACGTAAGCCGATACGCCAGCTGGCGTATCGGAGCCGTATCGGGTGCGTATCCGTATCCGATACACGTGTGATACGGGTACAGGACCTAAACTCGCGTATCGGGGTAACATAGCAGTGTGGGTACTAATCCTTTCTGCCATGTGTGGACAAAAGAGGAAGATAGAAAAAGAGATAAACCGGTGAATTTCACTGAGAAGAAGAAAATGAATAAAAATAATGCTGACGTGGCCATAAATGAAATTAAAAATCATTTTATCGATGCAATGGTTGTGCAATTAAGGTTGAAGTGAAATTGCATTTTATGTCTGACATATCGTTACAATTGCAAGTCAATTGCACCGATGAAGATGCTCAATGGATAACCATGCTCAAACATTAATGAGAAGACCAGAAATTATAAAAAGTCAAAGTATAAAAATTAAAAATGAAATGTCAAAAATTTTCTGGGGTTGAAATGAGAAGTCGAAATACAAAGGATTTATTTATTCACAATTTTATTGCGTTTGAAGTATTTTAGGGAAAGTCGTAAATCTATATATACGTACTCTTTAAGGATATGGAATGTCTTAAACCTATCTCAAAATTAAATACTAATTTAAATCTCTAACCTAATTTTCGTTTACTGTCCAGACAATATGCCAGCTAATTAAAGATTATCATAATTCATACAACAGTTAATACTTTAATAAAATCCTCTACAACCAATCTGTCCTTTTATTTCTTTATTTAGTAATTCTGGTACACCACAAGATTAAATAACATCCTTTGTATGATTGATCTGGGAAGAATGCCAATATCATTTGTAATTTTGTACTATCAGATTTTGAAATTATTTATGTAAGGGTGGAAAAGAAAATTGCCTCTATTTTGTCTGGTGTTTTGTTTAACATGAGAGTCGTCGCTAACGTGGCCAGTAGATCAGAAGGTAATTATAATTAAGTGATACCTAATATCTTTGTGCCTCTTGCAGTGTATGCTCATGTTGCTCATGTTGCTCATGTATAGCCTCTTGCAGTGTATGCTTCTGTATAATGGTTCAGGCTTAATTCACACAAAGATAATTTATTTAATGTAATTTTAATTTTGTTTGCTGATGTTTTAAGAACCGCGGAATTCGCATCGTTGAAAATTTATTAAAACATACGTTAAATCTCGTTATCTTTTTTTGCAGATATTATATGTGAATAATATAAGAGTAGAATCGGATGTTCTTAACTCTTACACGACTGTGCTTCACAATATCTATGCAGAGAGGAACAGGAAAGAAGAAAAAGGAAGAAGCACCTCGCTACAGTGAAACCTACATCCAGATTTGAGAGGTACGAATTTGAAAAGTTTGTATAGCGTGTTCCCCTCGCTACAGTAGCGCATTCTTTTCTGTCTCTCTTTGATTACCTTCTTCTAGAGTGGGTGAACGGCATGGGTAGCCCGGACGCGCACAGAGTTTCTCTTTGTTCTCGTTCCTTCCCTTTAACGAAGGGTTTCTCATTCTCTCTGGAGCACAACCTTAAGCTCACTAAGGTCCTTGATGAGCTTTACTTCAAAATATATTGGAATGACTTCAAAAAATGAATCCAAACAGTTGAAATCGATCAAATTCACGAGTGGTGCATTTACATATCAAATTTATAAATGTTTGACATAATTTAATATAAAGTCAAGCTGTAAAAAAAAAAGGATCTACGATAAGCCAATTTTAGTGCGTTCATTTTTTATTATTTTCTTACTACTAGACTTTATACTAAATTAATTCGAAAATTATAAATTTACACGTAAACACACCATTTGTGAAGTAGATCAGTTTCAACAGTTTGAATTACTCATTTGAAGTCAATCCGGCAGGTTTGAAATTAAGCTCACAAATAGCTTGATGAGCTTAAGAACACTATTCTTTTTTACTCATAATATAGATGATACCTATAATTTTAGATTTTAAAGTTAAATTTGACTTTTTAAAAATGTCAAAATTGTCAATATAAAAAATTATCAAGTAATCTCCTCATTAGAAAATTCATAATGACCGTCTTGATCCTTTTTTTTTATGTGTTAGGTAATCTCAGATTGAGCCTTATTAAACGTATTTTTACCTCTGTAGATTCATAATTATGTCGGATGTTATTTTATTAGTGAGAATTTAATACATCTTTCTTTAGCTAACTTACCTTCTTATCTTGTCAATCTTACATGTCTCCTGAATTGTGACATATTGCCACGTTAACCTTCTTAAGGAGTCTCTCCTTGATCCTTCGTGTTGAAACAGATCTATACACAGTCCATTACGTCCGTATACATCTATACACGAACTGTGTACCTGTGCCGCCAGATCAAAGAAGGAAGGCGGCAGATTACTTTCCTTTATTTCTAAATTATTTGTTTCCTAATTTTTAGAAGATTGTTTCTCTCCCTCTGTATATTCTCTCCTCTCCCTCTCATGTAATTATACATTAAAAAAGAAAAGAAATAAAAAAGAGTGTGTGTGGGTGTGGAGGACGTAGGTACCAAATTGGTACTGAACCTTGTTAAATCTTGTGTCTGTCTCAATACACACGGATTGTATACCTCTGTATACGGACCGTGCACTTTACTCATACTCAAAATTCTACACTTCGTACCAAATACTGCCTCCTTAGCATGGATTAAATAACAATTTATAACCCTGTTTGAACAGCCATATCAGTTTAAAGAAGAAGAATTACTAGACAATAATTTATTTTGATAATTTTAACAATTGTTAAAAAAATTCAAACCCAACATTATAGGATGATCTAAATTTTCGTATTTCATGCTTCTAAATTACAGAGGAGATTTTATGCATATTTTTATTGACTATCTCCTTAATGTTATACAAAACTCAAATTATATAAATTTTTACTGACTATCTAATAATTCGAATGGTATATCTATATGTTTACTTTCTAATTGCCAACAATATTAAATTGGTTTAAAATTATTTTCAGCATATTTCTTATGTGACCCATAAAAATTGGAAAATTGCCATCAATAACCCTCATATATTCGGATTCAAATCTGCTCCTTTTCTTAAGAAAAGGAGCACCCTCCTATTCCTCATCTGAACCGTTCAAAATCGATCGTACGGCTTCAATTACATCTGATTTGTTTTAATAGATTATATTAATATAAAAAAAAAAAAGTAATTGAAGCCGTCCAATCAATTTTGAACGGCTCGGATGGAGGAATAGGACGGTGCTCCTTTTCTTAAGAAAAGGAGCAGATTTGAATCCCATATATTCCATCATATATTTTCATAAAAATATGAATTATTTTATCATTTGCCCATAATCAATGCTTTAATGATTATTGTAGTAATATCACATTTAGTGGAACACTTGATTTCATTCAAAACATTTTTGGGTCAGAGATATGTGTTGGTAATTATTTTGATTTGGAATGTTGAGGTATGTGGCTAGCAGGTGGCTAAAGAAGATGAAAAATATTTTTAATACTTTTGCATGATAAAAAAATATATAAAAGGGAAGTAATATGGAAATATGAGGAGGGTTCAAATGCCTCTATTTTTTTTGCTTTTATTATGTCTTTATTTTTTAAAACTTTAATAACTCAAAATTTTAAATATAAAAGTCAAAATAAAACTATTAGATATGATCTACATCATTTTATCTATTCATATGTAAAAAATTATGACATTTCAACTTTGTTTTGGTTGTCATCAAGAGCTTGTAAAACGTACTAATGTGGATAATTTTTAGACGTTGATTTTTGAACTTATTGATTCATATATAAACAAAATTAAAATGTGATCATTTTGTATGAGCATATATAGAAAATAACATAGATCACATTTAACGGTTTTATTTTGACGTTTATAATTTAAATTTTGAGTTATTAACGTTTTAAAAATGAAGACACAAAAAATAAAATCATTTAAACCCTCCTCTTAGAAAATATAATAACTGCAGAAATTCAATTGATAATTTATTTTCTAATAGATTATATCGAGCTAAAGCAATGAAACACAAAATAAACAACATACATTATTAATTCTTTCCTAATACATTTGACAAGTGACAACTAAGCAAACTTTAAAGCTAAGGCAAGAAAGACGCATGGTGAATTGAGTTTTTTTTTTTTTTTTTTTGGATAATTCATATTTCGAGTTTGCTCGAAACAAGATCATTTTATCCAATTTGAAACTATTTTGAAGTTCATGGGACAGAGTCACGGAGACATATACGAGGACGCTAGAATTCTAGTCTTTAGCTTAGATATTCGATCTGCTATGTCTCATCTTATATGCTCAGATTTGATTCTTTCTTTTTTTGTCTTTCCTATTTTAAAACAACCATTTATTCTTATTTATGCTTAGACACTGATGTCTCATTATTTGATTTATATTCCGACCAAATTTTGTACCAAAACATGTGTTTTAAATCACCAAATCGTGTATATTTCATTGAATATATATAGAATGTGGTACTGCTGCGCTTTTATTATTATTTTGCAGAAAACGGACGAAATCAGGGAAAATTATGGAATATTAAGGTCTTCACGTGGGCCGCGTCACATTTGATGCGGGCCGCATTACCCTGACCCGACCACTAACGCAACCACTTATCATCCGCTCGAGAGACACTGGAACGTGGACCGTGTCACATCTAATGCGGGCCATGTCAGCCTTTTCCGAAAACAAAAGCATAATTGGAAACAGGCTAATTGAAGGAAGGTCGGCCAAAAAAGCTATAAGACGGGATTTCTTGTTGGGGAGAATTCATTCGGCATATTCTGAAGCAAAGAAGAGGATTCGAGGGTTTGGACTTAACGCCTATTGCTTGGAGGCGAAGTTGAGAAGCAAAAGACGCGAGTTTTGTTGTGGATCTTCTTCTTCTCTGGGTTTTATCATGATTTCTTACCTTCTTTCTTGTTTTATTTGCCTTAGAACTATGTCTGAGTAGATCTTTTAGTTTCTAGGGTTATGATGTAGTCGAATACTTTGTTTTATATGCAAGTTGTTTGAATTTGTGTTTGCTTGCTTGAGTAGTATTTTAATTGCTTAGTTTGAATTGTTTGTTTTGGATTGGTTTACTGTTAGATGAATGGCCACATGTAACCTGTATTAAGACCTTGCACATTCATTCTACCAGAACTAAGTATATGAGGTAGGTCTGTGAGCCGAGAGGTGAGATCAATTAGTAGCCGAAGGGTGAACTTTCTATTCGTCGAGAGATGGTAGATACATTTAGTAAACCTAGTAAGTAACGTAGGTTATTCAAACCAACAAACGAGAGTTGAGGTTTAGAACCCTAAGAGGACAGAAATTACAATTTCAAACTGAGTTTATTAAGCCAATAGACGAGAGTTGAGGTTTAGAAACATCAGGTAAGGTCAATAGAACCCTACACAAAGGAACAACACAGAAATAAACAGTTGTTGTATTAACTCGAGGGCCACGCAGACCGCGTATGAGAGTACACGGCCCGTGTCAGGTACTGAGAGACAGAGTTGAAGACGAAATCAGAAACCTTGAAAACGCATTTTCATTATTGAATTTAAAACCGAATTTATTTACTATCTTGTTTTGAATCTCTGTTGTTAAATTGTTTAGGAAACTAAAAACTAAAAATTAACATTTTCAAACTTCTAGTCCTTAACTCGAGGGCCACGTGGACCACGTATGAGAGTACGCGGCCCGTGTCAGGTACTGAGAGACAGAGTTGAAGACGAAATCAGAAACCCTGAAAACGCATTTTTATTATTGAATTTAAAACCGAATTTATTTACTATCTTGTTTTGAATATCTGTTGTTAAATTGTTTAGGAAACTAAAAACTAAAAATTAACATTTTCAAACTTCTAGTCCTTAATTGATTTAGGTAAAATCTAGTTAATACTTGAACCGTCATCTGGATCGATACCTGACCATACCATCGATAGGATTGTATATTTGCAGTCTGAGTCACAGTGTAGTCCAAGTTAAAAGGTATAACTTGTTATACTTAAATTTTGTTCTATACTTTTGAGTGAACAAACAATAAATATAATTAAAACATTATAGAAAAAATAACTAAAATAGTTTTTATTTTTTTATTTGGCCCATGACAGAAATTCATTTGTAATATGTATTCTGTTATAAATGAAATGTTGTAGGCAATACCATTTGATTTTTCAAAAATACTTAAAATTACATTAACACGACTAGTGATGCACTCCATACAATATATAATCTGTATGAAAATCAGTATTCTTTGAACCGAATAAGAAAAATAATGAGTTCTTAACTTTTCTAGATAAAATTTGAAACAGAGGAAAAAAAAAGTTTACAATTTGATTTTTTTAAAAATAAATATTAAAGATAAAGTTATCTAACTATTTAATATTTTGAAGAACTTTTTTATCTGACTTTTCTACGACTTCTCATTTAAAAAATATTATCTTTAGATGATTCTCAATTTAATTATAAAATAATTAGTCAAAGGTGACTTCCTACATGAATCATTGCACAACAAGCTGCAACTTGTTTGTTGGATACTTGGATCCTATCTCAAAGTTCTGAAAAATTAGAGTAAGCAGTCACGTGATTGCGTGAAGACTACAGAAAACGGAAACAAATCTGCTGAAATCTCTTAGGATTTCAGGAACCTGAATTTCTCATTTCAACGGTCTATATGTTTCAATATATATTTTGAGATTTGTTCATAAAAACTTTCTACTTTGAGATTCGTGTATACAAAATTTAGACGGCTGAATTTAGTATTTCAGGGTGCCTGAAATTCTTTTGGAATTTCAGCAGATTTGATTCCACAGAAAACAGAGCACAATAACAACAAAAATTGTTCGTTGGAAATTGGGCGTCGATAATGATATATATGTGTACGTAACTATGTATTTTTATTTTCATAGAACATGGACCACTTGTCAGAACATTGCATTTTTTTAAATGTGTTGAGTCGGTCTCTCTAATTAGTGTCCATATCCATATACAACATTCTTTTTTTAATAAAAATATGTTCAATATGTAAACAAATAACCATTTTAAC
Organism: Carex rostrata; assembly: GCF_964058835.1. NCBI lineage: Eukaryota > Viridiplantae > Streptophyta > Magnoliopsida > Poales > Cyperaceae > Carex > Carex rostrata. Next base: position 4,545,274 of record NC_135918.1, read on the forward strand.
GAATAATTACTACTTTTCTTATAAATATATAATAATGTATAAAACAATCGAATGATTGTGTTTTTCTAACATAAAATTAATTAGTTCTAAAAAAATATTGTTATTATAAATATTTAACTACCTCCATTTAATATTTCTTTGTTCTATTTAACACTCATATAGTTATGTATTTAAGACGTGTTGAATGATGATATGGAATGAGAGTAGAGAAGGAATTCAGTAATGGCGTGATCAGTCACGTCACGTCACATTACATCATATGTGTCGATTATTTGACGTGACTCGCGTGACGTGATAATTTGCGTGACTTGACGGCATTCGAGTGAAAATTACATATCATGTCACGTCACGCGAATCAGTCACGCTACGTCACATCGCGTGGTCACGTCACGGTGTAAAACATAGAGTATCCAACTTTTTTGATATGCATAGAATATCCAGATTTCTCTTTTAGTGTAGGTTCAGCGATACTGATACTCATGTAGTATTGGTTTTTATTTTCTCTAGTTTAGTCTAATGAATATTTATAATTTAATTTTTAAAGTAATGTCCGGTATCTCACGATCATTTTATCAAAAAAAAAAAAATTGCAACATTATTTACTTATTTTACAAACTTTGATATGCATAGAATATTCAGATTTTTCTTTTAGTGTAGATTCAGTGATACTGATACTCATGTAGTATTGGTTTTTATTTTCTCTAATAGTCTAATGAATATTTGTAATTTGAATTTTTAAAGTAATATCTGATATCTAACAATTATTTTACCAAAAAAAAAAGTTGCAATATTATTTACTTATTTTAGAAACTTTAGAATTTTTCATATTTTTTATATTATTTTTTCTGAATTTTCAACAATTTAAGTTAAAAAATAATAAAAAGTTTGACATGACTAATTTAAGTCTCGTCACGTGTGGTCACAGCGTAACGATACATTACGTGACCATTCGCGTGACGTGACCATCCGCCGTCACATTACGTCACTTCACGTGAAAAAAAATCGGTCACACACTAGTGGAGAACTTAGAATTAGTGTCGGCTGTTTATGGGTATTAGTGTCGGACATTGGGCGACACTAATGGAGCTGATACTAATACTTTGTAAATGACCGACACTAAAAGTAAGGCATTAGTGTCGGCTCTTTAATAAAAAGCCGACACTAATAAGTATTAGTGTCGGTTATTTATAAACAGCCGACACTAATTCCTTACTTTTAGTGTCGGCTATTTATAAAAAGCCCATACTAAATGTTTTTTTTAAAAAAAAAAAATAAATTTTAATATTTTGCCAGCATCTCCACTAAGCTTTTTATCTCTGATTTCTTTGCAGATTTAATCAGAATACAAATGAGCTAATAAACAAACTATCAAAAATTCTTAAATTATCTTAACAAATCTCTGGAACTGTACCAGTATAGTTTTTACAAACCAAATATACTTGACACTACGCAAATCAGCCCCTAAACTTTACCAAACCAGCTCGCAAATTTTGTACCACCTAGAAACAGACCATTGCATCATTACACAGCAATCAAACCTCTTAATAATAACAATTTGAACACAAACCTTATTTCTCTCCCACTGTGCCTTCTTGGGGCAGATCTTGGTGTCGCCAGATAGAGGGGCGGAGGTGCAATGCGCCTGGTGTCGCGAGAGAGAGGGGCTGAGGTGCAATGCGCCTGGTGCAATGCCTGGTGTAGTCACTCGGAGTGGGCACGAGAGAGAGACAGAGATGGTACCCTAAGTGAGCGGCACGAAATGAGAGAGAGAGAGATGGAGAGGTAATTTATTCGCGTAGGAATGGAGGGAAGGGAATTTGACTTATTAGTGTCGGCTGTTTAAAAGAGCTGACACTAATAACTGACAATTAGTATGGGCTGTTTATAAATAGCCGACACTAATACTTTAGTATGGGCTGTTTATAAAGAGCCGACACTAATTGTCTGTTATTAGTGTCGGTTGTTTATAAACAGCCGACACTAAAGTATTAGTGTCGGCTATTTATAAACAGCCCATACTAATTGTCAGTTATTAGTGTCAGCTCTTTATTTTGACCGACACTAATAGTATTAGTATCGCATTTTTAAGATGTCCGATACTAATGAAGCGACACTAATTGTACATTCTCCACTAGTGACATCACTTCACGTGAGCAAATCACAGCGTATTTATCACGTTACGTCATAGCGTGTCACGTATTTTCTTCTGGTTAAAATACACTATTTCAATTATATTTAATATTTTTTTTCTATTTTCAAAGTTTGATCAGCCAATCCTAACTGTCGAACATGATTCGTTGTTAATGCATAGAAGTATAGAAGATTTTTTTTAAGAATGCAATGAAGAGAAAGAAAGAGCAATTAAAAATATTTATTTGATTTGATCGAGAGAGAAATTAGGAGTTGCGTCAATTGATGTACGGATTCTATATTTCATTTTGAAATATATCTCAAGCATAAGATTGTGCCAAATAAAATTATTTCTTTCATACAGGTAACTAATATGATGAATTAATAATTTTGTATTGTTGAAAAATTTGATATCTAGAAAACTGTACAATGTGTTTGTTAGATAAAAAAAAAAAATGAGCTTTCGTAACTATATATCGTCAGGAAAATTTCGTCCCACCTCGTCTGTATATGCTATATAAATTAAATGTAAATTATATATAAATTATTTTGATAAAATATTGTGAGAGGAGGAATCAAGTTACAATAATTTTTGAGTTACAACAAGCATTTTCTACATTTTGAAAGTCCAAATCGTCGATCCAAACCATTAGATGTGATCTCTACAATAAAATGTGCTTGGAGACCAAATTTTACATTTTTTGGAATTTTTTTACTATTTATTAAGATGGGTACAAAATTCAATGGTCTGAATTTTGACTAGTTGTTGTAACTTGTTGTAACTTGATCCCTCCTCATATTGTGAACTCTATAAAAATTTGTATATCATTATATATTTTTTAATATGTTGCATAATAAAAAAATAATTATATAATTTTAATTATTCAAAAATAACACCAATGTTACTAAATAAAAGTTTAGCTAATTCGGATATACAAACCAACCAAATTAATTTGTAACATCTAACATTGATAAGTTTATCCTTCAAAAAGAACTAGGTACTTGTTATTTTATATTTTGAAGGAGAAAATTTCAGTGTCTAATTTTTTTCGTCACAAGTTGTCACAACGATTAATAGTATTTTCCTTTATTAGCCGTCCATACAATAATTTAAAATTTCTAGAAGCCACTTGATTTATAATTATAGATATTTGAAATATCAATGCAAAAGAAAATAACGATATCTTATAGCAAAATCAGAATTTATTTACACACAAAGAAAATGATTTATGTCATCACTTGTAGCCAAATCAAAACGCCCTTATTTTGAATCTGTTGAGATGTAAGGTAATACATACATATTAATTATATTGCAATTAAAGTCAATAAACATGCATGTAGGATCTTGTTTTACCATAAATTGAATTAAAATGGAAAAATTAGCTAGTCTTTTACAAATACCCCAAAAAAAAAAAAAACGTTTGTTGAAAAGAGAAAATTTTAACCTTGTACCTAATTACCAAACATTTGCATGCAGCTTCCAACTTTCTTTGCTTATTAGCTATTCCGACTTATTAATTCACTCAAATTAAAAATAACTCAACAATTTTTTTACTGGTAAAAAGTAAAAAAAAAAAACTTGAAGAGTTAGAAACAAAGATATGTTTCAAATAAAAAAAAAAGAAACAAAGATATGTCAATCAGAAAATGAGGCCACATCCACATGATAATGATATGTTCAACATTATTTTTTATTAAAACAGGCCCCATAAAGCTACAAGCTAACTTCTTACCACTTTGCACAAAGGTACCACTTTTTCTTTCTAATACTTTCCAAATATAATTGTAAAGCTTCAACTTTTCACTGTCCCATGCCTATTTCCCTTGCTTAATTTAGATAGCAAGAAACAGCCAAAAACCTATCCAACATATAGATTAACAACTTATGAACATCAATGCCTCGAAGAATTAATTGTAGATGTAATAACTTATAAGCATCACACATGGACAAATAAGTTGGCCACGTTCGAGCATCTCAGATCTTTTCCTGATTTCTTCTTCTTCTTCTTCCTTTTATTACCATATAGGCATAAAACTTAAAAAATATAAAATTCTGAATGGACAGAGAAGTGTTGATGATTTTCAAGTAGCAACAAAAATCTGACTTCAATTACAATATCACCTCTTCTCTGATCTGTTTCGGCGACTGATGACCCTATAAGTACTGACCCGGCGCCCTGTTTGCGGCAATGACACGGCCGCATCAACAACCGAGATTGCTGTCTTACATCCATATAGATCAAGCAGACCAAACCGACCGGTGATTGCTGGTACAGACAAGGGTTTGACTGCCTTCGACCGTCGTTGAACATGGGTGGCTGTTGTACCAATTGGTATGCACTCAAACCCTTCCTTCGCACACTCTGACAATGCCGTGACGAATGGATCAGATACCACGGGTTTGGATCCTGCATCCAAACCAGACTGAGGGATAGTAACCGTACCTGTGTGACGAGACGGGGGGAGAGGGAGGGGGAGAGCAAGGGCCTCGAAACCGTTAGGAATTTTGGGTATGCCTGGTTGCTGCTCCCATGAGAAAGGGATGGATGAAGATGATCTTGATGACGACGATGATGATGGTGATGATGACAATGATGATGAACGAGATGATGTAGTTGTGCTAGAGGTAACCGATGTGTGGCGAATGCGGCTGCGCATTGGCAGGTGCACCGTAGTTGTTTCGAGAGGTGGAGGTGGGAGAGGAAGAGGTGTAGGTAGAGACGGTTCTTTCATTTTAGAGAGGTGGTTCTAACAAGGGGTGTGGTTTGAGAGAAATGTAACTGGTATGGGAATAATATAAAGCCAGGCCTAGTTCACAAGGGGCTGAGGTCGGGGCATGATATAGTATATATACAATGTATATCTCTGTTGGCAAGTAGGAGAAAAGTTAGTGGAGATCGTGGGGTTATTAAATCTAATTTTGATTGAGTGCTTATTTTTTTGTTTGTTCTAATTTTAGTTTTTTTGCATCCAACCTTTCTTTGTCACCCAACCATCTCTGAACGGCTTCAATCGCTGCAATAATTTATTTATATTAAAAGTGAGGCTATAGTAAAATGCATTTAGAGATAGATTTGCTACCTGAATTCATATTTTATATTTTTACTTTTTAAACCTTTGTTTTTAAACTGCAAACAGATGACCGAACAACTAAACATGATCTTTATATAAAAATATATATTTTGAGAATAAATTGTATAAGTGCTAGAATATTTTTAATGTTTTTTAAATAGATAGATTGAAAATTTTATACCATTCCATTAGAAAGTATTGATTTTTTACATATTAAAAAAATAGTATTGAAAACTTAAATAATATAAAATTTGGTCTTTAAGTACATTTTTATATTAAGATCATCCGTTCTATAAATGTATATTACAAATCGCGCCATTCTATTAACAGGTATATTATTCAAGTTAATATGGAATTACTTTTGAAAATTAGTTTTTTTCTTTATTTTTTATTTAATAAAAAGTTGTGATTTTCAAAAATTCTAAAAATAAAATAAAAATTCAATTGTAAAATTTGGTCTCCAAACACATTTTAATATGAGATAGAGTTAAAAGATTCAAATCGACTGCTTGAATTTAAAAATAAAGATATCATGAGCGAAAAGTAAAACACGCTATTTACTTCTCATAGCATGATAATATATAACTCAACTCTTGAAATTAATATGATATTTCTTGTATAAATACTTAGCAAAATTATTATTAATAACCATCTAGTTATCAACAGTGATTGTGTGATCATTGTATGATTTTACTGAAATCACATTTATTAGTTAGCATTGTAATTAAAGAAGAGACCATACATGCATGTTTACATCAATCAAAATTCATCTCTCTTTTTTTTATGTATTACTATGATATTGACACGTAATGTTCCTGTAAATCTGACAGCATCTGCCATGATCTTTCAAAAAAAAAAAAAACTATGGTTAAGATATACTTATTGTTAAGAAATTATATAGTAATAGTATTTGAAGCTGTAAATTTTGAACCACACTAATATTGATGAATATATTGCTCTCTTAAATAATTAGCGAACTTGTTTAAACATTTACCTATATATTTTTAATATATATTCAGCTAGATACTGTAGCTATTGGGGAATATTTCCAAGGCGAACACTTAGGGCCTGTTCGGTTGCACTAGTGGGAATAGGAATGAGTACGAGAATTAAAAATTTTGAACTGAAAATTACTGTTCACGTGGGAAAAAAAAAATTCAATCTGAGTGAATTTTCATTTTTCCACGTGAACAGTAATCTTCACGGTACAGCCAAACAGGCCCTAAAGAATCTGTTTAGTTGTCACTATGGGATTGTACGGTATATGATTTTTCGGATACTAAAATCTACAAATTAATTTATGAGAAATCACATCTATGTTATACATGTTCAGAAATAACAATAATATTACTGAAATAAATGTTCGGTTGTATCGTAAAAATAATTGCAGAAAATTATAATTTAAGAAAGTATGTCAATAATAAATGTTGAGCAAAGCTAGGGTGTGATGTACTCACCAAGAGAGTTTGGTGAGCAAAACTCCAAAAGTGTATCGGATCGGCTTCAAACGACAAATCTAAACCGTTGAAATCCATGTACTTCATGAGAGATGCATGTAAATATAAAATTTTGAAAGTTTCGAATTTATTTGCTACAAGGTCAAGCGGTTAAAGATATCAATATTTTATAAGTTGTTTTATATATTCATTTTGTCATCATTTCTTTGACCGTTTGATTTTCTAGCAAACAAATTTGAAACTTTCAAAATTTTACATGTACATGCATCACTCTTGAAGTGCATAGATTTCAACTGTTTAAATTTATTATTTGAAGCCAATTCGATATACTTTTTGAATTGTGCTTGGTGAGCACATCACACCTTAGCTTTACTCATAAATGTGTGTATTAATATTAATTATTAATAAATTTCTGATCAATTAGATTCTTCATTGAAGCTTCAGACGTACTTGTGTTTGTTGGGAATTTGGAGGTTTTAAATAATAATATTTAGGGGCACAAGTGGTTTCACTTTTCGGAGTTCCTTTGTCGTTTTCCAAGAGTTCAAGACGATAAGTCCATTATATGAATCTATATTACATTTTTTTTTTTTTGCGAAAGGTGTCCGTACACTTACTACAATTTTCACAATTAATAAAAATCATACTTTCGGCATTATTTTACCGAATAGTTTTTAAGTACTGATAATATTTATTCATGAGTGCTTATTGCAAAAAAAATAATATATATTGGATTCTCAAATCTCAATCCTTATATTTGCGCATAGTGCATAGTAATTACTTTGAAGTTGTGGTGGGAGACCGCAAAAGGCAAAGACAAGTACAAGAAATGATTTACATCTCCAGCAAAGCGCCGGTAAAGATTACTTTAGAGTTTAGCCATGCTTTTTTCCTGATAAATATTTACCGTTGAATAGCAGCAAGGTCGTGAACAGAACAGCAGGGGAACTAAAGTCTGACCCAACGACCGTTAGTCTATGTCTGTTGGGCCCCACGACGACCCCATTTAGGAGAACCAATCATAAGTTTCTAAACACGCTAATTGGACGATTGTGTCGTAAGTCAGGCTACAGGAAACAACACCACCTTTATTTCCTTGTGTGAGCTATACGATGCGGGTGGGTTTTCTGTTTAAATGGTGTTGGACAGTTTCGTTTAACTTCGAATCTGAACCGTTCGATCCACGTCAGAATTCGTTGGCGCGAAACTTATCCAGATTGGACGGTTTATGTACAGATTTGGATTAAATTGGTCCGAAGCCTTTTGGACAAAATTAATTCCATGCGATGCACGCCTATGGTTAAGCACTCACTAATCACTATTAAGGAAACCTTTCCATATTTTTAATTTATTTATTGCTTTCTTTTCCGCTGCGCTTTTTTTATACTAAAAATTGATTTGTTGTTCGTTTGTGGTGCACGGGTAGTTGAGCTTCCAATTCATTATTAGGCCCATATGCCTCGCAAAAAAAATATATCAAATTATTATCAATTGTAATTAATTAAATAGTTTCATTAGGTGTATAATCATAATCTTTTAAGTTTGGTCAAAAAGTGTGTATTTTTGTTTTTGACGCAAGCATAGGATCCCATAGACGCCTAGCCATTCGATTAATAAATTAATTAAATCAAGGAACGGTCAGAACGTTCATTAAATCAATATTGTGAATATAAGTTAAAAGGTTAAAGTTCTTAACTCATCTTCAATATAACATGCAATTTTTTACATGTCTCAGCCAACTGTAATTAAATTTGTATAAATTATAATTCAAACAATATTTACCTTATTTCGAATAGTATTGGATCAACACTATTTAAAACTTTCAAATTAATATGTTTCAATCATTATTCTAACATACTAACTCAACTCTAGTACTATTTTTTTAAATATTCAAATATATATACCATGCATATTTCTTCAACAACCAAAAGGTACCTTGAGGGCTTGAGGCTATCAGTAATAATAAATTAAATTAAATATAAATTTATACTAAGGAGTTTGTATTCAATTAGCTTAAACACTAAACAATTGAATTCATAATTAGAATGCTTTAATGTTTTAAGGTCCAATCAGGAATTTAGATTTATTTTTTTATTAAAGAACGTCAAAGGCGGTCTTAATCTTCATTAAGGGTGCGTAGAATAATTAATCAATTAAAAAAATTAAGCAAAGAAAACTTAAAAAGGGATTAAAACTTAAAAGAGATGTGGGCGCACTATATAATATATGAGGGTTAAAATACATCCTCCCTTTTGTGCTCCTAACGTGCACTCTCCATTCATATTTTCATTTTCAAAGTTCAAATAGTCGATTCGAACTTTCCAACGTGTTCTTCATATTAAAATGTGCTTGGAGACCAAATTTTACATTTTTTGGAAATTTTTTACTATTTTTTCAGAATTTTTGAAAATCATCACTTTGCTGAATTTTTTTATTATTGTTTAGTTTAATCAAAAATTCTGAAAAAATAGTAAAAAAAATTTCAAAAAATGTAAAATTTAGTCTCCAAGCACATTTTAATATCAAGAACACATTGGAAGGTTCAAATCGACAATTTGAACTTTGAAAATGAAGATATTGTTAGTTTGTAATAATCTAGAAGTCAATAATACGATAATTTATCATATAAAGCTTTGTTCATGAATTGAATGTTTAAATATATATCATTTTGTTGCCTTGAGTATTATTGTATTATGGATCATTTCGAGTTCATAACTGGAATTGTGAAACTCCATAATAAAGATGATATATATTCTTAAGAAGTCACTAACCGAGATAATTAGCAGTAACACTAATTAACCGTTACTAAGTTAGTATGTGGATTAAAAGATGGTTAAGTTTTACAAACCATTGACACGAGATGTCATTTTAATCACATAAATACATATTCTAGGAACATGGTATTTAACAGACCCCGAATGAAACATTAAATAGAATTGTGTTCGTGTCATTAATGTTTTCATTTAGTGTCAAGTTCTACGGTATGAGGTATTCATCGTTCCTACTAAGAGATGTGTATGTGTGAGTGTTATCTAACGTTGTCCGTAAAAAGCAGTCATAACGGTAGCACTTCCGTATGTATAGCTTAACTAAGGAAGTGATGGTTTACCAAAAGTACTATTGTCCCTCGTATTTTGTACGAGCTATAGCATCACTGGGCCCCTTGGTAGAGTTAGACTATCTGCATGCAGTATAATTACAAGAGTAATTATATTTGATAATCTGCTCAAGATCAAGAAAAGATTAAGTTAGTAAGGATGACACACATCTACCTTGAAACTGACACGAGTAAATTATTTACTGGATCGTGATATTGTACAGTACAGCATCATCTGTGTAATTGGATGGTCATAATGTATACTGCCAGATGCCTCATATGATTATAGAAGTTAAAACAGTTTTAATTCTATTTACCAACATAACATAGATCCTATTGGGTCACACCGTATAGGAGCTATTCGGAGAATCTTACTGATTAATTATAAATTGATTATAATTAATATTAAGATGGTTATAATTAATTATACGTGATATAATTAAATTATAAATGTCATATAAAACTGACAAGCAGAAACAACGGTTAATTTATAAACGTACACGTTACGTTGTATAAAAGTTACAGAACAACAACCGAAAAGAAATATAATTGTACATGACAATTATATATATATTTGATTTGGATTTTAATTGTTAATTATGGATTTTAATTATGGGTTTAAAGCCCAAAAATAATCAAAGCCTTAATTAAAATTAAAAGCCCAAAATCAAAGCCTAATTTATAAAGTCTTTTACTAATCATGACACAACACCTTCCACACTCTTCTTCATGCTTCTACACCCTAAGGTGTCATGCAAGGTGGCATGGAATGAAATGTGGCATGACATTTTGGTAAATAGGCCGAACTTGAGGGGTATTTTGGTCATTGACGAACCTCCTCAAATGCCTATAAATAGAGGGATGAGGTGAAAGAGAAAAATTACTAATTCACGTGTTATCGGATTGTCTGATTAGTTCGTTAATTATATTTTCTCTCTTTCTCGGTTTCGGTTGTTACGAGATTCGGAAATAATATATTTTGCGAATTCCGCGGTATTTCTATTTTTGCTTTTTAGTGAAACAAAATAACTTTGAGCCGGAAAAATATTTATTTCGTCCTTAACGGTGAATAGTGTTTTTGCAGAAAACCGCGGTTTACGATATTTCTGGCTAAAGAAATAAACCACTCTCTGGTTAGTCCTGGTGGATAACCAATAGAGGTATCATTTGTTTGATACTCTGAGGCAACCATTCCTGATCGTTCTACTCGCTCGGTCTGCTTTCCAATTTGAATTTGGAAACGAGGTATAAACATGTTATATTAATCAATTTAATTGGTAAATAGATTTAATGTTTTAGAAATCAATTATGGAGTAGATCTGTAAAAGAATTAAATGAGGTTTTGATGCCGAAGGAATACTGAAGGTGGACCGCCTTGAAAAGTTACCTGACATACCTCGTTTAATCATTGGCTTAAGTTAGAAGTAAAAATTTTGTTTTATGTTATTTCCGCATCTTAAGCTAAATCAATGGGTTTGAACCGGTCAAAAACCCAACAGATATGAGGGGAGGGTGCACGTTAGGAGCACAAAAAGATGATGCATTTTAAATTCTAAGCTTGGTTTATGTGACATTTTAGTGTCCGAAATAATAGTTGTCTACAAGCTTCTCAGGTAACAAAGCTTTTTCTCAGTGTTTTCTTTCAGCCATTTTTATTAATACCCTAAAAACAAAATTAAAACTGCCTCCGCATTGGTTTTTTTTTTTAAATTGCCTCGACTGCTAGGCCCACGGGCGGCCCACCCTCCCTAGCAGACCGCTCGGGCCAGGGGCGGTCCACTAGCGACCAGATCGCCTGTGGTTCGGGTGGTCCTCTTTTTCTTTTTTTTTTCTTTTTTAGAGAGAGATCTTAATATTTTGATTTAAATAATTTTATGAAGAAAAAAATTTCTTGTTTAGAGTGCATGCCAAAATATAAGACATTTGATATATTTATGCAGTGATGTTGTAACTCTTTATTTTATATATTTAATTTGATTTCTCATTTGGATATCACAAGTCTAAATATAACACTAATTAAGGACTTGGCATTGATTCTTAATAATTTATTTTATTCAAATATACACAAGGAAATATAGTTAGATTGCCTCAATGATGTCAACTTTTTTTTTTATTTTTTAGAGAATAATTAGATTATGTGATTATTGTCAACATATACCATTTGCTCGGAGATAGGCAAACGAACACAATAAATAGTAAATGCATTTTAAAATAATTATATGAATAATTCTTGAATAACCTTTTAGGCTTTTGACTAAACAAAATACCGATCGTTGTACATCTACCGTTGAATGAAAACTTAAACTGAATTTTTAAGTCACTAAACGATATTCTTTTTAAATTCTGATGGTTCAGATGCCCGGGGGTTATCTCCCGAATGATATTCAGATCCGTCTCATTCCCCTCTTTCCAAAAAGTGGTCATACGCGCAAATCCGACTTTCCTAGACAAAGTTATGGCTGTTTAAAGTTTTTTCGAAAGCTGAACTTTGAAAATTCATAACTAATTGTAGAAAAATCCAAAGAAATTGAAATTTGTGTCAATTCTATGTATTTTTGAATGTTCTACATGCTGGTGTAATCATTTTTTTAGTTTGGTCCCTGTATCAGTCCAGACTTGCTGATTTACTAGAAGAAGTCAAATTTGATGTTTTTAGTGCATTGCACTATACCAGTGGCCTTTGCTTAGTGCTTGGCTGCTGAGTTTGGACTTGGTACCATACCAGAGGTCAGTCTATGGTGCTTTGTGCATAGAAAGAGATATAATTTGAGGTTTGTTCATATTTTAGTAGCTCTAAACTACTGTTTTAGTACCAGAAATTTTTGAATCAAGGTCAAATCCTTAATTAGTGTTATCTTTAAACTTGTGATATCCAACTGACAAACCAAATCAAAGTTATAAAGAGTTGCGACATCACTGCATAAATATATCAAATGTCTTATTTTTTTGACATACACTCTAAACGAGAAAAAAAATTCTTCATAAAATTATTTAAATTAAAATATTAAGATCTCTCTAAAAAAAAAAAAGAGGACCGTCCGGACCATAGGCGGTTTGGTCCCTAGTGGACCGCCCCTGACCCGGACGGTCTGCTAGGGAGGATGGGCCGCCCGTGGGCCCAGCGGTCAGGGCAATTTAAAAAAAAAACCAATGTGGGGGCAATTTTAAAAAAAATCAATGCAGGGGCAATTTTTAAATTTTCTTTTTTTTTAGAGTATTAATAAAAATGGCCGGTTTTCTTTTTACTAAAATCCAGTCAAACTTTTCTGAATAATTATTCTTTAACGAATTTCTGAGTAGCATTACGTACTCAGAAAATTATCTTTTTGAAGAAGCAAAAAAATAATATTTATTAGATTTAACTTTTTACGCTTTCATTTTTTTAGTGCTTGGCAAGGACAATACTCATTGTGTAAGAGGTCGCAGATTTAAAATCTGAATGAGAAATTTATTGTGAATATTAAACTAATTGAGTGGCTTGACCTTTAACTTTACTAAAAAAATATTTTTTTTTTCTTTGATAGGCCTTTTGATGTTTTAAAAAACTTTTTTTAACTTCAATATATATACATATATGGGAAACAAATCCCTCGACCTTAAAAAAAAATCACGGTCATATTTAATTGTGGAAGCAGAGATTTCTTATTTACACACTTAAATTATCCAACAATAAGTAAAATACAAGTAATAAGATAGAGTAAGAAATAAGTTAATTTATAATAAATTACTTTATTTTTTTTAGATGGATTAACTTAATATATACTCACTCTACTCATAGAGCACACTATCATAGATAGAGGTTCGTTGTTTAACAATTTACTCATTCGACAGATTAATTTAAGTCATGACTTAAGCTATTTAATAAAATATTAAAATATAAAAAAAATAAAATAAAGTAAGTAACTTAATTTTTTTTTTTAATTTAAGTAGTAATATAATATAATGAGCAAAGCTAGGGTGTGATATGCTCATCAAGAGGGTTTGGTGAGCACAACTTCAAAAGTATATCGAATCGGCTTCAAAAAACAAATTCAAACCGTTGAAATCCATATATTTCATGAGCGATGCATGTACATGTAAAATTTTAAAAGTTTCGAATTTATTTGCTATAAGGTCAAACGATCAAAGAAATGATGAAAAATGAATATATAAAACAACTTATAAAATAACTTATAAAAGGTTCATTTTTTTGACCGCTTGACCATGTAGCAAATAAATTTGAAACTTTCAAAATTTTACATGAACATGCATCACTCATGAAGTACATGAATTTCAACGGTTTAAATTTGTAGTTTGAAGTCGATTCAATTTACGTTTGGAGTTGTGCTCACCAAAATCTCTTAATGAACACATCACTCTCTAGCTTTGCTCTAATATAATTTATATCGGCGATTTGGCACAAATCCGATCCATGGATTGGTGCGTCCATCGGAAGTCCTCCCTTGTGCGATATTTGTTTGTCTAGAGAAGGCTTTAGATTTCCATGGGAAATCGGAGCTGGGCTCATTTTTTTAGATTACGCATAGCCTGTCTAAAAAGCATGTCTTATGCACCTTTGAACTGGTCTCTCACATAGGCATATTTCCAAAGAAAATGACAGAGAATTTTCGGAACTGTACTCATTCATTAAGGCCCAAAATTTTACTTGAAAATAAAATTGTGTCCTTGTTTTAAATGGTGTTGGCCTGCTAGCAGGAAACGAGACATGTAAATATGTAATACTCAAAACATTATTGAAAGATTAAAAATACTGAAAATACATAGTGTAATTTTTCAGAAGCAGATGTCAAATGAGCTTTTCCGGAACCATTTTCTCCTAAATTTAATGATCTTCTGTACAGTTATTTGTTATCTATCTCTATACTGATTTATTTCTTCCTATGTCATCACATCGTTGACTTTATTAGACTCAATAAAAGATTTGGTGTTAAACTTAGGGGACTTTATTAGACTCAATAGAGATTAGAGAAGTATAATATAACGTGGACTGTGATTTTTGACGACGAACTTCATTTTAAAAAAATGATCTTGCTCGTTCGAAAAAAATATTGTGTGGTCATCAATTAATAAAAAGCGTGAATTATGAATATATTCAACTTTAATAAAATTTAAAAAATCAATAAATAGTTTATATAAAATTCATTAGTGAGGCCATCATTCTATGCATAATGTACATCAGTTTATACTACGGATCCATATTTTTATTTTCAAAGCATAAATAATCGATCGAACCGTTTCAAAGTATGACAATGTCCGTGGAGACCAAATTTTATATATATTTTTAGAATTTTTTTATTATTATTTTAAATAAGTAAAAAATTACACTACGTATTTGACATCTAGTTTGGACCGATGTTTAAATTTTAAAAATAAATATATAAATTTATGTATACATACTGTTATGCGCTATGTATATTATTATAACCTCACTTCTTATATTAACAGTTCTAATTAAAAGATCAATTTTTAAATTGAATATCATGCCTCCAATAAAATAGTTTCCCTTTTTTTTATTCTATACATACCTTTTTATGTTTTTTTTTCCTATTTATAGAAGTCTAAATTTATTTAGACACGTGCTCACTACATGTAAATGTCATGATATCTTTATTTTTTATTTTTTAAATTCTAAACACCCTTATTTGATTGTCGGATACTCGATTTCTTTCTATTTTTAAAATATCGTTTTAAGGGTACAAATCCACACGTAATTGCAATAAAGATTAAAAATCCATAGTAATAGCAATAATGATACATATCCATATCCATACGCATAGCAATAAAGATTAGAAGTCCACATTAATAGCAAAAACTATACAAATTTTCATACAATAAGACTATAATAAATTGATAAAATCGTAAAATAATAAATTGCAATATTTTATTGTAATAGAAAATACTACATAAAAATCAACATGTGTGTGAGTTAAAATTTCTCCAACTTACTTTTTTTATTGGTTTATTATTTTTTTTATTCTCTTATAATATATCTCCGCATAATACTAGTACGCTATATTATTAGACGGGCCGGGCCAAAACTTCCTTCGATATTATTAGCAGCTAGCAGGCCTCTAAATGTCAGGCATGGCGGTCGTCCTGGACCTCCTGGTGGATCATGGTCAAAGTCAATGATCAATATTTTGTAGAAATTGAAGATTTTAAAATTACTAAATATAAAATACTGCTTCGTCACCTCTCTCTCGCGCGCGCAAAAACTGTCCCGATTGTCGCGCGGCACCACACCAAGCCCACCCTCTCTCACTGCTCTCCATTTGCCCTCCACTCAATGGCACCACGACCCCGTGCTCTCCGCCATGAATCCCTTCTCTCTCCTCCCCTTCCATCGGCCTCCTCTCCCCATCCCTCAGCCACTCCTCCACCGCCCCTCCGCCGTCGCCGCCTCCCTTCCCTGGTACGTCCCTCGTTTCATCCTCGACCCCGGTGGCCCCACCGTCCTCCTATGGCACCGTATCTTCCTCTTCAACTGCATGGCCGCTCTCTTCATCGACCCCTTTTACTTCTACCTCATGTATGTCGCCGGCGCGGCCTGCGTCAGGATCGACTACGGCATAGGCTTGATCATCACCATCTGTCGCACCGTTGCCGACCTCTTCTATGTTGCGCATCTCATCCTCAAGTTCCACATTGCATTTGTAGCGCCAAGCTCCCGCGTGTTTGGCCGTGGGGACCTTGTGACGGACTACAAGCAGATTCGAAACAGATATTTAAAATCCAAGGATTTCATTTTGGATCTCATTGCATGTCTTCCCATTCCGCAGGTAACAATTCTATGTTTACATTGAAAAAACTTTGAATTTTAAATTAATGGGGAGGGGACGAGGGAAGGGGGGGGGAGGGATATTAGAAATGTAATTTTATTGAAATGATGCAGGACAAAAAATCATAAGTAATTAGGTTTGTTACAGTTTAGTTAGATTACCAAATTTTACTATTGAGTTAGAAAATTGTATCAATTATGGTATTAAGTCTATTTACGTATCTTGAGTTCCATTGTAATGGCATGGCCTGACGGCCTAAATTAATGGAAAAATTGTGTGTTTTGAGTTTGTGTGGGAAATTCTCTCTTTATCTTCTCTTTTGGTCTATTGTCGTGCATCATCTCCTTCGTACTTATCTTCTCGTTATCCCATACCTCCTTTGTATCCTCATTATGGCAAAAAGTGGATAATCTCATATGTTTCTCATACATCACTTAATTGATTGTATGAAGCCGCATCATTTCTCATGAGGGCTTTGTTAGGGAACTGTGTTTTGGTTTGGGTTTTTTTTTTTTCCCCTTTCCATTTGAACTTTATTTTTAATACAATTGGCGCTTCATGGATTATGTTAGTTCCAGGATCAGATTGTAAATAATATAAATTTTAGGGAGTAATTGCTGATGAAATTTCCAAAGTGTCCTGACATATCTTGGATGACACAAAAGGAAAAACAAACCAGAAATTTTGGCAGTTCAATTGCAAAGTTGCATTTGTCATTCTTATATATATATCTGGATTATATTTACCAATGGAATGTGCAAAACCTCATCTACTAATTTCTTTTCTTTTCTTTGTATTTTTATGAAAAATGCAAGTTGCCTAATCATAATAGCACTAAGATCATAATAGATTCCAGTACAGTCCTGAGCTGGAACATAACATATGTTAAATGTGTCTCTGTGTTTTTGTTGCCAGAATATCATTCTACTGTACAGTATGCTTATGCAAGCTAGTGCCTATTAAGCAAATAAAAGGTAGTTCAATGAAGAGAGAGGAAGGAGGGGGGGAAGGGCCAAGGGGATATGCATAATCTGATGATAATTCTCCTACACAAAATTTTTAATATATTTGGGAATGACTGTCTCCGAAAAAGAAAAGTTAGCATGTTTTGGTGATAAACTCGATAAGCTGTGATAGTCTCTAACATACATTTTCACAAATATCCTGTGATAATATTTTATGTAATTTGTTAATTGTATCTTATGACAACTTCTAGCGTTGTCTGTTTGGTACATTTCTTGTGGTAATATAGGACATAATTATGGGAATTCTTTATGGTTATTTCTAACATCATATCATTCTGGTATATCTTATGATATTTTCAGATAGTTATCTGGTGCGTGATACCAGGTTTGAGTGACAACAGAGCTAGTCATACAAACAATCTTCTTTCTTTAATTGTCTTGATGCAATACGTGCCGAGGTTATATCTCATATTCCCATTGAACAAAAAGATTGTCAAGGCCAATGGAGTTGTAACCAAGACGGCGGTAATGGGGGCTGCATATAATCTACTCCTATATATGCTGGCCAGTCATGTAAGTAGTCTCTCTCTATCTCTTAACCCCCTCCCTTTTGTGAAAAGAGTAGCCTACCAGAAGAAACTTAGAAAAATCAAAGTTCACACTTGTATTTAATAGGTCTACTATTAATCAGGATGAGTTTCATTTGCAAGTCAGATTTGGTGAAATCTAGTTTCATGATGTTTTCTTTCATCATAACTTTGGAAGTTCCCCCTTATATCTAACTGCTAAAAGTTTTTCACTTTTACCACCTAAATTCACAAGTGCAACCCCCCCCCCCCCCCCCCCCCCCACCACACACGCGCGCGCAACACCCACTAAAACAAGAACAACCAATGTGTCCAAGAAAGCTGGAACTGAAACCCTAAATATATAAAACCAAATCAAAACAAAAATTGGCTGGGCTATCACCTATCTATTGGTATCGGACTATCTGGCAAATTATATGTTAATATGACAGTAATAAAATTTCAATTGCCAGACACCTGTGAGCCTGAAAATGCCTTCATTAACAGAACAATGACCAACTTTTACAGTCTTTTAATTTTTTATGCATTGAAAAAGAGTACGTTTTGTAAACAGGTGCTTGGGGCTTTATGGTATCTCCTCTCAATCGAGCGACAATACACATGTTGGCGTTCGGTGTGCAATAAAGAAAGACAAAAAAGCCCCCGCTGCTACCAAAAATTTCTAGACTGTTCAATGATAGATGATGCTGATAGGAAAAAGTGGATACTTGCTACTGATGCTGTCAAAAACTGTAGCATCGACAGTCCCGAATTTAATTTTGGCATTTTCGCTGATGTTCTCACAAATGAAATAGTGGGTGCGAATTTTTTTGAGAAGTATCTCTACTGCCTATGGTGGGGCCTCAAAAATCTCAGGTAGGTCAATGGCGTGACTTTAAGTCTTAACATACCCATCTCATACTGTACAAGTAATTCCAGTTGAGTTATGATGAGCTTCTTTTAATTTTCTTATGTTCCCCATTTTTGTTACTTCTCTGAATGTACGATGTATCTGCAGTTCATATGGGCAAAATTTACAAACGAGCACATATATGTTGGAGACCTTATTTGCCATCTGTATATGCATTGTGGGTCTGGTTCTCTTTTCTCATCTCATTGGAAATATGCAGGTTCATTATTTATCTCTTTATCCCTATTTGTATGATAATAAGCTTCATAGACTGGTGATCTTTGCATTTCTTTTTCTCTCTATATATATCCTAGTAGACATATTTACAATCGTTAACGGCAAGGCTAGAAGAATGGAGGGTTAAGCAGTGGGATGTAGAGCAATGGATGAGGCACCGGCAGCTTCCAGAAGAAATCCAGGATCGTGTTAGGAGCTTTTTCCGATACAAATGGCTTGCCACTCGAGGTGTCGACGAGGAATCAGTCTTGCAATCTTTGCCGTTGGACCTCCGCCGTGAGATCCAACGTCACCTTTGCCTCGCACTTGTGCGCCGTGTGAGTGTCACTCTATACTTTCAGTAGGCTGCAATTAGTTGGTATCTATATTCAAGACTGACAGAGTCAGCTTAAAAAAATTGGTCAGGTTCCAATCTACCAATACTGTTTACATACAGCATTGAGCTGATTATATTAGATTCACCGAGAACCTAAGATGGCTTTGAACTCATACCTAATCAGTGAGGCTCAATGCACCTACCATGATTATGGAATATAAATGAGTTCCATTATATGCTTCTCCTATATATTTAGTGATTCCCATTGTGGATACTGGGTCTGAAAGTTTGGTTCGGACTTCACTATTATGATAGTATGGTTGGTGGTATGTACCAATGACTTGGCTTAGCATTATTTTATTTTTACCAGAAACTTGGCCAAAGACTTTTCTGTGAGTATGCTGCTCCAGCCATACTGCACTTGTAATTCTGTTATTGACCAGGCTAACACCAATGGTGTAACCATCTTTTTCAGGTGCCATTCTTCTCCCAAATGGACGATCAACTGCTAGATGCAATCTGCGAACGGCTGGTCTCCTCTCTCAGCACAAAAGACACATATATTGTCAGAGAGGGGGACCCAGTGAATGAGATGCTCTTCATTATAAGAGGTCAACTTGACAGCTCAACGACAAATGGGGGTCGGTCAGGCTTCTTCAACACCATCACTCTTCGACCTGGTGATTTTTGTGGTGAAGAGCTGCTGACGTGGGCCCTGATGCCAAACCCAAGCCTCAACTTCCCTTCATCAACTCGCACTGTGCGTGCTATTACTGAGGTTGAGGCATTCGCACTTCGTGCTGAGGATTTGAAGTATGTCGCTAATCAATTTAAGCGGCTGCACAGCAAGAAACTACAGCACGCTTTCAGGTTTGTAGTTAGTTACTGATGGGCAGCATGCTTACCCATAACTTATGAGACTGTTAAGGTCTCACAAATTCTGGACCCGTAACCCAACCCATTTAACCATCCATAGGTTTGGTTCAGATCAGATCAAAAATTGACATTCCTACTAACAACCAAAGCGAATGTCATAGGAACTTGGAACAACAATTAGTTTGATACCTGTCTATAATTCCAGTCGCATATTACAGTTGTAAATAAGCACCTGAAACTTTGAACTTGGTCCTACGAGCATTTTCATAAATGTATCCTCTCTAGAACAAATTAAAATATTATGAGTATAAATTTTAATTAGATTTTGGATTTTTCTGACAATTTAAAGAAACTTCTCAACCATGATAGTAAGATGTGATTTTTACACGAGGAAATCTATTGTTATTCTTTTGGAAAGGAACATGTTTTTTCTTATCCAAACATTGATCTTCATCGAGATTTGTGCATGAAAAAAATTGAACGGTTGGATGAGGAAAAACAGGAACCTGCTTTTCCAAAATAATAACAGCCGATTTGTACTCGATTTTTACCAATTAAATCTTGGCATGCTTAATCCAAAACCTAACAAATTTCAACTCAACTTATCACCTTTTTTAAAATGTAAAGGCCAATTATTTCTTGCATCCTGTATCAGATTTTGTTATGCTAAACTAGAGATGTCGTACTATATCACAGGTTCTACTCGCATCAATGGAGAACATGGGGTTCATGCTTTATACAAGCGGCTTGGAGGAGGTACAAGAGAAAGAAGCTAGCCAAGGAACTCTCCAAGCAAGAGAGGTTCTATTATTCAGAAGAACAGGAAATGATGGGAGTAGGAGAAGAAGAGTATATGTACCTTGACCAAGACATAGAAGAACACGACTCTGCACCGCTGCTTTCTCGGATTGCTGAGGGCGGTGATGAGTTCTCAAGTGAAGTAGACACCGGGCATGCAACCCAACATCTCGGCGCGACCATACTTGCTTCGAAATTTATGAAAAAACGAGGAAACCAGAGAATGGTGCGTAGGGATGATGCAGCCACAAGTTTGAAGAAGTTGATGAAGCCCGATGAGCCTGATTTCTCCATGACCAATGATTGATTGAGTTTAAGATTCTTTTATTTGTTTTGTTATCTTTTTTTTTGGGTTGAAGGGGTAGGGGTTAAATGTTGATTAAAGAAAATTAATTTGAGGATTCTCTAACATGTGCAGTAACTTTTTGTAATACTCTTTAATTAGATTCCTTTAAAATGTGGCGATGTGTATATACCATACTAGCAAACACAGTGAACTTATGTTTACCAGTAAGTAGTAACGAATGGCATTCTTGATTGATACCTTCACAAGTACATAGAAATCAAATAGAATGAACTGTGGACTTGGTGTAATGGCACAAATTTTCGTCTCTCTTCGAAAAGATACCGGTTAAATTCTCGAAAATAACATTATTTATGCTGGGTGTACCGGATATTTCAATAAAAAAATCCAAAAAAGAAAACAAAAGAAAATAAAATCTAATAGATTGTTCTTTTTTTATACATCAGTAATTTGAATCTTTGAACAAGAGACACAAGTCAGTCACATGAAGTACAGGAAGTAGCAGACAAGGGCCCATCTAGAACTGGGCTGAATCGAAGGTGGTCCGATGTCCGGTTGGAGCTATTATGTTCTATCAGTATCAAGGTACGCATGGAAAGTTTTAAAATCTATGCGGATCAAGTATGTATGGATCTTGGTGTGGATCTAACTGTTCCGACTGAGCATTGGAAGTGCCCTTTCATCTGAGCTGGGACCCAGGGCTTCTCAGCAGAAGCATAATCTGAAATAAAATACCGGATAAAATTAATAAAACAAAAAGGCTGTTTATTATCATAATGAGTTTTTTGAAGACCGTCAATGCAAAGTTATATATAAAAACTATGATATTTATTTTTTGCTGGTCATTTCAGGTTCTCCAGTACCAAAAATAATAATAATAAGGATCAGATCGCCGAATGTAATCATATTGTTTTTTAAATATGCTAAAGAAGCATAAGAAGGTTCATATGAACATTTGATAATACAAAAAGAAGATCGACTAAAATAGCTTATTTGAACCGTCTGATACAAACCAGGCGGCCAGATCTTTCTAATTTTCTGAGGCCCGCCGAATGAAAGTATTTCACAAAAGGACATCAATAAATTATTTATTCTCTGTTGATGGTGCAACGGAGGCCCAGGAGCCCAAGATTAATAAGTTAGTGACTTGATTACTTCATCATTTCAAAACATATAACTAATATTATTTTTATGTGACGTGGCTAAAATAATAAAAATATATAATTTTGTTATATATAATTACGCTGATCGTTCTCAGGTGCGCAAAATCTTTTGATGAAGAAAGAAATAAGGCAAATTAAAGTAAAAAGAAAAACTTTTTTTTTTCTTATAAAATAAAAATGAACGGGCCTGTTCGGCTCCAAGCTTTTCGAAGGAAATTCTTAGGAAAATTGAATTTATTCATATTTCTTTCTATGAAGTGTTCGGAGACTCCAATATACAGGGGTGGACCCAGGATTTTTGTCGGAGAGGGGCAAAAAAATATCGAATCGGATTTAAATAGCTTATTGGATTTAAACCCATTAACTAATTGAGTACTCGATAAAAAAATAATATTTTGACTTATTTTTTCAACACCTTGACTTATAATTTCTGATTCTATAACTTATAATTAATATTACAAATCATAATTCAAAAAAATTATTTTGATTTTAACACTAAATTTATCCCGAATTACAACTCAAACACTCAAAGAGAGGCAAAAAAATTTCCAGAGAGGGGCAGAGTCGACCGGTACCAATAAATAACCACTAAAACTCGAAATCCAGGGAGGGCGGCTGACCCCCCTTGTGCTACAGTAGATCCGCCCCTGCCAATATATATATTTTATTTTCAAAACTATATGGGTAACTTTCTTATTTGGGAATTTATAACAGATCGAAGCTGGGAAAAAAAAATCTACTCGGAGCTCTGTTTTATTTCTCAAATGCTGAGTTCGCGAATAGGTGAGAAAAAAAATATTACCTAAAATAAAAACAATTCCTTTTAAATAGCATCAGAAGTGAGGAACTAAGCTCCGTTTGCTTTCATGACTATGAAATACATTTTGAATATTAATTAAACACACTCAGAAATGAATACAATGATGAACATATAATTATTTTAAATAGCATTTCAACATAATAATAAACAAAACTAAAATAATTAAATAAATGATATCATGTTTCAGTGTGTGGTCAATTCACTCATTTATCACTCTGCAGTGTGCAATTAATTCACTCTAATATTACTTTGCAGTGTGTGGTCAATTTACTCTAATATCACTTTGCAATGTGTAGTTAATTCACTCATTTAATTTTTTTGAGAATCTAATATATACAATTATATTGATCATAATCAATGATTAATATATCAATACACTTAATATAGTTTAATTTTAGTATTGCATTTTTTATCAAAATAAAAAAAAACCAACATTCTAACAAATTTTCCATACATTTGTCAAACACCTATATTCTAAAATTTTATATAGATTAAATGACTTTGATTTTAACAAATTGAAATTTTCCTTCCCATATTAAAAATTCTCATTCCCATAAAATTGTACAGATCCGAATTGAATTAACATACTTGACATTATTGTTCCCACAATAAACGATTATCTCGTGAGTTGAGATCCACACCCAATCTAATGTTTTAGGAATGTGATCCATGCTTAGAAACCAGAGCATCTCTATCTCATATATCATGTCTAAGATCAGGGGGCGAAGGTACGCTCAAGAAATCGGAGTAAATTAATCATCATTTATTTAAAAGCAAATTATAATTGTTATATATTTTGGATTAAAATATTATGAATAATGTAAAATTAATCACATTCGTTATATAAAAACTTTATGTGATTGATTTTTATTTACATTTAATTCTCATAGTTTGAAAATCTGATTCTCTTTTAAGACAGGCATCGCCACTTCCATTTTAGAGAATCAAGGGAGACATGTGATGTATCAATTTTGGACTAATCAAATTTTATTGAAATAGTGAGAATATTTCATCCTTCTTATGTGCAACTTGGGGTGAAAACAGAGTGAAGAATACCTGATTCGTATTTGACTATCTATGTGATACAGATACATATATGATTTTACATTTTAATTTTAATTATTTGTATTTGAATAATAGATATATACTATATATCTTATTCACCATTATAATTAAATAAATAATATCAACTTTAGTATTTTTTTCAATAATATTTATATATTTTTGATAAATATCTGATCTAATTTGTATATGTATACATATAGAGATGGGCTACGGTGAGTTGCGAAGTAAAACACATTTCTACTTTACGTCGTATTTTTATTTTGAAAGTCCAAACGACCGATCCGAACCGTTAGATGTTTAATCCATATTGAAATGTGCTTGGAGACCAAATTTTATATTTTTTAGAATTTTTTTACTATTTATTAAGTATTTTTTAAAATTGCTGTTTTGCTGTGAACAGTAAAATTTTCTGGACCATCAGATCAGCGACTTTCAAAATTGCTTAATAAATAGTAAAAAAATTCAAAAAAATGTAAAATTTGGTCTCCAAGTACATTTCAATATGAAAAATAAGATGAACGGTTCGGATCGACGTTTTGACTTTAAAATTGCCAAAATATGAACGTGAAGTAGAATAGTCGCTTTACTTCACAACTCACTGTAGCCCATCTCTATACATATAATATCCGATCCGTATTCGTATTCGTATTAAAAAAATAACTGATCCGTATCGGTATCCAATCTCTTTGTTTGAGGTCGTTTTAGTGAATTACCACTTAGTTACCAAGTCATCGGTGATTGTTGTTCTACTTAATTCTTTTTTATTTTTCTTTGGAGGTTTTCCTAGGAAGAGTTTGTTCTACTTAAACCATGTTTTGTCGGAAATAAAAAGTAACGCGTGTACTAACGGTTCAATCAAGATCGACGCAACTCCAATATCTAAATAGATATGAAAATCTGAAGTACATAAAACGAATAATTTAAGCAAAAGATGACGAAACTCCAGGGTCAGCTGATCAGTAATTTTTTTAAGTCCCCGTTATCTCGAAGTATCGGACTAATAATTGGGATTGATGAGGGTTCCTTTGTACTACGGTCACATTGGGGTAATGATTTTAACATAGCAGTTTTGACTTTATGCAGCCACGAATGAGAACTTTTTTTATAAACCATAAATAATTAAATGAATTTTACGAAACTAATATGATTGTTTTTTTTTTGAAAAACCATAAGTATCGAACGGACCGTTCGGTCTTAACTTTTTTTTTAACCTTTTTCTCACCCTTTTTCACACCATTTTTTCACAGAAGATCAAACAAAGTCTCAGACCGAACCAACCGTCCGGTCTTTTTTTTTTCACAAGACTGGACCATTCATCCGGTCTCATGAATCATTTTTATTTTTATTTTAGATGAAAATATTTATTAAACAAATATAAATAAATAGTTAAATAATATACAAAGATGAGACATTTTCTTCATTATTTATGACGTGGTTGGATAGATGAAAAGATGTATTAAACAAATATAATGTGCAAAGTTAAGAATAAAGAAGAATGGGCCATTAATTTTCTTCATATATATATTTGTTATGTGGATGCATGGTAAGTTAGATGCAAAGATTTATTAAACAAATATAAAGTCCAAAGTTAACAACATACGAGGATGGGTTATGCATTTGATTTCTTGATTTGTGGATACATGAAAAGATTTATAAAAAAAAATACAAAGTTAATGATAAATTAATAATATACAAGATGCATGAATCATTTTCTTTAATTATTATATATGTGGATTGTTAGTGACAAATATTGGCAAGAATGACACAAATTGAAATATATAACATTCTTTGTTTAATAAGGAGAAGGGAGCTACAGGTGTGGAAAAAAAAGGGGGGGGAGACCGAACGGTCCGTCCAGTCTAGAGAAATAAAATGTGGAGACCGGATGGTCCGTTCAATCTGGAGAAAAGATGGTTTGGATGGGATCTTCTGTGGTAGAAATTGTGCAGTAATCGTAAAAAAATGAAACTTTTTTTTTGAGACCGAACAGTCTGTTCGGTACTTATGGTTTTTCAAAAAAAAAAAAAAAACAATCATGTTGGTTCCATAAAATTCATTTAATTATTTGTGGTTTATAAAAAAAATTCCACGAATGATCTTATGCACAGCTGTTTTGATTCCATATTATTACATGCTCAGCATGGAGTCAGAACTGCTATGTTAAATTCAAAGTGGAGGATCCGGAGCTCCATCTGGCTCCATCCCATTATTTCACTGCGCAATTTTGTAAGATTAGGGACCCACAAGCAGTAATGCGGACCCACTAAAAGAGCAAGAATGCATAATTTGTGGATTGGAAATTTTGAACTGGCCCGCCGGCTCTACATTTCTTATCTTATAAGATAAGATCCACTCGAGACATCTCTGACTTGATCCAAAATTTCCAGTTAACGAGATTTCTACATCTACAGCAAGTACAAAATACCAGCGACGTCAGATTACTAAAATGTACTTTGATGCTTAGAAAGAAAGGACATATTGGCAACAAAATTATATATTAGTTATGATCAATAGTAATATTTATTGTTTAGAAGATTTAAATTAATTTAATCATCTATCAAGCAAATTAAATATCAATGCCTCAGTTATATAGACTTGAATTTTCAAATTAGAATATGTTACACTGCTAATTTAGATTAAAAACAGAACACATCTCCAACTTTGTTTATTTTTTTATTTTGATTACTATATTATCTATTGTTATAATTGTACAAATTCAGTGGTCAACCATATTTTTCTTTTTTAAAGTAATTATCATAATTACTTAAAAAAAGGAAAGAATTCACACATTCACACCCCCTCAGTTTACCGGACCGAGTACAATTGAATTGGACAGCTCAAAATTATTATTTTTAAGGGTAAATTTCGTTGTAGGTCACTAAACTTTGTTATTTGTCACGAATTGGTCATTCAAGTTTAATTTGTCCCTTTTAAGTCACTCAACTTTGTTATTTGTTCCAATCAAGTCCCCCTATATTTTTTCATTCAAAATTTTAACGGCTAATATTTTGGATGAAATATGCTAATTCCGTTAATATTTTGGATGTAATGAGTATATTCCGTTAATATTTTGGACTGAATCGGAATATTCCGTTAAAATTTTGGATGAAAAAGTTTAGAAGGACTTAATTGAGACAAATAACAAAGTTGAGTGATTCAAAAGAGACAAATCAAACTTGAGTGACCAATTCGTGACAAATAACAAAATTTAGTGACCTACAGCGAAATTTACCCTATTTTTAACTTGACACGAATCTCAAATCACAAATAGTATTGTCTCCTTGCGCCATCCCGAGCAAGCACTGGCTGTGAATAAATCTGGGCCGTCCGTTACAATTGTGCTGAGTCAGGTACTTGGGCGTAGGGGTGCAAACATATCAGATATTATCCAACCGTTTTTGAATTCGTATCCGAAAATTAGATATAGATATTTGATATCCGAATATCCATACAGATATGGATACAAATACGATTTTAAATTTTAATTATCCGTATTCGAATAGTAGACACTATATAGTTTAATATATATTATTAAAAAAATTATGTTATTCGTTATTATAAAAAGAATATCTGTCTAATATCCAATCCGTATCTATAACCAAAAAATAAAAACAAATACGAATATAGTTTTACCACTATCCGATCCGTATCCGATCCTTTTGCACCCCTACCTGGGAGGATACGGATCCGAAAGGAAAGGCCTGTGAAATCCCAAAAAAAATGGTTCTACTTAATCTAGTAAACCTCCTAAATAAATGAGATGGAATAATTAGAACTAACAATCAATATACCTTGACCGGATTAACTCCAAAATTAATGGAGTGAATAATACGTTATTCTTAACTGAAAGCATCGTCAACACATCCCCTCAATAATTTTGTTTAATCAAAGGAAACGAATTCGTATCCTCTGAGATATCTCAAACTTTGAGTGTTTTTCAGAAAATATCAACCGTTCAAATAAATTATACACGAATCTCAGAGCACAAATAGTCTTGGCCGGTGCGCTATCTTCGAATAAACACCATACACGTTGGTCACGCAAAAGTTGAGATATCTCAGTGGATACGCACTCTTGGAAAACGACCCCGAGCCTGCGTAACATAGTTCTCATGCGGCACTGTTAATACAGCAATAGCGCTAGCGGGTGTCTTTTCAACAGGGTTTATTTTTCATGAAGCAACTCACGGAAGTCTACTAAGTTATTTTCTACAGAAGATCTCTCTGTGCTGTCCGAGTGTTATAATAAAAAATTCAAAAAAAGTATTTAAAACGGTAGGTTGAGTAGACGAAGGGGCAAAAGCCCAAAACATGTTAGAGAAAGCAAAGTAATCAAAGCAAAACAGAAAGCGTGAAAAGTGGGGTTATGATTATTGTTATGGAATGGAAGGAAAAGCCACAAGGCCTAATACCACCGCCATCGCCAGAAATCACTTTTCCAGAATGAACGGGTGGAACCGGTACTGGTACCCGCATCATTACCTTGGCCGGAGGCTGACCCGTACCGGTGTGTTTCTCGGATTCCTCATTTTTTCACCATTAATACTTCCTTTGTTTTGTGTATGTTTCCCATTTGTGTGCCTCATCGCTATCTTGTTGCATCTGGTGCCGGTCAAATGGCGGTTCAAGTTGGGGGTAAGGGATCGGGATAAGGCCGGGTCAATCGTGCGGTGCAAGGAGACGGTGGGGTCCACAGAGGCAAGAGCAGGGTTGTTGGAGAGGTACTTGGAGGATCAATTGGGGCTGGTAGTTGATGCATGTTTTGGATGACCGAAACTTCGAACTTGCTAGAAACAAATTCTACGGAGTGTGAGATCTAAGGTGAAAAGGGGGGAGGCGATGGTCGTCATGCAAGGGCCCGAGAGAGATCCAATGAGGAGACGAGCCTGGAGAGATGGCTGGGGCTACTGCTTGGGTATGTTTTGCATTTCGACGGATGTGCGATTTGAGATTGTTAATTAATTTAATGTTTTAATTTGTGGGTACTTGATTTGGAACGTGGAAGTTCCTATGTGGTTGAGAGAAATCTCAATGAATGGAATTAATTGCTTTTATTTAATTTATCACTTTTTTAATGCTTGTGAAAATCGTTGGAACAAGTCATGTAGATATTTTGGAACAAATTGTAGAAACAGAACATATTTCATTGAGGGCTTTATGTATTTATACTCTATAATAGATATTCTCATTATGTTCATATCAAAACATTCATCTTTATTGAAACGACAATTGCTTCGCATAAGAAATGTAAATATCAAATATAATCGAAATAACTGTGTCACTTTACCATATCGAATTCTCAAGTTATTTTGTTGTGAAATGAATTTCCATCTAATATGGCATACAGAGGATAAGAAAATTATATACACAAAAAAAAAATCAACATGAGTGATATCTGAAAACTCTTAATGAACATCAAATTAACACATCAATATAGAACAACTATTTAGAGAGTAGAACTAGAGTGTTCCTAAATTTATCAAGTCTCTGTGAACTCAACTCTAAACTTATCAAATTTATTATAAATGACGAATCTGAACTATTGAAACTCATCTACTTTACGTGTGATGCATCTACATACAAAAAAAATTCAAACTTTCAAATTAATTTAGTACAAAGTCAAGCGGTCAAAATTAGAAGGTTTATAAATTAATTTTAATGCATTCATTTTTTGAACATTTTTTTACCACTTAATTCTGTGCAAAATTAATTGAAAAAATTTAAATTTTTGTATGTAGATGCATCACTCGTAAGGTAAACGAGTTTCAACGATTCGAATTCGTTATTTAAAGTCAATATGATAAATTTTAGAATGCTCCAGTTCACAACATTGCAACTCGTTTACCTTACGAGTGATGCATCTACGTACAAAAATTTAAATTTTTCAGGTAAACGAGTTTCATCTGCATCACTCGTATAGGAACTCGTAGATGCTCCAGTTCACAGAAAATTTTGATGAACCTAGAAACATCCTAGCTCTACTCACTATTTAGATATATATTTTTAATTTCGATTTTAACTTTGCAACTTTTCACACTAGTTTCAACGCAAGCACTTTTACAACAAAAATAATACTTAATAAATTAGGAGAAATGTTTTGGTACCCGAGCCATCATACCCGAGCGCGTCCCCTAAGTAGTTTAACAGAAAAAACTTCTATTTTCAGCGCTAATATCCAAACATTTAAAACTATGTTTATAACATTTTACAATGATATTCGCAAGTATGTAAACTTCTGTCTGAAAGCATTAAAATTCTAAATCTATATAGTTTTAACTCCTAACAATTTTTGTCTTCAACCCAAAAACGGAAAAATTCATTTCACCCACTCTTTTTTATTTTTTCTCTGATCATTATAATTTATTTTCTCGACGATCCGTGATGAATTTTACGAATTTAAAAATACAAACGTTTTTTATTTGATTTTATCTTTCAAATAAGATCCATGAATAAATAGTTTTGAGTAATTTTAAAGTCATTTTTTTTAAAGTAAAACTCATGATCACTTTAAATTTTCAAGTTTTAAAATCTTAGTCTACAACTATTAAAATTTTCAAGGCTTTGTATACGAGATTTATATGCTTTGTAAATGCAGTGTTATTGTTGAGGTTTATATGCTTTAAAGTGTTATTATTGAGGTTTAAATTCTTTATACATGAGGTTTATATGTTTTATTATAGAGATTTAAAGTGTTATTAATGAGGTTTATATGCTTGTAAACAGAGGTTTAAATTAATTTGAAGCAAAATTAAAAAAAAAAACTGAAAGTCACAAAGATTTAAAGTGGTAAAAAAATTACGACACAAACATAAGTAGAAAGCTATTATTCATGGATCTTATTGGAAAGAGAAAATCAGATAAAAAACATTCATATTTTTAGATTCGCAAAATTCATCACGGATCGTCGAGAAAATGAATGATAATGATTAGAGAGAAAATAAAAAAAAATGGGTGAAATGAATATTTTCGTTTTTGGCTTAAAAACAAAAGTAGTTAGGAGTTAAAAGTTAAAAGTTAAAATTATACAGATTTATAATTTTAATGCAAGCAGACAGAGGTTTAAATGCTTACGAGTAGCATTGTAAAATGTTATAAATGGAGCTTTAAATGTTTAGATATTATCGCTGGAAATAGAAGTTAGATAATATTGATAGTTTTTTCTGTTAAATTATTTGAGAGACCCGCTCGGATATATATATATATATATATATATATATAGGCTGTGGCTAATTTGCTGCCGGCAGCATTTCTGCCGGCGGTGCTGCCACTGTTTTTTCTATTTTTTGATGTTCAAACGACAAATATAAACCGTTAGATGTTTAATCTATATTATAATCTACTTGGAGACCAAATTTTATATTTTTTGGAATTTTTTTACTATATATTAAGCTGGTTTGAAAACCGCTGATTTCAATGCTGCAGAAATTTACTGAAATCAGCGGTTTTCAAACCAGCTTAATATATAGTAAAAAAATTCCAAAAAATGTAAAATTTGGTCTCCAAGTAGATTATAATATAGATTAAACATCTAACGGTTTGGATTTGTTGTTTGGACATCACACGGCTAAATATAGCCCCGGCAGCACCTCTGCTGAAATGCTGCCAGCAGCAATTTAGACAGACCCTATATATATATATATATATATTTTGAGTAAAATTCGGAGATATTGTTTGAGGTACAATTATCGGGCCCAATGAATTATGACATTTTTATGCATCCAAAAAGGAAAAAAAAGAATCAAATACCAAATACGCAATTATCTTCCGAACTGCCAATAATTTTGTTCACTTCAGTAACGTTGACTTTTATATTATATACTGATTTGTTAATTTAGTCAATTACGTTTTTTTTTCTTTTATTAATCACCAGTTAGCAGCATGTTCCATATTCCACTTTTTTTTTTTTCATTGAATCACAAACAGAATACTTATTAAACAACAACAACGGCAACAAACGTGCATCCATAATAAAGACTTTGGCTTGATTCTGATTCGCTCATAACGGACAACGTCCTTCGTTTTTCACTTTGAAAATAATAACTTAAAAAAAAAAAAAAAAGACAGAAGCTCGTTGAATTCATATATGAAACATTGAGTTAATATTGCATATAAAAGTCTAAAAGCACAGTAATAATAATAGTTTATATTTTATAATAAATTAAATTTTCGCAATAACTATAATATAAAAAATTATCTCAATCAAATAAATTAATATTTAATAAAGTACCTAAATTTATCACAACACAATCAACACATGAATATTCACACATAAAGTACGAGGTACGTATATGATAAGTGGAATTTATATATATTTTTTGATAGAGTTTTATCTAGAAATTTTGGTCAAAATACCTGCTTTTATACTGAGATTGAGGATTATGACATTAGGTTCCGTTTATTTGCATATCAAGATACTTGAATAATGAATATGAAAATAAGATGAAAACAAGTAAAATTGGACAAGAAATGATTAACCTCAGCCCAAGCCGAATTTTTTCTACTCTAACAAGCTGCACAAGATGCTTCTCTCTGCATAGCCGAAGTCCTTCGGCTCTGACTCTAGCTAGGTACGGATCCGTATCCTCCCAAGTACCCGACTCAACAAAATTGAAACGGACGGCGTAGATTTAATATTAGCCGGTGCCTGTTCGAGATGACAGAGGGGAAGTATTATCTGTGCTTTGAAATTTGTGCCAAGTGAAAAATTCCAATCTTGAGTCGTCCAATTGAATTTTACTCTCAGTTAGGTAACCTGAGAGGATGTGAATTCGCTAGGTACCGTAGAATGAGGAGATCTGACTTCAGGCGACAATAGAGCCAGTCTGAGAAAGATCCCTGTCTATGTGAATTCACATCTTCTGCATTAACTCAAATTTTGAGTTAAAATTTGGACCATCCGATTGAGATCTGTACTAATATTAAAGGGCCCCGTGCGTTATAGGCTTGGGCCGGATTGGCCCGAATTCTGATCGTACGGTTCATAAATTAACTCAAACGGTACGTTAATGCAGAGGATACGTGTCCCTGTCTATGTAGGTTGTTATGCTGCGAATTCGGATTCCCTCCATACCTCTGGTGCAATTTAAAAATCTGGACCATTGTTTTAACTTGGCACGAATGTCAGAGTGGACCCTTCATAGTTTTTTACAGACTAAATTTGATCAATCCGGACCATTTTTTTTTTGTTAAATTGCATCTCAAGCAGCTGAGGGGATACAGACTCTTACACTACAAAAGCAGATAATTACTAAAATAGAATTAGAAAACCCTCAAATACCAACAATTGTGCAGCCGAAGTACAATTAGTTGGATAAGAACTGAGAATTACAGTGAAATCTCAAATTCTAGAAACATCTAGTCCATACTGCACCGTAGTTAAATTGCATTTTAAGTTACAAACTCCTCTCAAAAATCTGAAATCGTCTAGCTTGTTGGACAGTTGCAACCTCTTACTCAAATTTAATTCTTGAAGTCCGACACTTCTATTTCATTTTAGAGTAGATTAGAATATATTTATTAGCGTTCGTGGATTGCCCATTGATATATGACACTAATAAAAATCCTTAAAATTTAGCCCTTGTTTGCGGAGCATAGAATAATCGAATCTATATCCTCCAAAGTAACATAATATTTCGGTTTGAATCATGGCCGTTCGATTGGAATCCAGTACAAATGGTCTGAAGTGAAATGCACGGAGTTGCTCTAATAATCGTACGGATTTTGATTGGAGAAATATTCTGTTACCTCAGGTGATACGAATTCTGATTAAACTGCTTCTGTCTTTTTGCAGTTGTTAATATATCAAATCCATTATATTCAGTATATTGTTTATAAAGGGGACGTGTCCAGTGTTTTGAAATGGAGATGATTACGATTCCGTCCAGTGTATACCTTTCCTACCCATTTCCCCCACCCCGCTCCACCTCTCTCTACCATCCCGTCCTGAAATTTCAAAAATACGGTCCGGCCGATTCCAACGCCAGCCAGATCAGATCACACAGAAAAAAAGCACACTCAAACCACACACGCAGCAAAAAGGAGAACTAAGAACGGAGGGAGCGACGCAGAGATCTATCCAACAATGGAGTCCGTACTGTGAGATCGATCGAGAAGGTAGGAGGAAGGGGGGAATCAATGGCGACGGAGAGAGAGAGGGAGAGGGAGGCGGAGCTGGAGAGCGCCATGTACACCAACTGCCTCCTTCTGGGGTTGGATCCGACTGTGCTTGAGACGGCCTCCAATGGCGGAGGTGTGAGAGGAGGTGCAAGCCCTAGAGTCGGGTTTTTCAAGCACTCAAACCCTAAGCTTGGTGAGCAGCTACTCTACTTCCTTCTTTCTGCACTTCGCGGCCCCATCCAATCCGCCAAGGTTTTAATCTGATTATTATTCTTCTTCTCGTCAATTATTTCATTTTTCTTCTTCCTTCGAAATTTGAAGAGAATTGGCTTGATTGAATCTGAGATGAAGGCAAAGTACATAATTCAAGTCAAATTACCAATTTGCTTCTTCTTGTCCAAACAACACCCAATATAACAGCTTGCCTTTTCACAAATCATTGAACTATGGGTTCTGCAAATAGTTATAAAGAAGTTGTTGGGTTCCTGGCCGGTGTCTCTGAGCAGGGATATTTGATATAAACCAATATGCCATTTCCAGTGACAAAGTTTTTTTTAGAGAACCTCGAACTAGTGATTCTATGATAAAAAACAGATAAAAAGAAAAAGAAATGAAGACATTTTATCGAAGCCGAAGTTAATTTAGCAAACTGCATAATGATACTTGATGTCTGGTTTGCCTTGCTTCATTGTTAATCATTTCACTGGGCAGGATTTTGACAAGGCCTGGCCTATATATGATTCAGCACAATCAAGAGAGTTTCGGAAGGTGAGAAAATTATTTGATTCCATTCAATTCTTCTCTTCATGCTGTCTTATTGTATCTCCATATTGTTAACTTTTTATTTTCTATTTTTTGGCTGGCAACAAGATTGTGCAAGGCATTATAAGCGAGCTAGAGATGCAAGGTGCATTGCCAAGGAGCAGTTCTCGGGTTTCATCTCTAGCCACTTGCTGTGGGCCCAGGTCAGAATCTACATTTTCTTTTAAGGGTCTTTTTTGCAAATCAGACTTGATATTTTATTGTGTTTGCTGTAAGGCCCAACAGCTTGCAAATTTGCAACCAGCCCTGTAGATTTGAGGTACTTGAAAATAACAACCGACCAATAAAATGCTGTAATGCAAAACCTCTTAACACTTATGAGTGCTATTGTTTTTTTTTTGAACTGTGAATAATTAAAACAAAGACAAGTGGTTGTGATGCTGGGTTCCAATTCATAGGGACTAGTAACGAAGAGATTTTAATATGGATGTTGGTTTGGCCTGTTATGTTATTTTTGCTTAATTTATAGGCCATAGATATTTGCATGACATGACAATGTTCTGCATTTATCACATGAAGTGTTGGCTGTTATGTGTTAGGCATAAAAAGTATTGCGAGAGTTTTGCCATATTAGTAAATCAGAAAATAAGCAACTTACATCAATCCCGCATTTTTAAGGCACTGGCAATAATTAGTTTATTAGATGAACCTTCTTTTATTCTATGTTATACTTTATGCAGATTTGTTGAGCTTCTGTGGCAACTGTCAGTGCACACGTTAAGGGAGGTTTATAAACGAATGTTTGCTTCTGACGCGACATCTGACCCATTGCCTTCTGCACTAACAGATTATTCTTATCTAAATGCTGCTGCATTACTTCCTATCTCAAAGGTATCTAAGCAAACTTCTGGCTGGTTGAATAACATGTTGTCCCAAAAATGTGATTACCATGGCCTAATAAAGTTCCAGCTTATGGCATTTGTGGCAGAAACTGTTATTATCCTCAGACAAGCCTTTGGTTCATGCATAAGTATCAGACAGATAATAAACAAGCCAATAAAAAGGGATAGAGAATCACATGTTTTTTATTTGTATTCCAAATGTATTATTATTAATTTTTTAAGGGTAAAACAGGCAAGGATAGCACTGGAGAGAAGGAAATTCCTAGAGAATGCGAGCATAGCAGTTCATAGACAAAATACTTGGTCAAATTTGGCCAATGAAATGACTGCAGAATTTCGTAGTCTTTGTGCTGAAGAGGTTGGTACCACAATGATATAAATACATTGCTACAGCTATTCTTCTTTTGTTTGGGAAATGATAACTAGTTCTACTGTGTTTTATTTTTGTTAATGCCATCAGGCATATTTGCAACAAGAACTAGAGAAGTTGCAAGAGTTAAGAAATAAAGCTAAGGCTGAGGGCGAGTCGTGGGATGACCGTGCTTCTAGCTCATCAGGTCAAACCTCACACCTCGTTTCTAAGGCGACTCGGTTGTGGGAATCTCTTCTAGCTCGGAGAGGTAAGTTTCTTCCTCAGATTGTATGTCTATTCATCTTAATCATTACTGTATCGTGGGGGTACATATATGCCACTACCACAATATTTACTGATAATAAACTAGCAAAATGAATGGGCTAAATATACAACAAACATATTTGACTACCATAACTGAAAAATGCTTGTCAAAAAAGAAAAGAAAGTAAACAATACAGGTATGTTTTAAATCATTCAGGTGGTTGTGTATCAAGTTTGGTGCAATTTACAAATGATTACTCATGCTTTGAATGATTTAAAAGTTTAGCAGTTCAGTTTTGTTGGCCTTTTATCAGTGGCTAAATGATTTGTTAATTGCGTCAAATTTGATATGTGGTCTATCTAAATGAAAAAGAACATGTTTGTAAATTTATTTTCAGATTTTGATTAATTTATGCTGATTGTCAAAATAAAGTTTCTGTTATACTCTGCTGACAAGTGTTGCGGACATAATCTATTTTTGGTATGTGATTCCTGATTTTCATCAAATGGATGTATTTTAAATTATTTTTTTGCACTTTCTGTAGGTCAACATGAAGTTCTAGCTTCTGGGCCAATCGAAGATGCAATTGCTCACCGTGAACACAGGTACCTAAATTCTATGAATGAGCCAACCTCGTTAACTTGCAATGTGCTAGAGTTGTCCTAGAGTTATTGTTTATTTCCAATTACTGTAGGTACCGAATATCAGGAACATCACTACTTGCAGCCATGCAACGAGGCTCACAAGATGCGCTTTCGGCACCAGTTGGGGAGTTATCACCACAAGCAGCTTCACCACAGATAAATGGGATTAACGATGATGCTTCTTCTTCTACATCAGATGATAGAACCGGCCTTGTCCACCCAACTGTTGATGTGACCGAGATACTTCGCCGGTGGACACATGCTTTGCAAAGAATCCACAAGCAATCTCTCTATTTGGTGAGTCAGTGCTGTGGGTCTGTACATTTTCTTTTGCTCTCTCTAGTAAAAGCACGGATTTCAGTGTTTTGGTATCTGGTATTGGAACTGACTTATGTTGGGACTTGTGCTAGCTTCTTCTCTACCCTACATAATCCTTGATTAATCCATGATAATTACCATATATAAGACTTCGATATTTCGGTAATCTGATAGCAACTATCAGAATCTCAAAAAAAAAAAAGACTTCAATATGGTATAATTAAAGCCAAGTATAATGACCATTAGGGAAAAATTCAAAATTCAAAACTGTCTGCCTGCCCATGCTTCTTGTCAGGGCTATTACTTTTCAGTTTATTTTTGTTGAATGTATTGAACTTTTAAGGCTGTTAACAAGTGACATAATTGTCAATTTTGGTAATACTTG
Source organism: Carex rostrata (assembly GCF_964058835.1). Lineage (NCBI taxonomy): Eukaryota > Viridiplantae > Streptophyta > Magnoliopsida > Poales > Cyperaceae > Carex > Carex rostrata. The sequence goes on from NC_135918.1 coordinate 4,583,572, forward strand.
TTGCAAATGTTTCCTCTTTTGGACAGAATTGGCACCAACCTTTGGGTTGATTTTTTCTTTTACTGTGTACAACATAGAAATTTGTTTTGTAATAATTAAATTTTTGAAAAGGCCAATGAGCTCTGTTCAGTTTCTGCAAAACTTTAAATATTTAGAAATGAAAAAAAAAGTTCTTTACTGAGTAGACGATATGTTCTAAAACATGCACTGAGATCTAATATTTTTGGTACAAATTGTGCTTAGCTTATATGTTTGACCAGTGGTATTATATGGTGGCTTCTGTGATAGGCCAAAGCTAATGGAGGAGAGGGCCCAGATTTGCTCCGTGATGCATCTGATGGTGATAGCAGCGGCCATGCTGAGTCCCTTGCTTCTACCTTAGCAGAGCATAGACAGCATCTAGTTAGCATACAGGTACAGATGTACTGACTCATTATTAGCTTATCTAGGTTGATTTCATGTTATCCCTGTGAAACGACACATATAGGCTAATTTCTACAAAACATTAAAATGTTATGCACAGCTTTTTAGAAAGCAGAAAATATCGTACATAACCCTCCTGTTCCAATAATAAGGAAGAAAAAGGTGATGATTTAATTACTTTTGATGAAGGAAGCTAAACAATTTATATTGTTTCACAAGGTCATATGTTACTATGTTTTTTTAAGATATTGATGGTATTGTATTGTTTGCTATTGGGCATACATGAAAATATTGCCTCAAGTTCAAGTTATGTCTGTTTTTCTTATTTGTAATTTCCAGCGATTAAAATTATTCAATAATCTCAAATTCTCAACCAGTGCGATAACTGGGCCCGGCAGTATGCTACCAGAATTTGTATTAGTTAAGCCAGACTCAAAGGTTGTGACATTTTATGCTCAATTTTTGTGCTGGTATGCTATAACTGCTGAATCAGACTCAATTAAGTTGTAATGCGGCTAAGCTTCTAGAAAGAAGAAAATTTAGACAACATTGAAGCCTGGGTTTGTAGTAGTTCTCATCAATTTATTCTTGAAAATACTATATACTGGTTCTCTCATACTCTTTTGTTGTTACTATTTTTTTTCTAGGGACTTATAAATCAGTTAAAAGAAGCAATTCCAACTTTGCAAAAATCAATAACAGACCTTACTGGAGAGGTCAATGCCATCACAGGAAGTACAACTGATGAACTAAATTCTTCAGGCTCAAGATTTTCCGTGCAAACTCAAAATACTGAAAATGGTGCTGATGAGCTTGCTGATGTGGCATCTAAACTTTCTACCCTTCAAATTGAGAAAGCACCAAGTCCAGCACCTAAGTTACCCTACCTGTTCAGCATGACTCCAAATCCACCAGGAAAAAACACACAAACACCAAAGAGGAATGCTATGACCAGCCAAATGGTTACCCAGACAGTCAGCAATGAGTCTGAATCGAAGAGGGAAGCAGCACTAACAACACAAGCTTCTATGACACAAGGTTAGAGTAGGTTAATTCTAATTTTCTTTTTGCGTGCCTTTCCTTTAATTTGCGGAAGAGCTTTTACATTGTTCAAGAAATTGAGTAAAATGCCAGAAATTGCATGAGTGGACCTTTAATAAAAGAGAAATTTAGATATATGCCCATCATTACTTCTAGAATTTAGATATTTCCCCATCAAAATTTTTAAATTAGTTATTTCCCCATCTAAATTCACTTAATTATCAATATCCTCATTTCTTAATTTAATCACTTAAAAATAAAGATTAATATTAATAAAATATTAGAAGGACAGTTTTACCCTTCTTCTTTATCATAGTATATATTAATGTAGGAGAACATTCCTTTTGGAGCCAGCGAGGGAAACCGCTGCTTCCTCAGTCTCATTTTCCTCTTCCCACCCCTACTGTCTTTCTCTTTCTCTTTTTCTTTCTTTCTCTTTCTCTTTCTCTTTCTCAAGTACGGACGTACCGCTGATGCTGGCATCTGGCACTGGAGTGGGACTTGGGACCAATCGGAGAGACTGTACCGATCCATGAAGTCTTTGCTTCATGGGTTCACTGCGGCCCATTATACAACTTGTGTTAATATGTGCGTTATATGTGTATATGTTTTCATATTACAATTCACCCAAGCATTTTTGACGATGCATTGTATTTTTGGTTTGGATCGAAAAGCATGCTAAAATAGACTAGAATAGAATTTTGTTATAGAAGAATCGATAAATAAATATTAGCAAATTGAAATATTAGATTATAGCGAAATAAACACTTCAATTTATTCTATCAGGTAGAGGCTTTCTTTCTTTCTTTGGGCTATGTAGGTAGGTAGGTGGTAAAGCTACTTTTTTGAAATGTTGTATATTTTTCGAAGGCAAGTTTGTTTAGGGGCAGTCCCCGTCCACCCCATCAATCCATCATGAATGAAAGCCTTCATGGGTGGGAAATAATTAATTTTGAATTAAGAAATGCTTCTGTTAAATAAAGAAGGTATGCAATGTAATAGTGTGATAAAGAAGAAGGGTAAACTTGTCCTTCTTATATTTTATTAATATTAATCTTTATTTTTAAGTGATTAAATCAAGAAATGGGGATATTGAGAAATTAAGTGACGGATAGATATCTAAACTAGTAAGTTATGATGGGTATATATCTAAATTTCTCTTAATAAAATGCCGTGGACCTTACAGATGATTCATTTGGTTAGCTACTTTAGTGACATTGCACTAGTAAAATGCCGTAGACCTTACAGTGTGACATTTGGTAAGCTATTTTAGTGACATTGTATTTGTAAATAGTTTTATATATATATATATACACACGAAGTTAGCTGGCTTAGACCACTGATCTTCAAAAAAAGATAATTATTTTGTAAGAATAACTCTTTTCATTATCAACCCTTTGAGAACCTAATTTGTAGAACTGATGTACTCTTTTGATTTCCATAAAACTGTCTTTTTCTGAAACCTTCTCTTTTACTTGACAGATAATGATGGTTATACCGCACATGATATCAGGCGGTCAGTTCGTGAAGCTGCATTATCAAAACCAATAACTAACTCTGAACCACACAAGAGCATCTCCAACGATGCGTCAGATTTCTTCGTGCCCCTCACATCCCGTTCCACAAAAGAGAGATCAGTTGATAGCACCACACCGCCAAACCTCAGAAAACATAGGTTGGTTTACCCGTCCCCAAAAGGGCATACTCAAAAGGCATCAGTGCCAGACAGGACAAGGGGTTTTGATGTGCATGACCACCAAAGGTCATCTTTTCTCTCACTAGATGATTCGTTGGATCAAGTTTTCTCGCCACCTCTGCTGATGGAATCAAATCTCTTCCCAGATACATATGAGGACTTGCTTGGTATGTTTGTTTTGCAGTCCCACATTTTGGCACCAGTAATCTGGACTCTGTTAGGACCAAGTATTACATGAACTCTAACACTGCATCATTACTCCTATACCAACTGATCTAATCGATACATTCTCTACTAGTGTAATTGAAATAATCAGCCTGGTCCAGGTACAGTAAACATGCAATATACAAGGCATTAGAAGTTAAACTTCTGCTTTTCCCCTTGCAGCTCCGTTATCAGAAACAGATGCAGCTCTAATGGAGCATTGAATTCTACAAGTTAGGCTTTCCTTTATGGCTGTGACAGTTTAAGGGCCAGCACTATCTCATGCAAATATCGTGGCTACCAAATCTGGTACCAAGGAGGGGCCTTGAGTTGTAGTGGATGCACCAATTTCCAGACTCTACATGATTCCTTTGGCTGAACCCATGCTAACATTTTTATGCCGTGCTTAGGAAAGTTGTTTTCCTGTATGTAGTTCATAATATTATTTTCCTTGTGTATTTTGTTGTAATGATTTATTAATGATTCAATCCACTCGGCCAAGCGTTTCATTTATTTAAGGTTTTTTTTTCAGATTTTTCTCGTGTATTGTCTGTTAGAGAATAGAGATGGTGCCTGCATTTCTTCGTGCAATTGGTGTTCACTGGATTGACGCGTGAGGGATTTTCCTTTTTCATTTTTTCGTCTTCTGTGTTTTTCAGAACAGTTGTGACTAAACTCAAATTCTTCCTCTTTTGGGCTTTTCATAGTTAGGGCCTTCAGAGGAAAAGTAGCACGCCCAGTTGTTTCTTTTGAGGTTTGATATCCGAATCCAACTTGTTATAGGTTATTGCCGGGAAAAATGAGACAGATCAAAAGGCAAGCACAGAACCAGAGGTAATTATGGTCGGGCAGTGTGTTGATTTATGATGTATGCGTATTATTATTGGAACCGAATCTCCTGCCCCCTTATGGGCAGGAAATTCCTGCCCTCATATTAATCTGGCCGTTCAATTTACTTTAAGATCCGCGTTGTGATTAAGCGTTTGATGAAACAGAAAACTCCTCCGTTAACTATTTTTTCCTTCCCACTAATCTCTCGTTCTCTCCTTCCTCTCATGGTTTCTCCTCTCCATCTCTCGTTCTCTCCTGTGCTCACTCGCTCTCCCAGTCGAGGTCCTTCCCACTCCCCGAGCCACACCGCTTCTCGCTCAGACGCGCTGCATTCTCCCAGTTGCGCCTTGGCTCAGCGTAGTCTCTCTCGCCTCGCTCTCTTCTCTCACCTCTTTCTTTCAATCCACCGACTTCGCTCAGATTCTCTCGCTCGATCTCTCAGCTCCTCTCGCTCAGGTACGTGCACTATCTCTCTCTCTCTCTGAGTTGCTCTGATTTGTGATGCTGTTTTATTTTGTGATAAATTGGTACTGTTTTATCACTGTACTAACAATACCAGTTAGTAAATAAGTGGTACTCTTTTTATTTTGTGGTAAATTCTCATATCTGTGCCTCATCTTTCAATCTACTAGAGCTCATATCTTTACATATGAACTGTTATACTGGTCACTACATAGAACCTCAAGTAACCATAATAGATCAGGGAGTTGGTGCTGGATCTTGAAATCAACTGGTACCAGTTCAGAACCTACAGCTTATGGTACCAGTATAACATACTGAAAGGAACAACGCAGCACTAATCCAGCACCAAATAATTAATAATTGGTACCAAAATAATAATTGAGATAAATTATAGTATGAATGGTACCAAAATCTAGTACTTTCATAAGAAACAACAAATAATAAGATTTTGGATATGGCTCTAAGTACCTTTACGTTGGCGAAGGAGCTGGACATATATGGTCTCAAGGATGTGCCTCTGTTTTTTTGTGCCCCGAAAAACCTTTATCAGTTGTCGGTAACACATGATTATGTGAAGTAGATGGGTTGTTCCTGTTTTGTTTGTGTAAATAAGTAAATTAAGTCAATTAATAAACAATGGATCTGATGGTTGTCATTTCATATTTCATGGTTGGTGGAGCTGATCCATTTCTTTTGAATAAAAAGTAAAAAAAATGTACAGAAGAGGAATAAATAAGACATTCCCATAGAATAAATGCACATGACAATTTATTTTATACAACATCTATTTGAATTTATAGTGTGCCAAGTGCTCGATAATTGTATAAACTTGCCTTTATACGAATAAGATAATTACAACTACCATAAATAAAGCACCAAAAAATTTTGTGAGATAAATAGTGATGTAGTCAGAAGATATCCAAATAACTACTTTTGTGAGACAATAGCGTTCGTGATATAATTGCTGTGCAATACAATTTAGTTTTGTGTTTAGTTCTCTTTGTTGGTGTGTATGGAAACACATGAATGACCTTTGTTTTGTGGTTGGGACTAAGATCAAAACTAACAGAAATTTAATTATAATGATTAACTCTATGTTTCACTATTGGACATGTACTATGAAAGATATATCAAGGATGCCTTGGCTCAGTGGGTGCTAGCAGATATGAAATGCATCTCTCTTCAGACTTGGGATGATGGGGGCAACACAGATTGTGCCGATGGAGGAAAATTCAGACTTGAAATGCATCTCTCTTCAGACTTGAAGATAGAAATTTATCTATCATTTTGTTTGGTAGTTTGGTACTGTATTGGTTGTAGTTAGATTGATTAAGAACCCTAGATTTGGTTTTGGAATTTGTTGCCATGGTCCCTTTTAGTTTGGTACTGTATTGGTTGTAGTTCGAAATGTTTTTAATAGAGAATGCAAAAGATATATTAACAAGCATAGAGAAGAAATTTAATTGAGATGTTTGCTGTTTACCCAAATGAAAGAGATGGAGAGAAGAAACGCAGGAGAGGAAGGAGACAACGAGAGAGATCAGATATGGAGAGGAAGGAGAGAACGAGACAGAGAGAGATGGAGAGGAGAAACACATGAGAGGAGGGAGAAAACGAGAGATTAGTCGGAAGGAAAAAAAGAGCTAACGGAGGAGTTTCTAAGTTTTCCGTTCCATCAAACACTTCATCACAGCGTAGATCTGAAAGTAAATTGAACGGTTAGATTAATATGAGGGCAGGATTTTCCTGCCCATAAGGGGGCAGGTGATTCGATTCCATTATTATTCTCTTTTATCTTTTCTAGGCTCCGTAACCTCCGTTGACACTAACGCATGCTAATTACGATTATTATTTTCTTAATTTTAATTCGAATAATGGTGAAATGTTATAAACATAGGTATATTAATGAACAAATTTAAAAAAATGTAAAAAAAATATTCATATTATAAATCAGTATATTAAAGCATAAGTTATCTGCAAACTTAGGGGTGTGAATGGCATAAGGGTATGGATAAAGCCTATTTCGTACTCATTACCTGATCGGATAATTGTAAAAATTATATATATTATATATATTAATAAGCATTAAAAAAGAGTATTTTAATTGGTTTACTTGTGCTTAGCATGATCAGTTTTTTTTTCAATGAAGTACTATACATGTGTGAAATGAATCTATATGTCTTAATGTTTTATTTAATAAATGATAAAAATAATTATTATATTAGTATTACTTGTTATTTATCCACTACTGTTTCATTATTCGACAACTATAACGGACAAGGGTAGGGTACAGATAAGATAATTTGTAGCGGGTAAGAATAGAATACAGATAAAGACAATTTGTAACAAATATAAATATGAAAATGTTTTCACTCAACCCTTACCGTATCCGTTGACACCCCTATACAAATTTTTGCAAGACGGTATATTTTTGTGTACAGTAAATTCCATACAAACTCATTTTTTATGTAAATTTGATTTAAAACAAGATTATAGTAATAGGAGAACATATTATAGTGTGTAAAAAATTTATAAATTTGTATTTTCTAGTGAGCTTTATACAAACTTTGCTTTTGTTAGCCATAATTTAGCTCCTTAAAGTGAAGAATAAGGGCCTTATTCTTCATATATTCTCCAACCAATTAACTTTAGTATTCAATATTACTGCGAACAACTAAATAATCACAATAACCATAGAAATTGAACAAGCCAAAGCAGCTGTGTTACATTAATCTTAAGCTATAGTGTTGACTCGTTTTACATAAGCCGCATATCAACTACCTACAGGCTAAAACAAAATGATTGATCTAATCAAATGTACCAAGGACTCTACTTCTCCTCAACATAAACCCAAGAAATGATTTCCTGGTAGTTTCTGAATAGCTGTCAATGCGATACTAATTACATGTGTTGTTAACTGTTAACTAGTATACCCAAAAAAAGACCAGATTTATGAAATCGATCAAACTATCCGTCAGGCTGTGGACACATGCAATCAGGCATAGGGAAGTTGTATAAAGAATCATTTGGCTTTCTAAGCCCATATCCTTTTGCATCACTGTTGCGAAGCATATCCTGCATCTGACGCTTGAACCTATCCCATCTGTAAAATTAATAGACAACTGTTACGTAATGTGCCATGACACAGAAGCACATATGAGCCACATTCACCAAGACAAATTCATCACTGTACTTGTTTCTCAAAAAAAACTTGTCAACTGGGATCTGAGTCTTAATTCATTGTGAATTATGACTTTATAAAAGAACTCATGAAAGGGTTTATAACTCGTGAATAATAATAGTAATGATAACCTGATGTGGGGGTTGTCAAGATACAAAACCATTTTGCGCTTGTCAGGCTTGATGGTCTTTGCATGGCCATCATACATGTATATCCTGTGCCCCATTAGGAAATGCGGGAAATTACCCCCTTGAGTTGTTACAAATACTTCACCATGCGCGCATATCGTGTAATCTAATGCTGCCAGCCTAGAAGAATGCCCCTTCAGAAAAGTACAGTGAAGAGAGTCAAAAGAGAAAAACAGTGAAGAACACATAATGGCAGTGTGACAGTTCTCAGAGTTACCTTAAAAGGTGCGAGTTCATCTGCTGAGGCAAGGGTTTCTTTAGTTTCTAAAAGAGGAAATAACTGTCGAAGAGGAGCCATGTACTTCTTCGCATTATAAATCTTACCTGATGCTACATATAACAAAGTTTTGTTGCCAAATCCCATCCCCCTAAGCATCATGCCAACCTGCCCGGGCCAGAAGTAAAATAATAAGATAAATAATAACAGCAAACATTTAAATTACAAAGGACAAAACAGCATGAGAGAGAGAGAGAGAGAGACCTCCAAAGGTGTGAGAGGGCATCTACCATCTCTTCGGTTAGCCTCGGGGCTTATTACTCGGCCATGCCGATGAAATTTACCTCTCCAGCCCCTCTCTCTCACCCTCTCCATTTCAGCCTCCTCTTCTATTCCTCCATCATACTTGCAACATGAAAATGCCACCATGTCCTACCAGTACAAACTAATGTTAGATTGAAATATTTTTTAAAAACAAAAGGCCATTTTCTTGAGAAGTAACAGTTTTAGCTTTATAATACATGGGGAACAGGAAATTTAAAGCTCATTTTTTTGTTTGTTATGAAAATGACTAAACTAACCCTGATACACTTCGTAAACAATTGGAGGAATAATTAAGGTTTTAGTTTTCATAAATTTAGAAATTTGTCAATTAGTTCAAAATAAAAGTTTTTGCAGAAATTACAACCAGGCCATCCCCTAGTTGAAAATTCGAGGAACAATTTCCTCCCTATTAAATCATAGTTCCCCAACCAATTACCTTTTATATGTATTGGTTTACCTTTCCCCTAGGTTTCATTCCAAAGAGACAGAGTTAAGAAGTACAAAGCTAGGATCTCAGATACAGACCTCTTCAAAACGAAGATGCACAGAGACATATTTCCCATCACTCAAAGAATGACTTTTCATCACCATTCGGTCAACCATTTTCTGTGCCAGGAGTCGTATAGGTTCTGAGAATCTCAAAGCTTCAAAATTTGCTAGGCATCTCAGTCTCTGCATTCTCGGCGGAACCGTCTGTGCCAACCTGTTAGAAAATGGTGCTATCCTGACAGCCCTGCACCGGACATAAATTAATTGGTACATGAGGAATGCCGAAAGCCCAAAACTTATTTTCTTACTATATATTGTACTTTCTCCATGTATTATTTGTCTGTTTGCATTGAGATCTGTGTGTGCATTTGGGTGTGGGGGAGGGGTGCAGCCAGAATTTATGCAGAAAAAATAATTACTTTTTGCATGTTATCGGCGACATTTCCCTTTCGCATGGAAAGGTGGAAACATTAAACAATTCTTTTGAAAGGAAAAATAAAATCCTTGTGCAGAAGTTTGAGCTTGAGTTCAATGACTGTAATTATCAGTTTTTTTATTGGAAATTTATTCACCCAAGTTAAAATTTCAGCTAATGGGCGTCAGTTGCTGACCACAATGGAATGTACCTTAATATAGAAATACCATTTTTCCCTTTTTGTGTGATTAATTATCAATAAACCATATTTAGCTTTCAATTTGGAAGGTATTTGTGTCCAATAAAAAACAAGCAACATTGCCTAGCTAGACTATTTCTAAGACCCCCCCCACCCCCAACACACACACAAAGCCAATTTTGACTTAAAAATCTTGTCTTTGATGCCACCATGCCTCCCTTTGTTTAAATTCTAGATTAACCAACATAACAGAGATTATGCTAAAGATAGACAAACCAGTATCAAAACCAAGCTATCAGGTATATACCAATACCAATAGTGGAAATCAGTATAAGCCTTGAATAGTTCAAATCATTCTATACTTTTACCTCTCAATAACAAATCTATGATGAACAAAATAAAATGATACATACCCCAATTCAAGCAATTTGGGAAGAACCTTCTGTAGATAATATGACTTAGATGAGAAGGCCTTGGTTCTCATATTTGTTATGCTACTTATATTATGGTCAAATTTCTCCAATAGATCTTCTGGAAGCCCTTTAACCACACGAACATGATTCTTCAGCGATTCAATAAAATAATCCTCATCAAAAATGTCCCCAAACTTGCTGAAAGAAAGATGGTGTGTTACTATTACAAGTAAATCAATATGAAGTTTACAACTCCCAAGCATAAATTAAACACCACTGTATATTAAGATCCCTTGACACATGCATGAATTCATGCAAATATAGGCAGACTTAGTCACAACAAATGGGGTTCAAGTATGAATTATCTTAACAAAATCATATATAACATTAGAAAATACTATTAATGCACGTATAATTTGACAAAAATGGGGTAAATCTTTGACACCCATAATTACAATCCATTGTTTTTATGGGATCGTGTATACTTAGACAAAAAGGCTGCATGCACAAGCAATTTCACATGCATGAAATCATAATATCACGTAATACCATCACCTACTGCAGAAAACCAGAAAAGTATTTTATGTTTTTTTTTTTTTTGACAAAAAAAGTAAATATAAGACTTCAAAGTAGCCACTGCCAAGGTTTAAAAAAAAAAAGACTTCAAAGTAACTAAAAAAAATGAATTTATATGTTTAATCAAAAGGGGAAAGAATGTATGGTCTAATTTTTTTGACAAATTAAGGAGTACCTGGAATCACGCCAAACACTGTTTAGATGGAACATTGGTATGACTAGAGTTGCATTCAACAAGCCAGCAACCGCAACTGCATCACATATCTGAAATTAAAGATCAACAAGTAATTTTACCAAATTATAAGAAACATTTAAAAGTATGGTGAATTTCTTCAGGGACACTAAACTTTGCCTCAGATCATATATGAGGACATAACATTTTCCGACATGAACACTGACACCAGCACTCTGGATTTTAACCAAAAATAATGACGGGGTGACTTGATCAGAACAAATTAAAAGTTACAGTGGCTCGTGAAGGACAAATTAAAGATCAGTGACCAATTTGTGACATGAGGCAAAGTTTACTGACCTCCAAAGAATTTCACGCTCAAACCAGAACAAAAAATAAATGAACTTGCCGAAAGACGTTGTTGGTTAAGACCACCATTTGCTTCAATTATGAGATAACCATTTGATGGCAGTAAACCTGTGAAGGGTATACCTAAATAAGCTATCAAAAAGTCTCTTTCAGGAATATAATCCAGTTGCAAGAGATTCTAATTTCAAATTCTGAAATTAAAAACCTGTATTGGTTAACCTCTTGTTGGTACAGGGCTTCCATGTTTGTCCAGATTTTTTATGCCATGCTGTCTTCAACTGCCAAAATAGAAGGTATTAGTTACTTCTTGAGGTGCTATCTAAGAGGACAAACTTTTCACAAAGTCATGCATGTCATACAATTTAGGAGCCTTCACCTACTCACAGCAGAATCTTAATGGGCAAAATCAATTCAAAAGGTAACAACCAAAGACTCAAAAAAGTTTACAGCTATTTTCTGAAATAGAAAAGGTTGCATTTTATCTACAAAACTAACAATAGAATGGGAACTTTTTTGAGAAGTGAATGGAGGGATATGGATGTTATTAAACACAGATCACAATCAAAATTAACTAACACGGCGTAGTTTTATTCCAAAATACAAATTCATGGAGTCATGTATTTTAGGAGCCTTCACCTACTCCAAGTCACAACAGAATTTTAATTGGCAAAATAAAAAAAAAGGGTAACAAGTATAGACTCGAAAATGTTTACAAATGTTTTTTTGAAATAAAAGACATTGTATTTGATCGACCAAACTAACAAACAGAACAAAAAGGGTAATAATTTGACAAGTGAAGGGGGGAAAAAAGGAAAGTTATTATAAGAGCATTTATTGCGATCAAGATGAATTAAGACAACCTATTTTATAAAGCACAAGATAAAAATTCTCAAAAAATACCACAATTGATCAAAGAAAAAAAAAGTTATGATCACGTGTGAATTAGAAAATAAAAAAGGTAAAAAAAAAGCCGTACCTTTCTAACACAAAGCAAGGAAAAACAATGATGAACAGAAGTGACCAAAAGTTCAGTATTAAAAAAAGTAATCGAACTATTGAGTCTTACAGCATTTGTATGATTCGAATCAGCCTCCATCATAGGCCAGAGCTTTTCAAACACCTGAGAACTCTTATAAACTGATCCAGGTGCTGGTACATGTCTCCGGCGAAAAGCCGCAGTGACACCTACTACCACGGCTGGAGAAGCCCCGTCAAGGCTCCACTTTCCGGCTAAGACCAGAATTGCAGAGAGATAGAGGAGGGGCACGGCGAAGAGGACCCCACGACGCCGAAGCACCGCCTTCACCACCGCCTGAACTAGATGGGGCGCGGTGGCGGGAGGAGCTCCGCGCTTGCGACGGGTCACGTGCATCGCATGCGCCTCCTCCTCTTATCTGTCATGTGTAGAGAGATAGAGAATTAGAGAGACGAGGAGGAATTGGCCGTTGAGGGGTTAATATTTAGAAAATTTAGTAAAGTTCACAAGACGCACAAGAGAGCGAGAGAGAGGGCCAATTGGGCAATTGGCGATGGAGGGATCACATTTTTTGAATAAGAAATGCTGATTTTAAATGGAACATTTTCTGAATTCGGATCCCCTTCAGTACTCAAATTTTTAGTTTGGATATGGACCGTCCGATCTGCTCTCGCACGGATATTGATGATCATGCGTTCCACATCGGACGGTTTGGATCTAAATTCAAAATTTGGATTACTTTAGGGGATCCGAACGAACATTTTCTGGGATACCTGAAAAACTTCCCTGAGAAATATCCAACGTATTTTGTGGAGTTTTGGTAAATATGTTTGGCAGCCCTTGGAAATGTGGTTTTTTGTTATTAGCTTCTATAAAGTTTTTGCGGATTTTAATTTATTTCTTCAAACTTTAGTTAACATCTAATAAAACTATTTTTTTTTTCTAGAAATGGATTGTTTCAGAGACAAGAAGATAAGGGCCTGTTCGGCCTCCAATTGGGAATGGGCATGGACACAGGAATTGAACTGAAAAGTATTATTTCCGTGAAAAAAAAAATTCAGTTGAACTAAATTTTTTTTCCCACGGAAACAATAACGCGGCCGAATAGGACCTAACTGACGTGTATGGAAGTTGCTCATACGTTGACCATGAGCTCTATCAAAGTTTTTAGTACAAGCATGCAATACGTAATGTAAATTTGAAGATAATTTTTGTACCATAAAAATGTACAAGTTTTTTTTTTAAATTTAATATAAAAATAAGATATTATAGAAAATATGTAACTAAAAATTGGTAGACCTTGTAGAAAAAATTCTCCAGCGCATGGTTTGTCCTAAATACAATAAAAATATATACAAATAGCAAAGGTTTAAATAGCGTTTATCGCTTGGTAGACCTTGTAGAAAAATTTCTCCAGTGCATGGTTTGTCCTAAATGCAATAAAAATATATACAAATAGCAAAAGTTTAAATAGCGTTTATCGCGTCATAGCGGATCGGTTAAAAAAACAGCACTATACCCAAATAGGGCAGAATAGCGCGCTATAGTGCTGATAACGCCATAGTTTTTATGGTCTGGAAACGCTATAGCGGCACTATTTAGAACCGACTCAAATAGTATATAAAAGTGTGATTTAATTATTACAATGATTCTTTCATAATTTTTTTTTTATTACAATTGAGTTTTCATATACAAGTGTGATTTTATTATTAAAATGAGTCATTTATAAGAAAAAATTATTACAATGGGCCTTCATTGCAATCGTCATGCCGACAAAATTTTCTATAGCTAGGATGATATTAGTAATTAGTGTATGTTAATTAACATTTGTCTCGTGTCATATAAATCAGAATTTTAAAACGTCATTTATGTTAAAAGAAATAAAGAAGTGAATGATTTATATTTTGAAGTGTCATGTACTATTTTGTATTTTTTATTGAACATCAATTACATTACTACCAAGAAGTAGAGAATATAAAATTCTATATTCAAAGGGCTATAACCCAATACAAAATTTAATGTTTTTGTCTGAGGTTTTCTGCGCTTCTAATTTGTACAAATGCACGGGGAATTTTGAAAATTTGCAAACATCAAAATGACAAAAATCTATTAGGCCATTTGTTTTTTTTTTTATCTGAGTATACTAGGCCAATTGTAGATGTAGAGAAGTGGTGGGGATCACATGAAGAACACATGTCATGTGTATGGGGAAGGATGCAGACATGCAAGCTCCATATATACATGCTTTCCAATAAATTCCAATAAATAGGGGAGAATAGAAAGATGAAGTGATAAAGAGATAACAAATTCATTTATTCTGTGGATATTACTTTGAGAGAGAGTAGTTGGGAAGTATGGATTTGCTTTCATTTATGTTATTACCACTCTCATTTTTTGAATGCAGTGCACGTGTCAGAGGGAGACCGCTGGAAATATTTACCTTTCTATCCTTTTCTAAAAAAAAAATGCAAACTTATCAATAGCAAAAAAAAATATGAAACATGCCCAGACTAATCACTTTTGTTTAGTATTGTACCGTGTTGCAATCTCATAGTGTGATGATAGTCAAAAAATATTTTAGAATTTTAATTAGAATTTTTTTTAAAAATAAACAAAATTCTAAATATCAAGACATAAAATTTAGTTCACTTGGCATTTGAACAAAATTATCTTCACAATATAACAATAGATATGAAATCACTCTATACGACAATGTTATCAGCTAGAATATCCAACCGGTAGTAGTAAGTAGCAAATGGTCTTTTTTTTTTTTCTTTTTTAGGGAATTAAGTAGCATATGGTCATAGATTTTTGTGTCCTGAAACAGAAATTTAGTTTTTTTTTTTTAAACAAACATGTAACTCATTAAGGGCCTGTTCGGCGGTAGCTCAAAAATTACTGTTCACGTGAAAAAAAAAATCACTCAGATTGAATTTTTTTTTTCCATGTAAATAGTAATTTTTAGTTAAAAAAATTTGTAATCCCATTCCCATTCCCACCCCACTCCGTTCGTCAAACATGGCCCAACTAAGGTTACTTCTGAAACCGGTGATGGATTGAAGAGTAAATTCCTGCTGTGCTCCTTTTTAGGAAAAGCCGTAAGCTTTCTCTCATTTCTATTTTTTTTTTGGAGTCCGTTGGCAAATTTCAATGTTTTTTTTTTAGAAAGTTAAAAAATCAAATATAAAAAACTAGATGAATTATTGTTTTTTGTTTTTTTTTTCTATCCCATGTATGAGACTGAACTAATTGATTCAGTTTCATTGGAGTTTCTAATGAGACTGAATCAATGATCTTGATCAAGCAGTTTTTGAAAGTTTCAGCGTATCTTATCCACAAGACCAAATCATTAGTTTGATCTCATCAATTTTTCATATTGTGTGGCTGTTGGTGTGAAAATCAATGTGATCAAACCATTCGTTTGATTCCATCCAACTATTCCAAAAAAATCACCTTGTTACTACTAATTTAATTTGTAATTCCTAAAAATAAAAAATGGGCTAATTTCATTGCTGTACTCCATCCATGAGCGATGAAGCAATGTATGTATAAACAGGGAAGCCAATCTAGTCATTTTTTTGAGAAAAGGAGGACCCTCCTATTATCCAATTCGAACCGTTTAAAATCGATCAAACGGCTTCAATTACATTTTTTTTATATCAATATAATCTATTAAAACAAATCAAATGTAATTGAAGCCGTTTGATCGATTTTGAACGGTTCGAATCTCCTGCCAAAGGGAATGGTAACCATCTCCTAGCCAGCATCTCATGCATTCTATTTCTAACAAACAAATACATTTGCATGATATTTCGATTAAGATAAATCATGACTCATGCAATCTAAATGTTTTTTAAGGAGTTAGTTATGCGCATTTAAAAGAAATACATAAAATTATAACATCATGAAAATAGCGTTGCAACTTGTGAAATTTTGAAATGTATGCATTGGATCCTTAAAAATTATTTGAGAATACTTTAAATAGATTAGCTATTAGATCTATGCTAATATTTATTTAGATTTGTTATCTTCTTGGTTTGAACTTTGAATTGAACAAGACAAACAAAACTTTAATATAAATCAACAAACTTTAAATTAATAGAGTTATATTTGCAAGCATCATTTGGAAATGTGAATAAATATAATTTTCTGTTGATGATGCAGTTACCTATAAAAGCAAAATATTATCAGGGTAAGGCATCATTGCAAAGGGAAGCAATCTCCTTGATATGTGCTTCTGAACAGTTGATTTTATCATGATTGGCATTGCTTTTCAGATCCAGTGGCACGGATTCATTCGTCGAATTATTTCAAAAGTTTCGAAATCGAATTATATGCAAGTATTTGTGAAACGAGTAAGAAAAAGAAATGAACTCGAGTAAAAGAAACTGGCACAGAGAACACATCGTAGATTGCCGCAGCACACCCCCACATAGAGGTGAGTAAATTGCTCATAACTCGTGAGCCGCTCATAACTCGCTCACTAAATGCTTACTTGAACTCGCTCATTTATCCGCTCACTTGAACTCGCTCATTTATCCGCTCACTTAAACTCGCTCATTTATTAAATGAGCGAGCATGAGCATGCCTCAACTCGCTCATTTAAAATTTGACACATCTAATCCCGCCGCCACATTCAATCCCAAATATTCATAGTTTATACATTTATTTATTTTTTTAAACAGACGCCTCAAAACAGTGTGCTGTTGTTAGTTTATGTTTTTGGATTTATGTTGGATTTTTATTAGTGCCGCTTTAGTTTTTGTTGATTGTTGTTTGTTGATGCTATTGTTAGTTTATGTTGTTATTATTCTATTTTTGTAATATCGTTGATTTTTTTGTTATTGTTTTATTTAATTGAATTATGACAATTTATTAAATTTTAGTACTCATAACTCGTGAGCCGCTCATAACTCGCTCATTTAACAACTCACTCATTTATTAAATGAGTGAGCACGAGCATACCCTAACTCGCTCATGCTCGCTCATTACTCACCCCTACCCCCACACAAGAAAACGCGTACCCACACATGACACATGGCACGAATTCGTATCCTCTGAGATCTCTCAAACTTTGCGTGACTTTATCGAAAATCCCAACCGTTTAAATACGTTCTACACAAATCTCAAAGCACACATAATACTGAACCCCTAAATCACCTCGAATAGTGTGGGAAAAATGGCACGGTGGAGCCGGCTCCGTCATGGAATGGCACGTGTTACTGTTCCGTGCCGTGACTACTCCTTGACATTTTGGTCACGGCACAGCACGCAAGTCACGTGATCTTAATCAAATGGTGAATCTTAAAGAAACTAACTTAAATTATGAAAAAATAGTTAAATGTGACTAGTTACGTTTGGACACGGCACGGCATGACACAGGTCTAGGGCTGTAAATGAGCCGAGTTTGAGCGAGTTACCCCCAACTCGAACTCGGCTCGTTTAATAAACGAGCGAGCCAACTTGAGTTGAGATGGTAATAACGAGTTGTAGAGCCAACTTGAACTCGGCTCGTTATCAACTCGAGTTGGCTCACAACTCGTTTAACCAGTGATAGTATTACAACACAAGTTCAAACTCAGCTCGTTATCAACTCGAGTTGGTTCACAACTCGTTTAACCAGTGATAGTATTACAACACAAGTCTAAACATATTTTGCACGAATCTTAAAGCACAAATAACAGTCTAGAGATTCGGATTTGATTATTTTGGAATTTATTGTGACCAATCATTTGCAACTCGAGTTATAAATGAGCGAGTTGGGGCCAACTCGAACTCGGCTCATTTATTAAACGAGTTGGCCAACTCGAGTTGTAAATGAGCTGAGCTGTAAATGAGCCGAGTTAAATAAGCTGTAAATGAGCGAGTTACGAGTTCGAGCTTTTTTGCCCAGCCCTACACAAGTCACTGTTTACTTGATCACGGCACAGCATAGCACATTTTTTCCACTCTACCCCCGAAAAGGCACCGGACACGTCCGTCACGCAAAAGTTGAGATATCTCATAGGATACGCACTCCACATGGCACACGGGGTGTCAGCATATTCAGCTCCTACCAATACAATTTATACACGTGGCGGAATGGTGATATGGAGAGCATCTCATCCGGAGTTCGAATCTCCTAATTAACCCAATTTTTGAGTTTATATCCGGACCGTCGGATTAGATAACTGCGTGTGTTTGTTTATATTTTTTTCGCCCTTTATATTTTGCAGCGTGACATGCCATCTTCTCAGGTTTTTTTTGTCTACGATAGGATCTCATGAAGCTGTTCTTGTTGATGATGTATAATTTTTTTTTCTAAAATGTTCTGAGTCATCTGATCAAGATCCGATGATCCGTGATACTTTTAACTGAACTTAATTTGATGGTGTAGATTATTTATATGTACGATTCCTCCTCTTCATTTTTTTTTTGCTTGAACTATTTTTTAATTTAAAAAAAATATGCATTTGTGCGAGTCGCTGTTGCAAGTATTTTTTTTTGTCCTAAATGTAAATAATCATCTAATCAAAATCAGATAGTGCACAGTATTTTAATTTAAAAAATTATATATTTGTGGTTGTCGCTGATGCACATATAATTTCTAGACATTTCGTATGATCAAAATCAGATGGCACACAATTTTCTCAACTGATCTTAACTTGATGGTGTAAAATATTTGTATGTTAGCATCCTCTCCTCTTCATTACAATTTTTTCTTAAAAAAATTCTCTGATTTCAAAGTTTTCCTTCAGTTCTTTTTGTTAAAAAAAAAAAAAAATCTTCAAACCAAAATATTTGCTCATTAACTCTTTTTTTTCCCTTTTGGCCATAGGATATAAAATAACTTAAACGAGAACAATATCTGCAGTAAAATCTATTCAATTCAACAAAATAAAAAAAATGCCGCAGCGCGCTTACAATATTCATGTTTTTATTTAAACTTTATAAACAAGTTTATTGACTTATTGTGCACTTAATTTAAATATTAACGCCAACAAACTCAATTGCCAAATTGCAAAACAATATTTAAACTTTATAAACAAGCTTATTAACTTATTGTACACTTAATTTAAATATTAACACCAACAAACTCAATTGCCAAATTGCAAAACAATATTTAAACTTTATAAACAGGCTTATTGACTTATTGTACACTTAATTTAAATATTACTTAAATCTAAAAGGCAAAAGGGAAAAAAAAAAAAAAGCATCTCCAACGTCTTGCTTATGGAATTGCAAATGTCGATTTGTCTTCGTCTCTCTCTTATCTGTCAATGTCATTCTCTCTTTTATGAATACAAAGCTCTTTCAAAATATGACAACTTTCATAATATGAAATCATTTCGCTTCCTTGGTGGACAAAAACCAATTAAATTTGTCGCTCAGTCAAGCTAAAATATTTATTTCCGAAGACACATTCGTCACTCGGAACTTCTTTCCTACTGCCTCCACCTCTGCTCAATCAAATTTGTTGCTCAATAAAATTCACCATCGTCTTCCCCTCCCTCCACTCTCAAGGTTGAAGGTGAATCTTCAATCAGTGCAATGGAGAAAGGCGGAAAGGGTCCTCCCGTTGGGAAGGAGAAAACCCTCTTTAAAGTGACAATTAGTCTATATATAATCGAAGTGTTATCTATTTTTGGATAGTCCATAATTAAATTAATAATTCACGATAGTTTGTTACTTGTTAGTTGTACTAGTAATTTTCTTAACTTACTTTTAATAAAATTCGTAACTACGTCCCAGATTAACACTGTTAATTTAACAATTTTAATTAGTGAAAATCAATTTTAATGAAAAATCTTTCTTGCTTCGATATCTTCTGTTATGTATGATCTTACGAAAGTAATTGAATTTTCCTAACTCTGCCTGTTGGATTAATTTGTTGTGTATAACATACGATCAATATAATTTCGTCGTAAAATAAAAGGCGTCGTATCTTATACCGAAAGATATGCATATAACAACAATTGATATTCACATCAAGATAGCGCAAGTGCGCATAGTGGTGCCACGAATTTGTATGGCGGACAAGTACGTTTAGCTAGTGGGAGACCGGAGTTGTTATTTTCACGATGTAATGGCTAGTCGGCTAGTACTAACTAATCGTCTTTCATAATCTCACGTGCTAATGACGTTTATTTACTGGGAGAAATATATATAGAGTAAAGCTAGGGTGTGATGTGCTCACCAAATAAACTTGATCGTAGGGAGAAATATATATAGAGTAAAGTTAGGGTGTGATGTGGTCACCAAGAGAGTTTGATGAGCACAATTTCAAAAATATATCGGATCGACTTTAAACGCTAAATCTAAACCGTTGAAATTCATATACTTCATGAGTGATGCATGTACAAGATCAAGCGGTTAAATAAATGATAAAAATTGAATATATAAAATAACTTATAAGATGTTTATTTCTTTGACCACTTGACGTTATAAAAAATAAACTCGAAACTTTCAAAATTTTGAATATACATACATCACTCATTAAGTACATGGATTTCAACGATTTGAATTCGACGTTTAAAGTCAATCCGATACACTTTTAGAGTTGTGCTCATCACACCCTAGCTTTGCTCATATATATATATCAAAAGATCTGGCACATTTTAGTAACTTTTAGATACTATTTAGTTTGAAAAAATAAATATGTGTCTCTTCATGAAAAAACGAGAATTCGTACTATATTAAATCTGCGGTTCTTCGTATGAAGAAATATGCAACCAAAATTTTAAAAATAATTTTTAGTTCAAATTTAAATTGACTGGTCAAGTATTATCAGAGATGTTCCTTTTCTTTCTGTTCAATATTCCTTTGAGCAATTTAATGCTTTTTTTTACCTTTACTGTATATATTTTACTTTATCAATGAAATATAAAGTTAGAAACTTGATGCCTATCCTAATTTATTTATTAACCATATGGGGTCTGGTCTCCTTTGGCTTCTGATGAGGCCCCTCGAATCTCGATGTGGCGAGTAGTATATATACCTACGAGTAGAGCCAGAGTGACGAAGGAAGAATGAGAGCCAGAGTGACGAAGGAAGAATGAGAGTCAATTGATTTTATTGTTTTTTTTTAAATGTTTTTTTTATATATTTATGTATGAATTTTATATAATTGTTAGTAAAATAGCTTGGTGCTACAAAACTAATTCCTATTCTCTGCAAAAAATTTTTATATTATTGACCTCTATATGTGTTTGATCTCTATAGTCTGAAAATCTGACTCGGCCCTTGACTACGAGACCCATGATCAATCTTTTTGTCACGTGCGGATTGGGACGGTTGATTTTTAAGAAAGTTTTTTCATATTTTTATAGTATAAACTTTATAGTTTTAAATAATAGTGCTATAGCGTTTTAATTTGGACCATAAAAACTATGGTATTATTGACACTATATCGGTAATATGGACATAGCACTGATTTTAGTGGTTCCATTATGACGTGATAAATGCTATTTAAATTTTTAATAAATTTTGATGCGTGCATAATTATTTAGATCTACCATATCAAATTTTCTGCATGAAAAGTGATTTGAAATTGAGATCCACACAGTTCCACAAATGGCTCTCTAATCAAAATTTCAACGTGCATTCTGGTTCAGAAAACTTTATACTTGACTACTAAACTAAAGTCTGACTCCCAATGCGTCACAAATTTAGTGTTCATGCTCAATGCTTCCTTGTCATTATTTACTTTTTTGACAAGTGTTACAAAATAGTCCAAAACTTTATTTGCTTCTCCAGAACATTAAATGCTGAATTTCTAATTTGTTTCAATCAAATTACTTTTTTATTATCACATTTTTGTGCCTGGTCCAAATAATAAACTCCGATGTTCACATTAGCAAAAGAATATATCTACATCAACAAAAATAGAGTGATTAATTGGAGGAATCCAAAAATGCACATCCACTAGTTTCCACACCTAGCTGTCTAATTAAGATAGTGTTCTACTGAATGATATCCACAGAAATGGTTATACTGTACATACAGCTTATGGGCCAGTTCTGATCTGTAAAATACTAAATCTGTCTCTGTTTGTCAGGAACCCTGTACAAATACAGTAATAGTTTGGATCTAAATTACACTCACCAAATAGGGATTTTTTTTTTTAAAAAAAAAAAAAGGGTATAGTCGTCTACAAAACTAGAATTACACTTACTTTTTACCTCAAAAAGAAAATTATTTTTTTAAGAGACATTTTTCTTTTAGAAATTAGAATCACACTATTAAGGAAAATTCTTCTTTTAGAAATAAATAAACAAAAGACACGAAAATTATTAAGCACACTAAAGGTCAGGTGATATGTCAATAAACCCAAGGAAAAAGTAAATTGATGACGTCATCTGCCAGCAATATTGAGGGTAAATTTGGCAAGCAATGTAACTTGGTGAGAATTTGAAAGGGGAGGGCTATATTAAGCACATACTTATTCAAATACTGAGCGCTGAAGAAATCTCGTTCTCTTAATACATGTTTTGTCCTTACTTTGTCGTATATTGTCTTAATTAAGAGACTTATCTTTCTCTTATATTGCCTTTTTGTAAGAAGCATAACTAATAAAAAAAAAGAGAGAAAAAAATCCACTTTATGATCACAAAAGAAGGTAAGAATTACCACTAGCCACTAAATTTTGTGTTCATTAATGACTGCACATGTGAACTTATATCTAAGAATTAACACCAATCGATAAAAAAATTATTCCCACATATTGCACATGTGTGGAAAAAAACACACAAGTATATGAACATGCAATAATTAGGTTTTTGTTCACTTTTTTTTTTTTTAATCTTAGTAGGTTTTATTTAATTTGTAGAAGTTTATTATTTTTCAAGCTTTTTTCAAAGACTATAAATATAATAATTATTTGATTCTTATATATTCCGTCATTAGTGCTAATATATTTCTTTTTCAAATGAATAACTAGAAGTCCATTTCTATTTCAAAAAATAAATTTTCTCTTAAATGTGCAATCATTAAAAATGAATACAATATAAATATATAGTGCTTGGTGCTAATTTTTAGCTTGATTTCATGATCACCAAAAAATATATATATTTTTTCTCACTCTTTATCAGTTATGTTTCTTAATCAAGTTAATTCAAAAGAGAGAACAAAATTTCCAAATATAGGATGATATTGCAATAATTGCTTTTAAAATAGCAGATCCCAGTTCGAAAGGTAAAAAACATGCAAGCTTTTACTAAAACGAACTGGAAAATTGATCGCAGTGTCGCCAGCTGGATGACGAGACAGTTCACAACTCGATCCAGAGAATCAGAGGTGCTAAATTCAAAGTCGAAATTCTGACATTGTTTGCATTGAAAAATGAACCGTCTCGTTTATTATTGTCTTGGGCTCCTCAACGAAACAAAAAGCACCTCGGCCCATATTATGGCCCAATAACTCAATACTAGACATGAATAGAATTCACACACTTTTTCTACGAATCTACTTTTAATACGACAATAACCTTCAAATATTTGCGAAGCACAGGCCTCTTTGCAAGGTGTGGGGAAGACGAGTGCTGATTTGTAACTGAAGTAAGTAGAGCAGGGAATGAAACATGGAACTAGATGTTGGCAGATATCACCAATTCACCATAATAGAAGGCAAGGGCCGGCCTGGCAAATACAGAATTTGACACAGAAATCGTTGGATACTACCTTTCCTTTCTTGTCTTGTATCCTGTTTGCAAATGGGGCAAAAGAAGCTGCATTGTCAGCCATGGGTTGCTGCATTGCTTTGAAATACTATATCAGATTCAGAGGTCAAAAGACATTGTTAGGTCACCTTCAACAAGGCTTTGCTTCTCAAAACAGTTTGGCAAGTGGCAGCAAATGAAGACAGAGTATGGGTTCAATTAATGCGCGCCAAGTATTACTCAAGAGGCGGTTTTTCGGGATTCAGTTCAGTAGGAGGATCAAGTGCTACGTGGAGGGTTATACATGAGCTAAAACATATCCTTAAGGAGGAGGTGCACTGGCACGTTGGAAGTGGAGAACTGGTACCAGCTATCAACCAACCATGGTTTGAAAACTGGCCGATAACTAGAATTTACACCAATGAACAGCGAGACCTCACTGTCCAAAACCTATACGACTTCGATAAGGGATAGGTTGGTCTGGAGGTATAGTAAGAATGGGAAATATAACACAAAGGATGGATATGAGAGGTTGAAAGAGAGGTACCTAACAAAACCAGTATATGATGATCTAAAAAAAATGGCTTTTGGAAAAATTTGGACCTGGAAAAACATCATACCGCGAGTACAGATTTTCCTTTGGAAGGCAATCCATGAGGGGTTGCCTACGATGGTTGCACTAAATAGGAGGATCGGATCGATAAGCCCAATGTGCCCGAGATGTGGAGTAGAAAATGAGTTCTTAATGCACTTGTTGTTTTTCTGTGATATGGCAAGGGCAACGTGGTTTATCTCGCCTTTACAGATTAGAGTTGATAGCCTTCCCTTGGATTTCAAAAGAACCTTGCTGAACATATCTGAAAGCTTGGATGAAAGCCAACTCACAACCTTTTGTAACACCCTATGGTGCCTGTGGAAGTCAAGAAATGATGTCATGTTCTCAGGAAAAAATACACAGCCTCAGGGGGTCCTAAAACAGGTAAAACAAATGGAAATACAGGTACCACCACTAAGACCGGTACAGCGGGTTCAGGCTGAAAAAATTGAGGTACCTATATCAACAAATATTATACTGATGGATGGTTCCCGGGACATTACCAAAAGGGCTGGTACCGGGGTGATTGTATATGACAAAACTGGAAGGATAAAGGAGGTAATATATGGGTCAACTACGGCACTGACACCTATTCAGGCAGAGGCATATGCTTTGAGGGACGCACTAAATTATGTCAAGGAACAGGAGGAGTCAGACATATACATACTGTACTCGGACTGTAGAGCACTCACAAATGCAGTAATGGGTATGGGACTGGAGGATCCGCCATCATGGAGGGCAATGGAAACCATAGCGGAATGCAAAATATTTATGGCTCAGGTACAACACTGTGTCACTCTAAAACATGCAGAAAGAAGAGCGATGCACCAACCGCATAAAATCGCTAACTGGGCTAGGAGGTGTACTCGGCAAACAAGGGAAGGAACAGTAGAATCAGTCAGCAGGGAGTTAGGGTTTTTATCAGCAATAGACCCTGTTTTTTTTTGCGATTCCTACAATTTAATAAAAAAAATTGCATGTGTAGAGAGGCTTTTATGCAGACATATATGTCTGATGCAATGAACTATGATATATAGTTATATATCTTTCATTTATTAATGGAACACCTACGTTTATCATAAAAAAAAGACATTGTTAGGTGATTTAATGCAAAGTTATAGACCTATGGTTGGGTAAATCTGTCTGCACAAAAAGTTCGTAGTTCGTGATTTGATTTGAGTTTGATTTGAAAAAAGTTCGCAATTAATTCGATTCGAAATTAGTTCGCTGTGAAACAAATCAATACAGTTCGGTTGGAATCTTATTCAAATCAAACTCAAACCAAGTATAATTCGTTCGAAATTGATTCGCGAACTATTTAGCTTCGAATCTCAAATAATGCAATTAATGAATTAAACCATCAATCTTTAATAATATAGCAACCAAACTTATATCAGAGCTCAAAATTGTTAATATAATGGTAACTTATAATAGAAAAATGTTTCAGCAACGTAACAAATTAAAAATGGAATAAGTTTCGTTTGACTAGATTCATGCTGTGATTTTAATCAATTTAGTAATGTAAAAGGTAAGGAAATCTTGAGATGGCTCATAATCTATTAGTGTAAATTCGTGAAAGGTAAAAAAAAAAAAATGAATTTTGTTCCGCGAGAAGAGAATGCAATGCATAAACTACTAGTATAATTAGGGATGTCAAAACAATTTGTAGTTCGTAATTCAATTGACTTCGATTCGAAATATTGGTAGTTCGCAATTAATTCGATTCGAAATTAGTTTATTCTAAAACAAATCAAACCAATTTGGTTCAAATCTTATTCAAACTCAAACTCAAACTAGAGTAAGTTCGATTCAGTTTGATTTGTTTGCAGCCCTACTATTACCTCCTCTTTTTTTCTTGATATTAAATGAGGAAAATTTTCAACTTTTCTTCACAAAAAAAATTCTCAACATTAATACGAAATTCATATAAAATTTTAATTCATAAAAAGTACGTACAAATTTAAATTTATACAAATTTTAACACTCTTTCTAATGCATCACAACTCATGCTATCAAATTGTATGATCCTAGCACATAGATGATCTTTGGGTGAATTTTTTTCCTGACAAATATTAACAACCCTAAAAAATTATATGCTCCCCTGAGAGAATTCAAAACGATAAGAAGGAACAACCCCTCGCCACACTTTGCTTCGACAACAATTTCACAATTATGTACTTCTATTTGGGGGGAAGCAAATTTAAGGATCTAATTGTTCTCAGGTAACAACAGACCTACCCCCTCAGACAAATTAAAGTGAGGCACAAATCAGCTAAGCCAATGATTGAATGGGGGCCCAATGGACAAAACCGTTCTCCCACTAGACTGTGTTAGCTTAACAAGAAGAGAGTCGAGAAAAACTTCGAATGATTTCCTTATTTTTTTTTTTTGGTTTCTTAGCACCGCAATACAGCACCTAACGATCAATATATACAGCATCCGAAAACCTGGAATAACATGTACAGAATTCCCCTTCAACAAGAGCACACACCACTGTCAATTCAATTAAAAACCCAGTATGCTTCCCAACCCTCAAAACAAAAACAGTAAAAGCAAACAACTAAAAGAGTAAATTACAAAACAGATGCATTAATTAGCCTTCAGACGGTGGTGTTGCTTAATTACCAGAGGTATAATTACTGGAGGAGTCTCTTTGCAAGATACGAGAAAGCGTGGCTCGGTTTATGAAACTAAAATAGTTCAAGAAGGGGATGAAATGTGTGAGAGAAGGGTTGGCTGGTGTCACGGCAGGCAAAGGAGGCAGCCGCAGCGACAGCAAAGGGGTTGACTCTGTGGCTGGTGGATCCTTGCTGCTTATTCTCGCATCATGTTTGCACACAGGGCAGAAAGTTCGCCATTTCATTAGCCATGAGTCGATGCAAGGGATGTGAAATTCTGGACAGAGTTAGAGAGCTCCATTGTCAAGCAATATAGTTAGGAATATATATAAATAGCTGGTGATAGTGGCGGGCAATGGGTACTGGTAATGCCTTATTTTTCTCATCAGTTTGTTCCATTGGTGCTTCCTTGCATACTGATGGAATAAATAGGTGGATCAAGGTTGAGGCTTACAGTTACCAATGCAGTGTCAGATAAATAGAACGGAGCTCAAATAAAACCAAGAAATATAATGAACTGGTGTCCAATCCTCAGATTTCCTAGGAGGTTCAAGCTAAGCCATTTTATCAGTTCATTAATTGGATAAAAAAAAATTAATAATACTTTGAAAAGTTCAGCAGTCTGGTAATGCCACATATGAAACTACATGAGATTGTACTGTGTTAACCAATAGAAGAGTTCAACTGGACCAATAAAAGAAAAAATGGACCTAGGAGAACCTACTGCAGTAATCCATTCAGCTGATCAGACCAAAAAAAAATGATTGGCTGTTTGATTGAACCATATGTACAAAGGGCAATATTAGAAATCCCTCCAAAAGTTTTGGTAGAGCCCTGAATATGGGGTTGCATAATGACATGCTTAACAAAATGAATAGTTGGATGAAATAAGTTACAAAATGAAACACAATAATATTTCATCACAGAGAGGGAGGAGGAGAGAGACTTACTATGCTTACATGGCAGCACCCGAAGCTTGTCTCCTGTGACATAATCTTCTAGACATATGACACAGGTGGAGTTGGTCCCGTTCCTTTCCATTGCTGGGTCATACACAACACATGGCATTGCCTTGACCAGATGGCTACTCATACCATCCTGCTGGGCTGTATCACCACCACTGGGCTGGTAAAATCTAGGGAGCTCTAGCGGCTCATGCCGCCGTCGCCTCACAAAACAGCACATCCCTGCCAGAGAGCAGACTGCAAGAAGCGAGATGAAGAAAATGGTTGTGGCCGACCATGCAGATATGCGGTATGATGAGGTAATAATAATGTCTATGTCAGTGTCCCCAGCGTACTTCACGAGTGTTTCGCCAGATTTTAACGAGATGAATATGGCACTTATGTTGATTCCATTGTCGTCTCCTGCCACTGTTTCATTTTTAAACATTTCGGAGTCAAGATTTGTTTGTACTTTATAGCTTAGTAGAAGTGTAAAACTGTATAACCTTTCAAAATTAGTAGAAGATTAGGTTGGGGCCTAAGTACACATTCCAGCAAAAAAAACAGCAATATCCTCCTGATCCTCGTACTGGATCAGGTCCTTGTAAATTTCTAGGGGTGTTGGAAAGGACGACCGGCACTCCATAGTAGATGCAAACGACAACCAGCATGTCTGATATGGTGTACAAGTAATCAAAACCCAACATTGTTTGAGATGGGTTGCAAATAACACCCAATCATTAGATAAGTGTAATGGCAAAGTGACTATTTTGCTTACTATGAACTCCCTTGTCCTTCATTAAAAAAAGCCATATGGTTTTCCAAGCAAAAATTGATCAAGTTTTAGTTGTCTTAACTTCATTCAAATTTTACCAGATTGCAAACTTTAAAAAGCAAACCAGAAAATGTTGGTTTTTAGATAGAAGTAGTTGAAAATGCTGTCAAAAGATACACTTGGTCACAGAAACCATAAAAAATCAGGTTTGGTTTGCAAACCTGAGTTTAAAATGTGTCCACTAAAATCCAACTTAGTAAAGCGACAAAACTGTACTTGTGATCAGGTGCTTGTGATACTCGTCATCATACACAATGGCCAAATCAAACCCGGCATCTTGAGCCCTTCTGACTTTCTCATCAAATGTGCATCCCCCCCTCATAATTAGTACAAATTTTGATCTTGAACTGTTCACCAACCTAGTAGTTAGCGGTGCACAAGCGTCAAGTGGCTCGGCCAAGTATAGTAAACCCCGTATCCCTGGTTCCTCTATTTCAAGACCTGAAGAAATAAAATAGCAACGAGATGTATCGAATGAGTTCTAATTAATTTATAAAAGAGATACCCCACATTTCACATTATTTGCAATGACACCAATGATTCCTTAACATGTCAAAAATGTCATATCTAATATTGGACTTATTTTTTCAAATATCATCAAATTTCTTGGTGGTATGCAAGCATTTATTTGATATGCAACGTGTTAGGGGTAATTTTTGTAATATTATATTAGTTCTTTGCATAAGTAATAATAAGTCATAAATAAGTAATGCTATTTTCTTAAGTCGATCCTCAACAGAAGCCATGTTAAACTGAGTGTTTGAATATTGTTTTCTTCGGTTGATTAACTTCTATGCCAAAGAATTTATTGGTTGAAAAAGATATTAATATTTTCCCTTTGGTACATTTAATATTATTGCAAGAATTGGGCCCCATGTTTTAGACAGTTCAAAGGCTGTGTAATTTGATGTATCATGGACTCTAGTTTATATCAAATAATAAATTGGAATGTTCCCAACCAGCAAAGCTCCTTTCAAAAATTTGTTATCAGTCCCTACCAAATGGCTTTTCTTAGCTTGGGATTTTTTTCCCTTTTCTATTATGGTGCTTACTGGGGATATGCAAATGACCTGGGATGAGAATACTAAAGCTTTCTGAAACCAACCGGTACAGTACCAGTATTGCGCAGAAACAGTCAAAGTTTGGAAACAGTAACTACCAGCAAGCAAATCTCAATCCACATTTTATGTTGCAATTTAAACAAATTGAGCTGAAAATTACTAGTTTTCTTTAGGGGAAGCGGTACTTCATACCATTCTCCTCTAATTAGAAAATAAAACCTTATCCTCAATCAGATCAGAATTCATAAAAATTGAGGGAAATTGCAATTAACAAATAAATTCTTACCAAAAGCAGCTTCAGTATCATCAAAAGACATGGTTAGATTTCTCCCAATTAAGACGACATCTCCATTTGCTATTCCAACCAAAAAACAAATTATTACCGCCACTAACGAGGCATATCTCCTTCCAATTAAACAATTCATCGTAGTCATTTCTAGATGATTTTCGAATTTCTTTTTGGCACTTTTGCCTGTACTAGTGGGCGGAGAAGGATCAGAAATTGTAGAGGGAGACACCCGCTTCCATACGAGAGAGAGAGAGGGGGGGGAAGAGAGAGAACACGGAAACAAAATATTAGATAGGCGCGGTCCACGTATGGGTCAAAAGAGGAAGACCAAGTG
Source organism: Carex rostrata (assembly GCF_964058835.1). Classification (NCBI taxonomy): domain Eukaryota; kingdom Viridiplantae; phylum Streptophyta; class Magnoliopsida; order Poales; family Cyperaceae; genus Carex; species Carex rostrata. Next base: position 4,614,059 of record NC_135918.1, read on the forward strand.
ACAAATATCTTTCATTTTTCCACCTAGACAGGTTCCAGGAAAAGTAGTGACATACGTGGCCCCCCAACAAAATTTGCGGTCCAGAAGGACCGATCTTTCTTTTTTTTAGCATTTAAAAATAAAAAGAGGAGGGTTCAAATGCCTCCATGTTTTTGTGCCTTCATCATGCCTCCATCTCTCTCCATAATTTTCAAAGTTCAAACAGTCGATCCGAACCGCTCAATCTAACCTCCATACTAAAATATGTTTGGAGACCAAATTTTATATTTTTAGGAATTTTTTTACTATTTTTTTAGATAGGTACAAAATCAGTCAATCTGAACCATCTAAAACAGTATTTTTGTACCTATCTAAAAAAATAGTAAAAAAATTCCTAAAAATATAAAATTTGGTCTCCAAACATATTTTAGTATGGAGGTTAGATTGAGCGGTTCAGATCGACAGTTTGAACTTTGAAAATGATGAAGAGAGATGGAGACACAAAAAAATGGAGGCATTTGAACCCTCCTCAAATAAAAATAAGAAACATGACTTTTGTAGTTTTGTGAAATGTGCGAAAAATAGCACGGTTGCTTCTTGGAAAAACGTTTATTTCTGTGAAATTTTTTACTTATTGTTTTAAAGTTAAATTTTTTTATGTATTATTAATCGTTATTAAATAATTACGTAATGTTATTTGTTATTGTTAGTCATTCAAAATATACTGAAAAACGAATATCAATAAAAAAAAAGAGAATACATATAAACTTGAATACGATAATGCGAAGTAATTTTGTACTTTGTTGTTTTTTATGTAAAAATAAATACAATAAAATAAGAATGTCAAGTAATATCCTAAATTAATATGGAGTGTTATGAAATGATATGCTAAACATCGCACGTAAGTAATATGCTAAATCAAAATAAAATAGAAATAAGTAGTTTTTTAGATTGCATGTTATTTTGTTGAGAACTAATTTATTCCGATCAAAATAAATTCAACAAAAAATACAAATGAAAATTCAAACTTTAAACATACTGAGTTATAGTACAAAACTCTAATTTTGTAATATGATTATATTACGGAAAGCTCATAAATAGATCTACATGATTGGATATAGTCCGTAGTTGCTATTGACTAAATAATATATAATTTATGTAAGTATTTATTCCCAATAGCAATTCAGATTTCAAACTAGATTCATTTTTTTTACACAATTTTTCATGCAACGCTGTTTAGTTATTTTACATTTTTTTTTTTTTGCTTATCTTTGATTCCTTGATCAAATTTAAAATTTACAAAAAAATAATAATAGTTAATTGTGTATCATATTTGATCACGACGTGACTACTACTTGTAATTCTGATCATAATACAACATGACACGTGCAATTTTAATTTAATAATGATAATCTAAATCACAACACAAGTAGTCATAAGATAGCTTGACACTATGGTCATATTTAACTGTAAAATAAAGTTAATGAAGATTAAATTGCTTACTTACTATTATTTTAAATCTTATTTAGTAGTTTAAAAATAATATGCTTGGAAGAGTAAGAATGTAAGATGTTGTAAAATAAACTTCAATATATAATAGTAGATTCTACGAGCATTATAGAGTAAACTATTTTATCTGACGAGGTGGATAACTTATCTCACTCTTTGACTATTTAATTATAAAATAAAGAGTATAATCCACTTAGTGCTCCACGATCAAATCAAACATGGTCCACGTGAATTTACATCCCTAAACCGGACTATGGAGCATTCATAATCACAAAATTCCCGATTCATTGCGCACTGTAGTTTCCGTAACTTAAATCTGTTTGAACGTACCTGTAGCGGGTTTGCTGTCCGAGTCTGTTTATCTAACGAAAGTGCATTATGGGCCATTGGGCCTATGGCCGATAACTTGCCAGGACATTATTGCTGTTTGAATTCTCTGCAAGAGACGACCTCTTATACTGGTGTGCGTATCCTCTGCATTAACTCAAAAAGGAATCTTTTGAGTTAATGAATGTCAACCGTCTGAATTTAAACGGAGCTAATCTGGCCGCTGCTTAAGATATAGGGAGCCTTCAAAATTAGTGTGGATCTAGTCTACACGAATTTTAAAATAGATCGGATGATCAGAATTCATTAACTCAAAAGATTCCCTTTTGTGTTAATGCAGAGGATACGAAGTCCTTATACTGAGTTGCTGTCCTTTCAATGGACCATTTACAAATTTAAAGTGATGTAAATTCTCTTAAACGAATTAACGTAACTATCAGGTATTATAAAGACTTTGTTTTGTATTACATGGAAATTTAACAGCTGATAATTATTTCTTAGCAATTCAAGTGGACAACAATTTTACTATGATTGATTTAATCTCCTTTGGAAAATAGTATATATATATATATATATCTGTCCCAAAATTACCAACTAAAAATCTCTCCTTTTTAGGTTGGAATTGTCGAAGAAGAAGAGACAGATGGCCGTGGCGAGCCGCCATTCGAATCCAATTTCGCTCGTTCTACTGTGTTCAATTCTCATCTCTTTGGTTACTTCACATGAGTTCCTTACGGATGGGACGGTGATCGAACTGGACGAGTCCAGTTTTGACTCTGCTATTGCTACCTTCGATCGAATCCTTGTAGATTTCTACGCACCTTGGTGCGGTCATTGCAAGCGCCTCTCTCCCGAGGTATGACAGCAAAATATATCTCTTTGCGGTTTCATTTTGTGTCATACGCTTCATGCTTCATGGCGGGTTCAATTTTTGATGTGAACTTGATCTATCTTGCATGTACTGTTTTGAATCTTTTTTTGCATGAGAGTTATTTCTATGAGAACATTAACATGTATGCTAACTTTGATGCAGTTAGATTCGGCTGCTCCAGTGTTAGCTGTGCTGAAAGAACCAGTTGTCATAGCCAAGCTAAATGCAGACAAGTACAGAAAACTTGCATCAAAATATGAAATTGAGTATGCATTTTTCATGCTTCTCTCTCGCTCATTTTTTTAAGAAAAAACTGTATGCAAGGGTACTAACTGCTAATCAAAGACTTTCCTAAAGCTGGGACAAGCTCAGCTTGAACAAATTGCATCGTCAGTTGATTCACACCAAATTAAGTTTTGCAGTCTTGAATGGCCAGTACTTATTGTTCCTGGTTCTGTTTAACTGTTACTGGCAAGGTATTACCGTATTAGTATGCACTGTCCAGACCGACTTAGCAATTTGACCAAATTTGAATGCTACTGATGCAGAAATTCCATAGTTAAAATTCATTGTAAACCTGGTGCAGTGGATTTCCGACGTTGAAGCTTTTTCTCCATGGTGTACCTGTCGATTACACTGGACCCAGGAAAGCTGAGCTGCTCACAAATCACATAAAAAAGATTGCTTCGCCAAATGTCACTCTTTTAGAATCTGATGCCTCAATAAAAGACTTCGTAAAAGGGGCTGGATCAGATTTGCCTCTCTTTATTGGGTTCGGGTTGGAGGAAATTGCTCTGGCAAAACTAGGGGGACAATACAAGAAGACGGCATGGTTTGGTATTGCAAAGGATTTCTCAGAAAAAACAATGGTTCAGTATGATTTTGACAAGTTCCCAGCATTGGTTTCACTTTATCCCAAATATAATGAGCGAAACGTGTTTTACGGGCCTTTTAAAGGTACGCGATGCTATTTCAGAATTTATCATATATTGTGTTTTTACTGGCAATTAACAGTCACCTATTTGGTTTACTACAACCAAGCCTGTAATCCTGAGTGCATATGGTTACTGAAACCACTAACAGTCCTGGCCAGCATTATACTCATTCTTTATGGAATAACTTGTCCCCTTGTTATGAAATTCAGAGGCTTTTTTGGAAGATTTCATCAAGCAAAATCTCCTTCCTCTCACTGTACCTATTCGATATGAGACACTCAAGCTGTTGAGAGATGACAAGAGGAAGATCATTTTAGTAATTGTGGAGGACGAAACGGAGGATAAATCTATAAATTTGGTCAAAATCCTGAGGTCAGCAGCAACTGCAAATCGTGATTTTGTTTTTGGTTTCATTGGGGTGAACCAGTGGGCCGACTTCGCTGAAACATTCGATGCTGCTAAAGGGTCAGATTTACCAAAGATGCTTGTGTGGGATGGGAATGAAGAGTATTATTTAGTAAGTCTCTGATCAATCTCTCCATTGTTCAGTTTGTACCATTGCTGTACTATTTATCACAGTAACTATTGAACTAACAAAAAAATACTCATTTTTAAAGGTGGAAGGATTGGAACGCTTAGAAGAGGAAGACCAAGCATCCCAAGTCAGCCGATTTCTCGAGGGGTATAGAGAAGGAAAAACAATTAAGATGACAGCTAAAGGCCCCGCAGATTCTATGAAGTTGGTTATCGGCGTTGCGTTGGTGTTGGTTATACTTGTCATAGTTTCAGTGGTAGTTGCTATCATTTACTTGGCTGGAGAAACTGGAGATGGCACTCAGATCAGACATGCTCGGCCCGAGAACGAATCAGGGTATAAGCCCATTTCAGATAGCAGTGAAGGAACTGAGGAAGGTTATCGAGGAGGAGATAAAGAGGATTGATAGCAGCCTGCATGGCTGCAATATTACTTGCTCTTGGTCTCTTAGGGAATGAATAGCCTTTTATTTTCTTGTTTATTTTCAGTTCTCTTCTTCTTCTTCTTTTTTTATTTATTTTTATAGTTAAGAGCTTTATTTTTTTCTAAAAAAACAAAATTGTGGAATTTTGTTCCACGGTTCACTTTCTGGATAGACAATGGGTGTAATGTTCGACTTTGATACTTGCAGGACGAGGGGACTACGTCTTTAAAATCTGTATTTAATGGCAAAAGGCCTGTTTGATGTTGTGTTGAATAACCTAAGCATTTGAGCACCTATATAACTATATTGGACTGTAAATTAATACACCAGTCAAGTCTTCAAACAATCCATCAGGCGGGAATCAGGGGACGACACGGTCCAAAATTTATATATTTATGACTATTTATTTATTAAAGATCTGATAGGCAGTAATCAGTTCTTTACGTAGGTAGATTTATATTACCATAATTTATGAGCATAATCCCAATCATAGAACAAAGCAAAACTTACAAATCCAATCCACACAAGTAATTTACTGCTGAAGCCTTTCATTGCTATTTAGTATGAACATAACAGTAACACAGTAAATCAATTCTGAGGCCAAATTCAAGACTGAAAACTAAGAAAGAAAGCTAGCTACCAGAGGCTCTTAATTTATTCCTTGATTGTTACATGAATGTTGACAGTCGTAATTAACATCTCCTAATACCAACTCATGTCTCATCTCCATGTGTATAAGTTAAACTTCAACACAAGATGTTACAACATATGCTAAACGAGACTATAATCAGACCTCTATACATGAGAAGAATTCTGATATAAATAATAAATGGGAACTCTTCTTCACCTCATGCTTCATTTGAGCATTGCTGCCCAAAAAGATTCTCAACAGCGTTAAAACTGAAACCTAATCCATCATCTGCTGCTCGAAGAAAGTGCTTTCTGAAGTTGCAGAACTTGTTGCTGCTCCTCTATTGGCAATGAGCTCAACTGCTCAGGCGTCAAACTTAGTACTTGCTGCAATAGAGCTGATTGCGCCTCAGGTGTCAACTGGAATATCATGAAAATTAGAAAATAATATAAAAATTCCTTCATGACTCTAGGTACATTTTGATTGAAATTAATGGAAAATTGTATATTTAAAAGAAAAAAAATCTCTTTGGTACATAATTATTTAGCGAGTCAGTCCAAGAATAATCCTGATTTAAAGTAATCATGTACAGTTTGGTTAGAACACATATCTTTACTGGTTAAGAATTAACAAAGTTTCATTTCCCCTTTATTCATTCAAATTGGATCAAACACTGATGCATCCAAACAAAAATCAAACCAAAGACAAACGAAAGAAAACAAAATGAACATAAAAAACAAACCTGTTGAGTCAGCTTTCCTGTCTGCATAGTAGTAGAATTGGACATCTGACTAGCTGCTTGGGGCAATGGAGTGTTGACAGCTGAGACACCATTTGTATTCTTTGTGGCATCCAATCTCCTGATTTTTGAAGGACGGGTCAGGTCTGACCATGGCTTCATTTCGTTTTGTACCGTCTCAGCTCTAGCAGTGAGCTGTTGCCCAGTAGGCAGGACAATCTGTTGTGTCAACATTCAGACCATTTTAAGTATTTTTATAATATTCAAATCTTTCATAGAAAATAATAACACACATATGAACATTATTGGTCAACATCAAGGATTACCATTGTTCAGTACTGGTATGGTAATGCCTGGTTATCATGTAATGAGAATCAGGACATTTACCAGCTAATGTGGCAATCATTGATTACAACCTTGTCTGAACCTAACATAATCTACCTGAGATGCAGGTTGCGCCATCTGTTTTTGTGGCATGGATATGCTTGGTGCAGGTGGTGCTGGTTGATGGGCCATGTTAGCAAGTCCAAATGGTGGCCTCGAGGTCTGTTGCAAGACGGTGGACTGGAGTTGCGGCACCAAACCACCTGATGCAGCTAAATTAGCATGTGTCTGTACCGGCTGGAGCATGGAAGGCCCTCCCAGTGTTGTAATCGGTACTTGCTGGTGCGGTACAGGTACTTGTACCACAGGTATAGGATTTGGCATGACTAAAATAGGGTTTCCTGGTGGGGGTCTGGGTTGCATTGGGATTGCTGACACTGGCTGTTGATGCATCTGATTTGCGAGGTGAGATGGATGTCGTTGGTTACTTGCCATCTGCATCTGAAATTAAGAAAAATTAAGTATTAAAAATACATTATGCACAGCTTATTATACTTATTACTATTCATAAATGGAAATTAGGGTTACCATCTGCGGTGTCGCCAATCCGAGCATTATCTCAGCCTGTTCATAATAAAAGAAGCAAAATTTTAAATTATCCTCGTATTTGACAAAATATTGGAACTCTGTCTCAGCGCTGTACACACTTTAATTATATATTACCACCTATTTTGAATAATCAAAGCTAATTAGACTTAGTTTTGACACAGTACTGGTTCCTAATGCACCATGTACCTGCTGGCTAGGTTTGTTTCACTTGATGTTGCTGGATTCTTTCAAATCATTCAAACAAAAAAGAAAACCAAATAAATAAGATGTAAATGGGTCGGCAACCAAGTAAGGGCTTTACATTTTCGATTGAATCAAAAAAAGAAACACGAACCTGAAATAGTGCTCTCGACAAATTTGGATTCCGTTGAAGGAACTGTCTTACTATTTGGTTGTTTTGAGCAGCTAATAGCTATTTAGTAAAAAATAAAGTAAAATGAGTACCCAAAGTCTAACATTTATTGTCCTTACAAAAATTAATAAGCATGCACAACCCTATAAATGGCACTATTAAAGTTTTACTAACCTTATATTCTGATAAAATCCCCAAAAGCTGGTGCCTAGACATCCGAGCAAGATAATTAGTTATTTGGTCAGGTCCCTGTTGGTTCGCCAACCCATTCTGTGTTCCTCCAAGAGCACCCGCCAGGGCAGACATTGCAGATAAAGTGGCAGATAGGCCAAGCGGTTGACTGGCTGCCAGATCGACTGAAATTGGAGGGCACAATACGATATGTATCAGACACAGACAGAGAAGTCGATAAGATTCTATGTAAAAATCAATATATGGTATTAGATTCAGTCAGTTTTTGTACCAAAATCAGCCGCCTCAACAATTTAGGGTTAAAACAAAATATTTTCTTTTAGGTCCCACACTTTATGCATAATGTTGTATAAAGAACCTTTCTTTTCCTTTGGGTCCACTCACTTTAAGGTTAGGGTATTAGTGAAGGGAAGCACTGTACTTCATTTTAAGTACAATAAATTTTAGGTTCCAGAGAACATTTCCTTACCTGGTATGGTCCCAGAGGGATGCTGAGCTGTCCCTAAATTTGGTCCCACCCCGGGTCCACCTCGACCCTGCAAGTAAATACCATATGCTTGTTTATAAAGAGAATTAAAAGTTATAACAGTAAAAGGAATCCACAATAACATATCAACAAGGTATAATACGGAAAAAGAACTGCATGAATCATACAATCTCCATTAGTATCAATTTGCTATACTTTGGAATTATCAACTATGGGTGGCCCAAGTCAATGCACACTTCAAATATTTCTACAACTTGCACCCACAAACACAATCAGATTTTTCTACCTGATCTCTGTTTCTGTCAGCATTTTTTCCGTTTTCAGCAAAATCAACACGTAACTGACGGCCATTAATCTCATACCCTTGAAGGTTACGGCGAGCGCTAAGTGCAGTCTCCTCGTCCTTATATTCGCAGAAGCCATATCCTTTTGGCTTGCCACTCTCTTTATCAAGGACTAATCTGCACCAAAAAAATTGTTTCTTTGTAAGGGGCAATTTCATAGTCTTTTGCTTAATGATCTTCAACTTTTAAAACTTGCTCGCAAGATTTTCATTTAATTTTATGTCACCAGTCCAGTTAAAATTGTGACAGCAGACTGAAGCAAGAGTACAGCTTAAAAAAAAAAAAAAGATACTGCGTAGATAGACAGCGAAATAAAAGCACAGAAGATACTGGATAGATAAACAGCGAAATAAAAAAGAACAGAAGATGGGAAATTTCTTCATTTTTGTAGAACCTGAAAGTAATCAACAGATTTTGCACAAAATTAAAGTACTTGATGTAAGAATATTTATTAATAATTTAGATCAACTAAACAGCAAGCATTACAGATGTAAGAATATTAATTGCAATCATACAGACACATAACATGAAAATTTTTTTTGCTAATTTAATTGAATAAGATTGATTGTTGCAAACATTTTGGGTGTTCAACTTGCAGTTTGGTGCAACAAGCTATTAGAGTTTTTTTTTTTTTAATTTTTTTTTATTTAGGGTTACTGGTAAAAATTCCACTAAGAAATATATTGATACTAAAAAAATATGTACATTGTCGTTACATCAACCAATTGGTCTCTGTATTACATCTTTTTAAATAGTAAAAAGAACAGCCAAATATTAGAGCTTGTTTTGATAACAGGTTAAGTCCTAGTTATTGAACTGTTTGGGGGTTGGGGGGGAGGTGAGGTGAGGTGTTGGGGCTTTCCCCATGTTAATCTCCTTTTCTCTTTTTTAATTTCCACAATTGAAATGCTAGAAGTATGGAAATTGAAACCTATGTCGGCTTATGATTCAGATCCATTCATTCATTAAAGTACAGACTATATAAACTAGAAACAGAACACCAAAAATTTCGATAGATGTAATATTAAGGTTCGGAATCCACATACCAATAATAACCTGACCAGTACATGTTGGGTAAAAAAAACAAAAAAAAAATGCAAAAGTTAGGGCGGTTTCACATTTTTGCATATGCTTCTTTGGATTTGCAAAAGATCCTGAGCAAAGAAAAAAAAAAAAGCAAAATAAAAGACACGTAACAGATTAAACGCACAGATATTCCATTGGACAAGCGTAATCAATATTCCATTGGACAAGCATAATCACTAATAAAATTTACTCAATTACAATATGCGCACATCTCATCTGTCGTCAAGCAAAGAAAAGGGCAAAACAAGAATAAACAATGTAAATTTCGTATGATTGTACTTCGAATTCTGTAATTTCTCTTTATTTACCTGAAAGACACAACCGGGCCAACCTCCTCGCAAATCTGGATTAGCTGCTCCTCCGTCGCGTCGTACGGTATGTTCCCAACTGCCACGCGCAATACAATGAATAATTAGGTTTGATTGCGGCGAAACTAAATTAAAAATTGACGAGCAAAAAAAATAAATCAACATTCTCACCGAATACGCAGCGATTTTGATTCTGAGGAGCGGTCGAAGTCATAGCTGCTTACTCTAGTTGCGATTCGAGAGGGGATGTCGCGAGTCGAATGAAGAGAGGGATGAAGTGTGGGGGGATATAACCTATGTCTATTTATGGAGGAGTGCGTATCTTCCGAGATATCTCATATTTTGCGTGACCGACGTGTCCGGTGCCTATTCGGGGATAACACAGGGACCAGTATTATTGTGCTTTGAGATTCGTGTAGAACGCATTTGAACGTTTCAGATTTTCCAAAATGTCACGCAAAATATTAGATATCTCAGAGGGCTAAAATTTAATTTTAGAATTTTTAGAATTCAGATAATCAGATTCAGTGAAGCTAAATTTGCTCTGTTAAAATCTTTACCTCTCTGCCGACATCATGACATTATTTTTGGAAATATGTTCAATAAATGGTAATACAGTTACAGAAAATAACGGATTCATCCTGGCCAGATAAAACGGGAAAGGGGGGTCGTGCTAATTTTGGGTATAGTTTCAAAACGATGAATCGTTTTGCCCCTGCTAATTTTGGATATATTCTCGAAACGATGTCTTAGATTTTTTTTTTTTTATGCTATGAATAAAAAAATTCGGAATATAGTGTATCAAGAGTGATACATGTACAACGCATAAAATAGCTTAATGCATTTTAAGGAAAAAATAAAAGAAAATGTACAGCACAGAAAATGAGACCAGGTTAGACCGAATTAGCATGTAAGTATGTAATCCAGCAAGCAATAATGTTGAATCAATTGAAACTCAGATAAGTCAGAAACTTAAAAAGAAATTACATTAAATTTATTTAAAAAATCAATCTTTAATCATAAACTGTTATATCCCGAAATTTTAAAACGGATTTAATTTGCTAAATTAAAAAGACTACGCTCAAATTTAAATTTTTAGTTAATTAAACAACCTTTCAGATTTTGTCTAATTAACTTTAAAATGAAACTAAAATTTCGAGATATAATCGAACTATGAATTTAATGTGTACTAAATTAAGAATTTGAATCAAAAATATATAATTCTATAAATTAATGGTAATTATTCGGGTAGTTCATGAATTTAAAAATTAGTTACAAGTCCTGTTGAACCATTTAGAAAAGATATTAAAATTTGATTTGTATTAATAAATAAATGAATTGAGTTCTAAAATTGAAAATATTAATAGTCAAATTAATCGTACGAATTAAATTATAAAATTTTACGAAACCTCAATTTGAATTCTAAATTTAAGGGGATAATTTTGAATGAATTGCTAAATCTATATTTTAAAAGATAAATTATTATGGGTAATACGATTAAAATTAATTAGTTATAATGAGAATTTTAATTTAGAAATTTACGCGGATCATTCGCAATTTAAAATTTAAAATTTTAATTACAAGTCTAATTGATTGTTGCTAACAAATATTTCAATCAAATATATATACATATCAAATTAATTGGGTTCTAAATTAGAACAATAAAAACTCGAAGAATTCGTGACAAATTTCCAATCAATTTCGTTGAAATCCATTTGATTTATCCATTCTTGGAGCCATTAGAACATCCATTTAATTCCTGAATTTATTTCAAACCACCGGATCCCATCCAACACGAATCTTAAAGCAGACCCATTTAATAAAACCATCTCTCTTTCTCTCTCTCTCTTCCCTCTTCACTCTGCCACTGGGCCCCCCTCACTCTGCTTTCTTCTTACGCCAACCCCCATCCTCTCCTCTCCTCTCCTCTCCCGTGCACGCAAGGCAGGGGGCTCCGCCCCTCCCCTCTCTTCCGCCGCTGCAGCGGCCAGTCCATCAACTGCCGCCACACTGCAGCGAGAATGTCTCTCAACTACAGGTAGTGATCGAATTTAATCGAATCACTCGAAGATAGGAACAAATTTGATGGAAATTGAGAATACGAAAGAATAGAGCTTGAATAGAAAGGAAGGGAAATTCTTGTTATTATTGATATCTCATGATAAATTGGGTTCACAGCTACAAGCCCTTTATATAGGCGATGAAATCTCAAAAAGAATCATTACAAAAGATCAACTATATCTCTCAAACAATTCTATGCTTAACACGTCAGCTTCCGTCTCATCTGAAAAGCATGAGCTATTAGATCTCTTCTTCAGTTTTGCCTCTTTTCTGACATTGCGGGACCCTCCTTTCATTGACTGCACTCTTCAACAGCTCCTTTGTTAATTCAAAACACTGGGACCCAGTTGCAGCTACTAACCCTTTTAATTTATGCTACCCTTCACTCTTGACCGTCCTACCCTCCATCTCTTCTCCTTCTCTTCGTTCCTTCCCATCTGTCACCCTTAATTCACTTTCATTTCGCTGCACACACCCTCTCCTCTCTCTCTCTGTTCGTGAGACCCCACCAGCACCCCGTCCCCTCTCTCTTTTTCACATTTTGCCTCTGATTCCTTGAGAATCCGAAAACCCTATAATTTGGGGGTTTTCTTTGTTGCTTGCGGGTGCTAATCCGGTGTCTCTTGGTGCTAATTTGGTGTATGGAGACGCTGAATCTGTGGTGGTTGATTCAATCTTGACGGCCGTGAAGCGAGGCGCAACCCCGGGACTCGGCCGTTTTTCTCGAGTGCCTTGTCGTTTTGTTAACTCCTCTTTCGGATAAATCATGTTCTCTCATTTTTCTTGTGTGATTTTGCCTTGTGCCTTGTGATGGCCATGGAGCCGAGCTCCCTCTTAAATTGTTAATTTTCAAAAGGGTCGATTATTTTGATGAAGGGGCTGACCCCCCCCCCCCCCTCTCTCTCTTTCTCTGACCTGTTCTTGTGAAATTCTTTGTTGAAGTAATTAGGACCTAAAATTGAGTCGGGTTCGGGTTGTTGAGTGTCCTGACTCGTCTGATCGATGAACTTGTTGTATTGATTTTCTGGTGCACGAGTCACGTATTAAATTTTCTTGCGATCGCATGTGAAGAAACCCTGAATTGTGTAAATAAATTAAGCACAAGGGCCTCTATGCAAATCTGAAAATTTTGAGTTATAATTAGTCCTAATAAATTGGTAGTTACGGCTGTCACTATATTTTGGGTTGAGCTTGTTGAGTTTGGCTATGATTTTGAATGAATAAATATGATACTTGAGTTAAAACTAAAATATAACTAAACAAGGCTAAAACTTTTGATTAGGACTTCTAATTCGAATTGAATTGTGCAAGCCCATCACAGAAAGTATGTTATAGGAATCTCGTTAAAGTGAATATAGACCTTTTATTTTGGGTCTGAGATTTAATTGAAATAAATTATCTATTTATACATAATTTAGGTCTTAAATGTAGACTTGATTAAATTTTTGAATAACTTATTAATTGAGCATGGCATAAAAGAAATAAAATGTGTAATTACTATTAAAAATAATTTGTATATCTAACTTATTATGATTTTAATATAAATGATCTTATGTACTTATTTAGCATGTGTTAGTGTACAAATCCATAGACACTATTCAAGTAGATGATATATTATATGAGTAAGACTTGGGTGTAATGGATAGCATAGAGGGTAGAGTTTGGACAATACCTGTCGGGGTATACTCGAATCGGTCCGCCCGTGCCCGCTGCCCGGGGTACCCGTGCCCGTGCCCGGGTATGCACGGGTATTACGGGTACACGGGTATGGGTATAAGAAGGGCCGGATCTAGTTTTTCGGGCAAAAATCCGTTGATACCCGGACTGAATTGTACTCGTGCCCGCCATACCCGTGCCCTTCGTGCCCGTGTACCTGTGCCCGTCTACCCGTGTACCTTTTTTTTATAATTCAAAATTCAAATAAAATTTCCCCCCACTAATGAAGATCCATATTCAAATGTTTGCATATTCAGATATTTAGATATATAATAGATAATTTGCGTATACGATACGGTTTTAGTTTTGAAAGCAAATATCCATACATATAATTATTTGTATATGTATTCAAAAACTAAAATATTTGTCCATATGGATATAAATATGAATACAAATAATTATATGTATCCTTCTTCGTATTTTTTTTATTTTTCAGATATATATTTGTGCATATATACATAATATTTGTATCCATGTCTTTTGATTAAAAAATATGATTATATTATTGATTATTTTTTTAACAAGATATATATTTTGTAATGATATAACAAGTTTAACATTACAACAATATTTTGTTCACCAAAATGATAAAATATCTAAACTATATCCGTATTTTATGTTATTTTTATTTTTTAATAAAATAATAATTTATTGGATAGTATGTTAGTTTTACAAATTAAAATTAGGTATTTGAAATATATATGTAACTATGTTTGTATCAGTTTAATATACTGATACATATCCGATAAATAATAAAAATACAGATATAATTTTATCATTGTCTAATTCGTATCCGATCATTTTGCTGCAACTTTGTCTTCTGCGGATTAAATTGTTCATTTTGTGTTGCCGATTATAACCCCCCTTTTACAATTATTGAAAATCACCTGATCCTGGTTGGATAGTGCAGAATTATTTCCCATGTTTTTTTCATATTTTGCTGGGACTTTTTAAAGACAAAAAAAATTGTGTGAATTTCTATTATTTCTTTAAAGAAATAATAGAAGTCATATTTATATTCATATATATTCCAAAAGGTACATCTTGCTAATTACATAGTTTGTTATATGAAGAGAATGCTGCAATAAAACTTTTAGAGAAAAAAATTACAATATGCTACAACTTGCTGAACAAGTGGAAACACAATGGAGATATAATTTATTATTTATTATTTTGTTTTTATAAAGTTAAATAAGTTAAAAAATTAACATTCAAATTTTTATCTATATCAATGTATTTTTGTCAGCTCTTGAGACCAATCAAAACAAAGTTGAAATATCATTATTTTTTGTATGTGTATAGAGAAAATAATAAAAAAATCAAATATAATGGTTTTATTTTAATATTTTAGCTGTATATTTTAAATTATTAATGTTTTAAAATAGAGGCATAATTGAAACACACAAAATGGAGATATTGTACTCTATTCATAAAAAAATAATGGATTTTTTTAAAATTTTTATATTGTTCATTTCTTCTTATAAATATTGGTTGTACACTAGTAATTTAGTTGTTTAAAATTTCCCATTGCATTTGTCAGAAATTTAAGAAAAATCTCATCTACCACATTATATTTTCAACTATTTTTTATATTAATTTTTGTAGTTCCCCGTCTATATGGAATTGTCTTGAAAATAAGTGTCTGCACCTATTTAAATTGTCTTATCTTTATATTTTATGTTTCAGTTATTTCTATCTAAATTTTCTTGTTCCACCTTGTGTAAAATTGTCTTCTCTTTTATTTAGAATCAAAAGTGGTGTTTGGTTGTTTAGAATCAATAGATTTGTACTTAGCCGAATAAATATACAAAATTTTCGCACAAATATACAAAATTTTCGCACAAATAATTTTTATATATAAGTTACAAATTTTATTTATTTATATACACTATTTGATATTGAACTATTCAGATTTAAAAAGTCAAATTATAAACACGTAATAATATTCGTACAACACCGTAAAAAAACAGAAAAAAACATGAAAAAATAGAAAAAAAAACGGACCGGACCGGACCGCCCTGCCCCCTGCGGGTACCACGGGCACGGGTATAAGACGGGCAGGGCAGGGTTTTTGAAAAAAAAAAACCGTGATGCCCGGCCCGTGGTACCCGTATACCCACCTTGCCTGTGCCCGTCCCCGGGTATGCCCGGCCCGCCCGTGCCCTGCCCGTGATCCAAACACTAATAGAGGGCTACGGTGCTACGGCTCAATATTCGAGTTTTCAAAATCCTAACAGTCAATCCGAACTGTTCATTTTGTTCTCCATATTAATATGTGTTTGGAAACCAAATTTTACATTTTTCGGAAATTTTTTACTATTTTTTAAGCTAGGTAGAAAATCAAATATCTAAATGGCGCAGAATTTTTTAGATAAAGTGATTTTCTAGCTAGCTAAAAAAATAGCAAAAAATTTCGAAAAAATGTAAAATTTGGTCTCCAAACACATATTAATATGGAGAACAAGATGAACGGTTTGGATCGACCGTTAGGATTTTGAAAACTCGAATATTGAGCCGTAGCATCATAGTCCTCTATGCTATCCATAGCACCCAAGCCTTACTCGTATTATATATAACCACATTGATGAACTATATCGTTAATAAATAAATCATGACTTTTGTGCAGTCAAAATTATAAGGATGTAATATATTATTATAAAATATTTATTAAGTATGTAGTTAAAATAATGATTGAGACATTAAAACTTAAGTGTCAGTTAGCATGTCACTAAAACATTCAATATAAATATACATTTGTTATAACCTATAATAACGAGATTGTCTTGAGTAAAATATAACCAATTAGAACAAAGTAATTAATTAATAAATATAGGAACTTATGGTACCGGTATCAGTTGTCAGTTGTATATACCCTGATAGCTTCTGTCGGGTTTTCAAAAAAAAAAAAAAAAATATAGGAACTTGAGTGTAAGTGATAAAATGCAAAACATTTATTTTGGATTTAGACTCAGAAACGACGAATAAATGATAAATTAAACTAGTTATAAAATAACGAATCATGCGACTTAGAAATAATTAATTGGAAACACGTAAATTAGATTAGGTTTTCGCTTTTAAAATTTTAATAATAGCATTACGCATTTAAAATATAAAATAACTATATACAATAAGCTAAATACAAAATTAGTAATAATTGCACAAATATATATTTTATGGAAATAATGGGATTAGGAATTTTAAACTATGGATTAGCTTTCGAAATCGAATTTCAATCGAATAAATTACTTTAAAAATAAATCAAAGTAGATAGATGAATAAGATACATTAACTAAACAGAACACGTTTAAAGTCACTGTAACTCACGAGATATTACTTTGCGAATGTTTCGACAGTAGAATTTTTACAAATAATTTATCTTCAAATTAAAAGATCATGGTACGGAGGTCGCATTGATGTCATAAAGCATTTTGCACACAATCTAAATCCAGCACCATTTTTCCGCAGCGTGCTCTCGCAAACCTTCACGCTTATTTCCGACTTTAAACCTATTTGAAGCTTTTGAGGAGCAAAGCAATTGCTTGGGCTGTGGATTTTAACGACACAATTTTGACTAAGGTAAAGAAAAATATATTTTAGAATGTACTGCCGTTGCTCTGCGTGAAATAGAAGATGCATTGTTAAAATCTGCACCCTTTAATTGCGTACTTTTAGCAGTCGGAAGTCTTTAGAAAAAAAAAGGGTTAAATTTGTGCTGGGAAGAAATTATCAATTTCATAATCTGATTTTTTTTTTCTTCATGTTGCAATAAAAGGGCATTATTGTCTATTAAATTTGTAATCAACTCTTGATACTAATTTAATTGAGATTAAATCATTTCTGGAGATATATGAAAGACAATGAGGTATTTAGATATAAGTATCTAATTTGGATATTTGAACGAAGAAATATCCAAATAAAAACAGTGAAATTTTAATGGATATACATTTAATTTTTTCAATTCTTTTTGTACATTATATTATCGGTAAGTGTTGTTGAAATTGTTTTAACCAAAAATTTAAAATTAGAGTTTTATCGTTCATCATTTGTTTATAATAGATATCGATATATCAATTATAGTTTAAACTAAAATTAACTTCGCTTTTAACTAATTAACGACAGTTAAAATTAGACTCTCAAAATTCTCAAAATATGAATGACCAAAATATTATTGAATTGTGTCTAATTCAACAGATCCCCTCCTAGTTTCAGAAAATAAATATTAGTAATCTTATTTTCTATTTTAAGCAATGTTGTCAAGAATATAAATTGATGTATTAGAAAAATAAACCTACATTAAAATTACTTATCTAATATTATCTGAATTCTTAATAACATCGTTATAGCATTTTTGGACCATAAAAACTACGGCGCTATAGCATGCTATAGCGGTGCAATATGACCATAATATCGTTTTTTTAGCCATTTCGCTGTGACGCGATAAATATTATTTAAATTTTTAAATATTATACATATCTTTAATAAGATAAAAATGCAAGAACGACTATACAACTTTTTTGTCACTACGTGGAGTAAAATATTAACAGTGCGCAGTTTTAGTTTTAACTTCATACAAAATACAAGTTTGTTCATGCTCACTGCGTTGCTCGCTTCTTTCTATTTATTGACCAGATTTCCGTCAATTTAATCTGTCCACGTAGATTATCTCTTAAGATCCACCAATCTAGACCGTCCACCGCTCAATCCGCATCATCACCATGTCAAAGTCCACGGATCCAACGTTCCAGATCTCTGTCTCGGTAAAATACTATAACAAAATCCCAACTCAACAAATTTTCAAAAATTTAGTGCATAGACTAGTTCTATGACAATGACCGCATCAACTATCGCCTGTGCGAAGCCAGGGAACCCTAGTTTCAAACGATATGGGACCCACGATTCAGTGATATTGTTGTTCCAGCAACGAGGAATAGGCCCGGTTCAATGTGTAATTTCTCACAACTTTTTCCATTTTCCATTTTTCCCTCAAGATACATCTCTTCTTCATTCTTTCTCCTCTCTCTCTTTCTGAACTATTTTTCTCCGATTGCCCTCGATCTATTTCTCTTCTAATTTTAGGAGTTTGATTTCAAAATACCAACTAAATTAGAGTACTTGCACACAGTCAATATGCATCGTGGGATTTCGTTATGATCGAAGTGAGGAGACGAAAACCCTAGTTCGCTGCTTTTGAGTACTCAACTATGGCGACTTCTTCTTCCTCCGCGATCAATTCGCAACAATCACCTGGTCTAAAGACGTACTTCAAGACGCCAGAAGGAAGGTACAAGTTACAATACGAGAAAACACACCCTGCTGCCGTGCTTCACTATTCCCATGGCAAATCCGTCTCTCAGGTAATTTTTACATGAATCCAATTGTCTTTTCGATTCAAAGTTATTTTCAAAGGAATATTTCTCGAAATAATATAGTTCTGAGATCCAACTTTCAGTCCGGTAGCATCCCAATTGGCAAAACCCATGTTTGGTGATAAGTTGCAGATAATTTGGGTTTTTTGGCATTAGTCTCCCAGTGTAAAACATCGGATCTTTTCTAGGTTTAAAGTTTGAAGTGTTGGTGTTTTGGATTTAGTTGGTGTGAGATTCTTCCTTGTACACTATAGCATTCTAAGTCCTGAAATATTCTGAATCCAGTGGAAAGGTTATGCTTCTATCACCCGACCAGTCTGGAAAATTTACAACAGATTTAACCTACTCTTGAAAATTCCAGTTTTTACGTTATCTCTGTGAAATATTGTAAATCAGAGGCAAAGTTATGCTGCTATCACCAGACCAGTCCACATGTTAGGCCAAAATTTACAACATATTTAATCTGCTCTGGGAAGTTCCATTTTTTCACATCATCTCTTCTTCCAGTTGACTGTAGCCTACCTAAAGGAGAAACCTGCAAGCCAAAATTCAGCAGTTCCATCTGTACCAAGCTCAAGTAGTAGTGTAAGATCAGCAGCAGCTAGACTTCTTGGTGCAGGAAATGGGTCCCGTGCATTAAGCTTCGTTGGTGGTAACGGTGTCAGCCGGGCCGGGCCTGGCAGTAACAGACTCAGTGGGACTCTTGGAACGTCTACTAGTTCCTCGAGCGGTCCCCAGTCAGCAAATAATTATGATGGCAAAGGGGCTTATATTGTTTTTAATACTGCCGATACACTATTCATTAGCGATCTCAATTCACAAGAGAAGGTTATGTATCTTCTTTTTCTGTTTTAACTTCTCGTCATGGATGGTTGCGTAACTAATGTTTCTTTTGGCAATTGGGTGAAATATGTACTTGATGGTTGAAGTCTATTTCTCATTATTTGTTCAGAATTGCTTACTTTCAGTTTCACTGGAACCTTGCTTTAGTTTGGTAAAGTTGGTTTAGTGATTAATATTTTTTTGTTCTGTTGTTATTCCAATTGCCAGAGTTCTAACTGAGCAGAGAACTGGGACCTTGCATTACCATTTGTACTTTCACTGGGATACCAATTTATGTGGTGGGGATGAGGGGTAGTATTTTGTTCCCTACATTGAACTCCCTCACTAGCTATTTGAATTTAACAATAACTACTGTTCTAGATAAAGGAAAATATGTCTTTCCTATCAGAGTAATAGTTCAAGTCATGCAAAGTTTCAAATAAAACTTGGACTAAGCAATTCTTCCTGGAACCATGAGTTAAATGTGTATTCATCTTTCATTGATTTTGTTTGATATGAATTCAGGACCCGATAAAATCTATCCACTTCAACAACTCAAACCCGGTTTGCCATGCGTTTGAACCAGATGCTAAAGATGGGCATGATTTGCTTATTGGGCTTCAATCAGGAGATGGTAATCTGAATCATCTTTAATTATTATACAGAACAACAATATGCCTTAACATACCACTATACTGTCATTGATTCAGTTTTTGTAGTTGTATGTTATATGCCAATTTGAAAAGTTGATTGTCAGCTTTTTGTTGTCAATATAAATAAATTTCTTTTTTTGGGAAATTGTAGTCTATACAGTATCATTGAGGCAACAGCTGCAAGATCCTGGAAGGAAGCTTATTGGGGCACAGCATTACAACAAGGATGGGTCAATAAATAACAGGCATGTATTTATTGTGCACTTGGATTATACAAAATTTCTTTTTTAGGTTTTGTATTACTAATTTTGCGTGAATTTGTTTATGCAGCCGATGCACGTGTCTAGCGTGGGTACCACAAACTGAAGGCACTTTTGTTGTTGCTCATGCTGATGGAAACCTATATGTTTATGAAAAGGTGAGTTTATTATTATTGACTTAATTTACCAAGTAGTTCCCATAATTGCTTATCTTGATTATTCTTATTTGTGTTAGAGTAAGGATGGAAATACAGATATCACATTTCCAGCTATAAAGGATGTGACTCAGTTCAGTGTTGCTCATGCCAAGTCGAGTAAGGTATAGTACTCCTTTAATTTGCCAGAAAACAAAACTTTAATTTTATTACAGAATTACTAAACCTTTTGTTTTCTATTTGTTGAATGTTTGTGCAGAGCAATCCAGCAGCTAGATGGCATATCTGCCAGGGTTCCATAAATGGTATTTCTTTTTCAGCTGATGGAGCTTACCTTGCAACTGTAGGCCGAGATGGTATTATCACTTATTTCATCTGGATTTATTTGTTTGTTTAATTAAATATCTTAAATTTAAACTGGTCATGCATGTGTAGGCTATTTGAGAGTATTTGACTTTTTGAAGGAGCAACTGTTGTTTGGTGGCAAAAGTTATTATGGTGCACTATTATGTTGCACCTGGAGGTAATCTGATATACTTTAAACAAATTATTTGCTTTGGAAATGTGCTTTTATCTTTTAAGATTAAGCCTAATTGAGGAGTGCCTTGTATATGCCAGTTCTGATGGTAGGTATTTATTGACGGGAGGTGAAGATGACTTGGTGCAAGTATGGAGCGTGGAAGACCGAAAAATTGTTGCCTGGGGTGAGGGTCATAATTCATGGGTAAGTTTATTACTATTGTTTGCAAAACTGATTTGTGTATGCTTACTAAAGGTTAAAGTAAAAACTTTAGTCAATTTATATATTCCTAAGCAATGAATTTTTGTTTTCTGTTCCTCTGGGTCCATTTTTTAATTTAGAAAATTGGTTTCTAATTCAGGTCAGTGGAGTTGCTTTTGATTCATATTGGTCAGCGCCGAATTCAGACGGCAATGGTGAAAACACTGTTTATCGATTTGGTTCTGTTGGCCAGGTAAAGATTAGTAGTATAAAAAAAAAGAACGGCAAAGCAATTAAAATTGAAAAACTTTCCTCACTTACCATATGGTACATCTATGTGCTGTGTAAGGACTTTCATATTGACACATTTTAGGATACACGACTCCTTCTGTGGGACTTGGCCATGGATGAAATTGCTGTGCCACTGCGCCCCCTGGCAGGAGGGTCCCCAACCTTCAGTAGCGGGTCCCCATCGGCACATTGGGACAACATAACCCCAAATGGAACCCTTTTACCTGCTCCAAGCATGCGTAATGTCCCCAAACTCTCACCTGTTTTGGCACACCGAGTCCATGTTGAGCCCCTCTCAGGCCTGGTCTTCACAAATGAATCAGTTTTGACAATCTGCCGGGAAGGCCATATCAAAATTTGGGTCAGACCGAGCCATGCTGAGTCAAACCCAGGCCAATCAAATTCATCAGGTGAGGTTGTCATAGGAAATGCCACAGCTTCTAAGGAGAGGCTTGCTATTTCGTCCATGAAAGTTGGTACCAGTTCTGGTCTTAACACAAGCACCAGTAGTAGTTTGAGTTTCAAGCAGCAATCATCAGTTCTTTTCTCATGATTTAAAAATCTTGTGGTTATGCTTTTTTCCTCTGCTCTTCCCCTCTCTATTTTACTTTTTATAGCTGATCAAGAAGTGTTTCTTGTCTTCCTTTTTCTTCCCTTTGTGGGGAGTGGAAATGATGTTGGGTTGAAGTTAATCCCGTGCTGTAAGGATAGTTCTGATTAATTTATACAGCATCAGCATGTTTTCTTACCATGTGGCCATTTGTGTGGCAAGAGAAAATAAATTGGAATATGTTGTACAGATATATACATATGTATTCCGAGAAATACAAGAATGATGTGATTTTTAATCGATTTTTGATTTTTTATTGGAATGTACGAAATTTGTTTGGCAGATGACAGCATTTTTTTGTATGTGCTGCCCCCTTAATAGTACAAAATTCCAATTCTATTTTTATCCACTTTCAAGTAGTAGCCAAGTAATCTGTTTTAGTGATTTAAAGTTAAGCTTTAATTTGTTGCACAAATAAAAATGTTTCTGACTTGTGAGATGGAGATATTATATCTTGATCAAAATGTTATCATCTGCTAGCGAATTTTGTCCAAGAAGGCTGTATGTATTAAGATCATTCTCTTAAGAATCAACGTATAAAGCATGAACTAAACTAAGCAACAGCGATCACTCTCAAGTGAACTGAGAATGTGCCCGAAGAGAAACAATTGAAATTTTATGTACTTTCGGTTATTTTTAACTACTTGGAAATCACAAACTTGATTTTAGAAACCCGGAAGCAATTAAATCCTCGTCGAGACAGGAATATAATTATACAAGGCTGAGGGCTCCACTGCGATAAAGGCTGGTGCATGTGCACACTAACTTTGGTACAATTCAGCCCCGCTAGCCTATCATAGACTCATAGTATTAAGTACTATCAACTGACACAATTATTGCGGGAATTTATTGTTTTCTTACATTTTGTACCTAATTTGAGCGTAAACGTCAAAGCTGGACAAATAAGATGTACTACAAAAACGGCAATCTAAACATAGATAGAAAGATCAATACCGTGCCGTTACGTTTGGCAAGTACTTGTACCAGCATCTGCTAGACTGCTACATAGTAAAACTTACTACGCTCAACTTCCTTATCTAATCTAAATTTGGCTCCCATCAATTATTTAGTATATCAAAAGATTCGAGGGGGAATTGAATCTTGGGAGCAATCATCTCCAAATAAATTACAAGTACAGAGATGGATGTAAAATATATAATAAGACATATTCTGTCACCATAATATATTGAAGGTCCAAATAAATAACAATTTCTGGCTAGGCTTATTTTCATTAGACCGCAAATCACATTTACATGGTCAAGTCTGATACAAGAAGGCTGAGGATGACCAACTGAAACAACTTTCAGTACCTATTGTTTTCATTTTGTGAAAGAAACATAAACTTTCTTGCGAACATAAAATATTTTCTCAGCTTAAATCAAACCGAATCGGTCACTAGTTGAGATGTGCTATCCGATGGAGCTCCTGAATCGGCACTCTCTTTACTCCCGCTCCTGCTTTTGAACCAATCGATCATTTCATTGAACACGAGCTCAACACTCTCGTCAGGCTCACCAACCAGCTGGTGCCACATGTCAGGATACATGCGAAGTGTCTTATCCTTGCTTGAAGCGCGCTTGTATAGATCCTCTGCACAAGCAGGTTCACAAACCCTATCGTCGCCTCCATGTGCAATCAGCAGTGGGATGGTAATCTCCTCAAACTGGCTCTGCAATTCCCGGCATACACGCAACAACTCATATGCTGTGGCAGCCCTTGCGTTGCCCACAATGCGGTTGGGATTTGCCAGAACCAACTTCTTCTTCCACTCCACCTTGTTCACAATGTTATAAGAAGTATTAAATTCTTGTATGATCTTAGGGGCGGTTAAATTCAACATACCACAACAAGAGTCGAATAAATTTAAACCCAATAAAGCCTGTATTCCATAACATAAAACACCAATTTTACCCTTGGTTCAAGTTTTTTTGAGTAATTTGGTAGGTTTCAGCTCAAATTGACCCAAACATTCCAATTAAGTTTCCTTCTAAGTATATCCTACAGCATTGTTTAGTCAATTAGTCTATATACACATGAAGTGCTAAATGGTATTTACCTTGAAAGAGAGATCCGGTATATTCCCCCGAGTCACCCCCACACGCCATGTTGGGATCAAAGTCTTAGCAATTCCAAGCAATTGCACAAGGGGCCATGGCGGCGTGAACTTGGGGCTCACCCCACACATGGCACCATTAAGCACCGCTCCATCCCAGCCCCTGTGCAACCGTGCAAACTCCGGATCCCTCGACCGGAGATGGAGCAGCAGCGCAATGGCCCCACCAAGAGATTCTGCATAGAGAAAGCAGGGCAGCGATGGTGGATACTTTGCACGAAATTCATCAAAAAATGTAACACAATCGTCGACTACTGGGTTAATGTCGGGGATGTACAGCCGGAGCCCACCAGAGAAACCATGGCCACGGTGATCGAGAGCCCCGACAGCGAACCCGGCCTTAGCAAGGTGAACGGCGGTGAGCAGGACGGTCCAGTTGGAGTCACCAGTGTATCCATGGACGACGGCGATGGTTCCGAGGAGTTGGGAGGTGGGGATGTTGGTGGGGACCCAGGTCTGAGTGAAGATGCAGATGCCCTCGGGATTGGTGAAGGAGGAGGTGGAGTGTGCAATGGAGTGGTGCGCGTAGAACTCGTCGGAGCTGAGTTTACCGAAGGGGCTGTGCTCGTCGGCCTCAGCGATTGGATGAACCATTGCTGTTCGCTGATGGGGTCTCGGTTTTGACGGGAACTGATGAGAGGAGAGAAGAGAGGGGTGGAGGTTTTGATTTGTTTGGATTGTATGAATTTAATAAATAAATTGGTTGGGAGTTGAGACTTGAGAGTTATTGGAAAATGAAAAATGAAAATCTCCTTTCATCAGTAAAAGCCCTTGTTCATAAATGGAAAATGCAATAGTTCGGTTTTCAACCGAACCGAAAATTTTCGATTTAAATGGTTGGGTTTTTCGGTTCAAAATCAATGTTCTAAATAGCGATTATAGCGGCATAGCGGGGAGACAAAAAAAAAATTATTGCAAATAGCACAGCTATAGCGGAAGCTATCACACATAGTGATTTTCTCTTTTCAAACTTTATATTCTATATTTCTACTAATTATCAACATAATCAATATTAGAGAATTGATGTAACAACTAAATGATAACTAATCTAAATCTATACCTTTTATCAATTACGTAAATAAGAAGGAAAAAAAATCTAAAAAGTAACATTATTTAATAGTTTATACTTCATAGTATTACATATTATAATAGACAAAAAGCAATTAATTTTATAAGGTAAATGAAGTCAATATACATATTTAAACATTTTATAATTATAATAATAATAATCAAAATCAGCTTTCAATTGAAACGAACGATAATAATTTTACAAATGAATACTATAAAAAGAGCAATCAAAATGAAGAATTAGTATTTGAATATTTCTCGATATAAAATGATAGAATAAATCACAAATAAAAATAAAAGCATATAGTTTGGTTTATTATACTTATCGTAGAAGACCATGTAGTATTAGAAATAAGAATAGAAGAAGTCCATATAAATTGCAAAAAAAAAACCATGTAGCATAGCGGGTCTCATATAACAGTAATAGCGGTCAGCTATTATAGCTATAGCGGTCGTAGCTGAGTTAGCGCAATTTTATCTCATAACTTAGCGTTTATGGTCCAAAAAAACTATAGCGCCGCTATAGCTAGCTATTTAGAACTGGTTCAAATAGTTCGGGTTCATCTCATTGACTCATTGTAAGCCATTTGTTATCTTATATTACTATATTAGAATAAATAAAAATGTTGACTTTGACCCATACAGAAAAAAACTGAATAATTTAGTGTTTGTGTTATGAAATGAGATTTGAAGAATTGGCTGTTATAAATTAAACTTATTTACAATATTATGAATAAAATCCACTAGTCTCATCAGGGGCACAGATTTAGAATTTTTGTGAGAGCCAAAAAAATATTAAATTGGATTTAAACTTATTAACTAATTGACTTGTAATTTTTGACGCTCTAACTTATAATTTTAATTACCAATTATAATTTAAAAAAATATTTTAATTTTAACTTTAAATTTAATTCAAATTATAAATCAAATATTCAGAAGAGAACAATTTTTTTTTTCAAAGAGAGAGAACAAAGTCAATCAAGACCGATAAATATCTACTCAAACTCAAAATTCATAGAAAAAAACTGTCTTCTGGAACTATGTGGGTCCGTCCTGAGTGTAACAGCATCACCAAAAAAAAAAAAAAAAAAACTGAAGTTCTGATTTGCACAAAGCATTCCGTATAAGGCGCTACAAGAACTCAACTGATCTATTGACAGGTACAATTCACGTGGTACCTCAGCCCAACACAGTTAGCATGAACTCAACAAACAAACTGCTAAAATAATAAAAAAAAAGACATAGGCATTTCGTGAGTAGAACCGGAATAAATTTGCTGCGATCCGAATTAGATGAAAAGTAATCTGAAATCTCTGTTTTTTCAAATCTAACTGTAATTAGATGAAAAGTAATTTGAAATCTTTGTTTTTTCAAATCTAGCTGTTTAACTTTTTTTGTGCATGCATCTCAAAACAAATCAACAGTTAGATTTGAAAAACAGAGATTTCAGGGTATTGTTCATCTAATTCGGATCGCAGCAGATTTATTCCCGAGTAGAACTTGGGTGTTTTTAAGTACATCAAACTTTTTGGTAAACTCAAGTCTAAAACTCATCAAATCGACTTTAAACGGCAAATCTGAGCCGTTGAAACCTGCCTTTCTTTTGAGTGATGCGTCTATATGTAAAAAAAAAAAAAAAAATTAAAATTAATTTTGCATAGAGTCAAGTGGTCAAAAAGTTCAAAAAATGAATGTATTAAAATTAATTTATTAACCTTCTAATTTTGACTGCTTGACTTTATACTAAATTAATTCGAATGTTTAAAATTTTCATACGTAGATGCATCACTCATAATGTAGGTGGGTTTCAACAGTTCGGATTCATCATTTGAAGCCGATTCGATAGGTTTTAGACTTGAGTTCACCAAGGAGCTCGGTGAACTTATTCCAAATATATTTGGCATTTAATTCACTGAAAGTCTTAATTCCAAAGAATTTTGACATATATGTAAGGTTTATAACAATTTTTTTTTAATATACTTTTTGATATATAGAAGCTGTTTTATAAAATGAGGAGAGTTTAAATATCTTTATTTTTTTGTGTATTTATCATACCTATATTTTTAAATTAATAATAAAAATTCTACAATTTATATGTCAAAATAAAATCATTACATGTGATCTATATTATTTTCTCTACATGCACATAGAAAATTATCATTTTTCATTTTGTATAAATAATAAGTTGAAAAATCAACTTCCATAATTTAATTCACATCAAGGAGCGTATGCAGTTTTTAAGGTTATGGGGATCAAGGAGTTATTTTCACAAAATATATGGGGTCAATTTACAGTATATATAGCATTTTTCTAAATTTTTCTCTAAAAATATATCAGAATCAGAATGGTATTGGTACCTTCTATCAATTCTGAACCAAAAGAACAAATAAAATAAAATAAAATAAAAAGGAAGAGCGCTTTAGCCATTCAGAATGGTATCTTCTACAATTGTGCGATTTTTTTTTTTTTTTTGTTTATTCAGATTTGGACTTTAGAACTCATATTAGCAGGTCTACATCAAGTCGGAGTGTCCCACATATCAGTCGGAATTCAGACGACCTTTTCGGCTATTTATGAAATGAGTTTTCAGAATGGACGAAGTAGTGTAAATCCTTCTGTATTCCAAAAAAACAATCTGTTGTGTACCATCTGTTTTAAGGTTGTAATTCTCTTTTATATATATTTATTTTGTTATTTCTATGCATAAAACTTATTCATTTTATTTTTGAAATTAATAAAGTTGGATTTCTACTTTTAACATACTAGTCAAGTGCCCGTGCGTTACAACGGGAATTGAAATATTAAAAAAAGAAACAAAAAATGATGCACGGCTTCTAAATGGGGTGAGAAACAAAATTAAAAAAGAAGAAGATGAAATGGGCTAAATCCATGTAAATTTGATGGCCTAAATCAAATGGAATTGATTGCCGCCTAAATCAAACCAAATACAAATGATTGGATCAGCCGAATTAAAATTGCTACATGAGCCGAAGTGAATAACAATGAAAGAAAGAACAAATCACGGCAACCTAGCTAGTTCTAATTAAAGGAGGTGAATTTGGACAAAATAAACTAATAGCCCATGCCAAACCAAAGCAAAGAATTGGGCTGGCCTGTGACTAACGTAGAAAACAAAATTGAAATGAAGCTCTCATTCAAACTGACGTGAGGCCCCCACGTCCCTTCAACCAACCAGCCAGCATTCAGCTCAAATCAAATATCGCTGAATTTGAATGATATGCTCCCACCTCCCAGCGACTCAAGCTCTCTCCCTTTAAACGCGGCTCATGAAAGACCACTTGCAGGACAGCCTCACGGCTCATTCTACACCATACCCACAACATCTCAAGCCTCGGGAAGAAGCGCGCACAACAACAGAGAGAAAAACGCGTCTTCTCTTGGTTCTAAATGAAACAATTTTTATGTATCTTTTCATGTGGCGAGTATGTTTTAAACTAAATTTCAATTTTTACACGGTTGATAACATGAAACAAATACATAATATCTAAATTTGTGACTAACGGCTGAGATTTTGATATACTTTTGATCAGTAGCTGAGATTTGATGTGGGTGAATAGGTGCTTGGGATCCAAATTTTTCAACGTGCTATTTAGTAGGGAGGATAAGTTTATATACATAAGCTAAAAAATAAAAATATATATACGTGCATATCATCATATCTAAATCTTTATTTTGGTATATGTGCGAAAATTGAAAGCTAAAGGATATATTAGAAGCACATGCAAGTTGATAAAAGTTTTGAGGTGTTTCGTGCATGGATATACGAGGATAGCTGTATCGTTGATCGATTCATAAGTCAAAACTATTTGAATGACATCGGTCTCTGATACATATCAAAGAGTATCTTACTGAGTGATATCAGTATCAGATATTCAGATACGTATTTAGTATGGATACAATTGCCTAAATGAATTATTAAAGTAACACAGATCATTGAAGTAGTGTTCTTTGTATCTGTTTAGTGAAGGCAAATAAATTCTGTAGCCAAAATCATTATTATCTGGACTTACGAGATGGAGTTTGAGAACAGATTGAAATAGTGAAATTTCTTATGTTTATTTTATTTCTCTTACTTATAAAAGTAGAACGAAAGTCTTAGACTCTTAGTAGACATCAACTAAAAAAAAAATCAATGTTAAGTGCATTTATGAAACTTCCGAGAATTTAACGAGTCCTTTTTCCACCATGTAGATATTTCACTAAATCCTATGAATATTGGTGGTCTGTTACTTGTCTGGAATTTTTTAACATTTTCTTAAAATTGTTATTCACCTTACTAATTAAATCTTTTTGATTTTTTTTGCCTCGTATGGAATCTATGAATGTTTTGTGATAGGCAAACTATTTGGTGAATATTGCATTAAATGATTTGCAATATTTTATGCATAATCTCTTTTAAAAAAAGATATTTTTTATGTATTATCAAATAATACTCAAAACGTATAAAATATGATAGACAAACTATCTGTATGTCCAACAAAGCACCAACAAACTTAATTCTAATTTCTTTTTTAATTGATTTGGAAATATTTTTAAGATTGCCAAACATTATATATCAAGGGCTTCCTGTGAGATGGCACTCAGCGTATCAAATAGTAAAATCCTACACGTCTCAGTTCATTGTTTTCGTATCTCGATCGGTGACCAACTCCTTATATAGGGGAACCAAAATCTGATGCTCTTCTTCCAGAACTGAACCCAAGGTAGGTAGGTAGTCCCTAGTCATAAAACAACTGCTCTAAAGAGCAACTTTCACAAATTGAGAAGAGGGTTATTAAAGTCGCATTTGGCGGGGACTACAAGTTTGATTCTGGACCCATCCAAAAACAGTCATTTTGTAGTAATTTCCCAAAAATTGGGGAGGGCGTTGTATACACTTGGTTCAGTCATTAGCTGTTTCCAACACTGTCCACGTCTATACTGGCCCCACACCGATTTTGTATACACTTGTTACCCAAAAAAGATAGCTGAACAGTGGAAACGATGGCAGGTCAACTACTCTACAAAGCGTTCTAGAGGAAATGATTATCAAGAGAAACAAAACGACCATGTTACAGGCTGAACCGTAATTATCATTCATTAATCTACCTACTCAAAACTGGTATCTTCAAATAGTTAAAATACACAAATATACAAGAGGGAACTCAGAGAATCAATGGAAGAACAATACACTCAATAAAAAAGCCATTGCCAAAAAAAAAAGATTAAAAAAACCAAAATATTGAAGAAAATAAAAGCCTCAAGAAAAAAAAGAAAGAAAAGAAAATCATTATGCTTTGACAGGCTTCTCCTTGCATAACACATGCCACTCCTGCAAAACTGCAGCCTGTAGGGCCCGGTGCTCAGCTTCTTCGGCCGTAAGTTTAAACAAAGTAGAGGGGCCCTTAGGTTTCCCATCCTCACCAATCTCTTCCTCTTTCTTCTTCTCCTCTTCCTCTTCTTTCTCCTTCTCTTCCTCCTCCTCAGGCTTCGGCTTCGGCTTGGCTGCCTTGAGAAGTGCAATTCTCTCCATTGATATTCTCAGCCTCTCGGCAGCTGCAGCCTTGACCTCATCCTCTGGCATATACTCAACCCCACCGTCAGTTATGTCATCAAGCCAGCCCTGAAATTTGGGATGTCATTGGGATCTTCACATAGCTTTTTATATTTTTCCCTTGTAGATAATTAAGGGAAAAACTGAAAATGCAATTTGTTTTATGTTTAAGAGCTACTTCAGACTGTGCATCTTGGCAAATTTATTGAAAATCAGTTCCATTAGAAAAATTCTTAATACATCTATTTATAGAGTCATCTAAATAAAATTCAATACAGGGTAGTTAAATTGTAGGTGGGCTGGGCAAGTGGGTGGGACCTGTACCATCACAAAATTTGGAAAGAATCATCAAGGTTTTTTAAGCTGGATATACAGGTACAGTCAGCTTGGGTTATCCATGAACATCTTCAATAAGTTTACCAAAAAGCATTTCCACCTATAACTTCTCATATTCTAACAGATACACGAGAATTACTTAATTTATGATGAGGTTATTAACATATTCATTAACAGATGCAGTGCATGTTTTCACAACTGTGGGGGCAGGTACAGGTGGGACCCACATAACATACCAAATATCTAGGTTAGGTGGGGTTAACTACCAATTGACATCCATACCATACCTGCAAGTCAGAGCCAATTTGGGTTGTGATGGAGGCATCAGATGCGCGCACCACAAACTTGCATATCATGGTTGTGGTCTCATCGCCAAGGTCAACATTTCGGCTCACCTCACTGGCACCAAAGATCATCAGTCCCACAAACCCGCCAAACCAAGTCTTAGCAGCATAACACAACTGCAATTACAAGGAGAAATATCACCACAACTCTCAATACATAATATTGGTATCCTGTATGATAATCTACAATCAATTTTAATTCTTTGGAAGAGAAATTTTATCCTGCAAAACTTTTCATGCCAACAGATAGCCCTGTCTCGTGATGCACCATTTAAATACAATTACCTCTTCATCTAATATGCCATACCTTAGTTTTTTATTGCAACATGCCTCACTTGGGACATACCTTTCTGTATCGGAAGCAATGTTCACTTTCTTGTCATCACTAGTCAAGCTCTTTTTTGGAGATTAATTTGGTTACTGAGAGCTATTTGTAAATGAAAGAAGCAAGGTAATTATCGCTGGGAAATTGTGGCTTGCCAAGTTGCCCTAGGTGAACTTCTGGTCCCCCTTTTTTTGTGGACACCAGTGGTGATCAAGTTTATAATTTTGTTATAACAATATAGTTGATCTGCTGACATATTCTGATTGGCGGATTGCATACATAATGGACCTGCATGCATATGGCATTGAACTAACCTATTGAAGTTGTTCGACTTGAATAGTGCAATGGTTCAGCGTTTCATAGAATCAGAATTATGCCTACAGATTATGATGAACCATCCTTGTATGATGGTCAACCTATGAGTTTTAATAATTCAACATACACGTTATTAGGTTGAATCGATCCACAAAACTTGAGGGGAAACAGAAATTAAGGAAGAAATAAAAGTAATAGACATCCATTTGAGATAAACATGAGGAAAAATGAAGCAGCAAAGGCAAAGAAAATGGGCCTTCAGCCTCTAGGCAAAAAATAACCAGGTGATATGGGAAAAAAAAAAAATCAAATGGAAGTACTAAAAAAAACAATAATACTTACTTGGAACCCAGCAACTGTCCTGATGAAATGTGAGCACACCTGATGGAATGGCTTAGTCGAGAGAGATTTCAACCCGCTAAGGAAAGGTGAAGTGTCATACTGTTGTGCAGCCGTGGCCTTGAACCCACTACCCTCGTATATATATGTACCTGTATACTCCAATATGGCTGGGAGGCCAGGCCAGAGGCGGAAGTACTCTACGGGAGAGCAGTTGTATGGCATGAGCAGCTCCGTCAGGGGTATTTTGTACGGCTGACACCGAAGGATTATGGGCTCACCTAGCTCCGGTCTCATGGCCCGCTTCTGTTTGACAATCTGGGCATCTTCCTCCGCATAGTCTCCTTCGTAGTCTGTGCGGGTCCCATAGTATGGGTAGTAAAGCACCTGGACCCACAGAGCGCATCTCTCGAAGTGGGATACTCCGACTGTCACACTGCTAAGGATAGGGTCCTGAATTTTTTTTTTATGAAAAAGTGAGCATAAATTCTTTTGATGTTTCAACACCTAAACCTTTCTTTGAAAATTTGCTAACTAGGAAATAACAGATAAACTTAAGCTGGTTTGGAGAAATCTCATTCCCCCTGTAAAATACTACCAATTTTATTTCAAAACTATTTTCTTTTCTAAGCTCTGTTGAACAAAAACCAAGACTGTTAGTATATAGAAATCCACAAAGTTGGTGCAAGGATTGCTTGAGGTAATACAATGAGTATTGCATAAGCCCAAGGAGTCCAAACCCAACAAAACTCCACCAGGACAAAAAAAAAAACAGAAAAGAGGTAAGTGCATACCAATACCCATTAACACGATGAATACTGCACCCAGCACAGTTGGCTAAGGCATTACCCACCATGTAGGGTCACAGCTTCAAAACCCAGTGCCTAACACTAGGGATTTGACTCGTATCTCATGCTCAAGAAAAAGACTTATACTACCTTGACTGTTATTATATTACAAGAAACCAAAGATAATCGATCTGAGCTGTAAAAATACCTGAGAGACAAGATTTCGCAAGTGTCTGACAGTGCGGGAGAATCCATCCATGTAATACAAAGATCCTGATACCCCAACTTTGATGTCAACCCGATTGAGCTCCAGCTCAGTCAAATTTAGTAACTGAAAATTGAGACATGCTTGAATCAACACTATTGGAGCCTCTTTTTTTTTGGGAAGAGACAGATTTCTCTTGTTTGTTATTACTTGGTTTAACTTGCACCATTTGGAGACTGGTTTCTATTATTTTTCTTCTGAGGGTCTTGCAGATAGAATCAAAAAACAATAAAACATAAATAAGCATTTCGGGGTCTTTGGAATTACAAAGACTGCATTGCTATCCTTTGTCACCTCTTTCTCACATGTTCTTCTCTCAAAAACTCTAGTTACTAAAACCTACTACCATCAGTATGTTCGGGTCCAACTAATACAGTCACAGAGATATGGTCCAACTTAATCTTAGCTGCAATTAAAACAAACTTGAGAAAAAGAAATATAATAGAAACCTTTAAATGAAGGGTGATCCTTCCATCTGTGGGGTCTGACAGATGGTATCCTTCAATAAAGCAGGGGTCACTGCTGCCAGTCAGGACTTGTGATTTTGGAGCCACTTTGTGATTACTCGACGATATACCTTTTGTCAGAAGAAGGGACAGTATGCTTGGGTTTGGTCTCCATAGCTCGTGAATGGCCTTGTGCACTAACCCTTCCAGTTTCCTGTCTTGGGCAGCCGATGCCTCTGAGAATTGCACTGTTAGTTTGTGGTGGCTAAAAGGGTAGTCTCCTGTGGCTTCGCCTACACCTGCCCATCTGGAATTTTAAACCAGAACAAAAGAATAAATCAAAATTACAAATCCCACCGCTTACTCTATTCACTTCAACGAGTCTGGCATAAATTGCAAGATTATGCATTGGCCCAATAAAGAGGCAAAAAAAAAAATCTCTAAATAGCTTTTGATTCTTCAATTTTGCTTGATTGATTTGGTTAATTCACTAATGGAGTAGTGGCTTACAATGGTCTTGCTCTGAGATTCACAATGGATTAAATTTCCAGAAAAATAATTTCTGTGATTTTCGGAATATCAAAAAATGGACTTCCAACAAATTGTTTTCTAGAAAGTCAAAACTGCCAACTAAATAAATCTACCAAATCACAGAAATAACAGCCTAATTTTCAAATCTTGCAGAATTACATATTCCTGATATTCAAAAAGCCTCTCTACTTAAGAAGAGATAAGAGAATTAAAAACAAGTAATAGAATCAAATGGACACACCTGCTCTCCGTCTTGTTAGTCACATACTTTATTGTCTGCATAATATACCGGGACTGATGCTTTGTGACTGAGTCAGCAACAGTACTAGCTCTAAACTCTTCAAGCTCCTTAATCAAAAGCTGCCCTGCACGTGCATTCCTTGAGCCCAAGCGTTGAGCACATATGAGCACAGCTTGGACATCCTGGAGCCGGTTTGAACCAGAAGATGCAGCAGAGTCTGTGTTGAACAAAACCTTATGTATGTTGGATATTATAATGTTTAATGGGTCCTCTGGGTCATCAGCCAATAGCGGGTCTAGACCTTCAAGGTCTAGATGCTCAGAAATTGCCCAGACGAGTCGTGCACATATCCTTGGGGTATGTACCTGAAAAGGTGAAGAAGCTACTCACTTGTTATAGATAGATAGTGCTACTTTAAAAGGATTTTAAGTACTGACACCATTAAGGTACCAATGCTTAAATAAATAACGAACTCACAATGTAAATCACAAAAAAAGGTCAAGAAAAAAATAAATAACCTCACGAAGATCCTTGATAAGTTGCAGTTGTAAATTTCTCAACCGTGTCTCATTCAAAATCTGGTCTTGCGATGCACCCGCCTTTATAGTCTTCACACCACCCCTTGTATCGTATATGTGGCAAAGCCTCACAAGTAACTTAAGGTAACAATCTATTGCATAGGTTCTTCCATCACAGTCCCACAGCACACAAGGCCGGCACACCTCTACCACATCTAAGGCTGGCTCAGTCCAGCTCAAGGCACCATACCCTGTACCGTAAGCTAATGCGCCAATCACCCTGCTCTCTGTGCCTGATATGAACAAATTGTCAAGTGCAAGTTAAGCAAAATGAGGCTGAGTTATCAAAATAAACAGCAAGTGAGTTCAGATCAACAAATAGGAGTTGCCTTAGATATAATTTATTGCCAAAATTACCCTAAACCCTACCCCCCCCCCCCCCCCCCCCCCCGACAAATTGACTGAATATAGTAGGCACAATCTGACACGTGTTTTCCTTCAATTCTTTTCCTAATTTATTCTACGATTTTAGTCTGGTAGTTTGAACTTCTGAGTTCTCTAAAACCAAGATCAGCAAGTATTGTGTCCGGTCCTAGCCAACATATGCCAGTATAGCACCGTAGCTGACCTGATAGCAGGGTCCAAGGCCACCACAGATCTACTAGTACCTGAGTGTTTTTCCTCTGGTAGAGGAAGAGATAGCTGAAAGCAACTCTCAACCAATGAGGCAACAAGCTCCTCCCTGAAAAGGCTCTTGCTTGTAATGCTATTAAGATCATCCTTGACTCTTGTATCCTCAAATAGCGAGGTCACATCGGTTCCAGGCAAGGGTTTCTGGCCTCTACGAACACTCTCCTTTGCAAAAAGATCCACACAAAGTGCCGTACGGCAGATGCATGCAAGTGCATGCATGCGATCAGACTCAGCGCGCAAGTTTCTCACCATTAGGAGTAGTCTCTTGAACAGAGATACCTGGCCCCACACAGGTTCAGTTCGTTTAGATAAAGCTGAAACACACATAGAATGCAAAATATCTCCTATAGCAGAGATTAACTATTTTGACCCCGCAAGGCAGCCAAAACACTACCTTTACACCTTTCCTCTTGATTATATAACAAAATGTTCAAACCAACTCTTATTTTGGCCTCATTACTGGAGCCAGAGGATGGACAGTTACTTTGGGAAGCTTTTGAGGACAAATGGTGAAGAGGCTATCTTAAATTTTCTCTAAGATAGTTCGTGGGGAATTCTTAGTTTGCATGTTACAAAATGTAGATATTTTGGCATTGTTGAAGTACACGAAATTATCCAAGAGACAGAGTGTTGTTCAGGAGGCATAGTTCAGGCATATTCAGACAAAATTTGGAAAGAGTTTAAATTTTTTTTAAGGAAATTCAGGCATTTTGCAAGGTTGATATTAGGTTTTGCTTCACTGGATAAACCTATTAGGAAAAAACAAAGGGTACAACATACCTGCATGCTGAGATCAAGCAAGTGGAGATTTGCCACAACTGCTCTGACAATTGTCTCTCTGGCAGAAGAAAATTCTTGCCTGTCCCACAGTGTCAAAATAGCAATAATTGCTGCCGAAGCCCACTCTGGTTTCCCTCCAGGCACATCTGCCAGAGACAACATGTTAATCCCGACCTCAAAAATCAAGGGTGGGTCCAATGAGCTGAGAAAGGGTAACAGATGTGACACAATGTCAGAAACTCCCACAAGTTTCTCTGCGCTTGATTCTCCTCCAGATGCAGTCGTGGCAGGTTTATTATCACCTGGCCTAGCAATCTCGCGAAGGGTCTCAACGGCACCTGATGCAACACACTTGGCTGCATAAACAAGCGGGAACACAGTTGTGCGGAAGGCCTCAACAGGAAGAACACGGGACCTGGAAATTAAGGCACTGCGCTTTGACCATACAAACTCAACAGCTGTTACAACCCATTGGGACCGAATTGCAATAGAGTGGTCCCCATCAACCAGCTTGTCTCCCGCCAAACGGCTCATTCTCTTTGTTTCTAGCTCCTGAAATTGAGGCAACATTCTTATTGACAGATTGAGCAATTTGTAACACTCCCTGTTAACAGAGACTAACAAAATACTACACACAAAATTGTGTATGAATGTACTGGAGCAAGAAGGCACCATGATTTCTCAGCCAAATGTTCAAGAAAATATATACGTAGCACATGCTATATCACTAATTTGCATACTAGCAAAGTTTCAAAACCAGAATGATCTGCTGTAACTTCATTTTTCCCTGTGCCTAAACAGAAGCATACATTGTAATGCTGTACGTGGATGTTAACAGAAACCAATAATGATAACTAGCTGTACCAATAGTCCCTAGAAAGTAAGGGTAAGAGTCAAGGACTCCAGTCTAAGATTTCAGTACCATTTCAGGCAGTGATGGTACCACAATAATGTTCTTGAAATATTGTCAATTGGCATCAGCTGACCAATTCATTTAACCTTGTTAGATGTTCTTGTGAGTGCACCAAAGTCAAACATAATTAACAGCAACCTGAGGTCTTGATTGAAGCTTTGCCATTGACATATGGAAAAAAATAAATAGATGGAGTGATCGTCAGTGCTAGCTAACCTGTAAGAGCCGCCCAAGAGACTCAAAAGCAGACTTGGAAACCGGATCTGACCTGTCGAGGGTTAGTGTTGCAATCTTCTCCCACCATGATGAAACCCTCGTCAGAAGTGGCGGTGAGGAATGGCACAGCAGCACTAGATCGTCCCTTGCCAGAACCGAGGCAAGTGAATCCGCAGCCGCTAATCTCAAGCTCGCAGATTGCGACCCAAGTGCAGCTGACAACTGTGCATGTGAATCTGACAGCAATCTTGGCAATAGATGTGAAGGCACGGAAGGCAA
Source organism: Carex rostrata (assembly GCF_964058835.1). Lineage (NCBI taxonomy): Eukaryota > Viridiplantae > Streptophyta > Magnoliopsida > Poales > Cyperaceae > Carex > Carex rostrata. The sequence goes on from NC_135918.1 coordinate 4,652,430, forward strand.
CAGCGACAATGCGGCAGCTGCTACATCAGGATCAGGGAAGGAGAGGTCTGAACGGAGGCCAGTGAGGGTTTGGTCCCAGAGGTCGGGAGGGAGGGGTAGAGAACGGAGGAGGTCGAAGGCTAGCTTCTTGCAGACGGCAGAGGAGGGGGAGGTGACGATCTCCTCAACGACAGTGCGTGCGACAGCAGAGACGTCTCGACCGGCGGCAGACTGCTGGAGAGATGAGAGTAGAGCGGTAGACTGGCGGAGAGCATCGTTAGAGCGGAGGTCGCTCTGGATGGACTGGATGAGGAGGTCCATTCTTTCCGACGATGGAGCGTCGGACTCCGACAGGAGGTTGGCGATGGCGGGAAGCATTTTGTGTCGTCAGATCTGGATCCGAGAGTAGTCGGAGTCGGAGTCGAGTCGGACTCCAGTCCAGGGGTGTTTTGACGAAGAAACGCCTCGTCTCTCTTTTCTTTGGGAAATAGATTCGGAATCCAATCACCTGAGTTAACAGAAATTTTGATTTTAGATTTGGACCGTCCGATCTGATGTGGCACGAATATTAAAGGTCCCCGTGCATTCTACGTCGGATCGGATTGGTCCAGGTTCTAATCGAACGGCTCGAATCTAAACTCAAATATTCTGTTACATCAGAGGATGAGGACTCGTAGATACGTAAGGTCGTAGCCAAGCTTTGTTATTCCCATCCACTCACGTACCTAATCCATTGTAAATTCAAACCGTTTATTCCCGTTAAGATCTGTGCGAGTACGGATCTCAGTTCTCAGTGCATATGAACGGTTTGGATCAGGCATGCGAAGGTCTGCTGCTTATTGGTTTTGTATTCATAGGTAGTCAGATTTTCTCAGTGTAGTAAAATGCGGTCTATGCGTATGCGGTTGTGAACCGCATAGAAAAATAATATGCGGTTCCGCATATGCGGCCGCATATTCAGCCGCATAATTTTGCCCGCATATCATCTAACCGGCCGCATAAAATACGCATACCGCATAAAACTAGCATATGCGGGCCGCATATTAAAATTTTATTTATTAAAAAAATTCAAATTCTTTTGAATTCAAATAATATTATTAATTATTAATTGAAGTGAATTAGATATCGGATAATAACCTAAAATTCAATCCAAATTCGGACCCGAATGGAGTCCAATTTAGTATTGTTGTGTGTAGTTCACAACTTGCTTTATAGAGTGGGGAGCAATGCTTTTCTCTTGTTCAAGGATTGTGGGACTAAAGCATGAGTTCTTTTCCGGACGTACGCGGCATGGGAGTTCTCATTGCTCTGTTGCTTACAGAGTTACAGTATTATTTAATTATTGTAAAACGAACTAAAGCCACGGCCCAAAAATATGCGATGAGTTCTATTGCTCTGTTGGTAACGATTCAAGCACCAAGGAGCTTGGGCTTGTTCTTTTCCGGATTAAAGCCACGGCCACAGAAATTCATTGTTATGTTGGGCTTGAGCCATAAGATGTATTATTTATCATCAAAGATTCAAATAATGATGGGCCTAATACTTATATAATTACGAAAGATTAAAAAAAATGTTGGACCAAATACTTATATAAGAAACGTTGGGTCCAATACTTATTTAATTACATCATGTTAAAACCGCATATACAAATCCGCATAAAAATCCGCATATGCGGCCGTATACCGTATATGCGGTATGCGGTGGCATTCCGCATACCGCATAGAAACCGCATTTTACTACACTGGATTTTCTCCTTCCGGTATAAACGGAAGAAAACCAGTTACCAGTATAACGTTTTTGGTGCAAATCTCTCAATTGATTATTCCTGCGGTACCACGGAGATAGAATACTCTTTAACCGAAGTAAAATCAATTTGGTTCGTTTGTATGGACGAAAAATAGTCGTTAATTCGGATTAGCATTATTTTGAATATTTATTCTGTGTTTTAGTATGTACTCATTATTTTTTGTTTATCCTTTTAAATTAGTTCATTATTTTACTAATTTAAAAGCTAAGAGAAGAAGAAAGAGGTTTTAGATTATATTTTATTCATTTTTTGATTGATTACAGAGATTACAAGCCGTGTATTTATAGATAAAAGAGATGAAAACTCTAATTACAATTCTACTGTTTACTTCAGTAATTTGAGCTATGGTAAATGCTGATTTGTGTGATTTACGTGAGTCTTTGATGCATATAACAGAGCTGCAGGTTTTGTTGGTATGAAGGTGACTTGTTGTCCATTTGAGACTGAACTGGACATATCCATTTGTTCCTTAATAAATGATAATCCAACTCAACGTGTTTTGTACGAGCGTGAAACATTGGATTGGAAGTTAGAAAAGTTGCTCCAATGTTGTCACACCATAAGATAGGAGGTGAGGAAGAAGAGAGATGTAGTTCGGCCAGTATGTATTGTACCCAAATGAGTTCGGCACTTGTGTTTGCGAGACTTCGATATTCGGCTTCTGTACTTGATCGAGATACCGTCGCTTGTTTCTTAGAGCTCCAAGATATAAGGTTAGGACCCAAGAAGATGCAAAAGCCAGAAGTGGAACGACGGTCATCGGGGCATCCTGCCCAGTCTGCATCACAATAAGCGTGTAGAACAAGATTAGGGGTCGGTTTTAGAGAGAGACTGAATTGAGGAGTGCCATTGAGGTATCACAAGATTCTCTTGACTGCTGCCCAATGAGATGTCGAGGGAGAGTGCATAAATTGCGAGACTTTGTTGACGGCAAAAGCAATGTCAGGGTGAGTGATGGTTGCATATTGAAGTGCACCAACAATTGAACGATAGAGGTGAGGATCTTCGAATAGATCGCCATCATGTTTAGAGAGTTGGAGATTTGAGGCTATAGGTGAAGAACATGGTTTGGCTTCGGTCATGTGAGCTCGGCTAATAAGGTCATGGATGTACTTGGATTGACAAAGGTGAAGGCCGGTTTCAGAATGAGTCACCTCAATCCCAAGGAAATAATGTAGCGGGCCAAGATCTTTGATTGCAAACTTTGTTTGAAGATGATGAATGAGAGCAAAAACCGAATCAGGATGGCTACCCGTCACTATTATATCATCCACATAGACAAGAAATATAATGGTTCGGCCCTGTGTGTGGAGAACGAATAATGACGGATCATAATGAGAAGCTTTGAACCCGTATGCAAGTAAAGCCGAGCTCAAGGTTTGGAACCAAGCTCTTCGTGATTGTTTCAACCCATAAATTGCTTTAGAAAGGAGGCATACATGAGTTGGAAAGGCAGGGTCAACGAAATCAGGTGGTTGTTGCATGTAAACCGTTTCGTGTAAGTCACCATGAAGAAAAGCATTTTGGACATCCAGTTGCCGAAGTAGCCAACCATGCGAGATTGCAAAAGTTATAACAATTCGAATAGAGGTAGGTCGAATAACGAAACTAAATATTTCGAAATAGTCGATGCCCTTTTGTTGATTGAAGCCTTTTGCAACAAGACGAGCTTTATAGTGATCAAGAGACCCGTCAGGTTTGCGTTTGGTTTTGTAGACCCATTTGCAACCAATGATATTTTGATTCAAAGGTTGAGGAACAAGCGTCCATGTTTTGTTTTGAGCGAGAGCATCAATTTCGAGAGCCATAGCTTCACGCCAATGATTGCTTGTTTGAGCTTGAAAGAATGTAGTTGGGTCAGATGGAATGTTTGAAGAGGAGAGAAGGGCAATATGGTTAGGAATTTTTTTTGGTTTAATGGTTTTATCACAGGTACGAGTGACCATAGGATGTATGCTGGAAGTTGACTGGATTAGAGGAGTCTCTGTAACAGGTCTTGATTCGGTTGGGTTGGAGATAGGATGAGGTGTGGAAGTTACGGCTGGGCTGGGAGAATTAGGATGTGTAGAAGTTTCGGCTGGGCTAGAGGAGGGAATAGATGCTGGTCCAGTTGAAGGAGATATCGGCCCAGAATGTAGTTGGCTGAGAGGAGGAGGTAGCAGCGGCCCATAAGGTAGATTCAGCCCAGAAGCTTGGTTAGGTCCAGAAACTTGGTTTAGCCCAGAAGCCGAAACTAGGGAAGGTGAGTTACGGCCCAGTGGAGTGCATGTGCTGGGAGGTGAAATAGAAACCCGAGAAGAGAGAGCTGGAATCATAGTGGTCTCCATCTGTTTGTGTTGGGGCAGCCACCTGAAAAGGAAAAATACCTTCGTCGAAGGCAACATGTCTAGAGATAAAAATTCGGTTAGAATCGAGATGGAGACATTTGTAGCCCTTTTGTGATAAACCATATCCAATAAAGACACATGGAAGGCTTCGATTTTCTAGCTTGTGAGAGTTATATGGTCTGGTTAAAGGAAAACATAAGCAACCAAGAATGCGGAGCATGGTGTAGTCGGGTTATTTGTGAAAGAGAAGAGTGTAAAGAGGAGGTGATTGAGAGGCATTGGGAAGTCTATTGATGAGATAGACAATGCTTGCAAAATTTTCATCCCAATAATGAGAGGGGATAGAGGCTCGGTTCATAGTCACAAGAGAGTGTTCGACTATATGACGGTGTTTGCGTTCGGCAACACCATTTTGTTGTGGTGTGTAAGGGCACGAGGTTTGGTAAGTGATTTGAGGGAAGATACGAGAGAGAGGTTTAAATTCAGTTCCATTGTCGGTGCGTAATGTTTTAATGGTGGAATTGAGAAGGTTCTCAATTTGGGTTTTAAAACGGGTAAAAATAGGAACCAATTCATCTTTAGAACTCAAGAAGTAGATCCACGTGAAACGTGTAAAATCATCAATAAAAATCACATAATAACGAAAACCGTTTGTGGATGAAATAGGAGCTGGACCCCAAAGATCCGAGTGCACAAGTTCAAGTGGAGCAAGAGTAGAACTAGTACTTAAAAAAAAGGCAATTTGTGACATTTGGCAACACAACAATCATGACAAATAGATAAAATTTTAGAAGTGCAAGGTAATTTATTTGAATGTAAAACATGAAGAGTAGTGGAGCTAGATGGGTGGCCAAGACGAGCGTGCCAAATGTCGGCGGTGGTACGAACACCAAGAAAGGCTTGAGGAGGTGGTGAAAGTGGAAGAGAGATGAAGTAGAGACCATGAAGTAGCCTAGCTTGGAGGAGGGGTTGCTTGGTGCGGGGATCCTTGAGAACACAAGAGGTAGAAGAAAATTCAATGGTTAGTGAATTATCAAGTAGTAATTTAGAGAGGCTAAGAAGATTTTTGTGAAATTAGGGACATGTAGAATGTCCTTGAGATGAATAGTGCAAGAAAAAAAAATGAAAGGAAGAAGATCCAATGTGATGGATGGTCATACCGGTACCATTACCGATGTGAAGAGAGTCCATGCCCTCATATGGGATGTAAGATGACAAGTTGTTCAAGTTGCTTGTCACGTGGTGAGTTGCCCCGGAGTCGAGGTACCAATCGGGGGTGGGAGAAGGTTGTTGCGGTTGAGCAATGAAGGCTTGAGGAGGACCATTGGCATACCGTTCATCATAACGGTACCAACAGATAAGAGCTGTGTGACCTCGTTTGAAACAGACCTGGCAAGTCTCGGATGAAGCAGTAAAGGATTTAGTTGGATTGAATGAAGCTCTGGGTTGCTGGGCTCTGACTGGGTTATACGGACTAGGAGGTGTGGGCAAAATAGGAGGATTTGGAGAGTTAGTGCGAGGCCCATAAGAAGAGGGAGGTCTCGGCCCAGATTGATTGTATTTTGGTTTCGGCCCAGAATATGATCCATTAGAAGAAGAGGGTTTGTAATTGGTTTTTTGTTGAGAAGGTCGTGGAGTGGAAACAGCAAAGGCGGAAGGGAGAGAGGAAGCACTGTGCTGATTTTCGAGAAGCTTCTCGTGAGTAAGGATGAGAGCTTCGAGTTCGGGCACAGTGAGGTGGTCTTTGGTGGTTGCCGCAACCATAAGGGCGTTGAATTCGGCGCCTAAGCCACCAAGGATGTAGAGGATGAGGTCATTGTCAAGGACATGGTGGCCGATGAAAGCTAGTTCATCGGCGATAGAACGAATCCGGTGAAGGTAGTCAGTGCAATTTGAACCCCCTTTCACTGTGGTTTGAAGGTTTCGTTTCAGTTCAGCAAGCCGGGCACGAGAGGTTGCCGAAAAGGTTTGTTGTAGATGAGACCGGAGAGCAGAAGAAGAGGCACAAGAGACGACCTGGCCAAGCAAGGTTTTGGATAAAGAGGATATGATCCACCCGAGAATCAGTTGATCTTGACGGTGAGCTGGATTTTCAATGGTTTGTGTGCCAACGATGATGAACTGGGGAGGAGCAGGAGATGTGAGGTATTTGTGAAGCCCATATCCATAGAGTACATGTTCAATCTGAGATTTTCAAGCAAGGTAATTTGTTCTGGTCAGTTTGGTGGAGATTGGATGGTTGAGAAGAATGATAGAATCAGAAGATGTAGTTGGGGAGGAGGGAGGCACAGTGGAGGTGGAGATTGGAGGTGGCTGAGAAGTAGAGGTATTCATGTCGGCTGACTAAGCAGCTCTGATACCATAAAAGCTAAGAGAAGAAGAAAGGGGTTTTAGATTATATTTCATTCATTTGTTGATTGATTACAGAGATTACAAGCTGTGTATTTATAGATAAAAGAGATGAAAACCCTAATTATAATTCTACTGTTTACTTCAGTAATTTGAGCTATGGTAAATGCTGATTTGTGTGATTTGCGTGAGTCTCTGATGCATATAACAGAGCTGTAGGTTTTGTTGATATGGAGGTGACTTGTTGTCCATTTGAGACTGAACTGGACATATCCATTTGTTCCTTAATATAATTTAATCAAATTCTTATCTTTAACTCCTGTTTCTACAAATCTATCCTTTCATCCAAATTCACTTTCATAAAGATTTGTTTTGAGATTTGTGTCAGCTTAAAATGGACAGTTCATATATCGTGCTACCAGTGACGAAGCTAAGATTTTCATTAGGCAAAAAAATGCAATATTATATTGTTAATTTTTTATTATTTATCTAATTTATTATTGTTATTATTTATTTATGTGTAATTGTGTTGGATTGTAATGAAATTTTTTTAATATTTTACTTAAAGGAACATTAAAACAACATATACATTATAACTTAATTAAATATCTCCAAAAACTAGTGCCTGCTTGACATGATATTCGTATCTAACTTTATCAGTTAGAAATTTCAATTTCTTCAAAACAATATTAAACTGTGTGATAATAAGGGGTGGAGTTGCATTTTCGAACCATACGGTTGAATACATACGAAAGTTAACTGTATCAAAAAAATTATACATAAAATAGAGATGGATTTTATAATAACATGTCATTTTATTCTAAATCATATAAAAAATCATATATAAATACTATTTTTTTTAAATGAAGTCAATTAACCCACATTCTCTCTTTTTTCCTCAAGCCTTGGTGATGATAAGTCGCACTTGATAGTAACATAATTGTGTACAGAGTGAGGCTGTATGATATTTCGCAATACACACATAAACATGTACAATAAATTCATATTTTTGTTGTCGAAGTTCTAATAATTGATCTGAATCATTTAACATGAATTTTCGTTTGAAAATATATATGAGATTAGTTTTTTCATTTTTTTTATATATGTAGAAAATCACCAATCTACATATTTGAAACCATCAGAAAGTAGTGATTTTCTATTTAAAAGAATATCAAAATATTCTTAAAAAATGTAAATTTTGAATAAAACATGTTTAAAAGAATATTAAAATATGCATATTACTATATTAGCATAGCTTCATTCACTGAATAAAATATGATGTGGTGCGGACAACTTTGGAGAGTGTAAGCAGGGGTAGAACTAGAAATGTATGAAAAATGAGGTTAAAAATTAAAATGAATAATGTGGCGAGTGAAATTTAAACTCAAGACCTCTCAACTACAAAATAAAGCTTTGACTACTGGACTACAATAAAAATTTGATTATTATTGAGGAAGGCTAAACTATATACACTTTCATTAAATAAAATAAAATTTCAATGTAAAAACCTAAAATTTTAAAATTATAGGAGTGATATAGCCACCTTTTCAGTGCATTGAGACTCGCCTTGTGTAAGCTGATGGACCAAAGAATGACTTCGGGCGCGGGGTGGCTAATCTCACAGATCAACCTACTCATGCGTGAGAGATTTTCAACTTTGGTCCAGTCAATGAAAATGCATCATCTCACCCAATGGATCGTTCCAAAAAAAACTGTAGGAGTCTCCTTTAAAAATCGTATTTCTATAGTAATACAAAGGATACGAGTTCCTCGCGAGGGCCATTAGTGAAGTATTGCTCCAACCTTTTCAATTCCTCATCATGCCAAAATTTTGTGCACCGGATCTATATATGCACCACATATCACCCTATGTACAATAGCAACATCTTACGTGAACGTGACCATAGAAAAAAGAAAATTAAACAGTAGTGTGCAACACGACGAACTAAAATTACCTTAAGGTACATCAAATCTTGCGTCTAGATCTTGACCGTCCAATCTGCAACAACACGAATTAAAACGGATCATTGCATTCCACTTCTAATGGATTGGTCTAGATTCTAATCAGATGTTCTGGATCTAAGCTCAAAATTTGAGTTACGGTGCGTTTGGATAAATCAAGGAATAGTTCAGAACAACAGCTATTCCTGGGTTCAGAAGAGCCGCTAAAACCCAACATTTCATAGGAATAGCAGAATAGCAGCTAACCCGAGCTATTCCTTTGTTGAGAATAACATTTTTTTTCACCCAAACGCGTTGTGTAGAGAATAGCTCGCCAGGAATAGCAGTTATTCCTGGGTTAGCGCTATTCCTGTGTCACCCAAACGTACCATAAAAAGAAAAAAAAGTCTTGTATTCTTGTTACAATAGGTAGTCTCAAGTATATAACAAGGTACGCATTTTATTTGCAAATAATTCTCAAATAAAATATTTTTTTGATGTTTTCTAACTGAATACTGAATAAAACACAAAAAACATATTATACGTTTTATTCGTGAATAAAATGTGAATCATGAATTATTCACGAATAAAACGCGGAAAAAACATAATTTTTTTGGGTTTTTTTAACTTCCTTGTGGTGCCGAATTATTCTCGAATTGTATATGAATTATTTATGAATCACAAACTTCTGACCTCGTCAAACCGAACCCGAATAATTCATTTGTCACTATGGTCTCAAGCCTCCGTCTTATTCTGAATTCGCATCCTCTAAGATGAGTAAGGCATAAGGCCTTCTGTGCTATGGTTTCAAAAATCTATCATATAAATTTCAAATTTTGATCTGAGTAGTGTTAGTTTGTAATAATCTAGAAGTCAATAATACGATAATTTATCATATAAAGCTTTGTTCATAAATTGAGTGATTAATAAACTGTCATTTTGTTGCCTTGAGTATTATTGCATTTATGAATCATTTCGAGTCAATGACTGAAATTGTGAAATTTCATAATATAGATGGTATATATTCTTAAAAGTCTCTAACCTAGGTAATTAGCAGGAACACTAATTTACCGCTACAAGGTTAGTATTTGGATTAAAAAATGGTCAAGTTTTACAGACCACTGACAATTTGACAGACCCCGAATGCAACATTAAATGGAATTGTGTTCGTGTCATTAATGATTTCATTCACTGTTAAGTTCAACATTATGAGGTATTTATCTTTCCTATTAAGATATGTGTATGTGTGATTGTTATCTAACGCTGTTCGTAAAAAGCAGTTATAACGGTAACTCTTCGGTATATATAGCTTAGCTGAGGAAGTGATGGTTTACCAAAAGTACTATTGTCCCTCGTATCTCTATACGAGTTATAGTATCACTGGGCCCCTTGATAGAGTAAGATTATCTGCATGCGGTATGATTACAAGAGTAATTATATTTGATAATTTGCTCAAGATCAAGAAAAGATTAAGTATGCAAGGATGACACACACCTACCTTGAAACTGATCTGATAGCTATGAGACAAATAATTAACACGGGTAAAATAGTTTACTGGATCGTGATATTGTATAGTACAGCATCATCTGTGTAATTGGATGGTCATAGTGCATTCTGCTAGGTGCCTCCTATGATTATAGAAGTTAAAACGGTTTTTAATTCTATTTACCAACATAACACAGATCCTATTGGGTCACACCATATAGGAGTTAATCGAAGAATCTTATTGATTAATTATAAATTGATTATAAATAATATTAAGATGGTTATAATTAATTATACGTGATGTAATTAAATTATAAATGTCATGTAAAAATGGCAAAACAAAAACAAAAGGTTAATTTATAAACATACTCGGTACGTTGTATAAAAGTTACCGAAACAACAACCAAAAGAAATATAATTGTACATGACAATTATATATATTTGATTTGGATTTTAATTGTTAATTATGAATTTAAATTATGGGCCGAAAGTCAATTAGCATTAAAGCCTTAATTAGAATTAAAAGCCCAAACCGAAAAGCCCAAATGAACTAAATTGATTTTTGGGCCAAAGTGCAAAAATCCAATTTGATTACCTCCTCTCCAAAACCTCCATACATGGTGGTATTTTGGGTATTTCACATCATGTCAAATGCCTATAAATAGAGGGGTGAGGGTAGAGAGAAAGTTACTAATTCACTCGATACCGAATCAATTTAGTAATCTATTTTATTTCTTTCTCGGTTTACGGTTATTGTTTAGAGTTCATGAGATCGGTGAATAGTATTCTTGCGAAGCACACGGTGCATATGACTCACATGCTTGTGATAATCATTAACATCTAGCGGATCGTGACTAATATTATTTCGTCTTTTCTTGGTGAATAGTATTTTGCAGAATTCCGCAGTTTACAATATTTCTGGCAAAAGAAATAAACCGCTCTCTGGTTAGTCCTGGTGGATAACCGATAGAGTTATCAGACGTCTGATACTCTGAGGCAAGCAGTTCCCCAGATTCGTTCTTCTCGATCGGCTGCATTCTAACTCATAAAAGGAGAATTGAGTGTTACTGTAGCTATGAACAGTGACACCCCCATTCACTGCCTTTTGATTCTCATCCTGTGATTTACATTTATCTCGCTTATGTCACGTGACATCACCAGCAAAAGTTTCCCAGTTTTTGTGGCAGCTCAATCTCTATCACGCCGTCTATTTCCGACCTTTGCTCTCTCCCTCCCCTCTTTGCCGCGTGGCTCTGAGCTCGACGCCGCGTGCCCCTTCTATTTGGGTACCGCTTACCTCCTCTCTATTTGGGTACCGCTTACCTCCTCTTTCAGTTCTTCCCTTTCTCCTCCTACACTAACCTCTGCTGAGCATAAACCAAATTGGCGCCTTTCATTCTCCATTGTCGCTGCTTCACTAGGTTGGTAAGAATTTCTTAGTTCCATCACTGATTTCATTCCTCATTTTTTCCTATCCTCCACAATTCCTTATTAAATCTTCCCGATTTCCTAATTTGTGGTAAATTTTGAACTCTTGCACTTTCCTCAGCTGAAGGTTACAAAAAGGAAATTGCACAGCAACGTAAGCAAAATTACAAGTGCAGCCTCCGTTGCGATTGGGCAGAAACCTCCGTTGAGATTGGACGACGCATCTTGCCGACTGCTACCAAGGTAAATTTGTCGCCTTCTCAAAGGTTTGTACATGAGAGGAGAAGGGTGGGGAGTTAGGCATATAATTCAATTTCTCTTTTCTTGGTATTGAACTAATCCCCTCTTTTTCTTGAATTTCAACAATTAGTGGCTAATATTGATCTAGCTTGCTATTAGTTTGATCTGTTCTATGGTTAAAGCGCACTCTGTTTGGGAAAATTGCCTCAAGGTTATTGATCCATTCAATGCTTGCATTAATATATACTTGCCTGGTCCCTTTTCTCCTTAATACTTTTTTGTAATCCTTTGTACCTTTCTTTTTTTTATAGATTTCATTTCCAATATAATATAAGGTTGTCAAATTTAGGGGTGCTCAAATGGTTTGGCCAATTTGGTTTCAACTGAACAAAATGTTTTCGGTTAAATCGATTCTGTTGTTTGATTTGCTTTTTAGTTATATAGTTTGTTTTCCAATTTGGTTGATTGGTTTATATTTTCCAAACAGAAATTTTTTTTTTCAGTAATTTGAGTTTGAATTGGACTGATCAAACAACATATTTGATGAACCATATCATTTCAATTAGCTATATGTCATGGCTATGAAAAAATATTTCTTTTTGTTTTCAACTCTTCTCTTTTCTTCCATTATGGCATGGCCACCGTAACAAATTATTTTTCTCCTTTTTTATTCTTTTCTTCTTCTTCTTGGCTTTTATGATATCAAATGTGGCAATGATTTTAATATTTCAAGAGGAGTGGAGTGGATTTTTTGAATGTGGGAATTGATTTTCTTGTAAAATCAAATTTTGCATTCATGTCAGACCCCCTCCCACCTCCTGCCCCCCCCCCCCCCCCCAAGAGTCAAGAGACACACACACTAGCACCAGCAGTTTTCCTTGGTTATGAAGTTAAAAAACACCAAATTAGTTTAGAAGACATGTTATTCTAATAAATTCTTCCGTGTGAATTTCTGCTCATTTTTGTATTTTGGCATATGGGTTGATTTTCGTTATGAGAAATAAAAGAGACTGAAAGCTACCACTGCATGCATTTGAAAGCTCAAAATTCCAGGTTAATAAAGTTAACATTTCACTTCTTTACTGCTTTCTTTTCCTTCGGGGTAAAGATAAAACATAAATTCAATCTATTTCTTCCCTAATACAACTCTCCGTTTCTTACGAAATCAACATGTAGCCTGTACTATAACCTGACTTTCAAAAACCAAGTGCCTTACGGCCACCACAAGAGCTGAGCAGCTAGAAACTGTAACAGCCACCCAAAACCAATGTATGATTCTTACCTCTTTGAAAAAAAAAGATTTCCCTTCTAGTAAAACCTTATCCATATTGTGCATAAGTTGATAATTACCTCTATGACACACTCCTTGAAATCATCATCAGGTTAAAAAAATAAATATAAATAGTTGTTTGAATGAAGTTCTACATAGCGGTGCTATAGTATTCTCCAAACTATTAAGTTGTGGCGCTGTAGCATCGCAATATGGATATAGTGCCATCATTTAAGCCGTTTTGCTATAAACGATAAATGCTATTTCAACTTTTGATCTAAATAAATAAAATAAGAAGTATGCTTCATTTCTTCTGCTATGATTGAAAGAAATCATTCCAGTCCAAAAAAAAAAGGAATTGGGTCCGAAAGAAGTTTTCTGGTATCATCTGGTATTTTAGCTGGTGAGCTGGTCCAATTTTCTCCAAATAATACTTGTAGTCGTACGGTGAATCCATTTATGTCATTTTTCATATCATTGTCGATTATTGACACTTCAACACTTTCTCTGTTTCAGCTTTGCACCACACCGCATCAATAATAATTTCGTCGGCTCAGAAGGTCATCATTTGCAGGTCTTTGATGTCCTCTACCAAATCAGTTCATGCAACGATATATGCAGGTGCGTTCCTTGTCTAATCAGCAAGTTAATGTGGGTCACACTCTTCCTCAGTAGTATTTGTGTTACATTTTAAAAATATATGCTTAAACTTCAAGAAAACATACACTCGTCTACTCTTGAATTTTGCCCCTATAAGATATATTCCAAAGATTTGCACACATAAGCTTAACTTGATCGAGTCATTTTCGAAGCTCATATGGCACCAAGTCAAACTCAAATTTGCATTGGTCATTTCATTATTGATGCTATATTTTGTTTTCCAAAACTAATTGAATTATTCTATGGATTCAAATATATATGATTATAATCTCATCTGCTATCTGCTCTAGCAATAAATGTGTACCCGCATTCCCCTTCCCTTATTTTCCCTTATTTCTACATGGTTCAGGTCGATGGATCAACCGATAATGCTACTAAGATCTACAAGTGGTTCACGTGAGTATGAAAAGGCAGCACATATTTTTTGAAGCAAACAACTACTTTCTGTTACATAGTAAGTAGCTAAACCTTCATGATGATTAATTTACAGGAATGACAACAACAACAGAGTGGAAGAAGACAGAAATTTAGATGAGAAAAGTTTTAGAATTCCAACCACTGCACTGTTCTCCTTGTCCTTGTAACAATTGTTCATACTATTTGTTAACTAATTACTTCACTCCCAATTGCATCTGATTTTGGCAATTGTTCATACTAACCGTATCTATCAACTAGCAAAATCTAGAGATCAGTATGATATACTTTGTTTTCCAATCATGGTTGTTAATGTCTTAATTTTATCTGGACAGTATTATAACTTTGTCCGATCCAATAAACATAATTTCCCCAATTATTAATCTCTGGTACTTATTCCAATATGGTAAAAATGCAGCACCGAGGTCAAATAGAAGAAATGAGCATTAATGCTCTCTTTTTAAAAAAAAATGTAAATAGATCTCTTATATTTTTAAGAAAAAATCCCACTCCTTTTAAATGTAACTCAAAAATGTGCCATCAGTGGAAAAATACACACATTTATCCTCCATGATTTCCCTTTCGATAATTGCTGCATGTAAATCCTACAACTACTTCTAACCGACGTATATGAGCTTCTACATTAACAACATCAGCACCATCAAGTTAATATAAACGCACAACAGTTTTAGAATGGTTGCGGCGTAGCCGCAACACGAAGCATCTAGTTCCAATTGAAATTTGGAGACAAGGTATAAATATGCTATATTAATCTATTTAATTGATAAGTAGATTAAAGTTTTAGAAATCAATCATGTAGTAGATATGTAAAATGATTAAATTGGGTTTTGATGCCAAAGAAATACTGGAGGTGGACTGCCTTGGAAAGTTTCCTGACATACCCGTTTAATCCTTGGCTTAAGTTAGAAGTAAAATTTTTGTTTTACGGTCTTTCCGCAGCTTAAGCCTAAACCGGTTTTGGTTACCCCGAAACCCAACAAGCAGCTCAATAAACTTGTAGAATATTATTTCTGCAATTTTTGAAAAAAAATTTATTATTTTTTTATAATTTATGAAAGATAGCAAAAAATGACCTAAAATATTGACAATTTTCTTATATTTTTAAGTTATTTTTTACCACCTTTCATAAATTATAAAAAATAGTAAAAAATCCAAAAATAATAAAACTTGACATTCTATAAATTTATTATATAACTAATTTAACGAGCCACTTAAATTAAAGTTTGAAGTTTATACGATAAATTTTTAAAGTTAAGCTTAGCATGAAAAGCCTTATGCTACCAATAGCAGCTAAATCTTACTCTAAGATATCTCAACCTTTGAGTGTTTTTTTTATGAAACATCAACCGTTCAAATATGTTCTACACAAATCTCAAAGCACAAATAATACTCTTCTAAGATATCTCAACCTTTTAGTGTTTTTTTATGAAATATTAACCGTTCAAATATGTTCTACACGAATCTCAAAGCACAAATAATACTTGCCCCGCACTTTCCCCGAATAGGTACGGGAATCAGATGCTGCCCACCGGTGGGCAGGAAATTCCTGCTCCCAGAGTCACTGCGGGGTGGGCCCACTTACTGTTAAAGAGTTTAAAATTAAAATAGTTTTGGTTTTAGAGTTAAATGGGAACTCACTCTGCAGTGACTCTGGAGACAGGAATTTCCTACCCACCGGTGGGCAGAGGATTCGGTTCCATAGGTACGTACACGGCGGTCACTCAAAAGTTAGAGATACCTCAGAAGATTCGTTCTGTTGGATCCCCATCGTACATTCACTGATTGACCCCCACGGTGCTCTTCCTTTCAAATCTTCAAAATATCAAATCAAATTATCAATATACACGATCTTCTCGAAAGAAACATCTTAGTTACACAGCTGAGCAGAGCATCGCCTTTTCCATGGCGGCCGCGGTGGACTACTGGGGTAGCCCCGCCTCCCCCTCCTCCACTGGTGGCTGGTCCTCCGCTCTCTTTATCATAGGTATGTAAGATCAATATTTTATCTGACGGTAATTTACCGTTGTGGTGTTAATTTTTGCTTTTGCCTTTGAAGGTGTGGAGATGGCAGAGCGGTTTGCCTATTACGGGATAACATCGAATCTGATAACCTACCTCACGGGGCCATTGAGAGAATCAACTGCAGCTGGAGCCGCAAATGAGAACGCCTGGTCAGGTGCTGCCTCGTCACTGGCATTAGTCGGCGCTTTTCTCGCCGATTCGTGGCTTGGCCGGTACCGTACTGTGCTGTACTCCTCTGCCCTTGCTTTCTTTGTAAGGTCTTCTCGTGTCAGTTTTTTTTTGTGTATTTACAATAATGAATTCTTCCCTTTGATTATATGTTTTTTGCTCCTTTTTTTGCCCTATTTTAGTATGCAATTCACCGCAAATTTTGTCTGTAACAACTTCAAGGATTCTGTTTCCTTTCTTGAAATCGTCCCACTATTTTCTCCAGTTCGCCAATTCTCATGCGATTACCGCAATTTTCGCCAGTTGACCTTTTTGAAGATATATATATTTTTTCATTTTCAGAGAACCTCTCTCTGGTTCTCTGATTTTTTTTCCAAGTTAGAAACTGAAGAGAGAAAAAATAACGGTAACCATTTTAAATTCACAGTAACCAGTTGAAATTATTGTAAGAATAATCAAGTGGATCACATGTCCAAAGAACAACAGTAACCATTTTAAGTTCTAGGACCAATAATTGAAAATGTTTGGTGGACCTAGAAAAACATGTACCTGCTTTTCTTTCTGCAATACTGGTTCTATGTAGCCAGATATAATCCGTACAAGTGAGCCTATGTTACTTACAAAAGTACTCACAAGTTTTTTTTTGGAAAGGGTTCATGGAAGTGCTTTTGAGCCGTGTTTCCAACTAACTGTTTCACCTGTACAGATATTAACCTAGAAAAATCCTTATTCCGCTTGTTGGCAAATGGCAATAGTTTTTTCTTCATTTGTTAGAACATTGTTGGCAATAGTTATCGGCTTAATGCTTGATGGTGGATTGTATTTTTTTCAAGGGGGAATTTCACGTGTACCTGCAATATATCATATTTCACATATATTCATGTGAAACCCAAAATTCTTAATTAGACACTCCTGCTAAACCATCAAAATATTATGACCCAGATAGCATTATTTTACTACATCTTTGAAGTTAATATTGTTCATGAAAATTTCTATATTTGAGAACCTTTCATAACTTGATTTGAAAAATATTGTTAAGGTTGTCAACATTATTCATAAGATTTCATGTTTATAGTGAAATATGAGATAATTTGAGGTTTCACAAGGGTACAGGAGAATTTGTTCTCTTCAGTTTATAATGATTATGGATTTTTAGAATCTTATGTAAGCCTCAAAAATAAAAGTAAGTTGACGATTTCAGAATCCAAGTGCTAGCTCCTTTTATATTATTATTGTTAGTTGTAATATGATTATTGTACAGATCTCTAAGGTACCAACTCCCAGTAATTAAATGCAGATTTTACCTAATCCAATTAGTTAATATATGATTTGCTATTTGCTGGTGATTAACTTTTTTTTAAAGTAATAACAAACGCTCAGTTGAAGCTGATATTTCTTGAGACTTGGTTACCTTTTTTGATTTTATGACCTTTTTTTTCCTTTTTGTACATGAGGGAAGGGTTGAACTGAACTCCTATAACAAGCTAGTAATAAATTTGAAACCATGACCGCTTAGCTTGCACTGCAAGTATATTAGTCCATTTAGCATCATTGTTTTAATGTTTTTGTTGGTTGATCTTAGGTCAAAAGGGGAAAATAACTACATTCATTCTAAAAAAAAGCTGAAAAGAATTAACATAAATATAATATCAATCTCTTATCAATCTTCATCTCAAAACATCAAAAAATAAACAGCTAAACAGAAAATTAGATAATGAGTTGGTAAAATACCAGCTATAAAATCTTATTTGACAAAATTGCCTTTATTTGCATTTTGTCTGACAATGAAAATATTTATAATCTGTTTACCACGGACTTATCAACAATACATTCAGGGTCTTGGAATGCTGACTCTCTCCGCCACGCTCCCCTCCCTCAAGCCTCCTGAATGTACCACAATCAAAGGTGAAATTGTCTCATGCCCCTCGCCATCGACTTTCCAAGTGGCATTCTTTTTCTTCTCTCTCTATCTCATTGCTCTGGCACATGGGGGCCACAAGCCCTGCACACAGGCCCTTGGTGCCGATCAGTTTGACACCAGAAACCCTGCAGAAAGTGCTTCCAGAAGTTCCTTTTTTAACTACTGGTACTTTGGTGTCTGTACTGGTACCATTACTGCCCAATTAGTACTCAGTTATATACAGGACAATTACGGATGGGCGCTAGGCTTTGGGATACCATTTGTGGCAGTGGGGGTATCACTGGTGGCCTTTTTTGTCGGAAGAAAGACTTACCGGTACCTTCCTGTTGCAACAGAAAGCCCTTTTGTCAGGATTTTTCAGGTGTGGGGTGAGTCAGCTAAGAAGAAATGGAGGCGGCTCACTTCTAGATTTGATGATGCCAGGGAAACACTTTTGCCCGATAAGACCAACCAACTTGGGTAATTCTTAGTCTTGCATGGTGATTACTAATTAGTGACCAAGTGCATTAACAATTGTAATTTAATAGGGATTAGATCCTCTAGATGAGCTATCACCTTATTGGCAGTAATGAACCTATTGAAAGATTCAAGCTCAGTTTGATCTTTTGACTCTTTGAAGGAAATGTGAAAAACAAAGCAAGGGATGTTACATAGTTTGCAGTCAATTTATAAACTAGTAAGCCCTGCATTGCTAACATGTTGTTAGCACTAATAGATAATTAGTTGAAGAATAGGGACAGCATATTATACCAGCATGTAAATTTTGCTAGCATTGAATGGTGTGCGATTTATGCTGCATTTGTGACCTGGATCTAACATTCGTGCTCAAAATTTCTTCTGTGCAAACCAGGTATGTTGAAAAC
The DNA here is from genome assembly GCF_964058835.1 of Carex rostrata. Classification (NCBI taxonomy): domain Eukaryota; kingdom Viridiplantae; phylum Streptophyta; class Magnoliopsida; order Poales; family Cyperaceae; genus Carex; species Carex rostrata. The sequence goes on from NC_135918.1 coordinate 4,671,325, forward strand.
ACAACACCACATGAAATTTCTTCTCAATCTAATAGCAAAATGAGTGAAGAAGAGGTTAAATCCCTTGCACGGCTCTTCCCTCTCTGGTCAACCTGTGTAGTGTATGCCATGGTCTTTGCGCAACCACCTACTCTTTTCACCAAGCAAGGCAGCACCATGGAGCGCCACATAGGACCCAGGTTCCAGATCCCTGCAGCCGCCCTACAGTCCTGCATCAGTATCACCACTATCATATTCCTCCCAATTTATGATTCGTTCCTCGTACCGTTCATTCAAAAATTGACAGGCCGACCCTCTGGGTTAACCATGCTGCAACGAATTGGGACTGGTATGCTTCTCTCAGTGCTGTCTACAGTTCTTGCAGCACTGGTGGAAATGAGGCGATTGATGGTAGCAAGAGATTCTGGTTTGGTGGATAGACCCGATGTTACAGTACCAATGAGCATCTGGTGGTTGGCCCCACAGAATATTATTTTTGGGATCTCTGATGCCTTTGCAACTGTTGGGCTGCAAGAGTTTTTCTACGACCAGGTACCAGATTGTCTTAGGAGTTTAGGGGTTGCATTGTATTTGTGTATATTTGGTATAGGGAGGTTTTCTAGTGGCTTCCTTATTTCCATTATAGATGGAGTCACTGGAGGGAAAGAAGAGGGGTGGTTTGCAAATAATTTGAACAAGGCACACATTGATTATTTTTTCTGGCTTCTTGCTGGACTCGGTTTTGCTTCTTTTATGGTGTACTTGCGGTTTGCAAAATCATATGTTTATAAGATAAAGATGAGATAAGCATTCTTCCGTTCTACATATATTTTTGTATCATGCATTGTATACTCAATATTTTATTCAAGTAGAATTGTATTTAATGATGCGAAGTTTTGATTTATATTCATGTCCCCAGGCATAAGTTAGCTTTGTGTCAGCCATTAGATACAGATAATTTTCAATCCATTATTTGCACAAGTTATCAACAGCTCTTAGTTTTCTTGCTCGATTCAATTTTAGCTTCACTGATTAACAAAAAAAGCTTCCCACCCCACCACACTAAAAAAAAAATAATTAAACACTACGCATATAAGGCAAACAAATAAGAGATCCAATGCCAATGGTTATTGATATCAAATGGTGTCACCTTTTAATTTTATGCTTAAATTATTTTAAGTCATTAGATATGTTTAAGTTAACTCAATTACATGTATATAAAAGATTATGAAATTTTAACTTTATTTCGATGACCATAAAAACAAAAGATTATATTGCCAACATTTGATGAACCTTTAACCAAACGAGCTAAGCAATTTCTAAAATATACACACAAAAGCCCAAAACTTATTGGGCCTTGGTAAAACCCTAGCCCGTGTAAAAAAACTCTTTGAAGAGCAAGCCTATATTGCATGCTAATAAAGCGCATCTTTTTTACATACCAAAATACTGGGCTACCCCATGCATCATTTATCAGAAAAAAAAAAAAAAATTATAACGGAAAATAAGCATAGAGAGTAGGGTTGAGAGAGACTTCAACAAAAGAGTGCAAGTTTGGGAAAGATTTAAGGGTTTCCTCTGGTGGGGCGACACACATGGTTTCTTTTGCGAGCATGGTCGATATTATGGTGTTGGGTTCGACAAAGATACCCATACCAGCAGTTCTCTCTGTCACGCTGCATGGAGAACATGTTTAGAGAAAACATTGTTAGGTAGCAGTAAAATCATAGGGCTTAAGAAGTGAAAATTTTCAATGATTAGTAATTGTTTCTGCTCAGAGAGGGAGAGAGAGAGCACGTACAGGTCTAGGCAATGATACTCGATACCAGTATAAGAGGAAATCCACAAATTTGTCATAACAGGAACTGCAATCATAATAATCTCTAAGTATTCCAATCTAAAGCTCTAGAAGAATCAAAATTCAAGGTCAATATGACATATTAGTGTGAAAAAGAAATATCATTACTTGCATAAGTGGGTATTGGAAGTGATTGTGCCGTGATTATGCAGCTGTAATATCTCACGATCTAAAACAGACCAAAAGAAATTTCCATTAATTTTTTGGAATTGTAACACCAAAAGTTCACAGCTACTCTGAAAACAAAATGATAAAAATAAACAAGAACAACCTACCCATCTCCTTGTTGTCAAACTTCGCAATCCAATCTGAAATTAGAGCTTGCAAAGTCTTTCCAGAATTTTGTATGCACCTCTCTGTGATCTTTACAAAAAATGAAAAGACAAGACTTTATTGTTATGTATGTGTGCATTATGAAATAATGCATGTACAAGTACTTAAAAAACAATCTGAATCATTACTGCTGTGTTAAATTACTTAAATATGTACATACTTCTCTCTCAAAAGGATTACTTTCATGCACTGAATCGGGAATCCTGGAGATGGTCCTTTCAGAGATCTACAATATTAAAATAAGTCAAAAAATGTGACTATTTCATTTATGTCAGAATGAGAAAAATGTTTAATGGTTCTCAGGGTGACCATACTGGTTCTAGTTTGTTTTGGAATATCACATTTTTTTCTTTTTTTCATGAAAGTTTCCTATCTTGGCAGCTAGTCAAGGATTGTTGTGCCAAGAAAATGGGTGTGGTCAATTTAATTGCTCCAGAAGTTACAAGCATAGTAATGCAGACAAGACTTAACAAAGCTGGAGTTGTAGAAAAAAATAGTTGTAAGAAGGAATTGAAAAAGGGATTACTGGCTTGAGTGTTGCCGGTTGGCAGATGAGATTATATTGATTTGAATCCAGACCTTGTGCATGCCAATAAGCTCCACATAATACTCTACTACATCCTGTGCCTGCATAAAGGCATAATTTACAAGCGTAACAGCATGTGAACAAAATTAAATGTCAAAGCTTGAAGTTTGACTTGAAGAAAGCCAGTAACATGAATAAGAAGATGAGATAAGATAATTAAAAAAAATAATACTCACAGTGCTGAGGTACACCAATTGTAGGTCTAGATGGCATCAACCCACCACACTCCTGACATTGCAAGTGGGTTATTCCTGCGTTACATCTAAATCCATCCATTTCTGTCCCTACACCATATAAATTTTGTATGGTTAACAAGGGAAATTAAGAGATAAAAGGAGACATGGCTAAGATGAAACCAGTACTGCTAAAACTAAGTACTGAAAACAAAAATCCCTATTATTATGTTTTTCAGCTTAATAAATCAATGACAGATTGCATAATATTTAAACATTTATTCTTTGATAGAGTTATGAATTATCCAAGATATGTAATCCTTTCAAAGATAAAAAAAATAGAATCCCACAATAAATGAGCTTATAAAAACTAAATTTTTGTTACCGCACTGAGGGCAAGGGACATCAGGATTGTTACTCTCATCATTTAAGGCAATAAATGGCCTTTTTCTAGGGTTTTTCTTCTGCCCCAAAACCTAAGATGCATTAATAAAGAAGTAACTAAAAAAGGGGGGTTTGTGATGATATAAACCACAAATCAATTCGGGAAGAAATAGAAACTAAATAAAAAAAAAGGCAGAGCTAGAATAGTGCTAAGGGATATAAATAACCTAACAAAAGGTACAAGAATTCAACAAATGCATTAAAATACAACTGAACTTGGGGAACAAATATGCACAGGTCTAAATTCATCCAAAGGATTACAAAAGTGTTAATCATAACTAGATGATGCAATTAGAATCCAGATTGGAACATATTTCACTTAAAATTTAGAACTTGCTTTACTTTTAAAAGACTCCTATTTGTTGGTTTAATTAGAATTAACAATTGAACTCACAAGAGTTGACTTAACAGAGGCATAGGAATTTAACAGTGCAATTTCCTCATCAGAACGTTTTAATGAAGAAAAGCTTTTAAGTATAGCCTACAACAAAATAAGAACTCTGTCAGCATTTTGAAAACTACATGATAACACAAAAAGTTAATAAAATAACCCAATCACTCATAAGGAAAAAAAAAATGAAGGGAAACCTACATTCTCAATGTTTTGCAAATAGTGGTTTTTCCCCACAGAATGCACTATGGAACGGCATTGTGGGCAAGGAAGATTTGGTGCTTTATCACGTGACCCATTTGAAGATTTTCTCAGCCACTCTGAGAAGCACCCATTGCTTTTGAAGGTGAAAAAGAAGGAAAAAAATAAGTAAATGACATAGAACCCATTTCTTTTTATGATTAGAAACACAGAGAAAAGAATTCCCAACAATACCCAATATCTTTTCAAATAGTTTGTGCAAAAAACCAAAAGATTTGATAAATAAGATGGAGCTTGTATACTCCATCAATTATTGGTATTCCATCAAAGTTTATCTTCCTCATAAACTCATCATCAAGCCAAACACAACTCAATCAAAATAAGAGTTTGACCTCCAAAATAAGACAAGATACTAGAATAAGAATCATGTCACCTAATTCAGTACCGATACAAAGTAAAATACGGTGTTATTTGCAAATTTATTAAAACTCAAAAAAGTATAATTGCAACAAAAACCTGAAGAACAAGAAGGAAGCCAGGTAGAGGATATATTACCAGAAGTTGTGGAGGCAAGGTGCAACTGTCACAACATCATGCCATATGTTCAAGCATATGCTACATTTGGCATCATCAACATCAACTTCTATCTGGCAATATGACAGAAATTTTAGTTTCTATAATTAATAACCAAATAAAAAAAGACAGACTATAATAACTACCTTTAAGCTCTTTATGTCAGGATTTGGTGAAAGTGCCATTTGGAATGTATAACTCAGAAAGCCTGAAAAATATGTTAACAAATATGCAATTAATGATGCATGTCCGATGGATAGGCAATATGGGATGCATGTCCAATGGATCATCAATGTTTGATGATGCAATTAATAAAAAATGCTATAAGAAGAATATTAAAAGAAAATTCTTTTAAGACCCTATAGAGTATATATACCTTCTCTATTGGGGCCTGAAACAATTTCTGCCCCATTTTTAATTCCAACTACTGCTGCTCCAGCAGCAACCAGATTTCCATCAACAATTATTCCAGTTGAACTTCAGCAAATTAGAAAAGAAGAAAGTAAGTCTAAGTCCAGACAAGCATGATTGGCCCGGCCAGGGGGGCAACAACCACCCACCCCTGGATTTTGAAATTTTATGGAGATCTATAAGCCCGGGCCAACTTTTTAGAATACAGTCAGAAAGCGAGTGAACAAGCTAGATGGTAGTAATCCAAGGACAAAACTAAGAGATCAGTAACAAAATTTCGAAAAAAATATTAAAATTTTTCCACCACACTGAGAGTTCATATCACATACATTCATAAACCTAAATTATTTCTTAAGGGAAATATCCAATTTTCAAGGGCCTTCTGGTAAAACAAAGTAAAGAACCTACTCCAATGACGCAAAGCAATATATCATAACCGGACCACTAGGACAGGAATTTTGGGAGGTTCGGAAGACCAAGCAAAGAGTACAAAAATCAGCAAACCAATCTAATTCTTTCTTTCCTTTTCTTTTCTTTTTAGTGCAAACCAGTAGGTACAGACCAAAAATTACAGCCCCAATCCAGATGACCGTAGGAGACTATACCACTACCATTAGACCATAGCATCGCTGACAACCAATCTAATTTCGCAACAACACAACAAACCTCAAGTTTCTAATCTGTGTCAGCGTATCTTGCTCTGAGCTCCGCCTTATTATTTCGCACCATGTCGATTTGTTGGTCGACAAGTTGGCGACTTGCGAGTAAACAAGCGCATCCGTTGAATGTATCTCCACTTTCGGGTAAGTAGAATCGCTGGGAACTGAAATACACACACCCTTGAATGATTAAGACCAAAACCCTAGTTTCCAGAATTGAAAGGAATAGGGAGGGAGGTGAAATACCGAGCTTGGCCCAGACGACGTCGCAATGATCGTCGGTGTGCGAGCATTGCCCCGAATCCATTTCCTTCTTCGGCTCTTCCTATGGTGAGAAAGAGGACTACCAAGTTCTCTTACAAAAGATGGTTGGTTTCTTTCAACGGAAGATTTTGAGCGTTGAGAATTTCTTTTTCAATTATAAATTTCAAGACGTGATAGTCTCTCTTTCGATTGAGGGTTAAAAAACCGAGTGCGTATCGTCTAAGATATCTCATAATTTGCGTGACCGATAGGGGTGCAAACGGTCGGATGCGGATCGGACAGTGGTAAAATCATTAATTTCAGACTTGCAACTTCTCATCTTGATCCAATTAACCAAAAGTTAGTTCTCTATTTAAAATACTACATTATAAAACAAAACAAAAAAAACATGATACGGCCTTCCCTTTGTGTTTTTTTTTTTTCAAAACTTAAAATCTGTTAATCTGGTTTATTTTCACAGTGGATGTATCGATATATTCAAGAGATGGATGAATGTAATTAAATGTTATAAAATAATTTTAGAGCACTCATTTTATATATTGTGGAGGTCAGTTTAAAGGTTCTTAACAAAGTTCTTAACGAATTTAACAAAACTTCCACAATACCCCATCATGGCAGTACTTAGCACCGTATATTCTTAACAAAGTTCTTTTCTTTTTCTTTTTTAAATTTTAACGGTCGATCCGAACCATTCAACATGATCTTCATCTGAAAATGTACTTGTAAACTAAATTTTACAGTTTTTAAAATTTTTCTTACTATTTTTTTTAGATGGAATGGTGCATAATTTTCAAATCAAGTGATTTTCTACCCATCTAAAAAACAGTGCCGGCCCTGGCCCAGCGATGGCCCTGGGCCCCAAAAAAATTAATTTTTTTTTATATATGTTGAAAATGCAAAATGTAGAAAGGATAGAACTGTTGGATTATAGAAGAATAAAAAACCTACTTTAACAGATGACCTAAAAATGTATTCGTTTCTTCAATCTTCGCCCAAAATTAAGAAAGATTTGAATAACTTAACGGACAGCTGACAGGCGATAGCCGACAATCCTTTCGTTATTTCCTTTTTTTTCATTTCTTCGTTTCTTCACCCAAAATATTTCTTGTTTTGAATAACTTACCAAATCAAAAGCAACGCAACAGCCGACAACAAAATATTTAAGAAGAAAAATTGATTCTTGAAAACCTAGTTTTGGTCTGCCGTAGAAGAAAAAAAAATTAAAAATCTAGTTTCATCCTTCTTCTCTGTAAATTAATAAACGAGGGAAAAAGAAATTAAGACGGCAGCGGTAGCGACTGGATTGGGTGAGGCAAGGTGGCTGACCGCGGCCTTCGAATTGTACTGCTCCGCTTAATTACCTAGGTTCTAACCTTCTATTACTTTGTGTTATTTTTAATTTAAAACAATGCTTCTTAGAAAATATGTATCAGGTAGCGAAAAAAGAAACAGAAAAAGAGAGGGAGAAAAAAAATAAAACCCCAAAAAGGGTTATATTCAAAAACTTTAGAAGAATATTAAACCACATAATGAGTCTTTGAAAAATCAAATTGAAAGTGAGATGCGCGAAGAAACAAGAAATGCATCTGAAAACCAAAATCAAAATGAGATAAATGAAGATGAGGTAAATAAAAAAAAAACAACAAATGTGTCTGAAAATGAAAATGAGATAAATGAAGAAATAGCAAATGTGTTTGAAAATGAGACTAGTGAAAAAAAATTAATCATGTGTCTGAGTGCTTAGATTCTTCGTTATCTATAAATATATATGATCCTAGAGTGTGGGATGATTTAACTTCTAAACTGAGAGATTTGCTTGTTGAGAATGGTCCTATTAGAGATTCTAATATTAATTTTCCTAAGGATAATTACAATAAGGGGTTCTCCACGTATTATTTTGATCAAAAATTAAGAAATGGAGAACTTATTGATAGGAAATGGTTGGTTTACTCAAAAGATTAAAATAAAGTGTTTGGTTTTATGTCCCCCTATTTTGTATGATTTATTGACATATTAATAAAAAAAAAAAATTATATTAAGACCTCAAAATTTTCTCTCGCCCCGGGCCCCGAAATGTTCAAGACCGGCCCTGATAAAAAATAGTAAAAAATTGTAAAAAAGAGTAAAATGTTGTTTACAAGTACATATTCATCTGGAAACTATGTTGAATGGTTTGGATCGACCGTTATAATTTTTAAACTGAAAATTTAAGTCCATAGCGCGGACCAATATGCACTATGCATAGTATCATAGCCTCACTCTTTCATCTATCTCTGTTGCTGGACTTTGATGAACTTGCTAACTTGGTAAGTGCATTTTTGGCTTAACGGTGCATAACTGCTATTAACTATTCACTAGGTGCATAAACCCCCCTGTCAAATTCTAAACATGCATTTAAGTCCTGTGACCTGTCTAATACAGGCACTTCGGTTTAATTAATTAAGGCAAATGATCTGTTTTGCCAAAAACACCCTTAATTGGCACAGAAAATGGAACACCATTTACTAAAAATTCAGCGCAGGGAAAATGAGAATTGGTGGATAGTACAATAACAAGTAATAAATATAGGACATCGCCTTCTCATCATAAGTTAAATGGTCTTAAAAAAATAAAAAGAAGATAGGGCAATAGAAATGAAGAATCTAAAATTTTCACATCTTAGGTTTATTAGCTTCAAGTAAATTGAGGATATATACGATATAATACATTCTTTTGGGCTAGAGGTGTTTCAGTGGTTATAGGCTTATAGCTACAGATATATGGTTCCTGCAATAGTAATTATTAATGGAGGATTAATGGTAGCTATCATATCTGGAAAATAGATTAAACTGATTTAAGCAAACGAGTAAAATGAGAGAGCCTCAACTTCAATTGAAAAATATATAGCATCTTTATGGCAATTTCAAATTGAAGTTCTCATGGTAGAAAAACATGAATCAAACTGCACATGGGTATCTTTATTTTAGAGACCAACATTATTTGCTAAGCAGAGTAAACGTTCTGTACAATTTTTCCTTGCAAGTCCCAACTAAACTAGTTATTTCACAAGTCGAAAATAAATAACATAAAACCTAAAAAATAATTGAATCGTGTCCCTTGCCATCAACCAGTAGTACATTATTCATGAAGAAAATGAGGCTCTCTTTGAATATTATAAAATATCAATACAAACTTCACTGATCTTGTTATAATGCCGATCTTGCAGTTCCTAAAAAGGAAGGGTAAAAAGAGGAGAAAATTGATGAAATAAATAACGTAAATTATCTTGAAACAACAGAACGTAAATCAGCAATATCATCTTATTTAGAATTATACCTTGTCTGAGTTTGGCCAAGGCGACGGATATTTTAGCACCCATTCGAGCATTGTTTTTCACAAGTGCAATATCTATGCACACCTTAAGGAAATACTAAAGTTATATGAGTAATAACTAGCACTATATGTACACAGGATATGATAAGTTACACCTGCCAGCTATGACTTCTTGTGTTTTGAAATACACTCAGAAATTATATTATTTTCTTTTCGATTTCAAGTCAAATTTTGGGCTGAGTATTCAACCTATCTATTATTCTAATAAAAAAAATATATATATATATGGATGCTAATAAATAAGTAATTATAAAGGATACTGGCTGCTAACGAGGCCCCGCCAGTCAGCTCATTTACTCTTGCAAGCAAAAAAGGAGTGGCTTCATTTCCTATTACATTCTTCTCCCTGATCCAATAAAATTCCACCAATCCAATATCATAACATTTAATATTACTTCAATCAGTAAAATTGGTATGAAGAAAAAAAAAATTAACAGGTATAAGAGAGCTATACTTGGCTTCTCTAAGGGCTTGTTGTATGGCCTCTTCAATCATATTTCCTGAAGCAGCATATTCTTTAGGAATTGGTACTGCAACAAGAATCCCTGTACCCAGACATAGATTCGAGTTTGCATCTGCATGTATAAAGCATGGTCAAAAGATTTATATATTTTGTGAAATATTTTAGTAGCTTACTTTTCCCTTATCATATTAGTCAGACCCCATATCTTTGCATTTTGCATTGCAGATAGTAGTTATCCTTGAATAATTGTAAGCTGGCAGACAGAATAAGGTGTTTTTTTAATGTAAATTGTTAATAATTGTGTCCCTATTCTCTAATAAAGTGCTTTAATGTCGGGGGTTCTTTTTTGAAGAAATCATAAAAGCTTTAGAACCAGTTGCAAAATTTAGGAATGTAGTAATAGCATGATAATTTTAGAATTAGTGAAAACTGGGTGTTCTTAAGGTTCAGAATAATATAAACATAGGAGACACCTATAAGCTTAGCACACTCATCAGGAGAATCAACCCGACATGGCACCTGGACAAAACAAAGAGCTGAAACTAAAATTACTTCATTGTCTCAAAGATTATACATAAAAATAAACCAGGCAACAATTTTCTCAAGTTTCAGGCATCTAGTTTTCCTTGCCCCGTTTGATTTATGCTGGCTTTGTCTTAGTTCTTGAGATGGCATAACATTAATCAAATCTTTTCATTTTTTATAATGTAAAAATTATAAAATAGAAATATAGAAATTAGATGTGACCTGGCAACCACTAGTTTCAGTGAAAAAGGAAGGGAACTCGTTTGATCCATAGACAGCAACTGTGACACCTTGTGTTTCCTTCAAGCATAAAAAATAAAGATATTAGTAATTTTAACCAAGAATTCCAATATTGGTTTAGAAACAATCCATACCAATTCTCAACCTAAAATTGCAATGTATAGTAAGTATTAGTTTCAAAAGGTTCAATTTCCCAAATTAGGCCTCAATTGAGTCTCCATTAACCCTAAAAAAGGCAACAATCTACAGCCTCAACTTGACCAATGTAGCTGCAGTTAACTGAACTGTGCAATTGAACTTAAGTTGGCACTCCATTTAACCATATTAAACCATCAACTGTTGTGCAATTGAGCATAGAAAGAGCAAATAAGAATAGTGATGCCCTGATTGATACCAGTGAATATGCACAAAATGGCATCGAAAACCAATTTCAAAAAATTATGTTTACTAAAATAGAGGTGACTGAATGCTGAAGAAACAAGTAGTACCAAATATTCAAGGGTCCTAGGTATATCCAAAATTGACTTAACACCAGCTGAGATCACTGTCACAGGAGTTTTTCCAAGCTCCGTCAAATCAGACGAAATGTCCATGGCTGTAAGTGAGAAATATATGAGATTTGTAAAAAATAGGCTCAAACAAACAAAATCAACAACCAAGACAAGTTCATAGAGCAAACACTACTAATATTTAGTGCTTAGTACTTACTTTGTTCCCCATGCCTATGCACACCACCGATTCCTCCGGTAACAAATACCGGTATACCAACCTACATTTACAAAGAGGCATAAACTAATAACTAAGAAAGATAATTCCTAATTCAATAAAATGAACTTATATTTGACAAACCTTATGGGCAAAGACCATTGTTGCAGAAACAGTTGTTGCACCATTACCACCAGCTGAAACCTATTAAAGTTAAGCACATAACTAATGTCCATAAATAAAATCATATAATAGGTTAAAATTCTAAAGTAAAAATTAGGGACCAAATCTTGTTAGCAATACCAACTTTTGAAGGTAAAATAACAGCTTATCAGGTTAATATGTCATATTTGTCATTTTAGAAGTTTGGTGCTAGAATAAGTAACAAACATTACACATTCCAGATTAAAATAAAAAGGGTCAAAATTAATTTTTTACTAACAATATGAGGAATATCTCTTCGAGCCGTCTTCTGAACTTTCCTACCAAGGATTGCCAATCTCTTTAACTGCTCATCACTTAAACCTAAAATTCATACCAGATAGAATCATAAAAAAAGAAAGTAAATCTCAAAACTAAATTCAAAAACAACTCAACAAACAACCTGGAGAACACAAATAATCGAATAAACCAGGAGGCAATACCAATAAATGGTGTGCCATCTAAAATGGCAATAGTGGCAGGAACAGCACCATTTTCTCTCACAATAGATTCAACCTCTTTTGCAGTTTCATAATTCTGTGGATATGGCATCCCTGAAAGATAAGCAAATCAAATCACACATTTGGAATTTAGTTAGTTCTGGTTCTTTCAATCGTGAATTGGACCATATAGTTTGGAGATGGGATTAAAATGGACTGTTTACTGTCAAATCCATGTATAAGTTTCTCAATTTTAGAGTCCAAATTGTGAAGCCTATGCTCTGGTGGAAACTTCCTGTACCACCTAAACTAAGAGCTTTTATGTGTCTCATGTGTAAAAATAAAATTCTCACTAAAATTAACTTGCAGAATAGAGGATGGGATGGAGATGTCACTTGTCAATTTTGCAAATTCAAAGAAGACTGCCCATCTGTTTTTTGGGTGCAAAACATATTTGGTTTTGGATGGGGTCTTGTCAAAATGTTTTCAGCAACTGGCATAACATGAATGATGTGATACAATTCTCATTTACTTTACCTAAAATCAAGAGAACTGCATTTTTAATTGTAGTTAGTGCTGTCATTTGGTGCATTTCGAAACACAGAAATGACCTATGCTTTAATTATTCTATTATACATTCTTGTAGAAATATTGTGTTGACAATTGTCTCCGTGATTTCTTATTGGACAGGGCCTTTGAGTGAGGAGCTTAAAGAGAGCACTAAGGAGTGGATCCCCGATGAAAGGGATGCTATTCCTCTGCAAGTGGCAAGTCCGGAAGATGAACAGCTGTTGGAATGAGTTACAGATGATAAAAAATGAAGATGTGCCGGCTCAGATTTTGTTTTGTTTCTACTACCCCCTCAGCCCTGATGTGGCTTAGATTACTATGTTTTGAACAGCTATATTATGTTTGCAAACTGTTGCTTTTGGTGCCTGCAGGCACATTGAACTGAATGTGTTGTTTGAATGGTTAGTTATTTTGTGCAGGAACCCTCCAAGCTGGCCTTGGATTGGGTATAGTGATTCCTATTTAATCGTAGTTAACTGAAAACTCTAGTTATGTAATTATCAAGTTTCATATTAATGAAATGGGCTTTGGCCTTTTAAAAAAAAAAACCACACACTTGATTAGACTACTAGTTATCTTAAATTAAACAAAACAATTTGCTTACCATGAGAGATGATGGTAGATTCTAAAGCAACAACAGCTTTTCCATTTACCAGAGCATGATAGACCTCTGGTGCCACCTTGATATGACCCTTCTCAATGAACTGATTCATGTCCTAACAAAGTAAAATAAAAATAAGAATTATCATAGGACAAGCACTTGAGCCAAATCAACATATTTTTGTAACAATCACGAGCCATGTGGAATTCTCAAGTAAATTACTATAAATATGAATGATTTTTTTTTAGTAAAAATATAAATAAATAAATATGAATGATAACAAGAAAAATAAGAAACAAAGCAGTAGAACTGGCTTTGATTTGTCAAAAAGTAGATTCGAGTGTCAAAACAATGAACGTACCCTCGATGAGAAATAAACGCACAAGAAGAAGATGGGAAGAGGCTGTCAGTCTGTAACACTCTGATCGGAATGAGAACTTTTAGCTAAATGGAATTGGAATTCTTCCCCGTCGCTTGATCGGAACAAAAGTATCAAAGGGAGATGATTTGGCGGGATTTGAGAGGGGGAAATACCTCCAAGCTTACAGAGAAGAATAGCGAAATTTGAAGAAAGATTCTGTGATCGGAACACATCACCGGTTAGAATTCAGTTGATTTCAATTCAATGGAGTTCAATAGAGATGAATTTCAATTGAATTTTGTTGATCACAACTAAATGAAAAGGAATTGAATTCTTCTCTAGTTATTGATGGTAAAATATACATAATAGAAGATAAAATATTTCATTTGCATACAAAATGACACTTGTACCCTTGAAACATTTCCATCCATAAAATTAATTAGCAATTTTAGATAATTATCAAGAAGATAAATATAAATTAAATCCATTTTAATTTCATAAGCGCTTCATTTGCTCTCTGGCATCTCTCTTCACAACTCTTCAGTGCATTTTTTGTTTGTTTGTTCCAATTCACTATTTTGTGAGCCCTCGATTCAACCCATCAATCAAAACACAAGCTTTACCCAATTTATACAATCGACAATATAAAATATCAAATTATAAAAAGTGTAATAATGCTTCACCATCTCTGCATGCGAAGTGCATTCAGGGAAAACGATAATAACAATTATACAACATAAAGGCCTTAACCAGCAACCAAAAAGAGAACCAAAATTATTACGGACTCATTCTAATACTACTTTCATACATACACAAACGATTATCTCAGAATTGATAGTCTTCAGAGTAACTTTCATTCGAGCCCCTCTCTTTTTATGAAATTAAATAACTGGTTTGTATCAGCTACACTTCTATTTCTTTAATCCACGAGCTGAACTCGTATGACTATTTTCTGCATAATATAGTTGTGACATCATAAATGGTTAATGGTTTAACAAGGTTAGCTAAAATCTGCCATCACATGGAAATCAACACCTAGCTAGGTTCAGATGAATCTTAAGTTGTAATCCAACATTGAGTAACAGTATAAATTAGTGCTCTGAACTAATGAAAACAAAGAAATAACAAAATTGAACACAAGGAAAGAGTTAAGACAAAACAAGTAAAACAAAAATGAGGTAGGAAGAAAAGAGATTATTGGATATGTGGAGGGATTGGAGCTGTGAACAGAGCTCCTGCCGTCGCCTGAGAAGATTGAGGGATGTCGGAAGCCATGGTGTTTGCCTTTATGGTTCTGATACCATATTATCAGATAAGAACAGTAGAGAAGAAAGAGATTGAAATTTGTATTATGTATTTCTTGATGCCTTTGTTTATAATTACACTGGTGCTTTTATAGCAATCAAGAATTGTAAAATCGTTTAACTAAAAGAGAGTTACAACAGAATTTCAATACACTGTGATTCCGGTAAGCTGTTCAGAATTCTGGTAAAGCTGTTGTTTAGCATTGTGTGCGCTAATACTTTCACCTATCCAACATTTAAGTTGCTTTATTATATGCTTAAAAAAAATTGAGATGGGGATAAAGAGCTGATTGAACACGGCTATTGTTGATACAGTGTACTGACCTGTTGATCTTTTTTAGCTTCCCAGTTGCTTGAGTGGAGTGCACATACTTAGCCAAGGAGCCAAGTTGAACCGCCAAGCTACTTAGGGCAAAGAGCTAGTAGCACCCCTTTTCTTTGCTTCGTAATTGATCGGAGGGACACGAGCTGGGGCCTTATCTAAGGAGAGAGAGGAAGGTCTGATTGGAAGAAGGATTGAGCGATAGAGGGGCAATTTAGGAACGCAAACCAGTGCCAAACGAATTCTCGTCGAATCCCACCATTTGTCGCCGGAATTCGTCAGAGCCAAAATTTCTCGCCAAATCTTGTCAAACGAAATCAACTCCCGTAGGAGTGAGCGTTCTGATCAGGGTATTTAACTGTCATGCTTTCGCCTCTCAGTTCCTTGACGGAAATAAATCTGCTACGATCCTAACAGGGATTGTAGGGTCCTACGATTCCAAATCTAACCTTTTATTTATTTTGAGATTCGTGAATAAAAATAACTTTTATGAAGATTCGTAATACTTAAAAAATAGAAGGTTGGATTTGGAATCGTAGGACCCTACAATCCCTTAGGATCGTAGCAGATTTATTTCCGTTCGTTGACGGCTTCGCGAAATTTGTCAGTTCTATTTCTCGTTTAAAGAGGAAAGAGATGGTTCCAATCGGACCCAGAATCACAAAATTCAAGCTCGACTGGCACAAGCAAGAAGAAACAGGAGAATTCTTAAAATAGGCCCAGTAAGGTTCTTATCTATTATATATATATATTTTATGGGTCACCCGATTTTATATTCGGCCCGGCCTTTATAAGGGGCCAGCAATCAGCATGCTATTAACGATCTCAATTTGTATTCAGTGACTAGTAGGGAGTATCATTTTTTACGCTGATAGCTACTACATGCATCTTAAATACGGGCAGGTCGTTACCAAAATTATGCCAAACAAGGTATCTATCATTGAGAATCCAAGACAGGCGGTCTCTGGTATGCACTGTGTACAGTACTGGTACAGGCCCTAATAGTCAGTGGCAGTGGCGGAACCAAGGGGGTGCGAGCAGGAACCCGTATCCTCTCAGGTATTGCACCATTATTGCAGAGGATCACTTACTTTACGGTTTGAGATTAAATCTCAACCGGCTTGGGATTCGGGTCACTGTAGGGGGCCCCATTTTTGGGCTTTGAGATTCGTGCCAAGTTAAAAAGTACGGTTCAGATCTAGTAATTGTAAAAGATTCCCTTATCAGGTATTGGAGAGGATGTGAATTCGTGCGAGCAGGGCCATGCACCCTCCATAAAATCTGATTTGCTTAATTAAAATACTGTGCACCAAAGAAGTCATGTTCATGTGGCACCCTTCAAACTTATCAAATGAATACCTCTTAGTTCCGCCCCTGATCAGTGGTTTCTTATGACACAACTAAACTAAATTTCTACTTTGTGTGAGAGAATACATTAGCCTATCCGTTTAGTTTTGAATATTTATATTATATTAATATTATATTAGTAGACTATTTAAGTATAATTTTTTATGTTTACATAATTTTTTCGATAAATTATTTTTTTCACAAACTTTTTTCCTATTTTTTCAATATGACGATTTATTGTATTTTTTTTTAAAACTGAGTTTTCGATTTGATTCACTCAATTCTTATGCCATGGTCGTCTTACCGAATCTGTTTTTTTATTTCAATTTTCATAACCATATTTAAATCTGCTTCAGTTGCTTTGGTCATTATTCTCGAGTCCGAGACTTGAGTACAATAATTACCGTAAACAAGTCGATTTAGACAAAATTTGAACTCGGGCTCGTGAATATAACAAGCCAAGTCGAAACATACTTTAGCCAAGTCAGTCACGAATTAAGACTAGTCAGTTTTCGTATTGTGAGTTGCACATAGATTAAATATTTTCGTCAGCTTGATGTTGTGAGTCGTGTATAGGCCACATGTTGGTTGTCGTCTACTAGTGTGGTTTTTGGCACTGCGACCTGTAATTTTTTCTTGTCCCTTCCCTACTGCAACGTCTGATCACTGTCTCTTTCTTGTAAGGGTGTTGAAATACTTATAGCATAGAAAGTGAGCTAAACTGCAGAAAATTTGAAAATAGGCTTTTAAGATGAGCATGAAAAGGAATAGTAAAAGAGTCGAAAAAGATTACTTTCTTTCTTACAACAAGCCGAGAAATGAACCGAGCTAGCATGAGCCAAGTTGAATAAGGTTGGACATGCCATAACGAACTTGAATCAAGCAAACAATTTGCAAATTTTTTCGAATCGATCTCAAACAAGTTATGATCTACGGGGCTTTTTTTGTCAAAGGTAACAATTTAAAACCAATAACTCTTTAAAAAATCAAGCAAAGAAAGTAAGTGTAGATTAAAAAATATTAGTATGATTTGTTAGGGTAGAGCCAAAATACTTGGAAGGATAAAATTTAGGATGAATCATAATTTTATAGTTATATTGAATTTCAAACATATTATATATATATATATATATATAGAGAGAGAGAGAGTACGGCTAACGCGCTTCCTCTAGCATATGGGCCGAAATGCTTCCGGTGGAAATTTGAAATTTCAAAATCCAAAAAGTCGATCTGAACCGTTCATCTTCTTCTCCATATTAATATCTGCTTGGAGACCAAATTTTACATTTTTCTGAAATTTTTTACTATTTATTAAGCCATTTTGAAAATCGCTGATCCAACGGTAGCTTCTGATTTTTACTGTTTGGGAAGGCACCGTTGGATCAGCAATTTTCAAAGTGGCTTAATAAATAGTAAAAAATTTCAGAAAAATATAAAATTTGGTCTCCAAGCAGATATTAATATGGAGAAGAAGATGAACGGTTCAGATCGACTTTTTGGATTTTGAAATTTCAAATTTCCACCGGAAGCATTTCGGCCCATATGCTAGAGGAAGCGCGTTAGCCGTACTCTATATATATATATATATATGAGTTAGGCTGGGGTGCTATGGATAGCATAGTGGCCTCTATGCTACGGCTCAATATTCGAGTTTTCAAAATCCAAACGGTCGATCCGAACCGTTCATCTTATTCTCCATATTAATATCTGCTTGGAGACCAAATTTTACATTTTTCTGAATTTTTTTACTATTTATTAAGTATTTTACAAAATTGTTGATCCAACGGTGGCTGCACAAAACAGTAAAACCGTTGGATTAGCGATTTTCAAAGTGGCTTAATAAATAGTAAAAAAATTCAGAAAATTATAAAATTTGGTCTCCAAGCAGATATTAATATGGAGAATAAGATGAACGGTTCGGATCGACCGTTTGGATTTTGAAAACTCGAATATTGAGCCGTAGCATAGAGGCCACTATGCTATCCATAGCACCCCAGCCTAACTCTATATATATATATAGAGAGAGAGAGAGAGAGAGAGAGAGAGATGGGCTCTGGTGCATTGCAATGCATAGGCACCCTTGTGCATTGGACCATAAATCACCGATTGAAAGTCCAAATGACCGATCCAAATCGTTCATCTTGTTCTCCATATTAATATGTGTTTGGAGACCAAATTTTATATTTTTTGGAATTTTTTTACTATTTATTAAGCCACTTTGAAAATCGCTGATCCGATGGTCCAGAAATTTTTATTGTTTTTATTGTTCATCCGGATTTTCAGATTTTCAATAAATCTAAAAAAATAGTAAAAAAATTCCAAAAAATGTAAAATTTGGTCTCCAAGCACATATTAATATGGAGAACAAGATGAACAACTTGGATCGGTCATTCGGACTTTGAATCGATGATTTATGGTCCCATGCACAAGGGTGCCTATGCATTGCAATGCACCATAGCCCATCTCTCTCTCTCTATATATATATAGAGAGAGAGAGATGAGTTATGGTGCATTGCAATGCATGGTGCATTGCAATGCGTGGTGCATTGCAATGCGTGGTGCATTGCAATGCGTGGTGCATTGCAATGCATGGCACATTTCAATAGCAAAACAACAATTTTCAAAATTGCTTAATAAATAGTAAAAAAATTCCAAAAAATGTAAAATTTGGTCTCCAAGAACATTTCAATATGGAGATCATGTTAAGCGGTTCGGATCGGTCGTTTGGATTTTCAAAATAAAAATATAGTGCCATGGAGCACCAACGCATTTTACTTCATGCATGGAGTAGCATAGCTCATCTCTCTCTCTCTCTCTCACACACACACACATATAGAGCAATGGGCTACGCTACTTCATAGAGTAAAACACGTTTGTACTCCATGCTGTATTTTCATTTTGAAAATCCAAATGACCGATCCGAACCGTTAGATGTGGAGCACCAAATCATTTTACTCCATGGAGTAGCGTAGCCCATCCCTACATATATATATATAGGGTCCGGCTAATTTGTTACCGGCAGCATTTTAGCCGGAGGTGCTGCAGCCTTTTTTTTATTTTGTGATGTCCAAACAACAAATCCAAACCATTAGATGTTTAATCTATATTATAATCTACTTGGAGACCAAATTTTACATTTTTTTGGAATTTTTTTACTATTTATTAAGCTAGTTTGAAAACCGCTGTTTTCAGTAAATTTCTGCAGCATTGAAATCAGCGGTTTTCAAACCAGCTTAATAAATAGTAAAAAAATTTCAAAAAACGTAAAATTTGGTCTCCAAGTAGATTATAATATAGATTAAACATCTAACGGTTTGGATTTGTTGTTTGGACATCACAAAATAAAAAAAGGCGGCAGCACCGCTGGCAGAAATGCTGCCGGTAGCAAATTAGCCACAGCCTATATATATATATATATATATATATATAGAGAGAGAGAGAGAGAGAGAGGGTTGGCTATTCTACTTCTATAAGCATATGTTTATAACTCGTTTTTTCGTTTTCAAAGTCCAAATGGTCGTTCTGAAGCGCTCAACATGTTCTTCATATTAATATGTGCTTGGAGACCAAATTTTATATTTTTGAGAATTTTTTACTATTTTTTCAGAATTTTTCAAAACAAGGTTTCTCATAATTTTCTATTAATTTTTTTAATATTTTTTATGATTGTTTTGAAAAATTCTGAAAAAATAGTAAAAAAATTCCAAAAGATGTAAAATTTGGTCTCCAAACACATATTAATATGGAGAACGTGTTGAGCGTTTCAGATCAACCATTTGGACATTGAAAACACAAAAACGAATTATAAACATATGCCATCATATGCTTATGGAAGCAGAATAACCAACCCCTCTCTCTCTCTCTCTTTCTATATATATATAGAGAGAGAGAGAGGAGGGATCAAGTTACAATAATTTTTTAGTTACAACAAGTTACCACAATCATTTTCTACATTTTCAAAGTCCAAATCATCGATCCAAACCGTTAGATGTGATCTCTACAATAAAATGTGCTTGGAGACCAAATTTTACATTTTTTGGAATTTAGTTACCATCTTAATTAAGATGGGTACAAAATTCAATGGTCTGAATTTGACTAGTTTTTGTACCCATCTTAATAAATAGTAAAAAAAAATTTAAAAATGTAAAATTTGTTCTCCAAGCACATTTTATTGTAGAGATCACATCTAACGATTTGGACTTTGAAAATGTAGAAAATGGTTGTGGTAACTTGTTGTAACTCAAAAATTATTGTAACTTGATCCCTCCACTCTCTATATATAGAGAGAGAAATAGAGAGAGAGAGGGATTGGCTATTCTACTTCCATAAGCATATGATGGCATATGTTTATAACTCGTTTTTGTGTTTCCAATGTCCAAATGGTTGATCTGAAGCGCTTAACATGTTCTCCATATTAATATGTGTTTGGAGACCAAATTTTACATTTTTTTGGAAAATTTTTACTATTTTTTCAGAATTTTTCAAAACAGTCATAAAAAATATTAAAAAAATTAATAGAAAATTATGAGAAACCTTGTTTTGAAAAATTCTGAAAAAATAGTAAAAAATTCGCAAAAATATAAAATTTGGTCTCCAAGCACATATTAATATGGAGAACATGTTGAGCGCTTCAGATCGACCATTTGGACTTTGAAAACGAAAAAAACGAGTTATAAGCATATGCTTATAGAAGTAGAATAGCCAACATCTCTCTCTCTCTCTCTCTCTCTCTCTCTCTATATATATATATATATATATATATACTAGTATCGTGCCCGTGCGTTGCAACGGGATATTACAAGAATGAATAGATAACAGTATAAGAAATAACGATAACTGAAAAAAAAATGGATCAAATATAACATGAAAGAAAAAAAATCTTCAAATATGTCATTTTGTGTGGTCACAACTGCCATTGCGTTAGCATTATTATATCTCCTCTTACGACTTATTTGTACACTTAAAAGAAAATCCAACATAAAAATTAATTTGCTGCAACTACTATTCTAAAATGTATATACAAATAAAAAAAAATTAAAAAATTGTCTTATTAATTATATTACCGTGCAAAGATTCACTAACATCATGCGGAGCTGATGACGCTACATCTATTTGTAGTGGAGTCTCTGAAACTAATAAAATATTTGACCTCGCAAGAGCATTTGGTATTGGATTATTGCCACTGTCTCATGTTTTGAATTTATTATTTGCACGGTTTTTCATCAGAGGAGTTTGCTTCTTTTCCCAACTCATTTCTTGATATGTTGTCCTTTTCTTGTAATTTCTCTTTTCATCCACTCTTATTTTTGTTTTTACAAATAAAATAATAATATAAGTTTGCTTTCTTGAGAAATTCAATTAGTGATAGTGCAAAAAAAATATATATATATATTTTTCTAGAAACATGATATTCTTGGAGTGGTTGAACAAGAATTCCCATTTTCATTAGTTATGTTTTTTTGAACTTGTTTTTCTGTATGATGTCTTGACATGAAACAAAGCCAAAATAATTAAATAATGAGTGGTTCTCGTCTAAGACACAAGCAACAAAAATTGATATAAGAGTTTTCAAAATCATTTTGTGTTCCAATGCAAAAACAGAGTACATAAAATAGAAATAACAAAACAACTTTTTAGTTTTACCGCCAGTTTTTTTAATGTTCAAAGAAAATGAAATTCACAAATTAAGTACCACAATGGAAAACAAATTGAGCAGTATTATATGTTACCTAAAATAAGAAAAATTTAAATCATGTCACATGGATGTAATAAAGTTCAAAAGTAATTATTTTAGTAGCAAAAGCAACTACGTGCTTCTGAAATCTTGGGTCTGAAAATATATATTATTGATTTATTTTATTCCTTATTTGATTCATCAATATAAGAGTTTCTAAATTTCATAGTATGTTTAATTTTAATTGTAATGCATTGTGTGGTTGTATGTGTGGTGAGTATGTTTTGAGTTAAATTTAGACTTCTATACATTATTCATATGCATTTAATCAAAATAAGACATATTATGTGATTGGAGGGCTGAGATTAAATTCAAAGTTTCATCTTCCAATCGTTGCCATTGGCGGATCGGACACCCAACGTGCTTAATAATGGAATGGATATATATATATATATATATATATATATGAGATGAGCTACGCTACTCCATGGAGTAAAACTCGTTGGTGCTCCATGGCACTATATTTTTATTTTGAAAATCCAAATGACCGATCCAAACCACTCAACATGATCTCCATATTGAAATTTGCTTGGAGGCCAAATTTTACATTTTTTGGAATTGTTTTACTATTTATTAAGCAATTTTAAAAATTGCTGATCCGATGGTCCAGAAATTTTTACTGTTTTTACTGTTTACAATAAAACAACAATTTTCAAAATTGCTTAATAAATAGCAAAAAAAAATCCAAAAAATGTAAAATTTGGTTTCCAAGCACATTTCAATATGGAGATCACATCTAACGATTAAGATCGGTCACTTGGACTTTTAAAATGAAAATACGGCGTGGAGTACAAACGCGTTTTACTCCATGGAGTAGCGTAGCTCATCTCTCTCTCTCTCTCTTTATATATATATATATAATTATGGCAATAGATACATATCTTTCAAATGCAAGGCTATGGTACTATGCATAGCGCATAGGTTTGTTACTATATTTTTAAAATCCAAAGAGTAATCTGAACCGCTCAATATGCTTGGAACCGAATATTATATATATATTTTTAAAAATACTATTTTTTCTAAATAAGTGCAAAATCACTAGATCTAAATATTCCCACCATTTGAAGAAGTAATTTTCTACATATTTAAAAAATAGGAAAATAATATAGAATGTAAAATTTTGTATCCAAGCATATTTTCATATAAAAATCGTATTGAGCATATTAAATTGATTGTTTGAATTTTAAAAAATAAAAATATACTGTATGTGTGTTTGGATTGCTAGAGAATATTTGTTGTATGGAATAGCAGAGCTATTTTCAATCCAAAGTAATCTAAACAACCAATGTCTAACAAATTATTCTGAATAGCTACGAACAACGCTAATCCATTGTTTCTTGTAAAAGATGGAATAGAGATTGTTCCCGTATGTGAAGGGAGAAAAAAATATACTTTTTTTTCTCAGGTTTTCATTAACATAATTCTGATATAGTAAAGATAACGTCACTTCTGCAATCTTGTACCGTGACAATTATTTCATCTTTCATAATATCACATTAATATTATTGTTTGTCAATTACATCTATTTACCATTCTAAATATACAATTCAAATAATATTTTTATTAATCCAAATAACACCACATTAACACTATTTTGAGACTAATATAAAAATCACTGTTTTATCTTTATTCTCATCCTTTTCCTTAAAATTTGTTTTAGACAGATGGTATTTGACTATTTGTCGCTCTGCCCTGATGATTTGGATATTCACATGATTGACAAGTGACAACCCGTTACCGCTCCCACGTGGTGCACTGGACTACTGGAGTTGCTGTCTCGCTATTATTGGTTTTTATTTTTGCAGAGAATTTACAGTGTGAGGCTGTGAGCCAATTGTCTTCCACACAAATAGTCGAATTGACCATTTAAAACTGTTTCTTTCCATAACTAAATTCTCACTTTTCAAAAGTATCCTATGTGTTTAATTACAGAAAATGGGGGGTTAAAAGATCCATACTGACTGCTGACATTGTACTTTGTAATACCTTTTATATATGAAAACTAGTCTCATATGTCATTAGCAATTTTCTCGAAGAGATAAACATGTAAAACCATCATCTTTCTCGTTTGGCAGGACAGGGTTATCTATCCATGTTTAGCTGGCCAATGGCTCAATAGGGGTCAAAGTGAAAATAAGTTTTTAAGGTTTTTTTATTTAACGACATAGTCACCTGCACTGGCTGCACATGACAGCACATGTTTGCAACAGTCTATGAGGCAAATGCTCTTAGACCAAGTCACCATACTTTCATGTTCACTACAATATAAAGCATCATCTGAGTTGTTTCATCTCGGCTCTGGGCATACTGTCAAACTAGACACCACATTTTTTTGATATAAAAATATATATATCTCTTTTAATTAGTCCTACATTTTATGTAACATTTTCAGTTCTTTAGAATATTTTTTTTTTGTATTTACCTATGGATCTAATAAGTCAAGGTAATTATCGTTAATGGACAATTGACCTTTAGTTTAACTTTTAATTTAAAATTAAAGTGAAGAGAAAATTAATTTCTTATCTCCCTTTTTTCTCTTTCCTATTTTTATATGAGAAATTGTCCTCCTCCGTGACCCATCTGTAATGAGACTTTTAATCTGTTTAATTTCTTTGCTGCTATTTTAAGTTTGTTCTATGGAGCTACGAACTTCGAAATATCAAATATGTTATCAGTTTTGAATTTTAACTTCGGAATAATACATCAATTTTGAAATTTATTTTGAGTGAGGCATGTTAAAGTGATTTGAATTTTATTGGATGCTTTGGATTAATCTATTTGTGGAACTCGTGTGAAGATGCAAATGAATAGCATCAATGGAGATGTTTTTTTTTTTTGACAAAAGTGGTATTTTACCACCGGTTTCATTACGAAACAAAAAGTTTATACAACATGTCCAAAATAAAGCGCTAGCATACAATCTATCGACACCTAATAACCAAAAAGTTTTTAAAAAAAACAAACTAATAACAAAAGCATACTAGCATAACATGAAATAGTAATACTAAATGGAATCAAAAATGACTATATCAGTAGAAGGGGAGGCACTAGCTGATGAAGATGAAATACTGGGCAGAAGGCCAACAGCACAATCAATAGCATCAATAACGGCTCTGTCACTCAAATAATCAGCTAGGTGCAACCCTTCTAAACCAAGACCAGGGTCCTCGTCTAAATCCAGCGGGGAGCTGTCCTGGTCCTGTGCATCCGTGGCGGATAATACTATCAGAGGCCCTATCTGAGGCAAAGAAGAAACATCAAAAGGCATAATCATAGATAACTTGAAATAATAATTATCTAAGCGCGACTTACACCAAAATGAAGTTAAAGCAATAATAGAAGCAGCTACAGACCTAATAGAAGGTATAGGAGAATTTTGAAAACAAATCTTATTTCGTGTTAACCATACAATCCAAGCATCAATGGAGATGTAGTTTATAAAAAAAAGGTAACTCGGGCCTTTTTCTTTTACATCAAAAGTAAATCAAATTTGATGTGTTTTACGTAGGGCTGCAAACAAATCGAACCGAATCAAACTTATTCATGGTTTGAATTAATTTTGAATTAAATTTTTTACGAAATTAACGGTTCATGTTACTTTGAGATTCGAACTATAATAGTTTACAAATCTATTTTAAATGAACCAAATCCAGTTTGAATTTAATTTAAATTAATTTCAAACTATTTCGAATCAAATTTTTTATGAATTTTTTTGAATCAAACTCGAATTACGAACTACAAATTTTGTGTGCAGCACTACTTTTACGTGCTTTCATCCAAGAAAAGAGTATTGAAAGAAAGAAATAAATATATATATATATATTCGTTACGAAATTTGCTTTTGTCTGTTTGTCAATATGCTTGATGTTTCATCTTACACATTTTGAGGCTCTTTAAACCACAGTAATTTTTGTTGAGTGAATCATTAAACCACAGTTAAACTTATTTTTAGAACTCCTTCCTCCAATTACTGCTCATCTACCCAATCCGTTTAAGGTTGTTAGCGTTTTTTTATTTTTTAAATTAATTATTCGTATGTTATTAATTCCAAATTGTATCATGAGCTGGATTCAGCACCAACTTCGCCAGCATCAAATTTAATCAAACTATATTGCACAATTATAATCATAAATTAACATCAGCCTTGGATAAAAAAAGAGAACATCAGTATATATAATAAGAAGAAAATGAACAGCCTAAAATGCTGAAATTATACTGTGGGTTAATAATTATTGATCATCTATCATCCACACAGTGATGGCAGCTTGAAGGAGAAAAATGAGGAAGGGAGGTGTCCAGTCCGTCTGATATAGTCGGCTCTCTCTGAGGTCCGAGCGGCACCCTCGTTTAGCTTGGCCTCTGCACTTGAGCGCTTCTCCTCCGCTATTCGGCGAGTTGCGGCCAATTTGTTCGCCAGCTTCTCTTGTGCTCTTGCCTTCGTTCTTTCGGCTTTCACCTGAAATAAATGGCAAGAACTTAGTATCATCGTGATATATAGAAGAACAATAAAACAGTCATAGATGATTGATTTGGCAATCAAAATATTTTTTTTCCCAAAAGTAAAAATTCAGTCAAAGGTAGTTGGTTCAACCTCTTTTTCGTTTTATATTTTACTTCATATATGTATAAAAAGTGGGGTATAACCGTATACGTTTGCTCCCAAGCATGTTTCCAAAAATTGTCAATACTCAATGGACATGATATGTTTACATACCTCAGCCCTCTTCATTTCGAGCTCTGCCTTCTTTTTTACATGATTCTCCCATGCCTGTATCTTCACCTCTTCCCGCTTATATCTAAATATCAAACATTCCAAAAACCAAACTTCAAATCTTCAATCACACTTTTTAAATGTCTATTTACTTAAGTTTGATTTGAAATTTTTGAATTTCAAGTTTTTAACTGAATAAACACATTATTCCTTTTCCAGCAAAAGCCCAACAGTTCCCGTGTAATACCAAAAATTGATCTAGCATTGATGTTAAACAACGGTATTGATCAAAACCAGCACAGAATCGATAGCATTCCTTAAATCTGATCCAAGTATACAATTATGAACCTGTTGGGGGGGGGGGGGGGGGGGGGGGGGGGGGGGGGGGGGAGCAGTACGTACCAGAAAATCAGACAAAATATATACTGCCAATCTTAAATCTAATTAATATTTTTAATTAAAAATCAAGTACAAAATTACAAATCAAAATAATGTAAATCAAATTACCTTGCCATATACTTGGCTCTTTCAGCCTCGTCCCAAGCCGTCGCACGAGATTCCAGCGAATTCGGGTTTTCCTTCTCTACCGACCCGTTATCTTCCAACCTGTTGCCCTCACCACCCTCTCCATTTGCCTTCCCTAAAACTTCTCCATTCCTCATTCCAACTGGACAGCTACCATTCTGCTGACCCTCTTGTCCCCTCCCCGGCGTGGAAGACCTGGAAGAGATCGGGCTCCTGACAACCGGGGTCGAGGCCCGCAATGGGGTCCCTGTTCGAGAAGGTTCCTTGCTTGCTATGGGCGTCATCTCTGTGCCCATATCTCTCAGACAAATTGACCGGGCTGCAACCGGCGATGTCTCGAGGACCGTGCTCTGACAGTCTATCTTTTTTGTCTCTCCCTCATCCATGTTCATACCGTTTGTACCGATCGGGAGTATGAAACCGTAATCAAAGGCGCCTTCCATGCTGCTACATGAGTTCCTCCCATTCTGAGACAGAGAGGCAAGTAACCTCCTGTCATCGGCATTCGAGTTGCGGGGTTTTGTTTTACTGTTGTTACGATCGCCGGAAAAACCGACCAGCCATTTTTGTGCATCGTCCCACTTGGAAGGTGTCGGCTTTGTGCGTGAATTCAAAACTTTGTTTTGGTGGTTGTGGTTGCGAGATTTATGGTTAGTGTAGGATGAGTTTGTGCTAGAGCTATCCTGAGAGGAGGCATAGCTGTAGCAGGCCCTTTCATCTACAGATCTCATGGTTTCAATTTCTAACTGTGACATCGAAAGCGATTGTGATTAGAAGGGGGTCTATCTGAGAATATGTTGTAGTAAATGGAGGTCTCAAATAGTGAAGTTGAAATTTAATGCATTGCATCGACCAAGATCTGCCTTTAATTATAAGGTTTGACCGCTTTGACCACAGTTTTTGAAATCAAGTTCTTCAGTGCAGCATGCAAAGCGCCATTAATTGATAGATCGAGTTTCATCAAATTGCCTTGAATTTTAGCGAAAAGCAGAGCAATAAGTCCAGTTTCAGCCTGCACCAATGTGCCAGAAAACAGAGCAAATTAAGACTTGTGTAAAGAAAAACTCAGAAATCATGAATGCATAAAAACTAGAAATACTCACGAGAAACAATTAAACCACCTTAATGCGACTGAGAAAATGGTAGAGAGCAGAGCTAGTCTCTGGCTAAGAGATCAGAGGAGTAAGGGAGAGAGAGAGAGAGGAGAAGGCATTCAAAGGAGCGAGCACATGGGGTCAGAGGGGTTGGATTTATGTATCTCTACTTGATTCGATCTAATTAATAATACAGATCGCAGATCCGTAGAGCTCGGTCGGGGTTTTCTGGCAACGAGACAAGCAGCAGGAAACAAGACAGAGTGAGGTGAAGAGATCCGTTGGAAGGAGAGAGAGAGACCGAGACCTGGCTTTGTGTATGGAACCGGACCGTCTGATCAAAGCTGCGCGAATATTAAAGGCATTCAATATATTCAATCTCGGATGATCGGACGGTCCAGATCCAAACCAAAAGTTTGAGATACTTTAGGGGAATCCGGATCCGGTTTGAGGGGTGTCCAAAAGGGTGGTGCGTGGGTTTTAGTGAGAAGTGGGACCGTTACACGAGTCAGCCAGTCCGGTACATAATACATAATACATTTCGTTTGGGGATAAAAGCACGCTAAAGTCTATTTTCTCTAGAATATCTCATCTGGAATAATTCTTTGTAAAATTTATGTCCAATGCTTTCCATTTTCTATTTTCCTTTTTTTTCGTTTAACAAAAATTGTTTATTTCAGTTGTCAAGTAAATCGTTAATTGTACCAGATATGTCTAATACCTTAATTCTCTATAATATTTTTGATTGATGAAAATTGAACACAAACTTTTAATAACGTCCATCATTCCATGGCTTGCCGCATAAGATCATAAATGGAACTTATTGCAATCCATAGAGATTCTAGAGAGAAAAATAATAGAAGGTGAGGCTGAAAGTAATAGGATATGGTGTTGGTGAAAACGATGGAATAATCCGACCTCGGAAATGGTAAACTTTCTCAGCTCTACGAAAAGTGAACCAAGATAAAAGGCTTGGAAAAGGAGATTCTCTGCTAGTTGAGTTGCAACGGTTCATGCTTATGATTTTAATCCCTTTTTTTATTGGGGCTCTCTTCCACTGCCTCAAGATAGGAGAATCCGTCTCCGCTACAATATTTTATTGCAAGAAAGTTGTATATGTATTTTATTTTATTTTTACCATTCGACTTCGATCCACTGTCTTTATTTATAGATAACTTTTTTCGTGAATTTGATTTATGCTTTATAGACGGACAAACAGAAAAAAAACAACGAATTTTTTAACAGTAATTTTAGGTGTTACTGTTTTTTTCTTAATTATTTTTAATTATAAGTTGACTGTCAAAACTAGGGCTGCAAAAAAAAAAATTGTAGTTTGTGATTCGATTTGTATTTGATTGGGAAAAAAAATTAATTTGATTCAAAATTAGTTTCTTCTAAAACAAATAAAACCAATTCAGTTCGAATCTTATTCAAACTCGAACAAAAACTGGATATAGTTCATTCGAAATTGGTCGTGAACTATTTAGATTCTAATATCAAATAATGCAACTAATGGCTTCAATCATCAATCCTTTATAATACAGGAAGCAAATTTATATTAGTGCTCAAAATTGTTAATATAATAGTAACTTATAATAGAAAAATGCTTTAGCAGCGTAACAAATTAACAATGGAAATAAGTTTCATTTGACTAGATCCATGCTGTGATTTTAATCAATCCAGCAGCGTAAAAGGTAAGGGATTTTAGGTTGACTCATAATTCATCAGTGTGAATTCGCGAAAGATAAACATAAAAGAAAACAGCGTGAATTTTGTTCTGCGTGAAGAAAACTAATGCATAAACTATTGATGGCTGCCAAAAAAATCCGTAGTTCGTGATTCAATTGACTTCAATTCGATTCGAAAAAAATCACAATTAATTCATTCGATTAAAATTTGTTCAGAAACAAACCAAACCAGTTCGGTTTGAATTTTATTCAAACTCAAACTCAAACTGGAATAAGTTTGATTTGGCTGGATTCGTTTGCAGCCCAACTCAAAACTATACATGATAATTTATATTTAAGTATATTTTTATAATCATCTCGCATTTAAATTATATAAGTAATCATTTCATATTTTATTTTATCAAAATAAAAATAAAATATTAATTGCCAAATTATTATTTTTAAGTGGGTTATCAATAAAATTTGTGGAACTGGGTAAAATAAATTGATGTATACAATGTGACCGAATATTATATATTTTATAATAAAATTTCTGGAAATAAAATCTTATGTTAATATATGAGAGAGAAACCTTTTTTAAAAAAAGTAATTAACAAAGGTTAAAATTATCAATCTATTAAAATATTTAGATAACAGAGGAGGGCTCAAATATCTTTAATTTTTGTGGTTTCATGTCTCCATATTTAAAATTTTAATAATTCAAACTTAAAATTTTAAATATTAAAATAAAACTGTGAGATATGTAGATGATCTACATCATATTTTTATGCACATAAATATTATGATATTTCAATTTTGTTTTGATTTTTATCAAGAGCTTGAGAAAATATACTGATACGAATAATTTTTGAACGTCGATTTTTCAACTTATTAATTCATATAAAAACAAAATAAAAAATAATAACTTTTTATGTGCATATAGAGAAAATAACATATCACATCTAACGGTTTTATTTTAACATATAAATTTTACAATTATTGTTATTATAAAATTGAAAAAGAGAGGTATGATGGAGATAAAAAATAGACATTTAAATTCTCTTTTTAGAAATATTGTTTTTTTTTTCTAATTAGATAATATTATATTAATAAAAATGTGAACAGTGTTAAATATTAGTATCATGATCCGGACCCGACAATTTAAGATGGGCCGTTCAAATATCAAAAAGTAAAGCAACCACACGCGTGTCCATTGCAGCATGATCATATAATAGTAGCGGATCTGTTTTAATTGGGATAATACAATATAGCTTTAAGTAACGAATTAAAAATCAAAGTCAGAGAAACAATCATATTTATTAAACAGAAAAGCATGACACACTGATCAAAACTAGGTACAGTGCCCTTAATTTAATGGCATGTTCAGTTGTCAGTTAGGAACGAAAATAGGATTTGATTTGGATTCAATTTGATTGGCTAAAATACTGAGTGAAAATTTTTTTCTCACACGCACAGTGTTTCGGTTATTCAACTTGAACTCTAATTCAAACTCATTCTCATTCTGGCTTAACAGCTGAACAAACCCTTATAAGTATATCAACCTTGCTGCTTGCGATGTCACGTGCATGTCAAGTGCGCAGTATTTGACATAAATCAGATTCATTGAAGAAAATTAGAAAAATGTACAAACCAAAAAGACATGATTTACTTTTTATACATGTCAACCATCCACTTCAAGATAATTACGGAGGCATGGCCACAGAAAATCCGTCGTATATAAGACAAGATCTACAGAACTTCACGTGGGATCACTAATGGGAGCTTGGGATACGGATACCAAATCGGAGGCAGATTCATCGATCCGAGCATGTCATCCATTGTTTGCGCTGCTATCGCTTTCTCAAGTTGAAGTCTTCATCATCACGAGGAAATCATATTTGATGGCGAGGCGAACACGGTCGGAGTACGAACAGCCGTATGTGGAGAAATTATTGTTCGCAGCTGATACCCCATCAATTATTGTTCGTGCAGTTGATGACTTTCCAGTGCTGATTTGCCTAATTCGGGTTTCTCAATTGTGTGAGAATAATTGCTCGAGTGTATAGCGGCCTGTCCATTTTAGATGATCATAGATTTGATATGAAACGAATATGGTTCGAACTCAACGGTCCAAACAAAATATGATGTAAATCCTTTAAAATGAACCGGGTATGGATTCAATATTTTTTATTTGATATGTATATCAACGATTTTTACCGACTCGATGATCTGAGCAGTGCAGGACCACTTACTGATTGTTGTCTCTCTTTATAACTTTTTGCTCTATATTTATGACTTTGTCACCTTCTCAATAGTCAAGTGAAAGAGCTGAGAAAGAGCTTACTTTTTCCTTATATCTAATTGAGTAATGAGTCGAGTGAGCACGAGCAAAGTCGACAAACTTGAACTCGACCATATCAAAACGAACATACATTAAACAAATTAATTACAATTTTTTAATTTCGAACAAACCATAATTATATATATATTTTTTTACCAATTCTAAAGGACAACAACAAAGACAATCAATAATATATGAAAGACAATTAATACAAGATGAAAAACAAGCAATATAAGATAGAAAAATAACCAGTAGAAAATGAAATACAATTAGAAGAAGATGACAAACAACCAGTAGTATATGAAAGACAATCAGTACAAGATGAAATACAACTAGAAGAATATGAAATACAACTAGTAGTAGATGAAAGACAATTAGTAGAACAAAAACGACAACTAGTAGAACATGAAAGACAACAACTACAAGATGAAATACAACTAGCACAAAGATGAAAAACAACTAGAAAAACAACTAACAAAACATGAAAGACAACTATCTACTTGAAAAACAACAAGCAGAAAATGAAAAACAACTAGCAAAACATGAAAGACAACTAAAAAAGGAAGAAAAACAACTAGTAGAAGATAAAATACAACCAATAGTAGATGAAAGACAATCAGAAGAAGATGGAAGACAACTAGTACAACATGAAATGCAACAAGTACAAGATGAAATACAACTAGAAGAATATGAAATACAACTAGTACAAAAATGGAAAAACAACTAGAAGGAGATAATAAACAGCAAATAGAAGGTGAAAAACAACTAGTAGTATATGAATGACAACTAGAAGAAAATGAAAGATAACCATTACAACATCAAATACAACCAGTACAAGATGAAAAACAACTAGTATAAGTTGAAAGACAGCTAGTATAAGTTGAAAGACAGCTAAAAGAATATGAAAGACAACAATTAGTAGATGAATCACAACCAGTAGAACGTGTAAGGTAACTTGTAGAACATGAAAGACAACTTGAAGAAGATGAAAAATAACTAGCAGAAGATGAAGAACAATTAGAAGAAGATGAAAGACAACCGGTAGTAGATAAAAGACATCTAATAGAATGTCAAAGACAACCAGTATAACATGAAAGACAACCAATAGAAGATAAAAGATAACTAGAAGAAAATGAAAGACAACCAATAGAATATCATAGACAACGAGTATATAATAAAAAAAAACTAGAAAAAGATGAAAGACAACCAGTACTACTACACCATATTCAATCTAGATTAGGATAAGAGTGATCTGTGTGAGATCTCTTGAATATTCGAACTTTAGAGCCTTTAGTACTCACATCTAGAATCAAGTGATTTTCCGAAGTTTGTAAGAACTCACCGGTTCCAACTTGTACTCCTTTTTCATTATAAAGAAAGTCCACCATCAAAAAGGTCGTGAAGCTCCGAAGACGTAGGCATCTTAAACCGAACTCCGTAAACATATTTTATGTCAAGTGTCTCTTAACTCTTCATTTATTTTATTCACCCTTGAGATTTTTAATATTAAACAATCAAATTAAAAAGTTTTTAAAATATTAAAAATCACCATATTCGCCTCTCTCTAGGTGACGTATGGGACATCAATAAATACTTTATATATAAGAGAAGAATAATTTGGGTCCTTCGATCCATTTTAGAATCTGTGCATGCAAATATTAAAACGGACACACACATATATTGAAGCAGTGTGCATGGATCCTAAAATGCATCGGAGGACACGAAACCATCAGACCCAAATTATTCCAATATAAGAAAAGGGTTCAAATGTCTCATATTTCCCATCCCTCACTGTGCCCCATATATTTTAAAATTTGGTCTCCAAATCTTTTTAAATATGGATATCAAAGTTAATCTAAACAAATTTGGTCTCCAAATCTTTTTAAATATGGATATCAAAGTTGATCGATTTAGATTGACTGTTTGAACTTTAAAAACCAAAAATAAAAAATATGAGACATAACGTGACATGAAAGATACGAGACATTTTTTATTCATTTCCTATATGATAATACTAAATATAAACACTTGACATGTCAAGTTAGTTTAAAGTTCAAACAATTGGCCCCTCGGCACTAGTTTTACAAACTATTTCCCTCGGCTCTAGTGTTACAAACTATTTTAATCCAGTGAGCCTGACCTGATTTGGCCCGCTGAATTATGGACTGATATTTAAAAAAAAAAAAAAACGGGTTTAGGTTCTGAATTTCCAACGTGCGTCATGTTATCCATATTTTTTTTTTTTTTTTTTGAGAGAGAGAAAGTGCCCGTAGGCCGTAGGCAACCATTAAAAATTTCTCTACAACAAACAAATCCTCAGATTTTAGAGGTTGCCCCGAAGCACTTTATAAATTATAAGAAAGAAATTTAGCTAACGAGAATAATAAAGGGTTTTGATTGAACTATACGGTCTTGCAATCAGAAAATTAATTGCATGAAGTAACAAACGAAAGTCTTCAAATTAGAGATTAAGAAATACAAAGCGAAACTGGTTCATGCATGACAGTACATAAATGCAGTTTTGTAAAAAAAGGTATGCTCTCGTCGGACGGATAGGGTATCGTCAAGCGATTAATCAATATGCAGTCAATTAATCGGAATTATGTGGACAATTAATCATTTTTATTAAAATTATGTGTATATTTTCATAATTTATTAAAAATAATTTATTTAACTCATCAAACTTATCAAATAAACTTAATTTAACTTGGTTCTATTATTATAACATGACACTACGCTCGTTTCTTCTTAATAACAACACATAAGCACTTTATATAAGTAATACATTTATTTAATGAAAAATTAAATTAAAGAATTAAGTTTTTTCAAATACTAATAACATATTATTTGAAAGAAAGAAAACATTTCAATATAAAATCACTAAATTTAGTTTATGATAACAACTTAATTTCATATATGAACATGTCATACTGATTGAAAAAATTACATCATTAAGTAAGAAAAATATACGGTATATAAATAATAGAAGAATTAATCAATTTAAAAGTAAGTAAAAAGAAAAAAAAACAAATATAAAAATTATAGATGTATATCCCAGTACAAATAAAACTAAATACATAATTTATAAAACTTATTATCACACACTGTCATAGAAAAAAAAATGTATTCACTGGAATAAACAGAAATAAACAGACAATTAAATTGGAAAACGGTCAATTAATCATAAAAACGACCGATTAATCGTTTTCATTCACAAACAGGTCTTCATTAAGTGTATTCGTAACAGTTTGATTGCCATTAACGATTAAACGGCCGTTAAGCCCATTACTTACAACACTGCATAAATGGTCCTTTGCTTGAACAAAGTTCATTATCTGCCAAACAACACGTGGGCATTAGCTGGTGATATGAGATTCTCAATCCGATTAAATGCATGAATTATCCAAGACATTTTCGATTAAATCATAAATTCTACTGGCGAGATTTTGATGCGTGAAAGGACTAAAAGTGTATAACTAAAATGGATTTAAATATATATAATTCGCTTAACAATTATCAATCAACTTCAAATAAGTTCTGATAAGTGTTCATCCTGTATTAATTTAAAATCACACAGAATTTACACAACAAAATATATATCAAAATATCAAATTCATACTTCATATATTCCGTAAAGATTTTGGTGTACTG
Organism: Carex rostrata; assembly: GCF_964058835.1. Classification (NCBI taxonomy): domain Eukaryota; kingdom Viridiplantae; phylum Streptophyta; class Magnoliopsida; order Poales; family Cyperaceae; genus Carex; species Carex rostrata. The sequence goes on from NC_135918.1 coordinate 4,707,371, forward strand.
CCTAAATTCAAATAATCGATGTACCATACTATCTAAAGATTTTGGTTTCCCATAAAAACTATAATCAAATGAATTAAAAAAGGAAACATGTTGCAATTTGTTCCGCAAGTGGAGGCACAGAACAAAGCCACCGAATTATTTGTCTGTGATTAATACTACAAGGAAGCAATACACACAGTGTTGCAGTGCATGATTTGATGGAAGCAAAATAGACTAAAGAAACAAATAACAAAAAATGCAACACATAATACACTATCCAGAAACAAGTCACACAGTTGAGGCACTCTTCATGGGCTTCTTGGAATTGTTCCTCCGGCGTGTTTTCGTGAATGACTTCTCCAAATCCTTCCAAAAAACAAATGCAAAGAAAACATAAGGACTTTAAAGATAATGCAATTGAAAAATCCTCCATGTTTAATACAACATCTTTCTTTTCTTGTCTACTAGGATGAGTACCTTTCTGAACACATCAGAAGAGGCATATATTCCAACAAAATGTCGAAAAAGATCAAAACAACAAATATTTCTACCATATGCACATGGAAATTCACTTTGACATTTTGAATAAATAACTAAAACCCTTTTTTGAGGCTTTTGAACTGACCTGGTTAGGCATTTTTTGAGATGCCTCTTTGGTCCAGAGACTTTCCAAATTATAATATGCTCTTGCCTTCTCATCAAGTGCATGAACTATAATTGTACCTGAAAATTCGCAGAGAAGGGCATGTTATGTATATACTACCATAATTGAAGAAAAAAAAAATTTGATTAGTTTTTACCAATGACCATATTTCCCCAATAAAATGAAAATCGCCATGAGAAAATAAAGTTATTACTATGACAAAATAAACATGGGAACAAAGGACCATATCTCAATTCCGTAATACCTGTATAACACATTCTATGTAACATGTTTGATGCTGAGATCAGTTATTCAGATATTCTAAATGTTAATATGGCACATAACATAAATCACCTCTCCAGTTTAGGTACTAACCAGAATCTATAACAATCCACTTTCCAGCCACGCTGCCCTCTACACTTGGAAGAATCAACCGTTTAGAACCCCGCTGCTTCTGCTTTACCTGTTTAAGACAAATTTAAATAAACAAAACAAATTAAATTGACATACAGGTTCAGACTTCAGACACACCCTCCTTCCCTCCCTCTCTTTCTCTCTCAAGTAGCAATGGACATGCCTTTCAAATTAATTTCTGCAGTACATTCAATAGATTGCTGTGTATTTGCTACTTGTTAATTATTTGGAAGTGTTGAGCCAAAATCGTTGAAAAAACATTGTGACATTCTATTAAAAAAATAACATCTTGAACAACCGGAATGCATCATTGTTTTTTCACAAAATTTATTGAGAGTCTTTGCTACTTTTTAATTATTTGGATGTGTTGGACCAAAATCATTGAAAAAAAAACGCAGTGACATTCTATTATCAAAGAACATCTTTGAACAAACGGAATGCGCCATTCTTTTTGTCACAAAATTTACTGAGAAAACATGCAAATTTTTCAAATTGTGATTTGTAAATGTATTTTTATTTCTCTGGAGCCTTCAATAACTTTCAATGTTAAACCGTTTATTGAATTGTGGTTATTTTTCCAACCCCCCCCCCCCCTCCCCCCATGTTTCATTTCTGCTTCCGCCCCTGATTTGAATCATTTGGAAAAAATTCAGTCTCCTTTTTTCTCAGATGTTATCTTTTGTGCTCAAGAATTTATTCGGGGGTAAAAGTTTAACTGGATTAAAGCCAATTTCTAACAGATAAATAGACTCACATAATCCTACTTTTGGTGTCATAACCAGCACAGCAGCAAACGGGTAAGCATATATGATAACCCTAAACAAATATGCCGGTACTAATGGTTCGGTACTTGCATACTTGTCTATATTTATTCAAACTCAATTGCAATCTTAAAGAGTCGAGATCTAGTATAATATAAACAATGTGTGGGTAAAAATTGATAATCCAGCATTGCCAGAGAACATTTTAGTCACCTCTGATCTAATAATTGGTATCTTAAAGAGTTGTGAACTCTTTGCTCCCTAATACAGTTTCTGAAACATGCAACTAGGGCATTATGAAATTTCAAGTTGTGCACTAATTTAATATAACAAAAAACCGAACTAATCAATTGCATGGCTCCAATCCCTCCCTCCAAAAGAAATTCCACATATTTGCAGAAAAAAACCCCCTAGAATTCAAAATCCGATAAACTAGTGTTCGAACCTGCCTTGTGGATGAGCGCTTGCGCGATATTGCGAACATGCCACGTGGACCGACCGGAAGCGACGACCATGTAGTCAGTCCAGTCGCACTGGTCCCGTACAGGGATGACTCGTACGTCGTCTGCCTTGACGTCGCTGAGTACCTTCTCCACCTCCGTCAGGTCGAGCAGCGTCTTCTTAGACGAAGCATCCGCCGCCTCGCCAGAGGAAGAGAAACTAGCGAGAAATCCAGGAAAGCGCTTCCATGGAGAAGAGGAGGCTAGCGCCGTCGAGAGAGCGCGCGGTCGTATGGACGAGAGCATCGTCTAGGAATAGGAATGGCAGTAATGAAACGAGTGCGGGGGTTTTGGGAGTTCCAACATTTTTCCTTGTGGAAGAATTTAAGAGGGTTGTGGGCTTGCGATCTGATCCATAATCCAATTGAATCCATACCCATAGGACACCAAGCTATCCTTGCAAAAAGCCCATAAATTATTTGGGCTATTGATGCTTTACAGGCCTAATTCAGTTTCTCTGGATTTTAGATACTATACGGGCCTACAAGTCCGTGAATACGCCCCAGTAATTGTAAATCAGTTTCCAGTTTTTTCACAGCTAAATACTAGTAATTTTATTCAATTTCAAATCCGATATGGTAAGCTCATTTGTAATTTTAGGGATGTATGATAATTTTATAAGAAGAAAGACTTTATTTATTGAAACTGTTTTCAAAACACTATGTTGACAAAAATATAAATTCATATTAGCTCATCTATCTCAGAAATTGATTTATGAGACGTATGGAAATATCATTTTAATTTCTGGACTCTACATCAATCAAAATTAATTGTATGAGTACTGTATTTTTAAAATTAATTTCAGACTGGTTTTATGAATTTATATGTGTTTTACAGTTATGCCTATGAACTCAGGACTTGAAGAAAAAAACATCACTGAAATCTTCAGAAGAAAGGCCTTCAATTTTACAATTAAATCCCAACAATCATTTATCATGCTCACTAGTATGCTCTTCTTCCTCATCGTTTTAGAATTTGTTTGATAAATTTCTTCAAATGTATTATATTTTTGCCTTCAAACCCAAACTTGTTTTAAGTATGCATTTATTTTTTAGGAGGGTTTGAATGCCTTCATTTTTTGTGTCTCCGTCATGCCTCCATTTTTAAAAAGTTTAATAACTCAAAATTTAAATCTTAAAATTCAAAATAAAACAGTTGGATATGAACTACATCATTTTATCTATGCACGTGTAAAAAATTATGGCATTTCAACTTTGTTTTGGTTATCATTTTGAGCTTGTAAAAATGTATACTAATGTGGATAATTTATAGACGTTGATTTTTTAACTTATTGATTCACATAAAAGCAAAATCAAAATGTGATAATTTTTTATGGGCACATAGAAAAAATAACATAGATCACATCTAACGGTTTTATTTTGACGTTTAAGTTTTAAACTTTGAGATATTTAAGTTTTTAAAAATAGAGGCATAATGAAGGCACAAAAATTAAAGGCATTTAAACCCTCCTCTTTATTTTTATGGACATAAAATGCAAGGAATGTGCCTTTCTCACTTTTGTTTTTTCTCTGGCGAGTTCATTTGTATAAGTCTTGCGATGTTATATCATTGCTTTTCTTGTACTTTACGTTTTTATCCGAAGTAATTTACTTTTGCTACAGGCGTGAATATCATACTTGAAGGGGTGTATCTGATTTATTTTTAACTTAAAAAACTAAATCGTATACATTTATAACCGCCCCCCTCCCTCAATTTATTCTAGAATAGATTCAACGAACTGATATTCCAAAAAAAATGAAAATAATAATAATGGATGTACGATGGAGGATGTAGAAAGAAAAAAGATTAATAAACAATCCGGTCATCTACTTAATTAGTTCTTTCAAGCCACTGTTGCATGGGGCAGATGGTAAAGGCACTGGTCCTCTTAGGGGAGGACATGAGTTCGATTCTGCATGGGAGCAGAACTGAAGTGTGATGTGCGTGCTTACGGCTATTTAAAAAAAAATAGTTCTTTCAGAACATATTAAACGAGTGAGTTTATGGTAATATGCATATTATGTATCTAACCGTACTATGGACTTATATATTCGTTTTTGAAGTTCAAAATGTACGTGTATCAAATTTTCCTTTTTTTTCTACTATTTTTTTAGGAGAATGGTTCAAATGCCTCATGTTTTTCGTACATCATCGTGTCTCATATCATATATCTTTGTTTACAAAGGTTCAAACTATTGACCCAAATCATTCAACATAATATTCATATTAAAGTATGCTTGGAGGCCAATTCAAAAACAACAAATTTGTATCTATCTTAAAAAATAGTAAAAGAGTTTCACAAAAATATAAAATTTTGTCTACATGAATTATTAGGCATTAACCATTATTAGTAAAAAAAATATAAGTCAAAATATAAAATAGTAAAAAAATAATAAAATTTCGTCTACAATATTTTTGTGTTTCTCTACATGAATCCTTACGTAACTTATCGTTTTATTTTTTCAATATACATATTGTTTTAAAATAATTATTTAATAAGTTCAAAATTAATTATATTTAAACATTTTTATATGAATTGTCTTATTTAAATTTTTTTAAGTGTTTTAACTAAATATTTCAATTTCCGGAGCAAAGCTCCAAAAATAACCGTAATTGTCAGTAATTATTTGGACTCTTGTAGAGCGCAATACGCAGCATTTTCATCTCCCAACTACATATAGAATGAAAGAAAAAAATTTGAAAGACAAAAAGTAATTTATTTGTGGAATAATTAATTATTGCACTTTTTTCGTAGAAAGGACCATAAATGCATGGATTATCCACTCACTAATTGAGCATATCCAGACATTTCAAATCAGCTTTCTATAAATTAAAGACAATTAAAGAGGTCTGAATCTCGACTGAACCATGCACCGGTCTTCGCCATCCATCGGATTTTGATCAGACGATCCAGTCTCGGCCAAGAAGCGCCTGCCATTTCTTTTCTTCCTGATAAATGGGATATCCTTCATAATTAGGATAGAAAATTTAACAGAGCTGTTTTCGCTACATGCAACACACAGACTATAAAATCAAAACAGCATTACATATGGTTCGTGCACTGCATGAAGCTAAAACAGCTCTGTTAAAATATTAAACCCAAATTTAGAAATAGAAAAAGGAGAGATTAGAAAGGTCATTGGATGCTTACCGATCTCTCTCAGTTAGACATTGCATTTGAACCACCTCCCGCTCCGAGACAAAGCGCCACATAACCGAATGGTAGGGACTGATAACAGCCTCAAATCTACTTTAAATATTGCGTAGCATGAATGAATTAGACTTTAGAGAGCAGTTGCGATTGGACCAGTGGATTAATTGAATAATTTGTTTAATTAGTTTGAGTTAACAATTGGTTCTCATCCGTAGTTGATAGTTCCATACCAAATTTGTTGGTTCCTCGTATAAGAAATATTAATGCGTACTTTTCAGGGTTAATAAAGTTTAATATACAGTGGCAGGTTCTGATGAAATATATCTTAGTTGTCAAAGGAATATAGGATAAATAGAATTATATATAGATGCACTGCTGGTATGTTTCCACCAGCTCGGGTATATTAAGGTTATGAAAGGTAGCTCGCGTATATTAAGGTAATGAAAGGTAGCACGGCGATGTGTGTTCGGCTAAAGCGTTTTCTTTAGTATTTTAATAATATATTTTTTGTTTTTTAAAATTTATTAAATCAATTTTAAACGATAAATTCAAACTGTTCAAATCGATCTAACTTAATGAAAATTTTGTTTTCATATTAAAAAAATATTCAAATTTATTTACTATCAAGTAAAGTGGTCAAAATACAAAAAAATTTGTGCACATTTTAATGCACTATTTTATTAAATCTTCGGCCACTTGACTTGATAGTAAATAAATTCAAAAATTCAAAAATGTTATATGGAAATGAAGCCCTCGTTAAAGAGATCAGTTTGAACTGTTTGAATTTGCCGTTTGAAGCCGATTCGATAGATGTTGGAGACCGAAAGCATATTGCTGAAATACTAGAGGAAATGCGTTAGTTGGACTATCTCTCTCTATATATATATATTCAAAGAGATTGTTTTCTAGTCTTTTAATAAATAATAATTACGTTTAAATTCATGAATTAATTACTTAATTATATAAATTACCTCCTGCAACGAGAAAAAGTGATATTTGTAGATATAGTTTGGACATTCTTCATGCCACTTTTACAAATCAGGGAGGTACTTTTTTATTATTAATTTAAAGAATTCAAAAGATACTCTTTAAATGTTTAATAAGAATTTCTAGCATAAGATTAGATTCTCGAATAACACAAAAATGATGTTTTTCTTGTTGAAATAAATAATAAAAAATTATTGAAGAATATAAATTAAAATAAATTTTTGACTTATGAAAAAATGAAACAGAAAAAAAAAATTGAGCACATCATATTCATACCTCATTAGCATGATATTAATGTGGATAACTTTAGGCCTACTTTATTAATTACATAACAAAAAGGACAAACAATTATTTTGGCATATAGAATCTCTTTAATTATGTGCCAACACATATGAAAGTGAAATTAAAAAATTAGAAAGAAAATAGCGTGGAGGTTGCACAGTTCATGTCTTTCTTAATCGCTTTACAATATGCAATTCCAAATTCATTGGTTTCATTCACATTACTGGCCTGAAAGCACAGTCACAACTTCTACATATAAAGACTCAATTTATTAAAAAAAAAAAATGGAAACAAACGATCTGTTATAATCCATATTTGGTTTCTGGATTATTTTCATGGTCAATTTTATGGTAAATAAAGTGTCAAAAATGATAACAATGCAGAATTGGAAGTATGATCGAACGGTTGATGATTAAAGTCTTTTTTTTTATGGTTGTTGGCAAATTGTCAATCGACAGTTATGTTGATAAAAAAAATTAATTACAAAGTTTCCTAAATACAAAAATTAACTCCTTATTCTATACATTTTAACACAAATTCTAACCGCAGTCGGTTAGCAATTCAAGATACAAATTCAGTTGATGATACAGCTAGGCGTACCATCCATCTTTCAATTTTTGTTGCCGTATCACTTATCAGGCGGGGTATCTCTTTTTGAATGTTCGAAAATAGTTTTCTATTCCGTTCTCTCCACAAGGCTTAGTCTCTTTCGAAGTCAAGACAGGTCATGTCTCATCACTAGCCAAATCCTTGGAATATCACATTCTTTAATTACTGAAAATTGGTAGTGCGCTGCTAAACTTCTCCAGAATCGCACTCCCATAGTAAAATGGTTTCTTGTTTCCACTGAATTTATTGAACAAAGATGGCACCATGTTATCACCTCACATCCCCTTCTTGATTAAAGTCTTCTTACCATGTAATATATATATTATTATATGATTTCATTAAAAATATGCCTGAATTATCTTCAAAAATGCTTGTCTATTATTTCCAGGGATTGGCTAATTATTATCAGGAGCAATTTTGTATTAGCTTGACCATAATCCTTATCATTCGTCCCCATTACATCTCCACCTGTATAGTGTAATTAATTATATGTAAATATATATTTGTGTGGAGTTCGTAGTCGTAGATTTGTTTTAAAAAATCACACTTAATTTATTAATTTGAACGGAATAAAATTCACATGTAACGCGCCAACGCGGTATAGATTGATGAATAAATTTTAAATATCTACAGACAAGCCACATCATCTGACATTATTTTTATTTTTTTTATCAAAACAGTTTCTATCTCCATTACAACATTTAAAAAAAGCTAACTATAACTTTCAAGGTCAATCTTGGAAACTTCTAGAAAAGAACTCGTAGATGTTGAGTTGCTGATTAAAAATTTAACAAAGATAGCCAAGCTTGATACAATATTATGTCAACCTCTATTTATTTGTTTGGAATATTTCAATTTTAATCAGCAACGATTAAGCATGAACTAATTTTCATTTCCAGTGCAACGATTAATATTGCACATGGTTATTATATCAGGAGGAAAGAATAATCACTTAATTAATAATTTAATATAAATCTGCTCATGTCCAGTTAATATTCAACCTATCTAAAAAATATAAAATTTAATCTACAAATGCATTTTTATACGAAAGTCATCCTGAACAGCTTAAATTGATTGTTTGAATTTTAAATAACAAAAATATTAATTCATAGTATAAAACAATTGGCGTTATGCATAGTATTATAGCCTCACTCAAACAAAGAAAGAGATTGGGTTCTCTTAATAATAAATTTTAAGTATTGAATTTCGAACTATGCTAAGTCTTAATTAAATTTTAAGCTGCAATAAGGAGTACTCGTTCGGCAATAAAGTTAAAAAGTAACTTTTTTAAGAAAGCTTTAAGTTTGACAAAATGCTTAAGTCATATGAATCCATGGCTTAAAAACTTGGACAAGCTTAAGAAAGGTGGACAAAAAGAGCACTAATGAGGTGGTATTAAGCTTGATAAATGATCACCTGTTCAGTGAGCTTAAGACTCCTTAGAGCTCTAAAGAGCTCTAAGCCATAGTTGCCGAACACTACCGATAGGTATGTTTCTCAAGTTGTTATCTAACAAAGTTTATTCTGCACGAAATTACAAGTATTTTATAATGTAATAATATAATCGCAGGTGCGCCCATTTTTATTAATACCCTAAAAAAAGATATTTTAAAGCTGCCTCCGCATTTTTTTTTTTTAAGCTGCTTGTGGCCCAGATCCTCTAGCAGATTGCCCGGGCCAGGGGCGGTCCGCTAGGGACCAGACCGCCTGGGAGCCGAGCGGTCCTCTATATATATATATATATATTTTAGAGATCTTAATATTTTGATTTAAATAATTTTTTGAAGAAAAAATTTTCTCGTATGCCAAAAAATAAGACATTTGATATATTTATGAAGTGATGTCGCAACTCTTTATAACTTTGATTTGATTTGTCAGTTGAATATCACAAGTCTAAAGATAACGCTAATTAATGACTTGGCCTTGATTACAAAATTTCTAAGCTCTGACAGCTTGTTGATCTTCTTCTCTTTATTTCTGGTACTAAAATAGTAGTTTAGAGCTACTAAAATAGTAGTTTAGAGCTACTAAAATATGTTGAAACCTCAAATTAGATGCACAAGTACCCTAGACTGACCTCTGGTTTGGTACCAAGTCCAAATTCAGCAGCCAAGCACTAGGCAAAGGCCATTGGTAGTGCAATGCACTAAAAATATCAAATTTGACCTTTGTTGGTAAATCAGCAAGTATGGATTGATACAGGGACCAAACTGCAAAAGTGATTACATTAGCATATAGAGCATTCAAAAATACACAGAATTGACATAAATTTCAATTTATTTGGATTTTTCTACAGTTAGTTATGAATTTCTAAAGTTTAGCTTTCGAAAAAACTTTAAACATCCATAACTTTGGCTAGGAAAGTCGGATTTGCGCGTATGACCACTTTTCGGAAGGGGGGGGACAAGACGGATTTGAATATTGCCCCGGGGATCACCCCCAAGCATTCAAAGCATCAGAATTTAAAAAAAACATAATTTAGTGCCTCAAAAATCCAGTTTAAGTTTTCGTTCAACGGTAGGCGTACAACGATCGGTATTTTGTCTAGTCAAAAGCCTGAGAGATTATTCAAGAATTATCCATATAATTATTTTAAAATGCATTTACTATTTATTGTGTTTGTTTGCCTATCTCCGAACAAATGATATATGTTGACAATAATCAAATCATTCAATTATTCTCTCTCTCGCTCTCCGATTATTCTCTAAAAAAAATAAAGAAGTTGATATCATTGATGCAATCTAACCATATTTTCTTGTGTATATTTGAATAAAATAAATTATTAAGAATCAAGGCCAAGTCCTTAATTAGTGTTATCTTTAGACTTGTGATATCCAACTAACAGATCAAATCAAAGTTATAAAGAATTGCGACATCTCACTCGTAAATATATCAAATGTCTTATTTTTTGGCATACAAGAAAACTTTTTTTTCACAAAATTATTTAAATCAAAATATTAAGATCTCTAAAAAAATAAGAATAGAGGACCGCCGGCTCCCAGGCGGTCTGTTAGAGGATCTGGGTTGCCCATGGGCCTGATGGTCGAGGCAGTTTAAAAAATATATATAATGCGGAGGCAGTTTTAAAAAAAATCTTTTTTTTAGAGTATTAATAAAAATGGCCATCGCAGGTGTTCCTAAAAGTTTATTATTAAGAGGATTTAGTTCAATATGTTGTGAAATTGACAAACTGAAAAATGCTTGTTGTTAAAAAATATAAAATATTTTTTAACCTAGCTATTTACCTTTGGAATATTTTGCAATAATACTTACTTTTTAATTAACGACATGCTCTACCAACTGACTTTTATAAAAAAAAAAAAAATACAATCATTAAATCGACAGATTATTTAAGATCGCTGTAATACAGTAATAGTGTTTTCTGTAGCTTGAAATTTAACCTGATAGTTAAAATATAATTTTTTTTTGTGTGACAAATATTATGTGAAAATGCCAAGTAAAATTTCATTTTGTTTCCCGGTAAATATAAAGCTCAAGTTCTTTAATTTTATGGTACATTCATTTGATATATTAAATTCTCATAATATATAGCAAGCATATGCATCAAAGTAATTTAAATTGCATATTTTCCTATGAAACCACCGAAATAACTTATTTTTCCATTCTAAATTTAAAAAAATATATTATTTCTCCTTGTGTTCGTTAAATTTAAATATTTAATTCTAAATTATCATTTAGTTGAAATACATGTTTTGTCATATTTTTAAATGGACATACATTTGACTTGCAACACTTTGTTAATTCTCTTATATGTTTTCTTATAATGGACAAACTATCCACAAAAGTTGCACGGCTAGCTAGGTATAATCACAAAAAAAGAAACAGGGTGTCGCAAATCAAAGGGACGAGTCCATTAAAAATAGGACAAAATAGATATTTCAACTGTTAAATATAAATAAATAATTAATTAAATTTTAAAAAAATCAGAGTTAATATGCATAAGGGAAAATAAAAATATTTTAATTTAAAATGAGAAACTAAGAAATTTAAATGTTTTGAAAGAAAATAAGCAATTTAGAATGTTTCAATGGGTATATCAACAATTTTCCCCGTTAAATAAAATCATTACATTCATGCCTTCATTGGTAGAACGTCAAATTATTTGTATAGAGAATCAATTTTTAATCTAGTGACAAAAGATAAAATTATTATGTAAATATTAAATAGTTTGATGGCCTCACTTCTAATATGTACTTAAAAAAAATCGTTTGCATAGCCATGTTCAGGGGAATGTGTATCATATGCATTAACTCAAAAGGATATCTTTTGAATTAATGAATCTCAACCGTTTGATTTTAAACAGAGTTAATTCGATTCTTGCTTATAACATAGAGGCTCCTTTAATATTAGTATAGATCTAATCTGCACGAATTTTAAAACAGATTGAATGGTCGAGATGCAATACTCGAAAGATTCCCTTTTTGAGTTAATGCAGAGGATACGAATTCTGTTCAGGGATGGAGAGAGATTTTGGATAATGCTAAAGCTGGTTTCAATTATTAATCGACGACACCAGGACCCCACCATTTTTGCAAGTCAACAATTTAGTATATATGTAATAGTGCTAAGAGTAGGTGTGTAATTTCCGATTAATAATTTCATGGTAAGCGAAATTCAAGTGATTGCTTCATTTTTCATGGTCGATACACGATATATGTCTAACAAACGACAGATGCCATATACGTGGATAACCTCATAATTAAATATGTTCCTGATAAATTTTAAAATTTCACAACGGCAACCATTTTAAATAATGACGAGGAGTTAGAAATTTATTTTTATATCGTAAACAATACCAAATCATACAAGTTACTATTGGCTCAAATTAGGGATTATAATTAATGAATTTATGGACTTAACCAAACCTCCTCAACTGCTTGTTTTGATCTGTGAATACAATTCAGAATATTATAATCGAGTTAATAATAACACAGAGAATGCGCAATTTTTTCTTTCTAAATAATTATAGTATGTGACATTTTTAATTAATTGGGATCACATTTATGGTCGTAAATTATCAAAACTAACGGACTTATTTTAACTTGTCTTTTATATTTGTATAAAGAGTGCATCATATTTATTATATCTTTTAAATTTAGGATCAAGAAAACTATTTATGCAAAAAAAATAAGTTACTCGGTATATGTCATTTTTGACAATTTTATGATTATTAAATTAATAAAAAAAACATAAATAAACACATCAAAATACACTGTAGATATATTATAGCAAAATTTAAGCATAAATTTGGTTGTTACTGTTTGATTTAGCATTGATAAATTTCAGAATGTGAATAAAGGAGCATGAACACTCGGACTGTCCAATTTAATGTACATAAATAGTTTCAGAATATATAATTAATGATTCACCTGTTATTGAGTTAGGCTAATATGACACTAGTGTTATATAAAACTAAATAACACCACATCTTAAACCCTTAGACCTGCTTTAAGATTCGTACTATCTGCTTTTACTGTTCAAGCACTTTATTTTGTACGAATCTTAAAGCAGATCTAAGGGTTTAAGATGTGGTGTTATTTAGTTTTATATAACACTAGTGTCATATTAGCCTAACTCTATATTTTTATCTCTCCTCCTTATTAAGGAGCTTAATGTCTAGATTCTGCAAAGGTCCTGATTTATTGTTTTTTTTTTCAGAATGATGTTCAGCCGTTGAATTTCCAAATCGCACATAGATGAATTTTTCAAATTATGAGCTTCAACACTTAAGTATGCACTGGTCGCGCCGCATATGATCCCAGTGCCCGTAGACCACACGTTGCACCCGTGGAACGCGCCTCTGAACCACGCACGGCACCTGCGGACCGAGCCTGTGCACCGCGCACCCTTTTTCTTTTTTTCTGCTGAAGGCTGGATTCGAACCCAGTTGGGTTCTGTTGGTGTCAAAATTCTTACCACTACACCAGAGTTCACATGTATTATCTTGTAGATAAATATAGTATTTAACTATTTTTCACTACAAATTTGATTTAAATTATCTTTCTTCCTTATTAAGGAGCTTAATGATTTCTACTATATAATTTGCTTCTGTTGCTGTGCACGGGCACGATTACTACTTCATGTAATGTATCTAAAACGTGTAAATTTGGAAGAGTGCGAGATAATCAGATATTTACAAGATACATCGAACGAAAAAAAAAAGATACAAAAATTACAAAATCACCGCTTAAATTTTAGTGCAAATTACAAAAGCATCCATCGAATCTATCAAACGAAAAGGCAAACGACTTCAAAGGTGGCAGTGACAGTGATCTTGCAGTTCACAAAAGCTAGCGTACATCGAATAGACTTTTTGATCCATGTTATCAGAAAATACTGTATAGATTTTGAATTTCGAAGGTGATATTGCAGTTCGTAAAAGTACATGTATGCTCCGGTTCAGAAGCAAAAAGCGGAAATATATATTAGAAATTAATTATATAAATTTTTTATGTCCACTGTTTACAATATTTTACTCTAAATTATATAACAAAATTTTATATAAACACCATAATTTAAAAATAAATGAGAATCAGTTGACCACTTGACCTTTATTACATCTCTGGTTATGCCATCCTTGTTTTGAATCAGCGTGTCTGGTTTTGTTGTTAGCAAAGCATGTACCATGGAACATTTCATTGTTAGAAAGTGGCTTGGCTAATTGACATTTAGAAAACTCTTAAGGATGTATTTGGAAGATCTAATTTCAACGATAATACATTAAAATTTCAGCTCAATAGAAAATGTCTCAGATACACGTTGACGTAATTTTTTTTTCCAGAGCGAGGCTATAATAATATATATATTACGGAATATGCTAGCATGCTATATATAACATAGAGCCCCTCCATGCAACGCCTTGAATTTTGACTTTTCAAAATTCTAACGGTCGATCCGAACCGTTCATCTTGTTCTCCATATTAATATGTATTTGGGGACCAAATTTTACATTTTTTGGAATGTTTTTACTATTTCTTTAGATTTATTGAAAATCGCTGTTTTCAGCAAATCTGGACCATAAAAAAATAGCGATTTTCAATAAATCTAAAAAAATTTCAAAAAAATGTAAAATTTGGTCCCCAAACACATATTAATATGGAGAACAAGATGAACGGTTCGGATCGACCGTTAGGATTTTGAAAAGTCGAAATCCAAGGCGTTGCATGGAGGGGCTCTATGCTATGCATAGCATGCTAGCATATTCCTATATATTACATATCAACTTGTATTATATATTCATATTTTTATTTTTAAAGTTCAAATAATAGATTTGAAAAATTAAACATTTATCTCTATATAAAAATATACTAAATTAGATGTTTTAGAATTTTTGTACTACTTTTTCACTATAGATAAACAACCACTATTTTTGGATGATTAAGAATTTTAAAATTAAGTGATTTCTACCTATCAAAAAAATAGTAAAAAAATGTTAAATTTAGTTTGTAAGTACATTTGAACGATTCGAATTGCCTGTATGAATATTATAAATAAAAATATAAATTCATAGCAATAATAATTGTGTAATATGCATAATACCATAACCTCACTCCTTTTTCATGCTATACGAGTTAATACTTAATATCCCACCAATTTCTATAAAAATATTCTTTCCACGAAAAGAGAACAGCACCTGGACCCATTCTTTTTCACGATTGTTTTTTTTGCTCACAAGTTCTTTCTTAATTATTCATGAAATATTATGTTTACGAAAAGGGGAAATTTTCATATATATCTCTCAAAAAATTGGAAATTTCGTATCCCCCTTTAAAAATCTTAATACCATATTTATCCTTTTAAATTTCAAATACTTACAAATTTACACGTTTTAATGTCTTATATATTAAAAACTCTTTTTAAATTTAAAAAGTACTCATTTTACCATTTATTAGAAAAATAAAGAATAATGGCATGTTGCAAAAAAATGTTAGTCTTCTAATTGAACGGTTTTCAAGAGCTAACATGTCACTTCTCTACTTCTCACTCCTACATTGTGAAATTTAGGTATATACTTGTGAAGTGTTAGAAGTAAAGATATGACCCATTTGTTCTAAGAAACTAACCAATTAAAAGACTGACATTTTTTCTAGAAACATATTAAATTTTTTATTTGTTAATAAATAGTAAAATGGGTAATTTTTTTTAGTTTTTGAAGTTTAGAAGGATAAGTATGATATTGTAATTTTAGAGGAGAAAATATGTAATTTCAAAGTTTTTCAAGGGTATACAGAAAATCTCCCGTTATGAAAATATCTATCTATAAGAATGAGTTATTCCGTAAGGGGAGATAGTACAGTCGGTTTGAAAAAAAAAGTCGTAGAATTATTGGTTACTTAAAGATCGAGAGTTCGATTCTCCTCACGACTTCGGAACCTCTGTGGAAGTTTAAAATAAGAAAAAAAAAATTGAGTTATTTCAAGCAAGTATATTGAACTATAAAAGAACTCTAAATAAAGGATTTTTGCTATTTTACCCATAGCGTTGCAACTTGTGAGTGTAAATTTATATATTCGGGGTGACAACTATTTTAAAAGATACTTTGTTCCAAAAACTATTTATGCTAAATCGGCAAATCGCTATCCAAAGCATTTTATTTTATTTTTTTGCTTCGCTGCTATTACTGGATTACAGCACTTCTCAAGTCTCAACTATAGGTTATGCCCTCAGAAGTGGATCCAAATCCATGATTTACGACTCCGACCCGTTTAATCAATGATCAGGCCAATAATTATTATTACGATGATCCCGATCTTTCCCTCCTCTTTTTCGTTATTCACGCAGTAATTACTATTCAGTGGCAGTTCGGTAAAATCTCTCCTCCAACTTTCCAATCGCGGCATGTAAAAAATTCACAAGCACCCGACACTTTCAGATTTATTAAAAAATTGCCCCGGAACTATATTCAGTGATTTTATAATTCAAGCCTGGTATTCTTGTCAGTCCTGGCTTAGGGGCAGGTTAGGTGTATATTTAGCGTATAGGAAAAAGTAGGAGGGTATATCTGATAAAGTCCCTTAAAATAAGTCGTCAAAAACAAAAAGAAAAAGAAAGGAAAAGGAAAAAACCGCTTCCAGTGAACAGAGAGAAGCCAAGCTGTGAACTGAGGAAGAGAGGTTTCTTTCCTTCCCAGCAAGCGTTCGTTGCCATAAAAGAATTAAAAACAATTTCTGCAAAATATGAGTTATTAAAAAAAAAAAAAACAGAAGAAGGAAGAAGGAAGGAAGAAGAAGAAGAAGAAGAAGAAGAAAAATCTCAGCGATCCATCGTGCCTTTTCGCTCTTTTCTCCGTGAAGAAAGTTTTCGACTATACAACTAGGGTTTGGTGTGGCGTGTGGGATCTCGCTCAATTCGATCTGGGGGACATTGCCTCGAGATTCACGCCGGTTTCTGTGGCGTAGATCGAAGACTCTTGGCGAGTGAGAAAGGTAATTCAATGACTCCTATTCTCGTTTTTTTTAGGCGGGAGAATTGGTCGTTGGTTGGGATTTTGGGTCAATTGGGTTGAAAATATATTTATTTGGTTTAATGCTGAGCACATTTCTGTTCTTAAATTGGTCTTGGGTTTTGATCCCTGATAGATCATCTTAAATTTTTTGTGGTTTATGCAAAGTTTTTATATGATTATAAGCTGTGAGTGATATCTTTCTTTGATCAATATATCACGACATTTGTTTTACCTCTCTGTTGATAGTTTTGGTATCCAATTTGGGTTTGGTGTTAGCCAATTGGTCATTGCCAAAGTATTTAGGTCAATTTTCCAGATGTGCTATTTTTTGTATTTTTTTCCATCCACGTTGCATAATTGGTTAATTCTGTTTGTATAATAAATAGTCAAATAAGAAGATAAAATAAGGCTATGTTTATTCTTAGTTCCAAAGGAATTCCTTCTTTCCAGGATATTGTGCATATTATGTTTGTGCTGGAAAGATAACTGTCTAATGTTAGATGTTGTCAGAAACACTTATGCTAAAAAATTGGAAAGAATAGACGCCCCTATTATCCTTTATTTTAAGTTCATGCATAATACTATTTATAGTGTCACGTGCGTATTTATGTAATAATTAATAAAATACTAAATACACTCTCAAAGCCTCTAGGGGTCTTGTTGAAATTTTTATCAATGTTACACTGACCTAACCCTTGATTGTAGTTGATGACTCACTTAGCATCCAGTTTTGCAATATTTCATCTATACCCATCTCCACTTCTCACGTCTGGGTACATTCTTCTATTCTTGTGAGAAGTAATGTGCTGCTTAACAGTAGGAATGGAGTTTGCTTCACATTGACTTATAAATGATCCATAATGATGGTTTGAAGCGCAGGAAATGATGACAATATTAGGTGAAATCTGGTGAGGGAACTGAATTGTGGGCCCTATAACAGTGAAAGATGCCCCCGTCACCTTCTCTAAGAGCCTCTCCTGGCAGAGAGAGAACAAAGGAGGCTCACAAGCGGGGCCGCAGCTTAGAGCACACCCTCACTTATAGAGCAAAAGATGATGATTTGCTGCTGTTTGCTGATATTCAGAATGGAGAGAAGGAGAAGGAGTGCTTTCTTCTGCAGTCAGACGATTTTGACGAGTCCTTGAGTAAGTAAACTGTTTTTGGAAGTAGAATTCAATTTCATGCAAAGCTGATTACTAGAAACAGAAAGGGTGTCAACAATATAATAAGGAAAGGTACTTGTATTGGTAACTAGCTAGCGTTTCCTAAGGGAAAATACATGCAAAATTGAAATTACGTTCTAATTTAATGGGCAAATATGCCCCTGAATCCACGTCAAAATAAGCCGTGACATTTTTCTTAGAAAGTATATTTAGTACAATCTGAACAGACAGTATGGGTAAGTTGTATATTAACTATTTTGCCTTTTGCTTTTCCTTGAAGATAAATTGCGATACTTCTCTGAAATCAAGCCCGTTAATATCCCTGCAAAAGGTGAAAGCAGTGATTTACTCAATGCAGAAGGTGATAAGAATGATTATGACTGGTGAGTGCCTTTTCTAGTAAATACTCCAATAAACTTCTCATCCTTTTAAAGGTTCCTGTTTCTAAAAATAGAAGTTAATTTATTTTCTCAATTTTTTTACAGGTTACTTACTCCACCTGACACTCCTCTTTTCCCTTCATTGGATGATGAGGAGCGGCCACCATTGAAAGTCATTACGAGAGGCCGGTCCCAATCTCAAACCAAATCCCTTTCCAGATCATCAACAGTAAGCTAGAGTTTACACTGCATACAATTTCTTTCTATTTACCAATATTTTATCGCTATTTGCTGAAGACACTTGTGGTTATCATTGTTTGCTTTTGTCAAGTGCAGAATTACCCAGTTTGTAGAAATTATTTTGTCCCTAGATTTACTTTTTTCTATAACAAGGTTTTTTAATTGCATAATCATTGGATGGATACATGTTATTATTTCAGTCTTACTTCTTACCATAAGTGATTAGGATTAGGGATTTAGAATTAGAAAAGCAAAGAATAAAGATGGAAGAATTGGTGGTATTTAATTTGTGGATTTACATCACTCTCTCTCGTGCAACAACAGATGGAGCGAACACAGAGATCGAGTAGAAGCAGTGCAAGTCCAAGCCGGCACAGCCCTTCCCCTCGTTCCACTGTCAGCACTGTCCATTCGATGCCAAGACAGTCTTCAGCTTCACGGGCCAGCTCACCTTCACTGGTGCGAACACCAACTCCCACGCGGCGATCTTCCACACCACCAGCTAAACCTTCAACCCCCACACGGCGGTCTGCAAGCCCCACACCGCGGAGGATCAGTACTGGCTCCTTCAGCCAGCCAAAAAGAGGGATCTCCCCAGTTAAGAGCAGCCGTGGTAACTCCCCTTCACCGAATATACGTGGGTGGGATCCAAACCCACCTGGTTTCCCTACAGAGACTCCACCAAATTTACGTACCTCTCTACCTGATCGACCAGTATCCAGGTCCCGTGGTCTCTCTCCTGTATCTGGTATCGGGTCTGACTTGAGTTTAAAATATAGGAGGCAGTCAATGTCTCCAACTCCTTCTAGAAGCGCCAGCACATCTCATAGCCATGACCGGGACCGTTTTAGTTCACATAGTACTGGGGATGATGATATGGATTCTATCAGCTCTTTTTCGAACAGCGTTAGTGCAAGGAAAAATATTGGGATGGTGAAGAATAGAACTGTTGCCGTGTCAAAGAAGCCTGCTAAGAATATCGTCACTGTTGGGTCCGCCCCAAAGAGGTCATTTGATTCAGCACTTTGGTTGATGGTAAGCTTTGCTTAACTAATTTAATTTAATTCAAAAAGGTTTTTATTATCTTAGCTGTTGGCAAATAGGTGACCTAGCAATGCAACACCTGTTGCCATTCTGGCTATACTTTTGCAGTTGGTACACAATACAGTTGTGCCCATTAGTACCAACCATCCAGAGAACTTGTGAAAGAAAATGCCAAATATGTCCAAAGTGAAATTCAAGTTATTATTGCTTGAAAGTTTCAGTATATGAGAACTTATATCTGTCACCTCTTTCGCTAATTTTGTCCAATTTTAATATATCATTGTTGCGTTTCTCAGGACCACAGGAAAGCCCCGCAAAACATGTTCAGGCCACTTCTCTCTAGTGTCCCAACCACCTCATTTGTCACAGGAAAGGCAAACAGCACAAGCAGGCCAATGTTTTCTAGAAACTCATCTGTGACAACAAGTAGCAATGCAAGTTCTGAGCATGGTGCCACTGTAGCACCTTACATTGATAGCGACCATGACCAAGTTGATTACCCAGATGGTGAATCTGAAAAGGTAGGGCTGTATGAGGTACATGAAGAAGTTTTTGCCTTTGATAAAGTTCACGAGTTAAATGAAAACTTGAGCCATGATGAAGAGGTTCTAGAACATTCTCGGGGTGATTTCGGTAGGGAAATGGTGGAGGTCACTTGTTCTAGATGCAGGACGAGGTTTTTTATCATGGAGGATGACGCTGATGTTGATCTTTGTGAGGTGTGTGTCACGGCCGGTAAAATTGCAGTGTTACGACCTGATGTAATGAGGGATGAAATGGCTCAGATGGAAATTTCAACAAAGATTGAAGATGATTTCCATGAAAAGGCCAAGAGTGAAAATGTTCTTTATGGAAAGGAATATTCTATGTTACTATCAGAATTTTCTAGGGAACTAACGGAAGAGAGCAATGATTTGACAGTTGATGATGCAATGGAGCATGCTGTCTTGGAGAGTCACAATGACAAGCAAATTGAAATTCTGAGGGAACAAGTAGCTACTGATTTGAATTTGGATAAAACAATTGCAACAACAGCTCCCGAAGTCAATTCTAATGGTAATTTTGTTCCCAAAGAACCATCTGGTGATCTAGAAATGAATAACCTTCGTACACAACCAACAGGCATCAATACTGCAAATGAGAGGCAACAGTCACCTCCTGATTCAAAATTAGAAGAACTTAACAAAGAGCCTGTTATTTCAGACCTTGGTTCTTACAGTAAGCTGCACCAAATAGAGCCAACCATGAGCCCAATGCACCGAGGTGAAAACACTCAAGGCACAGGTATTTCTGTCCTTTTAATGCAAAGGTCAAGCAGCAGCAAGTGGCCAGTTGTAGAAGGTCGATCCTTTTCTGCCACGAATATACATTGCTCAGAACCCTCCTACACAAGAGACAACACAAGTGTGCTAAAACGAAGTCTCGGACATCAGAGCTCTTCAGCCTCTTCCTCTGTTGATTTGGGTCCGTTTAGAAACACCGAGGCCCGCTTGCACCGACTTCTGAGCAGTAGGAATAAAACCTCAGGTCGTCATGTAAGTAGCATGAGCACCGGATCAGTGTCTGACATGTCGATAAGTGGTTCTTCAGTTCGTATTGGCCCCAGAAGCGAGAATAACGAAGAGCTGTGTAATTCCTTTGATATGGAGGACAGTAAGGCTTCAGAAATTGCATCACCTTCAGTTAGTGAGCGAAATGTTGAGGGGGTACAAAATATTTCTACTGAGAACGAAGCAAGTGATGTTAGAGAAGCATCTGTTGATGTGTATGATGAGAAAATTCTGGACATAAAGAATGATGCTGAATTAGAGCAGATGGAGGCAACCAAGACTTGTGCTTTAAATGAAATCCATATCTCGACTGGGTCTGAGAAGGAAGAATTAGTAACACCAGTCAAATCTTGTGTAGTTGAAGTTTCCAGTGATAACCATGGTAAGAGTTGTTGATGTTGTACCATTCTTCTTCTTTTTTCCTTCATTTACCATTTACCTTCCCATTTTTCTATCATTTCTTTCCTTTATACAAAACACCAGACTGAAACCGATCCTGAATCAGAAAAACTACATGCATCCAATTCCAATATTCAGTTAAAATTAATTTTAGTATATTTTAACTCTGACCTGAATGTACTCTTCAGTCTTCAGTGTTTAAAGTTGCAAGTATATTGTCAGTTAACACATGAGGTAACCTTCATTACCAGTCTAAACTCGAATTCGAAGACCTGTTATCAACAAAACCTTTCTTGTATAAGCAAATCAGGAAATAATAAATTCTTAGATCGTGTTATCCTAAAATAAGTACGAACCAGGATTAAGAAATGAGATATTTTGAACAGTGACTTACACTATCCCTGTACCGACCTGTATGTCTGTTTTTTTATTTTTTTTATTTTTTTTTTTTTTTTTTATTATAATAGAATCCTTGTTCTAATACTTCTCATCTCTTTTTTCCTTTTGGCAGAAGAATCACCCAGTGCAAAAGCAGAAGCACCAAAGCAACAAATGCGAAGAAGCTTCACATTAGAAGAGGCAACTGATACCATACTCTTCTGCAGCTCCATTGTACATGATATCGCCTATAAAGCTGCAACCATTGCAATAGAGAAGGAAAACTCAAAGCAAGAATTAATTGAGGAGCCTCGCACCATTATCACTGCGACAAATAATCCTACTGCAAAACCTAACAGGTCAACCGAGCCGCCTGTTAAGCGAATAGTCAATGCCCGTAAGGTCAAACGTAAACGACCTGACACAGAAAATACCACGCAGAGTGGGGAGGCTGAGGATGGGGATACAAAGGATTGTGATTCATTACCGGCTACTGGGGACACTGTCCATAAAAATGAGGGTCCAAAGCTGCCGCCGCCCCCACCAGCAAAGCTGGAAGCAAAATGTAATTGTACAATTATGTAGGAGGGTATCATTGTCAGCTGAAGCCTCTTTTATTGTTTTTTAATTTTAATTTTAGGGTTTTGTGGTGATGCTGCTGTTCTTTTCTGAGGGCATTAGTGCGCTTTGAGCTATTCTTTTCTTGTATAATATTTTTTTTTTCATTTTTTTATGCTTACGATGGGTTCTTACCTATAATTTGTCTTGTGAATCCGTTTTCAAATGTCTGACGAGTATATGGGTTGGCACGTAAATTTGATATTCATATTCAGACATGGTGTTCATATTCTTTTCTTCTTTGTAATTAAATAGTTTGGTTACTGGAATCTTTCTCCACGTTTTCTTTAGTATTGCGTTACATTGCAGTTTGAGCGTTCCTATACATAAATTATCAGTATATGTATGCACGAGTTATAGTATTAGTGTTAATCACGAATTACAGTATTAAGATTCATAAGTAATTTGTAAATTATTTGTTTTTGGCGCATCTTCCCATGAATATTTTTTTTAACCTTTCTCCAACTTTTTCGAATTAGTTGTGATTTCTACGAATTTGTTCCAAATTATATATGACTCATTTCCAGATTATTCAAATTTTTTTTTTCAAAACTTACAATTTAATATATCTAAATGCACTATAATAAAAATGAATACTTTTCAAATTATTTTTATTATATTTGAAGTACGAATTTTAGATCCCACCAAATTATTTTCAAATTCTAAATTGTCACAGAAGATATCCAGATATATAATGCCAAGTGATAGTACCAATAAACCCCCTTTAGCTCTTGAGATGGAGAAAATCATAATAGAACACGTCGTAACCTCGAGTCATGTACAAGATGTAATCAAGGAAACGTAACACGAACATGATGCATTGATGCTCAAATTGTCTATGATCGAGCAGGAGAATTTAAATGTCTTCGTAATTTTTTTTTTTTTTGTATCTCTGTATATTTACTCTTAAATTGTTAACATAAAAATTATAAAATCATTAAGACTTGATCTATATACTTTTCTCTACACAAACAAGAGAAGCAGCTGGCATTCTCACTTTCAATAGCCCGTCCAGAAGGCGGATGCTACCGAACATATATATGTCACTTATGGAGGGCATGCAGGGGTTGAATCAGTTCAGCACTTATTCAATCAGTGGCCCCACACAGCTCAAGTCAGTACAAATGAGCCAAGGTTCCAGGATGCTGAGGCAAAGTCTCCTTCACCAATGGTCAGTATAAGAAGAAAGATATATAATTCTAAAGTTGTAAACATCAGAGGCCGAGGCAGATCCAAGCAACAACATGCTTCATCCTATGGGCATACGATAGAGATGTAGAATAATTTTTGCATAAGAATGTAAAACAAGCATAAGACTCATTCTAGGGATCAGACAAGAGCTTGGTTTGGCATCACTTAGTGGTAGGAATTATTCCTATACAAGTATTTTCTTTTTTCTTTTTTCCTTTGTTGTCGTTTCTTTTCTTCATTTTATTTTTAACATTTTCAAATTTAACTTTAATTTCTAGGTGTCCATATTAATTGAATGTGGAGACTTAACCTCCAAATTTCTTCTTCTTAAAAAAAAAATGCATTTTAACAAGCTAGCTTTTAAAACCAACTAAGATAAATTTGAAATATTGTAGTATATTATATATATATTTGTGCCAACTAAGATAATTTTTTACTGAGAAGAACGCTCCCAAATTTTAGGTTTATATTTTGTGCCTTAAAATTTAAACCCATACTTATTTCAAAGTGATCTTGATACATCTTGAATTTATAGCCGTACTTCTTTCGAAACATAGAGATCTAAAAAAGATACTTTTAAGACTGGATCTTTAACGCAGTGTTTTTCTTGTGTGCATTTCAATATTTAACCTTGGATGCTTCTGTCTTGGCACATTTCTAAATTGGGTTTGCTTAAACAATGTCCCTTCAAAAGGAGTTCAAAGACCCCGCGATGAAGTAGATTTTGATTTTGTTATTTTAGTTCTAAAATTAAATATAAAACATAAAGGTACACACGAAAACCTATGTATGAGTTACACGAGCTCTCAATTAGAAAATCTTGATAAGATATACTAAAAAATAAAATGCAGAATTTGAATCAAGCATTTTCAATTACAAAATAGAACTCTAGTCTCTAACTACTAAAAAATATAAGTAAATATTTGATATTTTATGAGAGAGGTTAAACTCTTTTAATACTCGTAAGTCGTAACTAAAAATTATTACTATAGAATAACTTAGCATCTCTATTAATACACATAGATCAGCCTCAAGTTATGCGACGTCAATGTGTTACTTTTTTTATATTAAGAAAATATTATCACCCTCTCAAATAAATCCGCACAAATTGGGGTGAGTTTTTAAGGAAAACTAAACATAAACATAAGCATTTTTGCTAAGAATAGTAGTCGTTTTAGCAGTGACATTTGTTCCATCCAAAAACTATTAATTCTAACTGAAAGTAATGTGCATTGTTTGTTTCAATAATGAATTTTAAAATTCAAAATAACCATTTACATTAAAAATATGAAAGTGCCTTCTTATTTTAAAGAAGTGTGTATTCCATTATAGTGAAATATTACAGTGTAGTTGATAGTGACAATAAATTTCTTTCAAAAGAGCATTGGATAAGTCTTTTAACACAATTTTGAAGAGTTTAAAATAATAGAAAGTCTTTAAAAATAATTGAGCATGCATTTTTAATTTAATACATCTCATTATAGGTGAAAATTATGCTCGTTCTAATTCGAACATTTTTGTTTTATGATTAAATTATGAGCTTAGAAGTTTAAGATAGTCTTTCAAAACTTTCAAAATGTGTTATATACGTCAATATCAGCTTAAAAATTATTTGTTTGAGCTATAACAAATAATCATTCGAGACGAAGTATTTTAAAAGGTTGAAGAAGTTTTCTTGAAGTCTATATTTTGAAGTAGTGTTGTAAATAACAGTACGTGTTTGTCGGACAGATATGGTACCTCTAAATGATTAATTATGAATAATCAGTTATAATTAAAAATAATTGGCTAATCAATCAAAAAAATTAAAACAGTTTAATTATCGCTAACGACTAATTAGCTAATTAATCGACCTAAATTGATATTTTTTAAACACTGTTTTGAGGTGAACAAATAAATTACCCGGTGGGAGATGCAATAACTTGGAGAGTTGGAGGCTAGTTATCAGCGCAAATTAAAAATTATATTTATTGAAATCGAAGAGCCGAGATACTAGCTACGTCGGCGCATCGATTCTCTGCCAAGCAAATGCGCCCAAATTCATTAAAAAAAAAAAAAAGCGCCCAAATTCAGATTTTAAAAAAGTAAAGACACATGATGAGTATGTAACGGTTCCTAAAGATTACCATTTTAATTACCAGCTACACTGAATGATACTTACAACTGTTACAGAGGATTCTTACTAGATCAGTCCCTTCAAAAGATTGGAATTTATAGGGTGGTGACGCCATGAGATCAGGGTGAGGATCCACGTCGCAATCGACCCCTCCACGCGTCCCCTCGAACCACCATCGCACAATAATGGCAACTCTCTCAATCCCATCTCTCTCTTTTAATTAGTCCACGTGTTCCAACTATCTTAGCCCCACCGCTACTTTATAACCCTCTTTCTTTATTTCCTTTTCCCAGATAAAGCAAAGGTTGGGAACCCCCCTGTCGCGGCATGTTCACTGCCTCTCCAGTTCCTACCATATTCGGCAACTTACCTTTTAAGAAACAAGTCAAGGTAATTTCACATGGTGCACTAACTAAGCACGACACCGACAAGGCAACAAATTATACGGAGTGTCACAATGCACTTCCGAACTAGCACATTTTAAAGATATTACGTATTAATTTTGGATGCTGAGAAAGAGCAGAATTTTATTCATTTCAACACAAAGGTGGAACCCGAATATTAAAATTGGAGCAGGACTGCCTGACAAGATAAACAAGTATCATGTCATTTTATTTTATGAGAAAAGTTTAAATATTTTTTTAAAAATTATAAAATTTTTAGGAAAACCAATTTATAGTGATTAGTGAGTACGCACCCCTTGGTCTCTACTTTCATTTGGATCATGTTTCAATCAACAAAATAAAACTTATAATAATAACATGATAATTATAATATTTTTTTTGATGTATTACCCAAGCATACATTAAAAAAAAAATCACCATATTCATCATTTTATACTAGCTAAACACCAATACGTCAGCATTATTAAATTGTCGCATTCAGCAATCATCTAGAGTAAACGGAGGAGTCCAGTTAAAATAAATGGAGAAAAATAAAATACGTTCTCCCTTCCCAACGCCCCACTTGCTACGTGTTCTTCTCTTGAGCCATGCCATGTACACTACTCCTCTTCTCATTGGTCTCCTCTCTTTCTTTCTTTCTCTCTCTCCTTCCGACAGCGGCGCCTTCTCTTACCGCTCGCTCCCCCTGTTTTAACCCAATCCCCTCGCATCCCTTCACGTGCTCTCGTACTCGATTCCAGCCACGCGTCCTTTTTGAACCAATCTGATCTATGCATCCCACCTCGACACGTGCTTTAACCGACACGTGTCCTCTCATCCCTTCTATTTATCTCTTCATAACATGCCCCAGTACCTTCCAGACAATCAGAGACCTACCTACATTCTTTCAAGTCTTTAACAAAAGAAAAAAGGAAAAGAAAGAAAAGAAGAAAACAATGGAGAGGAGAGGAGGATGCTGTATAGCAAGGTACGGAGGGGATACTGACGTGGCATGGAGAGTCGGTCGAATAATGCTAAAGTACCGACCTATTGCTCCGAAACCGGCAGCTATGGCACCGGCCGTACCGGGTACTGCAGATCTGAAATCTACCCCATGCAGTGGCAAGTCGAAGAGAAAAGCACCTGCCGGTACAACATCTGGTACACGGCTAGGAAGCAAGCGGGGCCGAAAACCCAAGAAAGCAAACACGATAGTGAATCAAACCGAAGAACGAGAAATGAAATGTCCTTCCCCTTCTTCTTCTACCACTACCACAACCTCTGTGGATTCATCATCGTTGATTACACTTCCTCTCATGCCTGAGTCGCCTGAGATGAAGCCGGTCCCTTCTCCCAGTCAAGTAAATGAAACTGTTGCAGCTGTGGTGGTACCGACTCCAGTACGACAGGTGGGCTCCTGGATGACAGTAGAGGGATTCATTGATATCTGGCGACAAGAGGGACCAGCCATGCCTGGCATCACCAGTGACGAGGCGCCTGCCTTGGTATCTGATGGGTGGGGCCGGGTAACTTGGGCTAACGGGGCGTACAAAAATTTGGTGACGGGGGGAGGGGAAGAGGGTGAGGAGGAAGTGAGAGTGGGGCTTGTGACGCGGGGTCTGGTGCCAGCTTGGGGCACGTGTGGTGGCTTCACGTGTCGTGTGCGCGTATGGTATGCTTGTAGAAAGAAGGGGAAGGTTTCGCTAGCGGCGCCGTGCGATGTCTGGAGGCTAGATGGTGGGGCGTACGCATGGCGGCTCGATATCAAAGCTGCTCTTAGCCTTAGTCTTAGCCTATAGGAAGCTTTATTTAGTGAAAGAGCAAAGACAGAGCTAAGAAACTAAGAATGTGAAGGTTTGTGGTGGATGTAAATTTTATGGGCTAAACTTTTTGCAATGGCTGTTCTAAGAGGTTTTTATGTAAAGAGAAAATTATCTGTAATCAGAGTATGGAAGTTAATAGAGAGTGGAGCAATATTTTTGTTCTTTCCTCGTACTAGATGTAAATTACTCTTGTTTGCTTCTTGTTGTCGTCACTATTCACTCGTAAGTTGTAATTACTAACTAGTGCGTAGTAATTAAATACACCTTCAATAATATTCCCAGCAAAGAGATTAAAATTTAGAATAAGATATTTTCATCGTAACTCCAAAGTCAAACTAGCTTCAACTTCATTTTCGGACTTCATTTTCGGTGTGGATTTTCTTGCTTCGGAGAAAGAGAGAGCGAAGTTGGTCTTGCCCGCTGGCTTCCGAGTGTCCATACCTTCCCAAACACGGACGTCCATACCTTCCCAAACACGGACAAGGGTGTATTGTTGCAAATCGGATAAAATCTGAATCCGTATCCCCTCGTAGTATGATTTTGGTGTACGGTTTGTGTAAAGTTATTCCATTGGTGACAAATATCAATTCAACACAATCCATAACTTTTTGCTGGCTGCCTACCTCTGCTCGTTTTCCATCCCTTCTTTAATTTCGGAACCTTTTTCCAAGTTTTCAACAACTTGTCCCTTGTTTTCTACTTTTGAAATTTGAAGTGTCGCTCATCCTTTGACTGTTTCAATGGCTGGAATTGTTAGGCTCCAAACAGGAGTTGTTGCACACTTGCACTCTAAAATCGAGGCAGACGGAGCTAGGGGTGAGCAAATCGCTCATAACTCGCTCATTAAAAGCTCGCCTAAACAAGCTCATTTATCCGCTCATTTAAACTTGCTCGTTTACTTAATGAGCGAGCATGAGCATGATCCAACTTGCTCATAACTCGCTCATTAAGAATTTGTCACATCTAATTCCTACCACATTTAATCTTATGTAATTATGTGTAACATCAACTCTGCCTCATTAAGATTGATAGATAGTGAGCATAGTTTCATATTTAATTCTATGTAATATAGTGAGCACAATGTAACATTTAATCCTGTGTAATATACTAATATTCATAGTTTCATATTCATTTTTTTTTGTAAATCAGCAGAACCAAAACCTCCGCCTAAAGCTCAAAACAAGTAATAGTCATAACAACTCGCTCATTTAAATGAATTATGACAATTTGTTGAATTTTGTTATGATGATTTTTAACAAATTTTGTTATGCGTGGGCACACTATATAATTTTGTTATGAGTCATAAGTCATAACTCGTGAGCCGCTCATAACTCGTTCATTTACAACTCGCTCATTTACTTAATGAGCGAGCATGATCATACCCTAACTCGCTCATGCTCGCTCATTAATCACCCCTAGACGGAGCCATTAAGTACACTTGTGCAAATAAAAGTTCATCATTCGACCTTTTCGGGCTCTTTTATATTAATGTGTTTCCGGGTTTTGGGAGTTTGCAAGGGCGAGTCATGACTCATGAGTGTTACGATTTACTAACAGTTGGACAGATTTAGAATTTGATGAGAGTAATAAAAATAAAATCAAAGAATAATGGAGTTTAAATAGGTAACCAGTTTCAGATCTACTGGTTGATCAGCCTATTATTGTGGATTACATAGCAATTTTTTTATTATGGATTCAACTAGAGATGTAAATACGTGTCGTGTTGTGATTAAGTCATATTTTGCTTGTCGTGTCGTGATCAACTTTGAAAGGATAGTTAGAACATGTTAGTCATATTGTAATTACTCATGACGTGTGTTCACCGTTAAGTTTAGTTACATTTAATTACTTCTTCATAATTTAAATCAGTTTATTCAAGATTCACTATTTGATCAAAAATCTAACTATTCTAATTAATTACACGACTTGCGTGACCACATGACGTGCTATGATTAGATATTTTGTGTGTGATGTGTCGTACTATGATGTACCTGATCATGCGTGTAACATTTCACATTCTTAGAATTAACCGGAGATTTTGGACTCAAAATGTTAGGACAAAGTTATTTCCAGAGTAGGACACAAGTCTAATAATATATATCGAAGAAGCTTGTTTTCAAAATTCAGAATAGAGTAGAACAGTTACATGTGAGTCTGTATTTGCCAGTTACCCAGCGTGAAAATTTAATAAATTAAATTATTAGTTTTGGTCTTATTGACATGTTCTCAATAAAACCGAATTATTAGTTCAATTTTATTAAATTTTAACTTTAAATATAAATTTATTGAAGCCTGATAATTGTACCCCAATTAAAATTCTCGAGTCCGTCCTTCAAGTAGTTTAATAAAAAAAACTTTCAATGTTATCTAACTTCTATTTTCAGCGCTAATATACTTCTAACTATTTTTGTTTTCAAGCCAAAAACGGAAAGATTCATTTCACCCACTTTTTTATTTTTATTTTTTCTCTAATTATTCTCATTTATTTTCTCGACGATCCGTGATGAATTTTGCGAATCTAAAAATACGAACGTTTTTTATCCAATTTTCTCTTTCAAGTGAGATCCATGAATAATAACTTTCAAATTATATTTGTGTCATAATTTTCGTTACCACTTTAAATCTCTGTGACTAGGGCTGCAAACGAATCAAATTGAATCGACCTCACTCTAGTTTGAGTTTGGTTTGAATTAATTTCGAACTAAGTTTGGTTTGATTTAATTTCTAATTGAATTTTTTACGAACTCAATTTTGAATCTTTTACTAACATTTTTACGACAAGGAAGAGCGATCATAGTCGTCTAGGGTTTTAGAACTGAGAGCGAGGGTTACACTTACGAGTTATGACTTATGGCTGAGCGACCTTATGTTTTAACTTTTAAGTCACCAGCGAACATAAGTTATCAGCAGAAATCAACGGTTCACGTTACTTTGAGATTCGAACTAGAATAGTTCGCGAACCTATTTCGAACGAATCAGGTCCAGTTTGAATTTAGTTTGAATTAATTTCAAACTATTTTGAATCAAATTTTTACGAACCTTTTCGAATCAAACTCGAATAGAATCATGAACTACGAATTTTTTGTACAACCCTATATGTGACTTTCAGTTTTTTTTTTTATTTTGCTTCAAAATAATATAAACCTCATTAATAACACTTTAAATCTCTATAATAAAACGTATAAACTCCATGTACAAAGAATTTAAACCTCAACAGTAACACTTCAAAGCGTATAAACCTCAACAATAACATTGCATTTACAAAGCATAATCTCATGTACAAAGCCTTGAAAATTTTAATGGTTGTAGATCGAGATTTAAAAATTTGAAAATTTAAAGTGCTCATGAGTTTTACTCTAAAAAAATAAATGACTTTAAAATTACTCAAAAGTATTTATTTATGGATTT
Source organism: Carex rostrata (assembly GCF_964058835.1). Lineage (NCBI taxonomy): Eukaryota > Viridiplantae > Streptophyta > Magnoliopsida > Poales > Cyperaceae > Carex > Carex rostrata. Next base: position 4,738,859 of record NC_135918.1, read on the forward strand.
TATTTATGGATCTTATTTAAAAGATAAAATCGAATAGAAAACGTTCGTATTTTTATATTCGTAAAATTCATCACGGATTATTAGGAAAATAAATTAGAATGATCAGAACAAAAATAAAAAAGAGTGGGTGAAAATAATATTTCATTTTTTGGCTTGAAGACAAAAATAGTTGAGATTTAAAACTATCTAGAAATGCTTTCAGACAGAGGTTTATATGTCTGCGAGTAACATTTTATAATGTTATAAACATAGTTTTAAATGTTTAGATATCAGCGCTGGAAATGAAAGTTAGACAATAATTGAAGGTTTTTTCGGTTAAACTACTTGGAGAACGCACTCGAGTATGATAGCTCAGGGGACTATAACATTTCTCTTAAAATTATTTATATATTAAATTTGTTATAAAATAAATATAAACAAGCATAAGAAGAATAAACAAGATAGAGAGGAAAAGATAGTAATCTCTTTATTCATACAGTTATCATGTGTGTACAATACAATATTACAAACACTCTATTTATAGGCTACAAATTGTAAATGAAAAATCATCTAAATAAATAGAGAAATAAATTTCAATAGTAGTGGCCATCAATTCCAATTGTAGTGCATGGAGTAGTGGAGATAGTGGAAAAAGAATGTTGGGAGTTATGGACATCCACATTAATATTTTATTCATAACAAAATTTACCGTTTTTATTAGAACTAAATCAATAGTTTGATTTCGATATTTTCTAAATATTTTGTGATTAAGGCACATCGGATTTTTGGGATATCATGATTTGTCGGTTCCACCAAAAGATTTGTTCTTATCTATTTGATTAAACAAACAATTTATTGTAATTTGAATATTAAATCTGAAAAATTAAATTATTTTGGATTGGGTGATCCTCATCTATGCTGAAAATTTTTATGACACGGTCGGTCTTGTCGATCGAGTCCGGCAGTGTATCTCTGAAATGAACCGGTCTTATCGATGAGTCTGGCAGCGTATCGGTCGAACTATCACTTTTCAGTTTCACGTGACAACAGTTACATTATCAAAATAACGCTTTATTCCCGAATAAAGTTATTAACCACGTATTAATAGACAATTTGTTAATATAAAACAGCCGTGATTGACCGGATAACGACCTCTTGTTCTTTATGTGAAATATCTTTGCTCTTTTCTTTAATTAAATGTAATCTACTGTGAATAAAGATTAATATGGTTTATGTATTATTTGTCGTCATTAATCTAATTTTTGTTCTTATTATTATTACTGGATGATGTATTTTTTCTGCAATCATCATATATTCAATTCTACATTTTCAATAAAAGAATATGCAAAAACTTGTATGTACCAAAACTTATTAAATTTAAACTATATTATTTTATCAACATTTCCAACAAAAAAATCATCATTTTTTCATATTTTTTTATGAACTAATGAGTTAAAAAAATTAACGCCTAGATATTACCAACACTAGTGGATATTTTGCAAGATCTTGATACTCATCAAATTAAAGTCGTGATAATTTTTTATATGTGCATGGTGAAGATGATATAGATTATATCAAACAGTTCTATTTTGACATTTAAATTTACAAGTTATTATTTTTTTAAAATGGAGATATATGAATCTCTCTATTACTGTTGTTCGAAATACGATTATGAGTGAGGCTATGATAATATGCATATTACGGATCGTCGCGTGTTATCGATTCATATCTCTGCTGCAAAACTTGAAACAATAAATTTGAACTGTCAAATGTGATTTCCATAAAAATTGTATTCAGAGATCGAAATTTACATTTTTTTAATAATATTTTTACTTGTATTAGATAGGTAGCAAATCATTATTTTTTAATGGTTCATAATTTTTAGAAAAGTAATTTTCTGCCTATCTAAAAGATAGTAAAATTTTTTTTTTTTTAAATGTAAAATTTTGCCTCAAAGTACATTTTTTGGAATTAGATTTTAACGTTTTGGATGTACTGTTTGAACTTTAAAAATAGAAGTACGAATTTATAGTATGGGCTGATCCGTAATATGCAAAATATAATAACTTCACTTTATCATCATTGTCGTTATCGTCGTTATATGATTTTACCATGAGTGAGGCTATGGTAATATTCATATTATGAATCGACTCGTGCTATGAACCGACATTTTTATTTTTACTCCATTAAAAAATCATTTTAATAATAATAACCAAAGTTTAGCAACAATTTTAAAAATACCCCACCCGTGGAAATTTTCCATGGGCTGGAATTTTCATTTTCATTTTTTTTTTATAAAACAAAAATTTGTTTTTATTTTTTATTTTTGTATTGAAATATTAGAAATGTTGGATATATTTCTTTGAAAATAGATGGAATACAATATAATTTGATTTATTAGAAAGACTGTAACAAATAACCCGGATCAATATTTTTCAGGTCGGATTTTTCGCGGCTGTAAGAAAAATTAATATATTTCTGCATGTGTTATTGGAAAAAAATAAAAATGCTTAGATTCTGAGTTATTGATCCCGGTTCAAAAGTCACTTCTATGTAATATAGAAAATATTGTGATCCTTCTATGACATTTAATTTATAAAAAGTTATATCTATTTTGAGAATTCTTTTTGAATAATAATTATTAGATAACTTAAATTTTTTTTTCAAAAATAGATACAACTTTCCATAAATTAAATGTCCTAGAAGGATCACAATATTTTCTAGATTACATAGAAGTGACTTTTGAACCGGGATCAATAACTCAGAATCTAAGCATTTTTATTTTTTTTCCAATAACACATACATAAATATATTAATTTTTCTTACAGCCGCGAAAAATCCGACCTGAAAAATATTGATCCGAGTTATTTGTTACAGTCTTTCTAATAAATCAGATTATATTGTATTCCATCTATTTTCAAAGAAATATATCCAACATTTCTAATATTTCAATACAAGAAATAAAAAATAAAAACAAATTTCTGTTTTATAAAAAAAAAATGAGAATTAAAATTCCAGCCCGTGAAAAATTTCCACGGGTGGGGTATTTTTAAAATTGTTGCTAAACTTTGGTTATTATTATTAAAATGATTTTTTAATGAGGTAAAAATAAAAATGTCGGCAGAAGAGCTTCCAAACCGGACAAAAGTTAGTTAACAAGAGGCCTAGCGGCCCACTGTTAAAAGAAAAAAAAGAGGAATTTAGAAAAAATGATAAATATGAAGTGCGTTGACGAACAGAAGCAGCTGGGCTGTGTTAAGGGTAGAGGGTACAGAAAAAAATTGTCGCTTTGTCAGGGATTGTAAAAGTTCAAATTGTCTAACGGGCCTGAGTTGTGTCCTCTCCATTATACAGATTGAGAGCTTCCCAAATATATTCAGAGATTCCATTTTAGAATCGTAAAAGAGTCACGCTATTGTAATTATATTTTTACGTTTAATTTTTTTTTTTTAAACTTCGCAGAAGCTGTGGAGTCGTGAGGAGGAATCGAACTCTCGATCTTTGGATACAACCACTCTATGACTTTTTCCTAGCCAATTGTGCTACCTCCCCTTTCTCTTTTACTTTTAAATTCTTGATCTGAACTGTTTAACATTATTTACGTAACAAAATGTATCTGTGAATCAAATTTTATATTTTCTTAAAAAAATATTATCTTTTTAAATAGATAGAAAATTATTTAATTTGAAAATTATGAACCATCCGAAATCATTTAATTTTATACGTATATGAAAAACAACACAAAAATTCTAAAAAAATGTAAAATTTGGTCTTCAGGTATCTTTTCATATAGAGATTATGTTTAACAATTCGGATCAATTATCTAAACTTTAAAAATAAAAATATGGATTCATAGCACCGACATTTTTATTTTTACCCCATTAAAAAATCATTTTAATAATAATAACCAAAGTTTAGCAACAATTTTAAAAATACCCCACTCGTGGAAATTTTCAACGGGCTGGAATTTTATTTCCCATTTTTTTTTTATAAAACAGAAATTTGTTTTTATTTTTTATTTTGTGTATTGAAATATTAGAAATGTTGGATATATTTCTTTGAAAATAGATGGAATACAATATAATCTGATTTATTAGAAAGACTGTAACAAATAACCCGGATCGATATTTTTCAGGTCGGATTTTTCGCGGCTGTAAGAAAAATTAATATATTTCTGTATGTGTTATTGGAAAAAAATAAAAATACTTAGATTCTGAGTTATTGATCCCGGTTCAAAAGTCACTTCTATGTAATCTAGAAAATATTGTGATCCTTCTAGGACATTTAATTTATGGAAATTTGTATCTATTTTTGAAAAAAAAAATTTAAGTTATCTAATAATTATTATTCAAAAATAATTCTCAAAATAGATACAACTTTTTATAAATGAAATATCATAGAAGGATCACAATATTTTCTAGATTACATAGAAGTGACTTTTGAACCGGGATCAATAACTCAGAATCTAAGCATTTTTATTTTTTTCCAATAACACATACAGAAATATATTAATTTTTCTTACAGCCGCGAAAAATCCAACCTGAAAAATATTGATCCGGGTTATTTGTTACAGTCTTTCTAATAAATCAAATTATATTGTATTCCATCTATTTTCAAAGAAATATATCCAACATTTCTAATATTTCAATACAAAAAATAAAAACAAATTTTTGTTTTATAAAAAAAAATGGGAATTAAAATTCCAGCCCGTTGAAAATTTTCACGGGTGGGGTATTTTTAAAATTGTTGCTAAACTTTGGTTATTATTATTAAAATGATTTTTTAATGGAGTAAAAATAAAAATGTCGGGCTCTTCTGCTACTGGAACGAAGGTCCAATCTCAAATACTTGTACCTCAAAACACAAAAGAAATATCATCTTATGTGCAAATAACTAATTAGCTATTGATGCGTTCTAACATAGTTTTTTAGCAATTATCGTGATTTCAATCAATTCAAATATCATTTCAAATGCCATATAATAATCGAAATTAACATATATCTTCTTACTTTCATCATACAAATTTTTTTTTAGCAAGTGCATGATAAGTTTATAACATCAACTTTTTTCAAACAATTCTGCTTAGATATGTACTTTGGCACTTGCTTTAAATCATTTTGGCCAATATTTGAAGTTATAAAATCATTAAAACCAACAGATATCTTTAAAAATTAACCCGGTATTTGCAAAACCACTAAAGTATTTAATTTCCATCAATTTAAATTTTAAACATACGATCTCTCGCATAGAAAGTATTGCTTTTACCACCACATCAAAAATTAATTCTCGATCCGTGTTAATTACAATGATACATCAAAATTGTGCAAACAAAAGTGCAATAATATATATACAACACGTTATTAGTGCCGGTCGTTATAACTGGTGTGAGCCACATTTGAAATCCTGAAAATTTGAGAAACTAATAACTAAATATATATTATTGGGTATACCCCCATCAAAAGTTTGAAATTAGTCATTTTTAAATTTATTCTAATGTTAATTATAAACTAAATTATTTAGCAAGCATAATGATGTAAATGAGGAAACATGGAAAATTCTTTATTTTGAATGGGATATGAAATACTGATTATTTAATGGGGGACTCCCAAATCCTAATAACAATTTTTGAAGGATGTAGTTTTTGCTATAATCCTAAAAATACATTTGCACATGGCGGAATATTTTGGTTGGTGGTTTTAGTTATCATATCGACACGTGTCCTTCAACAGTTGTCTTTTTATGCGACACGCTCACCGACACGTATTTCCTGAACACATCTTTTCTAAAACTGTATGATCTTTTTGCTTTGCTCGTGGTGTATTTGACAATCAGTGTTAGCTCTAGCTTATCTGTAAATTACATAAAGTACATGACGTGTGATAAAGAAAGGGAATGCCTTTAAGAGCTGATTAATTTCGAATCCATTTCTTTTTAAATGATATTTTTTTTGAAAAAACCTTTGAATATATTTTATCCATAATGTAACTTAATTGTTTGATTTGTGTTAACATTTATGCGGACATATTTAAAACCTAATTTTTTTTTTCTGATCTGCACGGCTCTTAATTGGCTGCATTATAAGCGCACAAATTCCTTTTGTTCTTAAAAATAATTGCATTTTAGTTATTATAATGAAAATTCTAACTGTGCAATGAAGTTAGCATCTTTTGTTGATATTCACATGTTTCGTATGTGGAAATACATTCTACCGGTGCAAATAATTTGTAGGGGAAAAATATATATATATATATATATATATATATATATATATATATAACAAATCTATGATATTGTACAAAGTATGATAACTTCTAGAAATTACCTGCCTGGCAAATGGCTATGAAGGTAGAAAATATAAGAAGCCTTTGGGAACCACCTATATTGATATAACATTAAAGCAAAGAATAAATTCATATGTCGGCTGTTGTGATGATTAATTAAAGCAGCGAAATAATAAAGCCATATATCGGTTGTTGTGATGATTAATTATCTAAAAGAACTAATATTGGTTGTCGTGGGCACATTCATTACTTTAAGGAAACATAATCATCATTAAATCTAATTCTAATCAGAAGTAAAACTTACCAGTTAGTAAATTTTGTAATTAGAAATAAATAAAATTAAAAATAAACAAAATAAACAAAATAAACAAACAGACAAATTAATTAATTAAAAAATAAAAAATAAACAAAAGAAAGAGAGCACAGTACAACTGAGGAATCTCTCTAAAGAATATTCCAGGTTTTGAAAAATTTGTTCTCGTTTGATTGTGTACTGGATCAAAATGTGAGATCCAAGTTATTGCGCACGTCAGTCTTATCTCACCCAATCAGGTGACTGACACGCAACAACCTTTGCTGCTCTCACGCGGTTTATTCATTTTTATTTTTTTGTTTCTATCGAAGATACTCAACACTATTTCACATTTTTCATTTGTCACGCAAATTAAGAGAGTAGGAGAGCACAAGTAAAGTGGTTATTCTCAACTAATTAATTTATTAAACTGCAAGTGTCATCTAATAAGTATTTATTTAGCCTGAATCGTACTCTATTTTTCTTTGAATTTAGAGACAAGTCTCGCTTAAAGGATAAAGACAACACCGTATTCAGGGACGTAACTTAGTTCAACTTTTAATATTAGTTTGTTTTTAATATCAGTTCACATTTTAAATTGAAGTTTGCGTTTAATCGTAAACTACATTTTAATTTGAATAATAAGTATTATTCATTATAATTTTCGAGTTCACTTTCAAACTAATGTAAGAAAGATTAATTTCTCATAGACTACATACTTGTATATATTAAGAAGAAGATAACTCATAAGATTATTTTATATTAAATTATTACTGAATTTTTTTTTAATTATATGTCAAAATTTAAATACAAATTTATGAATATTATGTTTTTAATTTGATTTTGATAGACATAGCACTTTGTGGGTATTAATTATCTATTTTTTTATGAAATTATATAGTGAAAAATCTTATTATCTTGTGTTATATAAATTTTATTTTTTATTAAATAATTTTAAAATAATGTTTAGTCTCTCTATTCTCAAATTCTCGTTCCGCCCTTGACCGTATTGATTTCCTGTAGTCATGGGCGGATCCATGTTTGATTTTGATTTTTTTTTCCAACTCAGTTTTAATTGTTCAATGTGTCTAATATGAAGTGTCTACTCCTGTTACTTCTGAGCTTTGGTCGATTCTGCATATTTTATTTTATTTTCGGATTTGCGATACTCTATTTCGTAAATAGAATGAAGAAAAGAAGAGAACAAGAAAGGTGTGATGGAGGGACATATTATTACAATTTTAAGAAAATGTACCGGCCGAACTTTTTGGATTTTTTATTATTCAATATTTATGTTTTGGTTAAATTTTTATTTAAATTTTGACTTTAATTTGCTAATTAGCTAAGAACAATTCCACTTGAACTGTACCAAACGAATTTTTAATTTGCTTAGGAAAATTATTTCAATGTTGTGTCAATCAATTTTATAATTATCACATATTTTATAATAAATATAGTTATAAGAACTAAATTATAATTGTGTATCCGATAAATTAATAATTTTAAACTCGATTAGTAATTTAGGACCGTACTATGACAAAAAAATCCGATCCGCTCCTGCCTACAATACAAGAGTTATATATATCTTTTTATTTTAACTCTATTGTACGTACATTTAGGGGTGCAAACGGGTTGGATATTATCCGACTGTATCCGACTCCGTATCCAAAAATTTAATACGGATATCTGATATCCGAATATCCGTGCGGATACGGAGATGGTTTTACCACTATCCGATCCGTATCCAATCCGTTTGCACCCCTACGTACATTGCATGGAACTAAAATAACGTTATCAGTATTCAGTACCTTGCTTAAAATACATTCACAATGTTTGGAAGCTATACAAGCGCTCCCATTGAGGAAACAGAAAAAAAACAGAGAAGTTTTTTGGTTTTTGGACCAGCGTTATTATATCTTTTTCTCTACTGCTATTTTTTAATTCTTCTTATTATTATTCTAAATAAGAAATAAATTTTAATTTATTAGAGTGCAAACTAAAAAAATATTTGATGCGCGTGCTAACTAAATATATATATTTGAATACTGTGAGTGCGCATCAAAAAATAAAAATAAAAATAAAAATAAAATAATAAACAAATCGATTTGGTACGCACACCCAATTTATGCACCAAAAAATTTGATGTGCGAACTGGGTGTGCGCGGGTGGTAAAAACTTAAATTTGAGGTTTTAGGTGGTGGTTGTTTAATTTTAATTTTTTGAAGCACTAACTAAAAAAAAGTCGGATAAAAGTATTAATATTAATGCATTGTATTTTTTTGCAAAGTATATAAAAAATTACGACATTTAATGTTATTCCCGTAATAACTAATAATTTGAAATAATTTGGTTCACTTGACTGGAAATTTATCAACTCTTCGATGTCACCAAAATTTTTTTTTCAAGAACTCGAAAACATTTTATGTACGCATAAAAAATGACATAGATCAATCCAACATTTATATTTTAGTATTAATTTATGTTCTGAGCAATTAAAGTTACAAAACAAGATAATTAGAGATATTTAAGTAAAGGCATTTGAAATCTCTTTTGTTTTGAACCTTTTAAGAGTGACAAGAGATGTGTAAAATTCCCATTCTCTATCACCTTTTAGTATGCACGTTTTAACTAAAAGGTACTAAAATATTTCTTACTTTCAAATAAACTATTAAAATATGAGAAATGATTTTCTCGTTCAAGTTGTCACGTACGTGAATTATGAAGAGATGTGGCCCCCAAAGAATGTTGTCACGTACGTGAATTATGAAGAAAATATGAAGAAAAGTGTGATCCTATTTATTTTCACAAACACAATTTATCATCGACAACATTTCGTTGATGATCTAACCAGAATAACTATTATCATAACTTTTATTTTTCAGTTTCCACAGTATGAACTGCCGATATAATTTTGCCACAAAACTGCACTACCAGTAAATGGATTCTCACTTCAACTCAAAAGAAGAAGTAAATGGATTCTCACTAAAACATTACTTAATTACCTTCGTCACATTACAGACCCCTATATTAGGCGATGAATTCAAGTAATATTAAATTCAAAATACATCCGCAGTACCTGTGCCATTAATTCTTTAATACTCTTAATGAGTATGACTAATATAACATCAGTGTCATTTCAGTCTATATAACACCAATTCCAAAACCTATCAAATCGAGTTCAAATGGTGAATCCAAACCGTTCAAACCAATTTACTTTACGAGTGATGTGTTTACATGCAAACTTTTTATATTTTTGAGTTATTTTAGTATCAAATCAAGGGGCAAAAAAAATTAAAAAATGAATGTATTAAAATTAACTTAAAAACTCACATATTTGACCGCTTGACTTGATACAAAATAAATTCAAAAACTTATAAATTTTACATGTAAACGCACAACTAATGAAGTAGATCGGTTTGAACAGTTTGGATTCATCATTTGAACTCGATTTGATAGGTTTTGGAGTTGGTGTTATATATACTGAAATGACACTGATATTATATTAACCATACTCTTCTTTAATTACACCTCTCCTCCAGTAGCTGGACTCCCAAATTAAAAAAAATCAAGGATCTCAAAACAAGGACCCAAATCCCACTGAGTACCACCTACGGTACCTCAATTTTTGAGTTTGAATCAGGTCAGTTCATTATACATTACCACACAAATCTTAAACGGGCAGCTTGGGTCGGATTAGCCCATATTATGATTGGACGGTTAGAATTGAAAATACAAACAGTGCATTACCTCAGGGAGAGTCTCCGACTCATCGAGACTCCTCCGGAGCTGCGCTTTCGCTTTCGCTTAGACGCCTCACCTCACCTCCTTTTGTTTTCGATAGCTTCTGAAAAGATCTCACGAAACTGTGGAGATATCAATAAATTTATTGATTTCTTAGAGACCAAAGAATTTGAATTATTGGTGCTGTGTGCTTGTTCGTAATTGTCGTTTCGTGCACGATTTAGGCGCCTTTCCTAGTAGAAAGTGTTGTGCTTTTTAAGCCCTCGTTTCACTTCTTCTATCAGACGGAGGTTACAACTTACAATAGGTGATATTTTTCCAGTTCTCGATTTATTTTCTGGGAATTGTATTCTTTTGCCACCTGTGTTAGGCATCCCGTTTCTATTCGAATTCCTGTCCATGGAGACCATATTCAATTCAATGTTTCCCACCTTTTTCTCAATCTTTTGCGTAATTTATATCATTGGTTATTTCGTAATCTTCCGAAATTGGAACCAGAAACTTCGACCTGAAGCATCTAGCTGCCTAATCTCACTATTTCATGGGTCTCCAGCTGTGATCTTGGCCATTTCGGCGCTTCGCTCGCAACCTGTTTGGGGATTTGCCTCACCCAACACAAACTCAGAGAACGCAGTTTTGGAATTTAGCATTGCCTATTTCACCATGGATCTCGTTCACTACCTAATCTTCACTCCCCGAGAATACCTCTTTATAGCTCATCACCTTGCCACACTTTTTGTGTTTATAACATGCCGCAGTGTTGCCTTGCATGGTGCATTCTCTGTGATGGTGCTTCTTGTGTTCGCTGAAATTACCAGCTTCTGTCAGAATGTATGGACCCTTGCTGGGTTGAGAAAGGATGATTCAGATCTGGCAAAGAGGGTTTATTGGGTTCTCTCCCCACCATTCTATGCCCTTTATACCGTCATGAGGGTGGTTGCTGGCCCGTTGTTTTTTGTCAAGATGAGTACTTCTCTTTTGAAACATGAAGCGAGGGACGTGATGCCTATTTGGATTTCTCTTTCTTGGATTGTGGTTGTTGGTGCTGCTATTATGGTAAGCTGGTTGTGGATTTGGAATAACTGGATGGAGTATTTTAGAGAAAGAGGTGTTAGCAAGGAGAAGAAAGAAGGTTAAGGCTGTAATTGCAATCGTGTAACATGGTTGGGTTGGGTTCAAGAGCTTCCTGCAACAGCTGTGGTGGTGATATTAATTTGTTTTTGTTGATGGCTTGTTTTTAGTTAGTCAACAGAAATAACATCATCTGATAATTGTTTTAGTTTTCGGTAGAAAAGAAAAAGCAATTTGAGAATAGAAATGAAGTACTTACATTGCATGTTTCTGTCACTTACTGCAACTAATCTATAATGCAGTATCGATTAGTGGATTTTTCATCTTCTTATTTTTAAGTACTGAATGCTGAAAAGAATGCAAAGTATGATTTTGTTTATGACATGGTGCCAATCATAGAGTCCATTGAGAGGTTTTCTTTATTTTTCAATTTCTTGCTGAGTCAAGGCTCAGTCGGTGGTGGTTCAATGTTTATACTGGCATTGTTGTTGATTTTTGAGTGTGATACCTGTAATATATTTAAAGGGTTATTCTGCAATACATTACATATTACACGAAATATTTTAACAATATGACCATACAAATTCCGCTCAATAAATATAGCACGAAATATTTAAATTATTTTTAAAATTAGTCCTGATTTTAGTAAGAAAAATATTCACTGAGAAAAGGAAAAATATATTTCAGATAGAGAGGCGAACAGGAAGCAATTTTGGAAATGTTGTCACGCTCATAGCGTCACAACATTTTTCTCTTTTGGGCCTGGTTTTGTCAGCTCTTAGAACTCGACTTGAGAAGATCAGCAGTGTTCCAAGGTTCTCCCTTAGCAAAGCCCATTTCCTTGACCCAATAGATTCGATTGGTCTACATTCTGATTGGACGGTCCGAATTCAAACTCAGACTTGGTTTGACGAATTTGGACCCAATATTCCTGATCTACAGAAACCTTGACATTGGGTTATATCATCAAATTACATTCTGCTACAAGCAAATTCAATTTCTCTTTCCGCCCCTCTTTCGATTTCGATGCCATCTCCTAATTTGACCTTTCTTCCTTTCCTCTGTACATTTGAATTGAAGTTATTAGAATAACTAGAATAGTGAAATTTAAAAATAGCAAATAAAAATAGAAAATAAATAGTGATTTTCAAATTAGTATAAAAATAATGCTATTTGAATTAGTAAAAATATTGTTTGAATTATAAATTTGAAATAGTGAATAGCTGTGACTGATAAAGAATAGCATTGCTAATTAAGAGGAAAGATAAGCAAGTGAGATCTCAAATGAATTGTCACAACGTGAAGATAACAGAAGTGGTGTCAATTTTATAATTTTGAGATTGTGTTAGTAGAAATCCGAGAAGAAAGCCTTTTTTTTTTCTTCTCTCTTCACAATTTTAAATAGTAGCTATTCCAACATTTATAAGGAATAAATAATATCAGCTATTCTAACTATTCCGAATAGCAAAAATATTGTTTGGATGCACATTGCTATTCCAAATAGCCATCTATTCTAGCTATTCTCATTTCATGTAAACATACCCTTTATCTTTAAATTACTACTAATCGATTAACATAAATAGAATAATTATTCATTGAGCAAGTAATAATTTTAGACACGGTTTTAAGAAAATCGAAAACCTAGATTAACCAATCCCAAAGCTGTATCATGGCCATGTAGAGTAAAACACGAATACTACAACCCGTTTCAGAACTCTCCCATGGCGCTAGATCATAATAAATCCCAATTTCAACATACATAACTTGAATATAGAGAAGAGATACTTGAATATCGTCTAGGAGTAGAACTAGGGTGTTCTTAAGCTCACCAAAGTATAGGAGTAGAACTAGGGTGTTCTTAAGCTCACCAAAGTATTTGGTGAGTTTAACTTTAAAATCCATTAAATTAATTTTAAATGATGAATTCGAACTGTTGGAATCTGCTTATCTTACGTGTGATGCGTCTACATGTGAAATTTTTAAACATTCAAATTAGTTTAGTATAAAGTCAATTGGTCAAAATTAGAAGGTTAATAAATTAATTTTAGTGCATTCATTTTTTGAACGTTTTTTGACTGCTTGACTTTATACTAAATTAATTCGAATGTTCAAAAATTTCACATGTAGATGCATCACACGTAAGGTAGATGGGTTTCAACGGTTCGAATTCGTCATTTAAAATCGATTTAATGAGTTTTAGAATTAAGCTCACCAAACACTTTGGTGAGCTTAAGAGCACCCTAGTTCTACTCATCGTCTAGTATGTATCAAGGATCGATCGGTTTATAATTAAAAATTCATAACTTGTTGTATGAATAAAATTTATGTAATGTTGCTTTATAAATACATATATAACTATAGATTAGAACATGCCTTTTGTTTTTATTTTTTCGGTTTCGCAAGCCGACAATTAATTTTAGCCTCTTTAGGTATATACATACATGAGGAGACATTAAATGTCTCATCAATTCATCATGCTTTACATCAGTTATTTTTTTTCTAAAAATTTAAAAAATTGATCTAAACCACTTAACATAATTTCATGTTAAAATGTACTTGACAACTAAATTTTATATTTTTATTTAAGTATTTTACTAATTTTTTTAGATAGATACAAAATCACTGATTTTGAATGGTACGAAAACAATAATTTTGTATCTATCTTTCTTAAAAGAAATAGTTATAAAAATATATAAAATGTAAACTTTGATCTCCAAACACATTTTATTATGGAGATCATGTTGAACAGTTCAGATCAACTGATTGAACTTTGAAAACGAAGATAAAACACGCAAGACACGATGATCGATGAGGCATGAGTATGATAGTAATTTACAATACTCATAACATATTACTCTAAATTATGTAGCAAAATCATGTTTAAGCTAGCACGGAATTTTGAAAATAAATAAAGATCAATTGAGCCGATTACCTCTTGTTGAATCTGCCACTGATTGAGATCTCTCTTTCATTATTAATTTAGTTACATATAGTTTTGGAAAAGTATGAATTATAGGTATATAAAGATCTATAGCTTGCTGATGTATTTGCGAAGAGCTTCGGAGGCGTCCTTTGTGTGCTCCGGCGCTGGCAAATTCGTCAAGAGAGTCACCTTCGATGACGAGAGCTGAGCTATCTTCTCATTAGTTGAAGCATCTATCTTCCAAAGCTTCACCTCCCATACCTGTTCAGATATGCATGATAGAAATAATTAATTAATTAATTAATATCTAAATTAATTTGTAATTATTAGTTGGTGGAATGAGGCTACACATATGGTAATATAGATATTAAGGATGAAGCCGTGTTATAAATTCATATCATTATTATGATTTTTAAAGTTGAATGTAATTTTTATATAAAAATCTTCTTAGAAATGAATTTTATATTTTTTTAGAATTTTTTTATTCTTAAATGCCTCCATCATACCTCCATTTTAAAAACATTAATAAATTAAAATTTAAAACTTAAAAGTCAAAATAAACCTGTTGGGTATGATCAACATCATTTTATCTATGCACGTGTAAAAAATTGTGACATTTCAATTTTATTTTAGTTGTCATCAAGAGCTTGTAAAAAATATACTAATATAGATAATTTCTAGACGTTGTTTTTTCAAATGATTGATTCACATAAAAACAAAACCGAAATATAATATTTTTTTAGAGCACATAGAGAAAATAACATAGATTACATCTAACGGTTTTATTTTTGACGTTTGTGATTTAAATTTTGATTTATTAATGTTTTTAAAAATAGAGACATGGTGGAGACACAAAAAATAGAGGCATTTGAACCCTCTCTTCTTTTAAATAGGTAGAAATTCACTCAATCTAAAAATTGTGAACCATATATTTAAAAGTCGTAATTTTCTTTTTATTAAAAAAACAGTAAAAAGATCCTAAAAATGTAAAATTCAGTTTCCAAATATATTTTCATAAAGATCACGTTTAACCATTCGAATCAAATATAAAGATATAAATTCATAATGCTACCCGAAATATTATCATAGCCACACACTCTAGTTGTTGATTATCATTATATATTAAATTCAGACTTAATAAATTAATGACACCATGTGCAAAGTCAGCGACCAGTCAAACCCTGCCTACTTCTCTCTCTAACCTCTTTCTTAATTAAAACCATTGCAATTAATTTGCTCTCAGTGCAAATAAAAATAATAGTTAATATATAAAAGGAATAAGGTAGCAGGTACCCATTTAATTAATTAGACAAAATCAGCAAATTCTCTTGCACGGTTGCACCCTAATTAGTTAAATTCAAATTAATTCATGCATGTACCCCTTAATAAAGTGATATATTTTTTTTTTATTAAAGGAGAAGAAGAGATATATAAAAGTAGAGTAAAAAAGTCAAACCAAAATATAAAAATAGAGAAGAATGTAAATATAAACCATGCATTAATTACCCTCTGAATCTCTGATAGAAAGCCCATATTATTAATTGTAGATGATTAGAAGAGACTAATTGAATATATTTTTTTTTTTTGTAAAAAGAATATAAAGAAGAGGAATTTCATGTATACTCCTCAAAGATTTCGATATTACAAAGCTCCCTCTAAAATTCATTATATAATATTTATAAAATGGTACTTTATAAATTTAAAATTAATTGTAATAAAAATCAATAAATTAGATAAATTTGTGAGTTATTGAAATTTAATAAATGTTGATATTATAAATTTTAGAGAGGGAGTACGTAATTTCAAGGTTTTGAAGGGTATACATGAAATTTCTCCTGAAAGAAGGAGGAGGAGGCGGCGAAGAAGAAGAAGATATGGATAGAATTGTAACGTCCTTCTCTTTGATAAAGAAAACTAAGGGGCAAAGACAAATTAGATAAGGTTGTTTGATATAAATAAAAAATGAAAATTGTAGGGGTAAATTAGTAAAAAAAAGAAGAGAGAAACTGAAGTTGAACTACAAATTACACCTACCTGTGTAGTTCTACCGACATGCACCGGAGAAGCCTCGGCCAATACGAGATCGCCGAGACGGGCACTTTTGTAATGATTGATGCTGAGCTGAACACCGGCAACTCTGCAAAACTCCGATGCCATGTGGGCCCCAATGCTCGCTAGACCTTCCGCTATCATGGCCGATACGCCTCCGTGCAACACTTTGAAAGGCTTAATTTGTATAGTTGTTAATTAGTATAATTTAATTATGAGAGTGTTAGAGATCTAGCATTCATGAGAGAGGAAGTATATATGACTATGAGAGCTAACCTGGCAGCAGAGTTGGCTGATTTGGAGGCGACCGGAGACGAGAGAGGGAGAGAGAATATCTATATTGCAACCGATGTTGTGCAGCGGCATGTCGAGCTCAGCCATCATCGGTTTCCTTGACGATGTCTCCTCCATCGATCGATAGATGATCGATCAATCCCTACTGTTAAGTGTTAATTAATGAATTTGCTTTTCAATCGGATATGAATATATGAGTATGAAGTCAAAAGTCAATAGTCAAAACTGGTTGCTGCTGCTTGCTTTGACGAGAGAGAGGGAGAGAGCAAAAGAGATGGATGAAGTAGGGACGTGGGCCAGATCCTCTCTAAAGTAATCTAAATTTTTATTTTAGATACGGACCGTTCGATCAGAATTCGTAGCAATTTTAGTGAGGCCGATATAGCTTGTAGCCTTGTAGTATGCAAAATTTGGTATTTTTCCTCGTCTACTTGTTGAGGCCAATTTTCGTATACTGGATTTAATGCTACTAGCACATGTACTTGTATTGTATGATCAGTACGAACTACATAAATACATATTGTACCAGTTCCAATAATGATTTTTAATTTAGGTCTCAATATATGTTTGTCTAAGTTCTGTTAAGTTGACTTAAAATCAGATTAAAACCAAATTAATATCAAACTCAAACAACAAAAATTTATATTCTAATTCGTAAAATTTCTTTCATCACTTTTGACCTTAATTGTTTTTTTTTTTTTGCATCTTTCATGCCCGTAGGCTTTACATAACAACTCATTTCAGTACGAAGACATTGATATTTTAATTGTTCCTGTCCTGTTTCCTATACAAGAGACTAGAGTCAAATTTGGCCGTCAAAAACTAGCATAATAAGTTAATACTGAGAAGCACACCCGACTACCCAAGTCGGTACATACTGGAACCAAAAGAAAATATGCCCAAACATTGACAAAAACAATATCAAACCATAACTGTTAGACAAATAAAAAAATATTTTGCATTTGAGATTGGTTTTGCATGTCACTGCATTACTTTGACTTCTTAATTACTTCGATATGCTTTTGAATTCTTTCCTCGTCCTCTAATTTAAATGATATAAGATTAATATGAGCACTCTATTTGTTACAATATCTTTCCCTTCGCATTTACCAATACTCAAATCACTTCTAGCTAGGCATATATTTAGATTTGAAAAATGCTGGATCATATAAAGTTGAGAGTTAATTATTTGTGCAACTATTTTCAGTTGTGTAGAGATTGGAGATTGGTACGTACCAGATGGAAACAGAAGATGCCACAAATTATAAGACAATGTTGAGATTGGAACAGGAATGAATTTGGGCAAAATAATAAAATGAAAAAGGCAACTTTGAATGAATTGAAACTTGGAAGACTTCGAATTACTCCAAGAACAAATAGATTTTAAGATGGATATACCTTTATAGGCTTCGGTAAATAAGTTCAATTATCTTCATTGGTGGATTGGTGGATGCTTGAGATGCATTTTGAGGGGTGTTGGGGAGAGTTAGAAGCGATCAGAATGAGAGATTTAGCAGGAGGAAGGGAATGGCACAATTTCAACAGTGTGTACTACTTTTAGATTTAGTGGTATTTTATACTCGTGCCTACTCCTGGATTTAATTCACAGTTAAGTAGAAGAAAATTTAACGGAAAAAAAAGTCAGTTCAGGCTAATTCGCATAAAAGAATTAAAGAAAACATACGTGGTCCGATTTTCTACTTCATTGTGAAGAATCATTAATTCGCCAAGAGAAAAAAAAGAGATATGCTATTAAGGATCTAAATATATATTATGTCGTAACTAGTCATGCTATGACTTGAATCACATGACGTACCGTGACTACATTTGAAAGGATAACCATGGCATGTGAATGATCACAACACGTTAGTCACGCCATGACCAAGGCATGCTGTGACCACACGTGTCGTATCCGAATATGACCGGTCATGTTTAACTATTTTTTTTCATAATTTAGATTAGTTTATTCAAGATTCATCATTCAATTAAGATCTAATAGTCCTAATTACACGTGACTCACGTGACCATGTGTCATACTGTAATCAAATCTTTCACGTGACGTGTCGTGACGTCAAATTTTCGAAAAATGACCACGTGAATGGTCAGGGCACGCGAGTCACAACACGTGACCGGCACACATGCATGCAATGTCATGCTGTGATGGAATCGTGTGTTGTGACTGAATGGTCAAGACACGCGAGTCACAACACGTGACCGGTACACATGCAATGTCGTGCTGTGATGGAATCGTGTGTTGTGACTAAATCGTGTTGTGTCGTGACATATGTGGTCACGTCGTGAGTTTTTTAGATCTTTATCTGCTTTTTTGCTCTAATTCATCAGGAGAAAAAAAATTATACTCTTATTAGTATTTTGTGCCTATCCCTGATCGAAATTTTGAATTCGCTCCTGGGAGTGATTATAATTTGTGCATAGGAGGAAGGGGAAGAGAGTACTTAATTATATTAATTTCAATTTTCAATTAATTAATTAGATAAATATGTAAGTTACTAGAATTTGAATGGTAAATATGTAATTCTAAAATTTAGAGTAGAAAATATGTAATTTCATTACTTTTTAAGTGGTAAAAATTCTTTTTTTAAATTTTTTTTCTTAATGTTACTGATGTAAATGCTCTAAGTATTTGGAATAACCGGATTTGGAACCGCTATTTTTTACACCTCATGGTTATTAGCTAGATACGGTTACATATTCGCTTCGCCTATTTAATAAGTACAAGTTCAGAAAATCATAATTCATACATAAAAGTCGTTTAGGTTTCTATACGAGTGCATTACACTATGCCGGTGAACTAGCCAAAGTCCAATCCTTTAAAAAATAAATGAATTACAATTAACAAATAAAAACTTTGTTAGCACCAGGGGCATCTTAAAAAATTGTTGTATGAAGTATAAGAACCATTGTATTATACCAATTATCTGATTCAGTAGATGTACTGGTTGTATATAATGGAGTATAAATGCACAAATGAAAGAATTAAAGAACCATGTGTTATAACACTTAAATGGTTCAGAAATCAGAACAGATGTAGAGGTATCAGGTATGTAGTAAAGAGTGACAACAATAAACTATGCAAATAATTTGCTCAAATCCTTAAGAGATAAAATTCACTTGCCAGAGAGAGCGTCCAACTACAAAAGATAATAAAGGAAAGCTACTCTTCTAAAAATAAAAAATAGAAAACCAAAAACCAAAAATAAAGAATAACCATAAAAAATAAACTAGGGCATCTCGCAGAACTCATCATGCAATCTCCTAATTCCTTAATCATTTGAATTAGGTGAACCCATGTCAAATGGATCATCCGGAAGTAGATGTGCAAGATGGTGTTCAGGTGTAGCTGGTGAGAGTATATTAAGAATGTCATCATCAACTTTAATTGCTTGAGGTTCCGGCATCTCAACATGATGAGGAAGTTCATCTTCGGCCATCATTGCCGAACATTCTGGCATACTGCTGCTCAAAAGTGCATCTTCTGAACTTGGCACCATATATATTTCACTATCGGAAAGATTAGGTTGTTTGATCTGATTGTCAAATTTCTCGACAATGCAGAAATAGGCTTTCATAGCAGAAGGTCTTGGAATTGGATCTACCAATTTCGGACCACTATCTGTTTGATTCCATAGAACCCTGCCCATGGAACGAGCTGTAGAGACACAAATCAACCTCTTCTGAATAACCTCACCATCGGGCGAGAAAAATGGCACGGATAATGTGCTTATATTGACAGTGTAATGGGTTAATTCCAGCCATCTTTTTGCATCATTGTCTGGAATGCTAATCTCGAAGACAATAAGTTCCGGCTGACCTGGGCCCGGAGCAGGGGAAATCAACGCCAACTTTGGTTCAGAAAGATCGGCTTCTCGCTTAATTAAAGCGGGGTACAGTGGAGTGAACACCGACATTCTCAAGCAATCCCAAGCAAATTCAAGGTTGGGTTGTTTGATCGGATTTTGGAATCTCTCACCAAGACAGAAATAGGTTGCCAAGGAAGGAAAGTGAGGTCTTGGTTTCAATTTCATCCAGCGATTAGTATGATTCCATAGTACCCGGCCCATGGGACGATCCGTAGAGACACAAGTAAACCTCTTCTCCATCACTTCACCATCCGGCGAGAAAAATGGCATGACCAATATGAATTTTTTGATGGGGTAATGGGTGTTATCCAGCCATCTTGTTGCATCAGTATTGTGTGGACTGCTGATCTCAACAATAATAAATTGCGGCTGAACTGGCTCCGCAACAGGGGAGATTAACACCAACTTCTCAGAAAGATTGGCTTGTTGCTTAATTAAAGCGGGGTACAGAGGGGTGACCGCTGAGATACTCATGCAATCCATAGCAAATTCAAGATTGGGGTTTGTTTTGATTAGAGAAGTTGAAGGATTGATAGCATGTGAGGTTCACAAATTGAAGAGAAGTAGGGTATATATACTTGAGACTAAGACAAAAATAGATAATTACATATAATTTTGAAAATAGCGGTTTTAAGCTAGCTTAATATTATTGCCTAGTTTGGACAAGATAAAAGGTATAATAGGATTGCAGCACAATAATTATCGTTTTCATTTCCAAATATAGAGAGCTTGCATATCAAGAATTCCTTCCATCTCTATTTCAGAAAGAAATGATAATTCTCTTTTTGGCTTATGTGCTTTTTAGTTTATGCGGTCCATCCTTTCTATTTTTTATAAAATATTTCCAAATAACCGTTTTTTTTTGCTAGAAATGTCAATTACTAACAATTAAGAACAATCTCTTCATATGTTCAGAATTAACGGTTTGGATTCGTACTAATATAAAATTTTCATAAATTATTATAAACACCACAATACTAATATAAATTCATTTAGTACATGGTCAAGCGGTCAAAAAAAATAATTAAAAATTAATACATAAAACAATTAAAAAGTTAACTTATAAAATGTTCATTATTTTGACCACTTGATCATGTGCTAAAAAAAAAATTGAAACTTTAAAATTTTTACATGTACATACATCACTCACGAACTACTTGGATATCAACGGTTTGAATTCGTAGTTGGAATTCAATCTGATAGTCTTTTGAAGGTGTGCTCACCAACTCCTCTTGGTGAGCACATCACACCCTAGTTTTGCTCTCTATACACAAATTTAAACATTTATGTATGATACTAGATATAAATATCACAACACTATGTATATTAAGACCATACAGTCCATGTTTAAACAGTGGATAATTTAACATTAAGATTTGTTTTTTTTATGTTAGACATGAATATCATAAAACTAAGTACAAACATTGTGTATTATATGTTTAAACACCTCACAAAGTAATTTGTGTTTTAGGTGTGGGGATCACTGTTTTCAACTTTGTATATTCAATGCGCTTAGAAGTTACTTGCACTTTATTAGCACAAATTGAAAAGAGTGAGTCTATGGTACTATGCATATTACGATTTGGCACCGTGCTACAGCTCTATATTCGAGTTTTCAAATCCTAACGGTCGATCCGAACCGTTCATCTTGTTCTCCATATTAATATGTGTTTGGAGACCAAATTTTACATTTTTTGAAATTTTTTTACTATTTTTTGAAATTTATTGAAAATCACTGTTTTTGGATGGTCCAGAATTTTCAGATCAAGTGATTTTCTAAATGTTTAAAAAAATAGTAAATTTTTTTTTTAAAATGTAAAATTTGGTTTCCAAAGACATATTAATATGAACAAGATGAACGGTTCGGATCGACCGTTAGGATTTGAAAACTCGAATATAGAGCCGTAGTACGGTGCCATATCGTAATATGCACGGTACCATAGACTCATTCAATTGAAAATATGTTTATGTTTTTAAAGAGACAAGAATAATTTAACTCTGACATAATTTTGGAGAAGAGAAATTACATAAAACAAAGTAAAATATTACAAAATGTATATCAATTACTAAGTAAAAAAAGAAAATTTTGGTTTTGTGATGATTTTGTACTAAGAGCATCTATATTTCTGAAACTATTAGAGTTTTTAATTTGATGTGGCAGTTTCTAATCCAATTTCAGGAATGTGGGAGAGTTTCTTATTTAGAAACTATGCAAGAAAGTTTCTTATTAAGAAACTGTTTATAAACTCTATGTTGGTCAAATAATTGGCTCAAATTGTTTCTCCTTTTTAATTTGTTGCTGACGTGGCTTAATAGAAACTCTAAAATGAGTTTCAGGGATGTGAGAGTTAGAAACTTTAGAGACCATAATTTCTAAAAAGTAGTTAATAGTTATTTAGAAATCCTATTGAGTTTTAAAGATGTAGATACTCTAAGTTTATTGTCGCCAGAAATTTCCAAAAAGGAAAAAGTATGGCAACTTTAAAAACATAAACATATTTTCAATTTTCTTTAATAAGGCTGAGACCGATACGTATCGAAACCTCATGGCAACTTTAAATTTTGTTTAATTCGTACAAATATTAATACGAACCAAATAGCAGACATGCGATCAAATTTAGTTCGATATAGATCCGACCGTCTCCTAAAGACAAATTAAAAACATCACAAGAAAAACAAAGACAATCGATTAGCGGGCTATGTAATTTGTATTCAGTAAGATTTCCATCTTCGTTTTCTTTTGGAAGAGTCCAATGGGCTATGTAATTTGGGCCCAAAATTCTGCTAGGATTAACGGGCGATGATTCCCGGGCAATAAATCCAGAATCCGAACGGCCTATGAGATGTAATTATTGACCGTCAGATCTTGATCGAACGATCAATTTAACTGAAAACCGATCCTTCGAGACTGGAGAGCACCAGAGCCCCTCACCGCTCGCCAGTCCACTGCCGAGTGCCGACCGAACCCACCGCCTTCTGTGCCACGCTCTCTTCCTCTGAGCGATCAAAAAGAAAAACAACACAGAGAACGAAATCATTAAAAGCAAAAAGAAAAGGAATCAAACATTTAAAACCTTTCCCAAACTCGCTCTCTTTTTCCTCCAATGGGAGCGCGCCTTGACCTCTTCGTCATAACATGTCGCTAGTCGCACTAGACCAGCTCCTCTCGCAGCCCGGTACCGGGATGTACCTGCCAGATAAGCAGCTTTCAGTGGATCCATACAAGGATAAGGCACAAGATGATATGCTAATCCAGCAGGAGATAATGATTGCCGAGAACAGCGGCGGTGAGGAGCACAGCGAGGTTAAGCAGCCTAAGAAACGCGCCGAGACTTGGGTCCAGGAGGAGACGCTCTGCCTTATTGCGCTCCGGCGCGAGATGGATTCTCACTTTAACACCACTAAATCCAACAGGTGTGGTGTTTATCATTTCCAGTGTTGCTAATTTAACCGAGGAATAAGTAATCAGTGTCAATTTGTTGTTTTTGAGTGGTTATGTAATTCAGCTCCAGCTAGGTTTATGATTTGGGGCGAAAGTAGTATCTCTTGATGATATGTTGTGGCTTAGGTTATTAATTGGGAATGAGCAAGTTAGGTTTAGGTGTCATACTGTTCATGTGATGTGAGCAAATAATAAGAGATGGCTGACATAAACAGTGACTGCTGACTGGTGTATGGACAATTGACAAACAAATATGTCAGGTGTGCTGCTTTATTGCAGTAGTGTAATAATTTTCAATGGACTCAGAAATTTGGTATTAAGGTACTGCTTTTCTTATGTATGGGAAAATGCTAGTGTCTTCACTTGCAACGTGAAAAAGGTACCTAAAAGGTTAATAATATAATAACAGCACATCTCAGATATCCATAGTATTGGACCAGTTATTATAATTTCTTTTGCTAATCCGGTGATGTCATCAGGCATTTATGGGAGCAAATCTCAGCGAAGATGCGAGAAAAGGGATACGACCGGTCTCCAACAATGTGCACTGACAAGTGGCGAAATCTGCTGAAAGAGTTCAAGAAAGCAAAGCACCACTCGAAGGGGAGTGGGCCTGCCAAGATTTCCTACTACAAGGAGCTTGATGAGTTACTTAAAGAGCGTACCAAGAACACACCTTATAAGAGTCCCATGCCTACAAACAGTGTGGCCATTGGTACGGCTTCAGCTGCCACTTCAAAGGTTGATTCGTATCTCCAGTTTTCTGACAAAGGTATTATATTCGTACCTTAGTTTGTAACGCATACAAGTGCCACATTCCAAACAGCACAGGTGCAGACATTGTACCCAAAAGGAAAGTACAATTTCCAAAAAAAAAAAAAAAATGGAATTTTAAGTTCAGAAAAATAATGGACTGGTTAGGTACGGGCTAAAGAACTGTTGGGTTAAAAAGGAAATCTATGGAACTTCAGGGGCAAAAACATGAAAGGACCAAAATCCAGATTGATCCGGACAGCATGCTCAATTGTCCCACATGATGTAAAGAAAATTAGGATAACCCAACCCCTATAAATAAGCATTGAAGGAGTTTAGCATAACTGCAAAAGCTTGACTGGCTCGGGCCCGCCCTTTGAGGACATCTCATCCTGTGTGGCCATATGTGGTGCAGAAACATCTCTTGCCATATCCTGCAAACGATGCTGATCATTTTACTATAGTGATAGTACGTTTTTAGTGTGGCAATTTCTTCTTTCTGCTTGAATGAGGTTTGTATTCTTCTTACCACAATTCAAGATTAATTCTTTACTCTTATTATTTATTTATTTATTTATCTTTTCAAGGTTTTGAAGATCCAAGTCTTCCATTTGGGTCTGCTGAAGGTATCTCTCGTATTTTTCTACCTTCTCTTTTTGTCATTTTAATGCTGAACAGAAAATACAACTTGAACAACTACGTAATAATGCACTTATCGTATTCTGGGGAGAGGCCCCCCATTTATAGTAAATAGTTAATATTGGCAGGAATTACAAAAGTATATAAATGATTCTGCCTGATCATTTATTTTTCATTGACTAAACATAACCATGAGCTTGTATTGTTTTTATTTTTGTTATTTTTATTTTTCTTTTTCTTTAGGAAGTGGCAGGTCAACACTTAGCATGGACCGGCATTTAGAGAGCGATAGGCATCCTCTTGCCATAACTGCTGCTGAAGCAGTTGCCACAAATGGTACCAATCCATGGAACTGGAGAGATACCCCTACAAATGGTACAATGATACAATTTCATGTTTTTGTTTGGTACTCCAATAGTTATTTGTTAATTTTCTTGTTGAGGTGGAAATATTTTAATCTATTTTTATTCCATTACAGGTGAAGAAAATCAAGCACCTTTTCTCGGAAGGGTAATTTTGGTGAAGTGGGGGGAGTACACCAAAAGAATAGGTATCGATGGCACATCAGATGCAATAAAGGAAGCCATAAAATGTGCATTTGGGCTACGAACAAGAAGAGCATTTTGGCTTGAAGATGAAGATGACGTGGTTAGGAGCTTTGACAGGGACATGCCACTTGGAACATATACTCTTCATCTTGATGATGGTAATTTTGGAAATTCACCATCTCAGTTTTTTTATACTTCCATGGGTTTTGCTAGCTAGGTTTCATGTTGACTTTGCCTTTTTAATAAGCAGAAGTTCAGAAAAAACATATATAACAAAGTCTTCATGGTTTTATACTACATGGTGTTTATTAAAGCGTATTACACACTGTACCAGTGAACCTGCCAAAGCCCGATCCCGGGTCAACTTGAGAAATATTTTTACAGAGTATAAATGCACAAATCAAAGAATTAAAGAACCATGTGAAATTATATGAATTGGATTATTTCGGTACAAATGTATAGGGTGTATGCAGTACAGAGATTACTGATAAGGTCATGGGATATTTTTGTCAAAGAGGGGTAATCTTGCTTTAATCAAAACTTTAAATGAAAATTAGAGAAATTCTCAATTGCATATCCCAATTATATCAGTTTGTTTACATTTATAAAAAATTTGGAGGTCTTAGTGGGCCATTCGTAAATTTTCTGTTAGTGTCAAATATGAGTGTCTTTAAAAATTATGTAAAAGACCGAAATATCATTCTGTAAGTGCTTAAATTAAAAAAAAAATGAGTTCAATTAATCTTGAATTAAATTTTCTAAATATTATGGCAGGTCAGTACTGGAATACTGGCAGTAATTTGCAGTGAACGGCCAAATACAATACTTTTAAGAGGTCCTGTAAAATGCCAAGATAACCTTTTAAAGTGCTTGAATGAAAAAGAAAATGGGTGCTAATTGAGCTCTTCTCTCAATTATGTATCTGTCTTATGGTTTGTGTAGTAATATCTTGTTTAATTGAATGCTTCTTTTACTGATATAAAATGAATTGGTTTCTGAAAAAACAGGGATAAGTATCAAAGTCTGCACATTTGACGATACTGACCGCATGCCAGTGCAAACAGAAGAGAGAACCTTCTACACTGAAGAAGACTTCCGTGAATTCCTCTCTCGCCGAGGTTGGATTTGCATTAGAGAACTAAGTGGCTTTCGAAATGTGGATACTTTAGATGATCTCTGCCCTGGTGCCATGTATCAAGGAGTCCGATTAATGGGCGATTAGGAGGCCCCCAGGTGTGTACTAACTAACAATGACAGTGGCTTCTGTAAAAAGAGGGTGTATATGAGTTTTTTTTTTCCTTGATCGGTGAAACGAGAAATTTATCTGACCTCATCTTGTAAGGCCTGTTAAATTGCTATCCACCTGGATTTCTTAGAATTTATGGTTCGCTCAGGAGTTGTGCTGCAATATGTTTTTTTAAACTTTTTTTAGTGCGTGTCCCCTCCACCCGAGGGTGCAATAAAAAACAGCCGGCCCAGAATAATCTCATCCGGGTCTAACTCAATCCGGTCCATTTTGAGATTCGTGCCAGGTTAAAAGAACGGTTCAGATTTATATATTGCACCTCAGGTACCTGGGGATACAAATTTATACCTTTTTCTCTCTTCCTTTTCGTAGAGCGTTTGCAATATTTCTTGGGTTGATTAAGACATGTTAAGGACATGTACCGACTGCTAATTTGGCGTTTCGTTTGGATCTTCACAAATTGAAATCAAGAATCACTCATGTTATGTTTGTACTGTTCTGATAGAAATGATGTTCACATTTAAAATTAACATCCTAAAACTGGGCTCATTCGAAAAGGATTAGTAATAAGATTATCAACATCCAGAAAGCAGTCTTTATATCCAGAAAACCTTTTGAGACCCTTAAAATAGGGTAGTTAATTATACAAACAATCATCTTTGTAACTGTAAATTGATATAAAAAAAGAGAAGGTTCCTCTCTAGGAGACGCTCACATGCACGCCAACCACCCCCAACAAAATGCTATAATTTGGAATACAAAGCATCGCTTAATTCGGACTTGAGAAATAGTTGTTTAACTTGGGCATGATCTCAGACGACTGTGTCCTCGCGAATTTCCTGACACCGTGTTGCGCGTACCTCTCCCCCTCTTCAAAATTGTCAAGTATGCCCGCAGCCCTGTTTTCCTTGGTAACCCTACATTTGACAAAAATTGCAATGTAAGTAAAATTGTTTAAATTGATTCCAAGAATTATGAGAATATACTAACATTGAAAAATATAGGTAAATCTGTTTTTTCTAATTGTTTTTGTAGATTATCTATGGATAAGTTTGTTTCGAGTGATTACTCACCTCACTTCGGGGTTGCCAGTGATGTTCCTCGTCAGCTGCATTGCGCACAAGCCGACAGCTGCACCAACTGTGACGAAGAGTGGATAGACCTAAAAATTCAATAAAATGAAAAGATAAGATCTTGCAAAAATTCATATCATTAAAAATCGATCAAATTTTAAATAACCAGAATAATTATCATACTTGTAGGATGAAAATCAAAATTTATAAATATTATATGGTATAAGTGTAAGGATATGGTAATATGCATATTATGTATCAATCCATGCTATAGATTCATATATCTATTTTCAAATTTCAAACAGCCAATCTATGCCATTAGACATAATATTAGTATGAAAATGTACTTTATCAAATTTTACATTTTTTTAAAAATTTGTTTACTATATTTTAAATAGGTAGAAAATCAATACTTTATGATGGTCTAGAATTTTTAGATCAAGTAATTTTCTACGTATTTAAAAAGTAATAAAAAGAATTTAAAAAAATGTAAAATAAAGTCTTCGAGTGCATTTTCATAAAAAAAAAGAATCATGTTTAGGGTCGACCGTTTGAACTTTAAAAATAGAAATACTATCCATAGTACAGATCAATCCGTAATATGCATATTATGATAGCCTCACACACGATATTATTGTTCATATTTTCAAGATAATTTGCTTGAGGCTTTTCATGTTCATTGCTTGAGACTAGAGCAGAGACGAAAAATTTTAGAACACCTCAATATTAACATCTTATATATTAGTACATTATTTTATAACAAACCAAATCTTGCATCAGAACCAATTTCATAATTAAATAAAAAGTCTATAGAGAACAGGAAAAGAGTAAGTTATTGTAGCATACCTCAGGCCTCAACCATCTAGCGTAGGTGGAGGAAGCCATTGGAGATCTAGAGAGAGAAAGAGAGCAGCTGAGAAGGCTTTGTCTACAAGAAAGAAAATGCACAAACACAGAGAGGATGATTAATACGCGTAGAGGCGCCTCCAATTTATTGGGGAGCTTACAGCCTTACACACAAAGAAACGGAATTGATTGGCTTTCCATGTATTTCGCAATTCCCTTTTTCTATTTTCCTGGGGACTCTCTTGTATGTACTTCTGTGTTGCTTTGTCTAAATTTTTTGTCAACGTGCAATTATTTTCTTTTGCATGGAGTGCTACAGATACCATAGCCACAGAAGAACAGGTGTGGCAATTAACACTCAATATTTTGGCGTGGGAACAACTAGACCAGACCTGGCAATATCAGAATTGGAAACATCCACAGATCTGTAAGATTGACTATGATTTATACATGTACCAAGTTACACTTAAATCCTTAATGGATCATTACTCTGTTTTGAGTGACCCGCTGCATTATAATGCTTAGAGAAATTATAACAGAACTACTAAAAAACTACCAAGAAATATTGGCCTCTTTTTTTTTTTATTTGAAAGAAATATTGGCCCCTGCTTTTGAAGCCTAGAAGGTCAAAATTAAAAAGCGCTAGCTCATGGCAGCATGTGAAGTCTACCAAGTACCAACCATTTGAACATTCTTTAATTTTGAAATCTTTTTCAATGCTTAAAACGATTATAGAATGGTGGAATATTCGATCATAATAAATGAAGGAAGAAACTTCCTATTGGAGAAGAGAGGGATGTTCAGTTGTCCCTAAAATTTGGAATTCGGAGTCGTGTATGACTTGTGTTATTCTTAGAGAAACGTTTTTTTTTTTTTTTTTGAGAGAACTTAGAGAAGTGTTCAAATTGAAGTTTTGAATAGGGATATCCCAATAAAATAACGGTCAAATTTCTCCGAAATTTTATTTTTACCATCTTAAAATAATCAACCCACTAATACTTTTTTTGTCATAATTCAAAAAATACCATAGTCACCATTTAAAGTGGCGATTCTATTTTTTTTTTTTTTTGGTTGTTCATTTCATTTCTAACGAAAGGATGTCAATAGTAAGAGCTACATTTCATTTCATTGCTTTATATTTTATTCTAACATGTCTGACATAGTGACATACTTTAACTTCATCGCTTCATTTCATTGTAACATTTTACTATTTCTAAGGAAGGAACTTCATTGCTTCATTTCATTATATATATATATATATATATATATAGAGTATGGCTAATTTGCTGCTGGCAGCATTTCAGCAAACTGCTGTCAGATATGTAAGCCGTCGGATCTGTTTTAAGATGTGCGCTGTGATGATCTAAAAATAACGGAGCGATGGAGTAATGGGTGAAGAACTTCCGTCAACCTCCCGTCTCTCCAGACTCCCTAAACCTCTCTATTTCGAATTCTCTCTCTTCCTCCTCGTCCCCATCAACTACCCCTGCGCAAAATGGGAGAAATCCAAGAAATCGTTGGAGCTCCTCCCTTCTCGCTCTATCTCGTTCGAACTCGTGCCCTTTCAATCGTGAATCTGAACTCGCGCTTTCTCCATCGCATCTGTCGCCTCTCTTGTCGCGCCTCGCTGTGCGAGCGGAAACCCTAGCCGTCGTTCGCTCTTCCTTCTCGAGCCGCTAGTTCTTGCTCTCTTCTCGCTGGGGTTCCCACTCCGCTTAGCTGTCGCTAGTAAGGTGTTACAAATTCGTGAGTCTATTTCTCTTCGCCCCCCCTCCTCTCTCTCTCTCTCTCTCTCTCTCACCAGCAAAGCCGGAGGAATCCAATGGCCAGCTGAAATTTGTGGGCGGTCATACGAAAGGTGAGGCAGTACCATGCGCCAGGGAAGGGTCAGAGATTGCGTCAAACATCGTGGACCATGCACAGTATACTCCGCATTTCTACCCTGTAAGATTCGATTTAGAACATACCTTCTATGCTGCTGCTCAGAGTGTGCGTGATTACCTGGTTCAAATAAGCCTTAATTTTGTAAGAATACAAACTTAATTTGTGGTTACGATTACGAACTTAATTTGTGGAGTTTATTTGATTTTTCAGATGCTGATGATTGAATTTCGCATTTGTTTTTGCAGAGATGGAACAGCACATACATCAAATTCCACAAGGATGTTCCTAAGCAGACCTATTATCTCTCAATGGAGTTCCTTCAAGGACGTGCTTTAACCAATGCGATTGGAAATCTTGGTATCACTGATGGATATGCTGAAGAATTGAAGTCATTTGGGCATGAACTTGAAGATATCATTGAGCAGGTAGCTTATATCTGTCAAGTAATATTGTTTGCTTAATTTTGGAATTAGGGGAAGACGGTTGCGAAATTGAATCGAGTGGTGGTGAAATGGTATTGGTAAGGGCAAAGAAAGTATTTGTGTTAACCAATTCTTGAAAGATATATTATGTTTCTCATTTCGTTGATGCTTCTATGTATTTCAGGATAATGTGTCTGTGACTGGGGTCGTATCTATCTAGTACCGAGCTCTGGCCGACAAGGCTTCTGATGCCTTCTACAAGCTCACAAACACCAAAGAGCACATTTTATACATTTGGAGCTTACAATGATATATCAAAATTTATGCAAATTTTCTTTATGTTTTGGTTTTCAATTTTGGAGCAAATTTTCTACAGTAGTCAACTATCTCCCTTTCGGCTATTTCAGTTAGATTATCACCACTTTCGTTCCTTGCAACTATTTGATGTGTATTATCTTTTGTTCTTTCTTTTCAGGAAATTATGACAATCAATTTTGGAGAATTATCTGGATACTTGTATTTTACAAAGCACATCTGCTAAAGGCTGAATGAGATAATGGAAGTGAATATAATTGGATGTTGGATGACAATTAATGACATGTAATTGGATGCTTGTATGAACTTGAAAATATGTATGATTGAGATAATAGAGTTGTTTTATTCTATGCTTTATCAATGTAACATTTCAACACGTGTAATGAATTCTTTGTGGAATATAAAGAATAATTTCTTTTAATATTTTCTTCAATTGCTGTTAATAATGGTTATTCCCTGAAGCATTTTGCATACATTGGTACTTGTAAAAAAAACAGAAAAAAATGAGAGACAATCTGACAGTTCCATAAGAAATTAATTTAGCATCTTTCAATGCATATGCAATTCAATGGGTTCCAAAAATTTATTCATTGTTATATTCTTCTTGCTTTTCTTTGATGATATGCAATTCAATAGGTAACAAGCACTCTAAAAGCTATCACGGTAAAAATAAAAAAATATTACATTGTAAGCTGCATTACATTGAAAATTGTCTATTACATTGACAAAAAGCTATAACATATAACAAAGAACATCCCTAATATATCCTCAACAAACATTAACAAAAAAAAATAGTTGTTACATCTAGACCCCTCTATTGGTACCAGTTCTGTACTGTACCACAACAGTACTTTATAACTACATTACATCAAGAAAGAAATAATCCAACTCTACAGCTCACATAAAAAACTCAAAAAAAAAGATAATTTAGACATCTCCCTAGCAGTATTTGCTCCACATCTTCACTTCCACCTCAATCCTATTCGCTAGTGCATATTCATCCATCCACCTTGCCCCAAAAATCACAACATTTCTTTGCTTCCAGAGGTGCCAGCAAACACATAAGAAAATTTCATCACTCATTCTCTACAAACAGAAATAAAAGTGAAAGAATCACATAAATTGACAGAAAATTGAACAAATGCTAAGTCGACAATTTACCCTTTTAAATGGCAAAGGCAAACCCCAGCGTTTCTTTTGATCTTTTTCTCAAAAGAAAATGAGAAAATAATAAAGAGAAAAAACATTTCTTTGAGGCCACCTAGCAATGCGGTACCTGTGGCAGATAGCTTTCAGAGAACAGGTACAAATTTGGAGTTCCTTAGCGGCTTCCGTCAGTGGAAGATGAAAGTATTTTGCTATCTCTTCCAACTGCATCATTTAGGTTCCGTGGTCATTTAAAAAGGAGCATGAAAGGAAGTAAATTAAACTTAATAAGAACACATAATTGATTGGTCAGGCTGTTTAGCATTGAACCCATGGTCAATGAGCCTTTCAATATGGTACACTACTAGAATCATTACTAGAATACATGCTAAACAGTCTTAAATTGGTAAACAATATGGTACCCTACAAGAAAAGGAACTAAATTTCAAGCAAAGAGGTAAGAGTCTAAGAATAATCTGTCACTTACTCAATTTGGTCATGAATAAAGTAAAACACTTAAAGTTCATGCTACAATAACCATCGAACTATGATAAAAAAATACTTTGGATGTCCAAATAAAAAGTACCTGATGAGTAAGGGAATTCAAATTCTTCCACCAAGATCACCCTAATACACAGAAATATTCAAATCAGCCTATCAAATTTATGAAAATTGCTTACTAATCATAAATGGATGCATTTGTTGGTATTTGTACAAAATAAAGAGGCCCATGTACCTTACCTCTTAGTAGACATAAACATTATGAATTCTTCAAACAGAAATTGATACTTCTTAAACGCTAGAATTTCATAAGTGAGCAATAGGATCCTCTTGGAGATGCAAAAATTGATATCTTCACATATTGTACCTTCTTCTCTTCCACCCTAGTGCAATTTTGTGGTTAACAGGTGCAAAATTGATATCTTCACATATTGTACCTTCTTCTTCTTCTCTTCCACCCTACGCAAACCATGAAAGTTAGGAGAGACACTGTTGCTGCCAAATATCAAGGGTAGATTGCAAACATGTATAAATTAAACATTATTGTTCTTAAATGGCATGTCAAAAGCTTAATAAAATTTGCTACAAACTATATATGCGAACACTTTGAGCTGGAGAACTTATAAAAAATTTGTCTCTATACTCTAATTGAATTCCTTTTTTTTTTTATGAGATGATCAATACAAGAGAATGAGGAACCGGTAGTAAAGAAGAAACTATAGAAGAACAGTATAAAAATAACAAGAATGAGAGATCATGCATTTGGGATCCACAAAATACCAGTTCAGACAAATTGCAACATTAATCTTGGGCAAGGTTAGCAATTTGAACTAATTGTGTCATTAAAGGAGCTATTTTAATTCAGGTAAGCAATTTGGACTAGCCTTTGTTGTTCCATTTTTTTATTAATTCAAAATTTGAGTTTAGACGAATGCAACTTGACACAGAATATCTTGATCAAATCCTTTTCTAAACCAGAATAGTCTATTAACTCACAATGATAGACCCTTCAAGTATCAGTAAATTACATAACCTACTGTAGATAATTTAGTCTATTAACTCACAAAGATAAACAGGTGTTAATTTCACACGTAACACTTCTAGAACAAAATTGACCAGTTTCTTCTTCAAAATTCAAATTGACCAGAAAAAATATTTTTTTGAAATTGACCAAAATTGACAAAATTCAAATTGAAGAAAATTGACCTGTTTCATTATCTATCTTTACAACATATTTTTTCGAAATAAACCAGAAAAATTAGAAAAATTAGGCAAACTGAAAAAAAATCTAGGGTTTTTGAAAGATAATCAACCTGTGAGAAAACCAGAAGCGATAAGAGCGAGAGGCACTGGGCTGAGCGAGGAAAGCACGAGAGAGGGAGGAGGGAGGGCGAGTCGTCGGAGCGACTTCTCGCTGGGCGGACCTGGTGCGAGCTTGGCGGACCGTGAAGAAAACCAAGGAGAAAGGTGCACGAGAGAGGGAAACCTTCTTCTAACTAGTCGACGGAGCTCTTGTTCCGAGAGAGGCGCACGAGAGAGGGAGGACTTGCTTCGTCGAGAGAGAAACAAGGAGGGAAGGAGGGAGGTGCACGAGAGAAATAAGGAGGGAGGCGCTTCAAAACCCAATTTTATCTAACAAAGCCCTTTCAAATTTTCCGTTCCGTCAAAATAAAATCAGCGTCCCATCATCATCAAATGCACGAATCTAAAATACGATCCAACGGCTTACAGAGCTGGCAGCAGTTTGCTGAAATGCTGCCAGCAGCAAATTAGCCATACTCTATATATATATATATATATATATATTACTATTTCTAGACAACGAGACTTTGACCACAATTTGAATCCTTCTAAAAAAACGAAATGGCGACCAGTCCATTATGGGTCCCCGCGACAAAAGTCTATTTTGAATTTTCACATAAAAGAGGTAAATGGGTTTTTTTTTTGAAGATGGTAAATAATTTTTTTGTCAAATTTCTTTACTCTAAAATACTATTAACAAAAGATAATAATACGTAGAAAAAATAAAATTGAGGACTCTAAAGAAGTTAATATAATATGATTTTATGAGAAAAGCTAAAAATATACATATTTATAAAAATTATAAGAATAAAAAGTGTTAATTTATAATTAACATGAGTGACTGAATTACTCCTAATTAAACTTTAGATCCGTTTATGATAAAACGGTTCATAAAGCAGATACTGGTCTTACGAAGTGTTTATTTTCGTCCTTAAAATTATAATTTCTGTTTTTTTTTTGTTCCTGTGTATATTTTGAGACAAAAGTGCGACGATATATAAGTCATGTCTCTAATATATATGGTCGTTTGTGCTTTCTTCCTCAATTTTAACATGACAATTCGATTAATATTTTTTCTTCTTTTTGAGAGCAAAAAAAAAAAAAAATATATATATATATATATATATATAGAGTTGGGCTACGGTGAGTTGCGAAGTAAAGCGACTATTTTACTTCACGCTCATATTTTGCGATTTTAAAGTTCAAAATGTTGATCCGAACCGCTCAACATGATCTCCATATTGAAATGTGCTTGGAAACCAAATTTTACATTTTTTGGAATTTTTTGACTATTTATTAAGCCACTTTGAAAATCGCCGATCCAGCGGTCCAGAAATTTTTACTGTTTTTACTGTTCACCCGTATTTTCAGATTTTCAAAGTGTCTTAATAAATAGTAAAAAAATTCTAAAAAATGTAAAATTTAGTTTCCAAACATATTTTAATATAGATTAAACATCTAACGGTTTGGATCGGCTATTTGAACTTTGAAAATGAAGATATTGCATGAAGTAAAAACATGTTTTACTTCGCAACTCACCGTAGTCTTACTCTATATATATATATCTGAAGGTCTAGATGCGTAGTTCGCAATACTTTTTTTAAGTATCGTCTAAGTAATGGAAAATCTAACGATAAAGATTCTTGGTGAAAAATAGTTTAAATTGCCAACTTCTTTTTCATATTTCAAACGCAAATATTGTTGGATGCGTCGATATATCTCGCGTCAATTACACTACTAAGGGAAAAAGAAATGTTGATGCATTTGATCAGGAGCGAATGTAAACAACGTGAATGAAAATTAATTATATAAAATTTTTAAGTTGTGAATAGAGATCAATTTTATACTATTTATAATATTTTACTCTAAATTATATACAAAATAAGACACAAGTATAATTTTTTTTAAAAACAAATAGGAGTCAATTGACTCTTATTTCATTTAAGTTGCTCCACCTCTGCATTTGATAAAGATAATATTTCACATTGTCTGGAACAAAACCGACAAGAAATTTTAAAAACAAACAATATTTATAATTTAATTTCATCAATATTGAACATTGCATGTTTACATCCTCTCTATTGTGTGATTATTCTCAAGAAAACAACAATAAAACAATAATATTGATCCGAGTTGATGTGTCATGTACAAAACAAAGGCCTAAACACAAACCAGTCACCAGACATTTCTCTTCTATTGTTTCGAGACACGCCCTGATATTTTGTTTTTCTTTTCGCAATCAAACTGAATGCGTATGACCATATGTTTCATCTTATATCATGTACCGAGAAGTCCCATGGCTTCAATCCTTAAATTAATTTAATCCTTGTTGAGAAAATAATTAAACAAATGAGAGAAAATTAGTAAAAATTATATAAAGAAAAATAATTTGAAGAAAAAAACGTTAATTTTTTTTTCTCTGGAATTTTCTGTTTAGTACAAGAAGATAAGAGAGGTCAAAAAAAAAAAAAACATTGATCTGTTTATTTGAGAAGAAACAATGAAGTACTCTTCATTACTCAAAACCAAAACGGGCTTAGCCCACGACTTCACAAAGGACATTAAAATATAAACGAAGCCCAGGCCCAGCCCAATAAGATCTAAATTACTAAACAGTCCACTCAATTTCTAAATTAGTATAGCATTGAAATTGAAATCATGTCACTGGACGACCTCGAGAGATTTACTAAAACCACAGGCGCGCTAGGGCTGCGATAGTTTCTCTCACTGTTGATTCCCAGCGGTAGCACTCCTTCAGGTTCTCTCTCTCTCTCTCCCTTTTTTTGAACCGCAACTTCGTGTCTCTCGTGTGATTGAGCGAAAACTTGATTTCTCTCCGTGCCCGCAAGTTCTCTAATCTAATGCGGGTACTGTCATTGAAGTTATCTCGATTTTGAGTACTTTGTAAATTTGGCATTATGCGTCCATTTTTTTCTTTAATTTGAGCATCCTGACAGTTTTATGATTTGGGTTTTTATGGATCGTGACCTGTTCTAAAATCTGTTAATTGTGTTGCCTAAACAAAAATCTGAATTTGGCAATTAAGAATGTGTTCTAATTACAGAGAAGAATGCTTTGAACCGTTTAAAACTATGTATCCAGTCCAATACACTAAACATGATTATTGAATCTTGCATCTGGATGAAATTCAAATAGACTTGAAGTAGGAATCAGAAAATTGGGATCGGGGGTGCTGGCCACTGGTTGAATAAGTCCGTGTTGTAATTTCATTTATGAGAGGGGCTATTGTATTAATTTTTGTAAAAAGTAAAAAAAATGAAGGACAAATTTGCAAAATTACAATTTATAGGGTGGGGTTAGCCCCTTTTCCCTCTACTTATGTCTGCCCCCAAGTAGGAGCATCCCTTGAACTTGCTTTTTACTTGAAAGTACAATTACTTCTATTAGTGTGTATTTCTGTATTCATATGTTTCAGTGTGTTTTGGCAACAAAAAGGAGCTAGGTACACATTAGTACACAAAACCCCATAACAGTACTGAAAAGAGGAGCCTGTTAGCTAACTGGTACCATGGTACCATTTCAAATACTGGTTAAGAACATCAAAATCCAGCTTATATCGAACTTTTAGACGGTCCATTCAGCTTCAAGGTGCAAAAATTCAGATATGTTTGTTCGGCCATGATGTGATTGTTGGTTTTCATCAGGTTATTTGGTGGATTGAATTGCATATTAATGCAAAATCACATCTTAAAAGCATTTTTTTTGGGTTAATCTGTCATTGCAACATTGTAAATTTTGTATATCTTACTTTTTACTAGTAACAGCAAACATGTCTTTATCATGAACTTTTAGAAAGCCATAATATTATTGCTTGGATCTTCTATTAGCAAATCCATACTGTTATGACCTTATTTCTTAGAAAGCCTTACTATCTTTACTATCTTTAAATAGTCTTACTAGATCCTAATCACGGCATTATTATATTAGCAAAGCAATATGCCTTCTAGTTATTACTGCTCTTAGTTGAGTTGTGCAACTTAGATGTAATATACTTGACCCTATCATGATAAACTATTATGTGAACTTTAGCGGTGAGGTGGTTTTTCCATGTTCAGCATGAGATATACCATACTAACACCATATCAATCAGTGTCATGACATGCTTGTACCACTCCACTGAGTAATGAGCCTGCACCGTTTTGTTGTCTGTACCACACCTACGTCTGGTCTCTTGTCCATTAACAGGCCTACTTGAGCTGCAGAATAGAAATTCTCTACCTACCTACTTTCGGTTTGTTTGGTACAATATTATTAAAGTACCATGTTCCTAGTTTTATCCCATACTGGTATTACCTGACTGGTATAGCTACAAACTGGACAGCAGTATTGTTATGATAAGCCAAGGAACACCAAAGCAGTTCCAAAACAACTCAAAAAAATATAAGAACCAAGCTGGTAACATTGCAGTATATTGTTTGGTAACTCTTGATTGCAACATGTGTAAACCACTTCTCTGTCTTTTGCTTTCTTGTCTTATTACAGGAAAACCAATTTAAATATGGCAATGACATACAGAAAACTGAAAAACCTAACCCCAATCATGCAAATAAGAGGTTTTGCTATTGCAAAGGGGAAGAAAGGAGGTAAAGGAGGCGGGGCAGCTGATGGCACAAAGGACTCTGTCCTTAGCAGTGAAATCAAGAGCACGACTGTGTTTGGAGCAAACATTCTCAAAGAAGGCGCCGATCCCAAGATACTGCCTGAGAAAGAATACCCTGATTGGCTCTGGGGTTTGCTCGACAAACGGCCACCTCTGAGTGAGCTCAGGAGGAAAGATCCTGAGTTGCTGCCTTTTGAGGATGTAAAGCGGCTTGTGAAGCTGAACAACCGTTCAAGGATCAAGGAGAACAATGCTCTCAAGGCTAAGAACTGATTTGGCCTTTCTGCTTTTTATATATTTTTTGCTGATAGGTAGCTAGCGCCGTATTGGTTTTATTTCCTGGATTATTAGCCAATTAGCCAAGGACATATTTCCATAACTTGGTTTGAGGTGAATAATGAGATAGTTGTTTTGTTACAGTTATTAATTTCAATGATTACTGCCTACTTTTTTTGCGATGGAGAAATAATTTCTCGGCAATATACTCCCTGCTCACGGAACTTTTTAAACCGATTCTGAGAAGCCTTAATTGTGTTCAGTAATCATCTGAATTAATTAGACTAGGATGCGAGGTTAAAACTGCTATCTGACAACTTACAGCAGTTTTGAGTTTTAAACTTACCGTACCCATAGGAAAAAATTAACATTCTACAAGTTCTGAGCTATTTAAATTGAAATTTAAAATTTATACCAATTTACTGAGCTACTTAAATTGAAGTTTGAAATTTATACGATAAATTTTTGAAACCGTAGCACTGAAGACCTTATGAAAACATGAAAAAGAAGATCTTATGCTATACATAACACCCAAGCCTTACTCACAGAAATATTATACATTTATACGTGATTCGAATTATTTGTTTCCATTTGTTTATCGAAGTTGGAAAAACCAAATAAATAAATATGCATTTAAAGTAATTAATCAAACCTGCATACAATGATAATTCGACGAACAATCAAACTTATAACAGCTATCAATAATTATTTTAATTAAAATAGACAAATGCATATGAATTTGAAGAATGATCAAAACAACCATCAAAATTGCATTTTTAATTTAATAAAATATTACGTAACAGCTATTAATAATTATTTTAATTAAAATAGACATGCATATTAAGGATAAATTTCGCATGAGGTCACTAAACTTTGTTATTTGTCACGAATTGGTCACTCAAGTTTAATTTGTCCATTTTTCGTCACTCAACTTTGTTATTTGTTTTCCAATCAAGTCACTCTATACTTTTCCATCCAAAATCTTAACGGAATATTTCCATTCCGTCCAAAATATTAATAGAATATACTCATTCCATCCAAAATATTAACATAATGAGTATATTTCATTCAAAATACTAACTGAATGAGTATACTCCGTTAGTATTTTGAATAGAAAAGTATAGAGAAACTTGATTGTAATAAATAATAAAGTTGAGTGACTGAAAAGAGACAAATCAAATTTGAATGACCAATTCGTGATAAATAGCAAAGTTTAGTGACCTAAGACGAAATTTACCCCATATTGGATATTAATATACATCAACATAATAAACATATACATCGACATATAGATATACATTCTTAAATGCATCATAGGTTCACGAGAGATTGAGGAAATGAGTCAACGGACGGAAAATAGGTATCATGCCAATAACAAAAGAAACATGAATGTTACACTGAAAACAAAAGACTCGGGAAAAGAAATGACTTGTGGTTGCTGCAGAACAACAAAAGGCCAGAAGCAAGCACATGAGATGGATCATTTATTGATTTTAGTGGAGACAAATTTCACTGCTACACTAAATAATTTCGAACTACATTTGTATGTAATCAATCATCTCTTCTCAAAACTCCACAACAGATAGGGCTGGATAAGACCGCCAAAAATCTAATAAAATACAACCAGGGAACCCCTCTTGCTCACACCAATTGCCAATAGCCCTATACAAGTTTGTGGAAAAATATTTCTTGATCACAACTCATAACATCTACCAAATAATTAATTTCATCATCATTTGCTATCAGTGAAGTCAGCATCAATCACATCACCATTATCAGGTCCCTTCCCACTGGCAGGCCCGGCATCTGCACCAGGGGTGGGCCCTGCATCAGCACCAGGGGCGGCCCCAGCACCAGGTTGGTTGTACAGAGACTGCCCAAGCTGCATGACTTCCTGATTCAAGGCAGCCATTGTGTCTTTTATGGACTGTGTGTTATCACTTGTGATCGCATCTTTGAGCTCTGTCAGCTTGACCTCAACCTTCCCCTTCACGTCACTAGGGACCTTGTCTCCCAGTTCCTTAAGTTGTTTCTCAGTTTGGTACACCACTGATTCAGCCTGGTTCTTGGTGTCAATTGCTTCTCTCTTCTCCTTGTCCTCCTTTGCAAACTTCTCTGCTTCTTGCACCATTTTCTCAACCTACGCATTTTCATAAATAATTGTCAGCAAACAACTATCTAAAAGATAAGGATTCACAAGCAACCCATTTGGTACAAATAATCGACCTCTTCAGCTATACACTTGAATTTTCAGCTGTATTCACTACAAGAGCCTCAAGAAATTCCAAATCGGCTTAAAAAAATGTAAGCTGCTGATCTGCTAAAAGGCCCAAAACGGAAACCGACAATAAAGGAATGGTACTAAACAGTTAAATGTTGCAAGGAATGGTACCATCCTGCAGTGTTGCCATAATTTTCATAATCTCATCTTATATTTACTTTAAGACATCATACCTCATCCTTGGGCAAAGTGCTGGCACCAGTGATGGTGATATCCTGCTTCTTCCCAGTGCCCTTGTCAATGGCTGCAACTGAGAGAATACCATTGGCATCAATGTCGAATTTCACCTCGATTTGTGGCACACCACGCGGGGCTGGGGGAATGCCATCAAGTCTGAAGCTACCAAGGGAC
The DNA here is from genome assembly GCF_964058835.1 of Carex rostrata. Lineage (NCBI taxonomy): Eukaryota > Viridiplantae > Streptophyta > Magnoliopsida > Poales > Cyperaceae > Carex > Carex rostrata. The sequence goes on from NC_135918.1 coordinate 4,781,016, forward strand.
TTGTTGTCTCTCACAAATTCTCTCTCACCCTGGAGGACATTAATCTCCACACTTGTCTGGCCATCAGCTGCAGTCGAGAAAACTTCTGATTTGGATGTTGGTAGGGTTGTGTTCCTTGGGATGATCTTTGTCATGACACCACCAAGGGTTTCAAGGCCAAGGGAAAGTGGGGACACATCAAGCAGAACTATGTCACTTACATCACCAGCCAACACTCCGGCCTAGAATTTTCATAAATAAACAGAGTCAATAACACTGCTAGAAATTTCATTTGCAATATGAGGGACATTTCTAATAATTAGATGCAGTGGAAAACTGCCACACAGCACATTGAACAGTTTCATCCTACTCAACTAAACTGCTGCCTTATTTTGGGAAAGCTTACTGGTAATTGGAAGATTGTTGTACTTACTTGGAAAAGATGCAGGCTGATTTAGTCCATTTTTGCATGGATTGATCAAAAGCAAACATTTGATGGTATAAAATAAGATGAGTGTAATATTATTAGACTTGACCCTTTATCTGATGAAAGGTTGCAGTACTGAAATGAAGATGCTAACCTGAACTGCTGCTCCAAGAGCAACGACCTCGTCAGGGTTAACTGTCACATTGGGTTCTTTTCCAGTCAGCTTCTTGACCAGTTCTTGCACAGCAGGCATACGGGTGGACCCACCAACCAAAATAACCTCATCTATGTCCTTGATTGACAGCTTAGCATCCTTCAATGAGTTCTCGACGGGAGTTTTCAGCCTGTTTATTTAACAGAGGAGAAAATCAGCCACAACAAAAAGACAAATAGATGGGATAAAGTGCCATCTAAAAAAATATACTAAATTGCAATACCTGTCCAGTAGGTCAGAGCACAGCTCCTCAAATTTAGCCCTTGAGAGAGTTGTCTCAATGTGCTTGGGGCCATCAGCAGTAGCAGTGATGAAGGGCAAGCTAAAGAGATTCCACAAAAAAAATTCAGAAAAGACTTTAGTGGGGAGTAAAAGGAGAAGAAAATGACAAAAAAAAGAAAGGTTCACAAAAGAAATTTACCTGATATTGGTTTGAGTCAGAGATGAGAGTTCCATTTTGGCCTTCTCAGCTGTCTCGGTGAGGCGCTGAAGGGCTTGTTTGTCTTTAAGCAGCTCAATTCCCTCATTTCTCTTGAAGTCAGCAGCAAGCCAATCCACAATTCTCTGTTAAATATGGAAACAAGATATGTCGATTAGCAACTGCATCAGGTCTGGAACTCGAAGTTTGGATACCTCACAAAATCTGCACCTAAACCTCACAAGACTTAACAGTAGATATTTCACTCAAGAGTGCAGATGCACATCCACTGACAAACATTAGGGTACCTGTTGATCAGTTTCCACTGGACCAAGGACAACAGTTATTTCAGTTCCTAGATGCACAATAGAGAATCTTGAATTACAAACAAACACTTCAAAAAAATTCCTCGGCTCAAGTTTTCAGTGGTGAACTACTTGAAGGAAAAAAAAAAAGTGTAGACCTAATCAAACAATGCACCTACAAAAAACTAACCTTGTCAAAGTCATCACCACCGAGATGAGTATCACCAGAAGTGGAAAGCACCTCAAACACACCATCTCCTACTTCAAGAACTGCATCACAGCACAAACACTTCATGAATAAGAAATTACTAAATACAGAAAATTCTTATCTACAGCTTACTTCTGAAACACAGTACGGATGTTTACCGTACCTGATACATCAAAGGTGCCACCACCCAAGTCAAAGACAAGAATGGTCTCATTGTTCTTCCTTTCAAAACCATAAGCAAGTGATGCAGCAGTTGGTTCATTAATGATACGAAGAACCTCCAAGCCAGCAATACGACCGGCATCTTTAGTTGCTGTCCTCTGAGAATCATTGAAGTAAGCAGGCACTGTGACCACCGCCTTGGTAACCTTGTCATTTAAGAATTTGGACGCATCATCTACCAATTTCCTCAATACCTGTAATCAAGAGCATGCTCAGCACTAAGATTCATTTAACAAAGAGCATAATACATAAGAAGTATGGCAAATTACTCCATATGAGTTGTACGAAATTTGATCGAATGCTCACTTCCACTTCATTTGTTCACAAACTCATAAACCAAAATCCAGAATCAAATAGTTAATAAATTTATTATACCTAATCAGGTTGGAAGAATTAATTACATTATATCTGATTCATGTTTCACTTCTGGTAAAACTGAACTAAAAAATTTCCAAGATACATACATGCCAAGCAAGGTGCAACTTTGTATCCCTATAGATAAGAATAAGAGAAAATTTTGAGTTCTTTGATAACTCCTAATATTTTGTAAGGGTCGCATCTGATGTATTTTGTGTTCCAACAGCATATGTGACAATTTGGGGTTCTGGGCACTGTAAAAAAACCCTTTTTTAGAGAAAGAACAATTACCTGAGCAGATATCTCCTCAGCAGCAAATTGCTTTCCAATAGCAGGGCAGTCGAGCTTCACATTTCCATTGTCGTCCCTGACCACCCTATAGGATACCTGCTTTGACTCCTCATCCACCTCTGACATCTTTCTCCCAATAAAACGCTTCACGGAGAAAAACGTGTTCTCCGGGTTGACCACTGCCTGTCTCTTTGCAATCTGGCCGACCAACCTATCACCATTTTTGGTATAGGCCACCACCGATGGAGTGGTGCGCTGCCCCTCAGCATTGGTTACTATAGTTGGTTTTCCACCTTCCATGGCCGCCACTGCAGAGTTAGTTGTGCCAAGGTCAATACCAACAACCTGTTAGATAACAGCATTGCACGTCAGGTTAAGAATCTAACTTTGATGCTCAGCTAAATAACAAATTAACTGACAAAAGTGATTAGAGACTTCAGAAATGCAGTTGAATAACTGAATATGAAATATTATGTTAGATGCAACATGCCACAGTGAAAACTTAACAGTCCTGTCTACTTGCTAGACATTGCACATGGTACTGCAAACAAGTGATATGAAAGAAATTGACATATTTATACCGTTTTTCTAGTTTTAATTTGCAGGAAACTTATCAAGCGTACCCATATAAAGGTTAAAAATACGATTAACCCATAATGAAGACCTAATTCTACAAGTTCACAACCAAATCAGTAATTCAGCAAACCCTGCAGGTAATCTACCAATTGTAAGTACCTTCTCACAAGCCACTCGTAGAACGCCACGTCGACGAGAAGAAGTTGGTCGCATGCGGAGAGAGGCCGCAGCGAGGCCGTTCGAGAAGCGGTTTTTACCAAAGAAGACCGCCGAAGAGGAGTTGCTGCTCCGCCTAGAAGGAGCTACTGGTGTGAAACCAGGGATTTGAGTAGCTGAGCACGCCATCTCTCGGAAAACCTAGAACTAATTTACAATAGAGAAGAGTGTGCTAAAGCTGAACTAAAGTCGAGGGTTTTGAAAGCAAGACGCAGTCACGCAGCCGAGAGAGAAGAGATAAGGGGTAGGTTTTTATCAGCGTGGAGAAAGGTTTATTGGAAGTATCGCTGTGTTTGGTTTTTGCATTTAATAATTGAGCCAGAATAACATTTTGAAAACGGAGTTTTTTTTTGTTCCAGAAAAAAAATGCTTAGTTATTTTAAATAAATTTTAATTTTATTAACAAGATTAATTTTTTTTCATTTGTATATGTTATATGATTAGCTAGTACTAAAAATAATTCAAATTTACAATAAAGATAATATCCACAATTTGGAACAACTTTGGTATTAAAATTTATCTATTTATTTAGCATAAGCAAGCTTTAATTAGAGAACAAAAATGCTTCAAAATTTTCAAATTCTTTGCTATTACATGAAGTTTGGACACATTTAGAATTTCAAATAGATCACAATAACAGTGATTATTTTTCAAAACATTAGCTTTTTACTGGCTTTTTTCACACTAACTGACAATATTGTTTAGAACGTATTTATTTTTAATCAGATAATGGGAAGGGTCTCTCTTTGTTCTTACGGTGCACAGATTTAATGCTAAACCACATGGGTGCCAGTGGAAAATTCTAGAAGGGGCTGCAAGGTGAGAGAAAATTGTACGTTGTTTCGTTGGATAATCTTGGAGCACAAGCGCCTACGTCTAACTGCTCCCGAATTCTGAGGTCCACTAGCTCGTTGTCCTACTGTCAGTGAAATCACAGACGATAAGGCGCGTGTAATTACTTATACTCACTGTGCAATTGTTTAATGCCTGGTGTTTGCGTCCCGAATGTGGTGGAGACCTCCAAAACACGCGAGCGGCGTTGGTGTAGGAAAGGAGAGGAATTGGACACGTGGCCTGATACGTATGGAGTAGGAGAGTGACTTTCTTTCCGCTTATGCACAGAAATTCTGTCCTTTCGACCAGAGAGAAATGATCTTGGTTGGTTTGGTATTGTCATTTTTTAATTGTTCATCGATGTTGTAAATAGTGGTTTGCAACTCGGGCGGGTACGGGTACCCCGGGTATACCCGTCTCGGGTACGGGTACAAGGGTATTCGGGTACGGGTATGGCGGGTATAATTTTCAAAACCCATACCCTACCCGTCCTATACCCTTATCCGTGTACCCTTGACGGGTAAGGCGGGTACGGGTACGAGTTTTTTTTTTTTTTTTTTTTTTTTTGCTGTTTTTTTCTGGTTTTTTTGTTTTGGTTTTTTTGTTGGTTTTTTTTAGTTTTTTTCTGGTTTTTTTTGTTGGTTTGGGGGGAAAAAAATCAGATTTTTTGAATTTTGAAATGGGATGAACAGTGGTCGGGTATACGGGTACGGGTACTCGGGTACGGGTTTAGTCGGGTACGGGTAAACTCGGGTAGGGTATGGTCGGATATTGGTCCAAAATAACGGGTCCGGTCCGGTTTTTGCCCGTACCCACGTACCCGAGTACCCGATCCATACCCGAGCTCGGGCACGAGTACCCCGGGCGGCGGGTACGGGCGGGTATACCCGACTGGGGTAAAATCAATCCACTAGTTGTAAACAAGGTATGCGGTCGTCACATAAATATAATACCGTAAGTAATTAATTAGAAATAATTGAGAATAATTGATCTGAAAAATTTATGACGATTTAATTACCGCTAACAACTAATTAGTCAATTAATCGGTCTAAATAGATGTTTTTTACAACACTAGTTCAGACCATGCGGTCTGTTAATTATTGTAAAGACTTTATAAAGTGCAAATTCTATTATTAGTTTTAAATTTGCTTAAAATTGATCTTATGAATGCAAATAGGGATGACGTGGTGTATTTTGATTAGCTTACTCAACGACTGTCAGTTCCTCTTATCAAATTTATCATTTTTTCTTTTGTTATCGTCAAAAGATTCTTTTGTTTAGTGCAATCATGTAGGTACGTACAACCTGTATACACCGCCTCAAAATTCAATTTCTCATTCTGTATTGTTTGAAATTTAATTATGAATTTTTCAGGCTTACTATCGGCTCAAAGGATTGGTGCATACATCGAAATTTTGAATCGATTTATTCTTCTTAAATTTAATTTACAAACATAACTTGGTGTTTGCTGGAACCGAGCAAATCTAGAATCATGAAAATAAAAAATCAAAATGGAAAACAAATGGTAGATGAGAGGACTACTTATTTTTCATATAATAAGAAAACGGTGATTTAATTAGTATTGAGTAGTTAGAGTGAGAAAAATAGTACGACATAGTTGGCTTTGTTACAGAACGGTACAAGTATGGTATGGAATGATACGGTACGCATGTCGGTTGCGTGTTGCGGTTCGCGTGTGCCGTATCGTGTGTTATAACTAGCATAAGAAAATTTAACACGGGATGGCTCGACATGCGGTCACGTGAGTTAAATAATGAATTTTGAATAAACTAACATAAATTATAATCAAATAGTCAAGCAAATCACATTTAATCACAACACGTTTGAGCACGGTGTGACTCACGTAGCGTGACTATCTCTTAAAATTTTGATCACAACACGACACATAAAAAATTAATTTAATTACAGTATGGCACGTTACAACACAAGACTGAAATCACAACATGTTAATCACAATATGACACATGACATGGCATGTATTTTTCCCTCTACGAGTAGCCTTTTGAATCTAACAAGATACAATCAAATTTGAAAAGCTAGTTCTAATGATGATAGCTTTACAATAAACTAATCGTTTCATGTTGATAATTATTTTTTTCCCTCAACGACGTCAAAAAAATTCATATAAAGAACGAGTAAGGCTTGAGTATTATAGATAGCATAAGGTTATCCGTACTACGGCTTCAAAAATTTATCGTATAATCTTCAAATTTCGATTTAAGTAATCTAATAAATTGGTTATATAATAAACTTGTAGAATGCTAATTTTTACTATTTTTATAATTTATGAAATATGGACAAAAATGGCCTACAAAATAAAAGAAAATTATCGATATTTTAGACCATTTATTGCCATCTTTCGTAAATCATAAAAAATAGTAAAAAAATTCAAAAAATAGTAAAAATTAGTATTCTACAAGTTTATTATATAATCAATTTATTGAACTACTTAAATCGAATTTGAAATTTATACGATAGATTTTTAAAGCCGTAGCACGGATGACCTTATATTATCCATAGCACTCAAGTCTTACTCATAAAGAATAGTAATCTTTAATCCGTTAAAAATCTTGATATTCCATATTCACATAAGTTCCAAATCATCAAAATATAGCAGACACATACTATAAAAAATTTCAAATGATAATATACATCGTGAAATTGTATCTAAAAATTTATTGAATATGTCATCACAAGGTTTGGGGTTTTTGTCCGAAGGAATGGAACAAAGCCTTGTCCAAAGTTTGACTTAAACCGTCTGACTAGAGGCGGATTCAGAATTTTCATTAGGGAGGATAAAAAAAAAATAACAAAACTGATTTAAATAGCTAATTAGATATAAACCCAATAATTAATTGAATACTCGATAAAAAAAATAATGCTTTAACTTATATTTTTCAATGCTCTGACTTATAATTTATGATGCTCTAACTTGTAATTATAATTTCCAATCATAATACAAGAAATTTATTTTAATTTTAACTCTAAATTAAACTCGAATTACAAATTAGAAATTTAGAAGAGGGCAAAAAATATTTTCAGAAGAAGCAAAGACAGTCGGGACCAATAGATCTCTAATAAAACTCAAAATCTAGAAGAGGCGACTGACACTAGAGGTGTCAATGGTACCTTTTTAGTTGTTTACCTGACCCGTATCGTATTCAATAAGGCGGGAATGAGTAATATATTTTTTTTGTTAGCTTATTGGGGATGGGTACGGATAAGATTTTTTTTTTGTTAACCAAATAGGCAAGGGTATGGGTAATGACTATTTCGTACTTGTTACCCTATAGGGTAATTATAAAATCTAAATATATATTCAATTTAATTTCCATCCTACTTAAATATATATATTTGTGTTTTTGAATTTTCTTCCTTTATAAAAAACAATTTAGTTGAAATTGATTGCACATTATTTTTATTAGAAATGCAATTACATATGTGTGTAATGAATGAGTTTTTGATGTTTAGTTTGTAAAATATAATAAAACTAATTATTATGTTAGTATTATATGTTATTTACCCACTACTGTTTCGTTATCCAATAATATTAACAGATAATGATATGATAGGATAAGGTTAATTTTTAATTAGTATGGGTAGGGTATGGGTAAAGTCAATTTTAATGAGTATGGATGTAAAAATGCCTCCATCCGTCCCGTACTATACCCATTGACACCCCTAACTGACACCTCTGTCCTCATGTGGGTCTGCCTCTGCGTCCAATATGTGTTTTTTTGACACGAACAATTTAAATTTATAGAATCATTTGAATTTATTCAGTTTAAAATCGTTCCTACGAATCTTATTACAAATTGAATCTTAATACAAATTAGACCATTTAAATCTGACATTGATTTAGATGAAACTTTCTTGATAGCCACTGTCAAGCCTTTCAAAAAAAAAAATTAGATGAAACTTTCTTTTCGCAGCATAGGCAAACCTAATTCTCTGTAATTATCGGGAACTGATATTTACACAATCTTTTTTTTTTCTGTTTTTTTTTTTAAAGACTGGTAGGACACAAATCTTATTTGTTATTGCAATAACATTGTATTTTTTTTTACTTTCGATTAACAACTTTGCAACTAATTGCCTCTTTAATAGCTTGATTATATTTTAACAATTAATACACAATATTGTTTTTTTGAAAACTTGGTAGGTGCTACCAAGATTATATTAATAAACTTGATTACAACAACTATTCCTATTACAACACAACTACATCAGTAATTTTTTTGTTTATACCCTTTCAGCTATTCTGATTCACAACACTACAGTCCATCTTTCTGACCTTCCCACACTAACGAGCCCAAAGTGTTGCATCCTCCTTTGCCTGAGTTGCCACCAGCCAAACCGATTGTTTAACATTATGGAATATCATCTCATTCCTTTGTCTCCACAAAGACCAAATTACGTTTGCTACTTGTACGTTTTCTTAAATTTTAACAATTAATACACAATATTAGTTTTCTTAAATTTCAATCTAAGAAAGTAAATAAACCTCTTATACGTTTGCTACTTGTAGTAGATTTTTTTTTTTATATATATACTTGTAACCAGTAAATCAAAAAAAGAAACAAAATTTTCATTCCGCAAAAAAAAAAAAAATAGTTTGTATCATTTGAAATTGATGTATAACAGTATAAAAATTCTACAAACAAAATTTCATATATAGTCAACCAACGTTGACAATAATAAAAAAAAAAAAACTCTAGTCATCATTATATTGCTACATGGTTTTTCATTACAAATTAATTGAAAACCTACAAGCTTCGAATTGATGCATTAAGCAAAAAAGTTAATGAACTAAGGCATACCATTTCATATAACACGGAAACTGTCTGTAGATAAATATATAATATTTTTTTTAAGTCAGCTCTGGATTGATATTACTTTAATCAACAACAGTCCACTTGTATAGATATTAATTGGTGTAATAATTGTGAAATTAGTCGGTTATATATTTGTACATTTTTTCAATCAAAATCAACAGTATAATTATGTGTGCTATAAGATCACCAAGGTAAAAAAAATTACATAAAATAAATAGCAGATTTAATTAATTAAAAATTATGAGATTTAAATATATATTGGTCTAAGTACTAAGTTAAATTATGTAATTTACTAACAAAGAATATCGTCAACAAAAAGTTTCAATTAATTGAATAACATTACTAGAAATAGGAATTAATTACATCAGCAAAAAAATTATAGTTTAAGCGGTAATTGGAGCATATTATTTCAAAATTAGATGATAAAATGCTAAATATTTTCTTCTCTTTCCTCTAATAGTAAGCTATTTTTTTTATCACGGAAGAGAACTTGAAAGGATGACAACAAATTTAGAAATTGATATTTAAGAAGATTGTTAATTAAAAAAAAAGTAAATGACTATTTGATTAAAATTCTAATTGAGGGATAAAATTATCTATTCTTTAAAATATTCAAAGTGAGTTATGTTAATAATAATTTTTGTGGTGTTATCAGCATCCGTAATTATCATGTCCATGAAAAAAAAAATTGGCACGTGCAACAAACTCAAACGGAGAAGCAGATTAATAACCAAAATGCTTTCTATTTTTAATCCATCATTTCACATGCCTCAATTCTTAAGCTATCATTTCACATGAACTAAGTAATTGAGCCTTTTTAAGAAAGCTAAAGAGTCACTTTTTTAAATTTCTCTTGTCAAACACCTCTTCTTTAGAGAAACTTAAATTTTAAGCCCACTTAACTTGTCGAACACCCTCTATATAATAACTTCAGTGGGTCATTTAGGAATTTCTTATAGTCCCACTCGAAAGTTAACTTCAAATTGTTGGATAGAGCTCTAATATTGAAGTGTGATAGGATTCTTCATATAGGTCTAGTTGTATTTCTAATCTATCAATCATTGGACTTCAATTTACGTCGGTCTAGTTTTTGACTTTTGTATATATAAAGATAGAAATCTAGTCTATCAACTTTTATTTAATTGTTCATAAAAAATTTCTATTTAAATTTTGAACTATGGTCATCTACATCAGATTATATGTACGTATTTTTACCACTAAATCAATTTTTTTGCATAATTCTAGTTACTCTCCTCTTTAATTATATAGATCTGGTTGGAGGGGTCTCAACAGGAGAATATTGGAGTGTCTGGTTCAAATTACCGGCCGTATATTTGTTTATACCTTGGTCGGTTTGCTTATGAAAGCCACTTGTAACTATATATTAGTAAAAGTCATCTTTATAGCGTTATTAGTCTGTTTAATGACATTATCATAATTCAGTATATTTGAATAAAACTCAATCAAACTCTAAACCGAAAAAAATTTGTGAAGGGGCATTGTATTAATTAGTTGGGAGAATTTCATATATATCACTAAAAAACTATAAAATTATGTAATTATCATTTGCAATTATATATTTACCATCCTAAAATCTAATAACTCGTATATTTATTCAATTAATCAAAATCCGAGATTAATTAGAGATTAATTAAGTTTAATATTATAAAGAATATAATTAGTAACTTTAATTAGTCCCTTTCCCTTCTACGCATATAATTAATCCCTCCATTTTTTTGGCGCGACATTCCCTTTCTACGCTAAAATCTATCGTCCTCTCCCGCCTTGCTGAAACTTTCTCCTTGTCGAACTGCGATTTTTCCTTTCTACACTAAAACCTATCCTCCTCTCTTGTCCGCTGAAATTTTCTCCTCATCAAACCCAAGCAAACCGAAAACCTAAAAAGAAAAGATAGAGAAGGCTATGGAATGCAAAGAGGAAGAAACACTCGCGCCGGAGGAGATAGATAGATCTAGATGCGAGTATAAAGGAGAACAGTCAGTTCTAAAGAGAGAAAGAGATGATGCTAAGTTAATTCTTGATTAATTATAGTTTTAAGAATAGTAAACATAATTAATTTAAGTTTTGCATATATTTGATATATACTAAAGTTATATTGAGTAAATATGTAAGTTATTAGACTTTAGGATGATAACTACATAATTATAAAAATTTGGATGATAAATATGTATATTTCACAGTTTTTAAGTAGTATATATGAAATTATCCCTAATTAGTTTAGGCTCAACCAAACAATATGAATACTTTATGCAGAAGTATAATATTGTTATTCAATTTATCTGAATAATTAATCATGAATCAGTTTAATTCAATTTTTAAATGAAGATAGCCCCAAATATTTTATTTAAAAAAAACCTAAATAATCCCTGAAATGAAATGATGTGTATATAGCAATGCTACTATCCAATATTACATTTTTCACTCAATCTCCCCCAATGGTTCATAGTTCTAACAATATCTCAATTAATATGCTAGTGGCGGATGCACCCGAAGCACAAAACCAATTTACCGGGACTGAATTGTGGATCTTTGATCTACGTTTGGAAAATAATTATTCTATACCTTAATTTGTGATGTGAACTCAACAATCTAATAGATTTAGAGATAAGTCCAATTTGATCTAAAGCAGAGTCCAATAAATTAAATAAATCAAAATCCGAGCCCAACAATTAATTTACTAATCCAATTTGATTATAGCATAGATTGAATTCTCTGATCTAGTTCTTTCTTTTTCGCAGATCAAATTCGATCTCTACCTCTCTCTAATTCCTCTCCGCTGATCTACTCTTTGCTTCAGAAACGAAAAAAAAAAACAGACTCTCTGATGAAATATTTTTGTTGCTGTTGTTTTTTAATATGTAAAAGGGTAATATTATTATTGTTTTTTTGTTAAGTAAAAAAATATTGTTTTGTTTTTTTATCATGTTTTATGTAATGCTTTATGTAATACTTGATTATCTAATAAGTTTGAATTCAATTAATTATTTAAATCTAATTTAATATTTTTTTCCCTGTCATAATGAAAATCCTGCATCTCCTGCAACATACCTTTTTTTACTTTTTTTAGAGAAAAAGGAAGAGAGAGAATCTCCATCGTGGTCTACATATGTTACTATTCATGGGAGATAGTGCGATTTTTACTATTAATTTCTGATCTCTCAATTCAAATCTCACACAAAATCAATTGAACAAAAAACATACTTGTAATTTAAAGGGATATTTAATTTGGACGGTTCATGAATAATGATCTAAACCAATAAATCAAATTGGATGGCTTAGATCTATGCAGGAGGTACTTAATATCTTGGCATGCCACTATAGATAGAATACGACGAAAATTTCTTTGGGCTGGTAATTCTTCAGAAAGGAGAAAATATCATCTCATTTCATGGGAAGTTATTTGTTCCCCTAAAGATCAAGGGGGTCTTGGTGTTCTCAATTTGAAATTCTTGAATATTGCGTTACTTGCTAAATGGTGGTATAGGTTTAAAGATCTCACTGTTGTGGGAAAATGGAAATTAATTCTTTCCTCCAAATATAGCTCTTCAGGGTTATCCTGTTCTAGATGTTCTTCGTTTTGGTCTAGTGTTCTCTCTTTCAGATTTATTTTTGACTTAGGAATTAATAGAAGTATAGGTACTGGTAAGGATACTTATTTTTGGCTTGATAGATGGTTTGGTGATTGTGCACTGTATTGTTCTTTTCCTCAATTATTTAGTATAGTTTCTGATCCTTCTATCTCTGTTTTTGATGCATTTCATAACTCTACTCTAACCTTATCTTTTAATAGGCAATTAACTGGTGTTTATCTTAATGAATGGCTGTCTTTATATTCTACCATTACTTATGATAAAGTTTTTTTTGATCTGTCCAAACCTGACTATATCTCTTAGAGATGGGGTCCTTGTGGAAAATTTACAGTCCACTCTCTATATTTGTGGATAGTGAATATGGGTATCCCTAATAAAATCTATGATACACTTTGGAACTCCAATATTCCTCTCAAAATTAAGGTGTTTATGTGGTTGGTTATGCAAGATAAAATTTTAACTAAGGAAAATTTGCTTAATAAAGGTTGGCAGGGTGACATTTCTTGCCCTTTCTGTGGTGCATTTGAAACCATTGATCACCTTTTTGTAACCTGCCCTATAGCTAATTCTCTTTGGATATAGATTGCATCACATAATTCATTTTCCTTTAATTGTTCTTCAGTTTCTGATTTATGGCAACTAGATGCATGTATTTCCTTGAAAGACATATTACTCATTGAAATGATTAGAGCAGCAACTATTTGGGTAATTTGGTTAGCTAGAAATAAAGTTTGCTTCCAACACACTGTAGTTCCATCTAGTTCTTCATTAGGCCTTCAAATTATTGCCTTAACATCTTTTTGGTGTAAAGTTAAATTAGATGATACTTTTTTAAAATTAACTTTAATTTTACCTATGGATGTCTCATTCTTGAATCAGACAGGTCTCATGATAATCAACTCGGATTCAAGTACCCAGAACAGCCCATTGAATTCAGAAAACACAGATCCTGGTCATGGTTTAGAAGGGTCGGATCTTTTTGATTACCTTAGGACTCGAGCTGAAATGGATGACATTGATACTGCTTTTGAATCTATCGGTAACCAAGGTGTTTTGGTACAACTCTCTTCTACTTTTGAATCTGCAGCTACTACTAGTTCATCATCTTCTATCGACAGCTCACTTGACCTTGCTTAGTTTTTATGCTTTTATCTTAAATTTTCTACTCTAGTTTCTGGCATTTGTTGTACTAGTTATGCCTAAGCCATTTTGTTATGTTGCTTTTTTTTTTTTTTTTTTTTATATTTTTCATGCTGAACTATGTCTATTTTGATGTAAGGACCTTGTTTCTACTGAAACAAGTGGTAATCCACTTTTTTCAAAAAAAAAATATCTTGGCATGAAAAGCAGCAGCAAATAAACTCTCCTGACGGAACCAAATTCTCTGCCCACCTATGGGTAGGAAAATCCTGCCAACTATTGAGTTTAGCTAATCTATACTTGACACGTGGCTGCTATCTTTCATCCCATTAATGAGTATTAAAAAATAACTTTCTAAATCAATTAATTAATTAGAATCTTTTCTCTCTCCTTTGTCATTTCAACTTCTTCTTTTTTTAATAGAAGCCAGTAGGCAGGCGTTATGTGTTAACAGAGAGGTTTCAACATTCCTCTAAAGGAAAACTAAAAATAATAGAAGAGAAAAAAGCTAAAATAAAAGCTACAACTACGTGATAAAAACTAGAACTTAAATAAATTAACCAAATCTAAAAGTTTAAATTGTTAACTACCTTTCTATTCTAAATCGTAAAATAAGGAGAGTTCGGGGGCTTCTTTGAAAACTTTATTTTACGTTCTGGCAATTCGTTGAGTATATTTGATGGGTTTTTGCTTGAAGTTTCAATTTGTTGAATAATATGCAGAGAATCCACGTCAATGCATAAATTCAAGTCCAAAATTTTTTCTGATACCATCTAAATGATTCAAATAGTTTGCATGTTAGACTTGTCTCTCAAATGACTAACGAGTTAGATCTCAAGAAGCTTTGGTCAGCTATTAAAGTTGAAACAGTTGCAACTAAGTACCAATAACCTTACTAGTAAAATACCAACAAAAAATTCTAACTACACAACATTAACTAATTTTGAGGTGATAACAAAGGACAAATTGATATATTGATTTCACTCAACTTAATAGCCTAATCTTATTTTATTCATGACAAAAATGCCCAAGTACTGGTACTGTATCATTGAGTTGTTGAAATCTTTATGGTAAAAAAGGCTTTCAAATTTGACTTGTATGCAACAAGAAAATATAAAAAAAATATATAAAAATGACTTACAAATATAATATTTTGCGACTGTATTTAACTCAAGAAATCTTCATGAAAAGAGATTGCCTCCATGTAATTTTTTTTTCCTCAACGGTGAGAGGTACAAAGAAGAAGAAACAGTAAAGTTATTTTTTAATTAATTTTGAAATGGAAGGTGAAAAGACAAAGGAAAGAGGAAAGATTCTCATTAATTAATTAATTTGGAAAGTTACTTTTTTAATCTCATTAATGAGATGAAATATAACAGCCACGTGTCAAACAAAGATTGGCTAAACTCAATAATTGGCAGAATTTTCCTGCCCATAGGTGGGCAGAGAATTCGGTTCCTCTCCTGACACCATCCAAAAAAGGATATGTTTAGCACCCTCAAAAATAAGCAATTAATCTACCTTGTTTGCTAAATTTGCTTGCTCCCTTAGTTGTTCTTTCGCTAAAAATTACATTATCTCACCTACTTATACCATGCATTCCTCTGAGCTCCTTCTCGATCTCACTCTAAGATCCTCTCTTATATATAGCAAATCTTGATATATATTGTGAGCATTCACTAGATCAATTTATTGTAAAAATGGAGATGATTCATCGAGCTTCAAATCAGGAAAAAACAGATGAACAGAAGAACATTGACGAGTGGCTCCCGATCACTTCTTCGAGAAATGCTAAGTGGTGGTATTCAGCATTTCATAATGTCACAGCCATGGTTGGCGCCGGTGTGCTCACTCTACCTTATGCCATGTCTGAGCTTGGTTGGTAAGATTTTTTTTCTCCAAACTTCCAACTTCTCATCATCTTTCTGATCCAATAGAGAAATTGAACTCAATGTTAAGATTAAAAAGTACTATATATATTATTCATATTTACAAGAAACATTACTAAAACATATTTTTCAGGGGACCGGGTATTGCGGTGCTAGTGGTATCATGGGTCATCACTCTGTACACTCTTTGGCAGATGGTTGAGATGCATGAGATGGTCCCTGGCAAGAGGTTTGATCGGTATCATGAGCTAGGACAGCACGCTTTCGGTGAGAAGCTCGGTCTTTGGATTGTGGTGCCTCAACAACTAATTGTCGAGGTCGGGACCAACATTGTGTACATGGTGACTGGTGGCAGGTCGCTCAAGAAGTTCATGGAGCTCGTCAAGCCCAATGAAAAACCAATTAGGCTTAGCTATTTCATCATGATTTTTGGAACGTGTCACTTATTTCTTTCGCAGTGCCCCAACTTCAATTCCATCTCTCTTGTGTCCTTCGCAGCCGCCGTCATGTCTCTCACGTACGCATTTTTAACTAAATTTTTCGGCACCTTCAGTTTGACTCTGTTTTGTAAGGGAGTTTATCCATTTATATATAGACTAATTTAAAATAAGTAAACATGAACAAACATAACCAAAAATTATACATTACTTTTCCTGTACTAATATAATTCATTCCATCATCATGAACCATCTTAAATTTTTCATAATTTTTAAAATCATAGGTACTCCACGATCGGCTGGACAGCTGCGCTCGGGAGAGGCAAGGAGCCTGATGTCGACTATAGTTACAGGTCTACGAAAACTTCCACCAATGTGTTCGGTTTTCTCGGTGGCCTTGGTGAGGTGGCATTTGCATACGCAGGGCACAATGTGGTGCTTGAAATCCAGGCAACCATTCCCTCCTCCCCCGAAAAGCCGTCAAAAAAGCCCATGTGGAAGGGAGTCCTTGTTGCGTACATTATCGTTGTAGTCTGCTATTTCCCGGTCGCATTGATCGGTTACTGGGCATTCGGTAATTCAGTCGAAGATAATATCCTGATTTCTCTCGAGAAACCATGGTGGCTTATCGCGGCTGCAAATATGTTTGTAGTGATCCATGTCATTGGAAGCTATCAGGTATTGCATTTTATTTATTTTACCCTCTTTTTTTTCCTTTTCCTCGTGTTTAATTAGCTTAGGTTATGTTAATTTCTCGATGTTTTTGGCCATTAAGATGTTATGCAAAGCATCAAATATTCATTCCAGAAATAGACATATATAGGAATCAAAAAAGTTATAATTAAACAATTTAAGTAGTGCATAAAGGCGAAGGTGCTTAAATCTATTCTTAAACAGTTATATATATATTATTGAAGAGTTTATTGTCAGCTAATTTTTTTTTCTTTAATATTGGTGCTTTAACTAGACTTGGGTATGTCATTCATGTTTTTTTTTTTTTTTTTTTTTCATATAAAGGGTTATAATGAGATCCGGTTTAATGTCAATTTTGTTGTTTGCAGATTTATGCCATGCCTGTGTTTGACATGCTGGAAACATTTCTTGTAAAACAACTCCATTTTAAGCCATGTTTCATGCTTCGTTTGGTGACTCGCTCTACTTATGTTGGTATTAATTATTTACTCTCTTACTGATAATAATTTCTCTACCATGCGTATTAAAGTTATAAAAATATATATATTCAACTTCAAGTGTCACCATAAACTATCCTCCATCTAAAATAAAGCAAGCTTACATGGCCTCATCTGCATATATAGTGTATTACTGGCTTCAACTTCTTCATCAGTACAACTCTAAATTAGCAACAATCAAAATAATTGTTATTCACAATTGGTAATAGAACTATTTGTATATGTATGCACACAGGATTTACGATGATAGTCGCCATTTGCATTCCTTTCTTTGGCGGTCTACTTGGATTCTTCGGTGGATTCGCTTTGGCACCGACAACCTATTTCGTAAGTCAATACAAACATATTCTAACATATACGAAAGGATTTATATTAACGACTAATCTTAATTGACACCACAATTTTTTTTTTAAGCTTCCCTGCATCATGTGGCTATGTGTTTACAAGCCTAGGAGGTTTGGCTGGTCATGGTTTGCTAACTGGGTAAGTGATCAATTTAAATTTCTACATGTTACACATTAGTAGTTTATTAGCATCTCTGAAGAAAAACAGTAAAACCGCTTAACTGGCTGGATATATATATAGGAGCTTCTTACATATTGAAACTCTGGCACTAAAGTTTGAAGAATCTTGATACATTGAAAAATAAATCATAGATTTGAAGGCAAAATATTCTAACTGCAATATATGTGATAATGATTCTCAGATTTGCATCATTCTTGGTTTGATGTTGATGATTTCATCTCCAATTGGCGGGCTACATTCGATCATCGTCAGTGCAAAAAGCTACAAGTTTTTTTCGTGAGCTTTGGAAAAGAAGGACGGTTAATTTCATTCAGGGATCGACCTTCTAGTGTTAATTTGTAGTAGAATCCTTGTTACTGTAGTTGATTAGTTGTTCTATGTAACTTATATGTCTAAGTATGATCGATAGATCAATCTTAGAGTGTAGTGAAATCTAACCAAAATAGCATGATTTCATTTCATTTATTTTCCTTTTTTTTCTTGCCTTCTTTTGGTTTTGCAAATCCGATCTTGTTGATCTAGCATGCTAGTTTGTTTCAATTCATTATAGTTTTACGTGTTAGAATACTTTCTGTACTGAATATCAAACTAATAGATTTAGTATTAAGCAAAATTACCATGGTTTATTGTTGGTGTCTTTTTTTTTTTTTGGTTATTCTTTTAGAGACCACAGATGAAGCTAATAATTAACCCCGCACCTCTCACCCCCCATTTATCTCCACATAAATTTTTAAAATAATAATGGAGAGACCGCTCAATCATAAATAAATTACTAGTATTTAGTTTGAAACATCAAAATATTTATGTTGAATTTGTAAATATTAATCCCTATACCATGGTCTCTATTTATGAAAGAATAAATCAATCTATTAAATGGGAGTGAGGAGTGGGAGTTATTGTGCGGCCCCTAGTTAGAAGTTATTGCAGGGATAAATGGGAGGTCAGCGGCCCCCCATAATTATTTTGGAAATTATTTAGTGGTCCCCCTAAATAAAAATTATTAAGCGGTCCCTCCTGATTAATCATATGCTATGATGAAGATAAACTGCCTTATAATATAAGGTCTATAAAATCAAAACAGTCCCAACCAAAAAGATGCACTTGATGAGAAACAAAGAAAATCTTGGAGCAAAATCATTGCTTTGCTTGTGAAAGCATATTCATGAGTTTGGCTAGTATAACATCAGTGTTTTTTTAGTCTATATAACACCAACTCTAAAACTTATCAAATTGACTTCGAACGACTAATTCAAACCGTTTAAACCGATTTACATTATGAGTGATGCGTTTACATAATTTTTTTTTATATTTTCGAGTTATTTTAGTATCAAATCAATCGAAAGAAATATTGAAAAATTAATGTATTAAAATTAACTTAAAAACTCACACATTTGACCGCTTGACTTAATACTAAATAAATTCGAAAAGTTATAAATTTTGCATGTAAACGCACAACTAATGAAGTAGATCGGTTTTAATCTTTGCATTAGTTTTCATATGCATAATAAGTAGATCATGAGTTATTCACTAAGTCAGTACACAAGTTAGTGCATATCTATGTTAAATAAGTCTTAGTAAAGTAATATTCAAACACAGTGAAAGCCTTGTCCCAATCTAACATAATACCAACGCATGCATTGCTGGTACAAAAATTGTATTAAACAACCCCTCTGTAAGAAACCGGAACCAAAATCTAATCAAAACTCAAAATTAAGCAAATTCTTCTTACAGGCAGATATAAGACATAAACATGAGCATTTAGGTACAAACCTCAAAATTTAAGAACACCAATTCTAAAATCTATCAAATCGACTTCGAACGGTGAATTCAAACAAATATATATGTCTATATATTGTCTAGAGTATAATTAGGGTGTTCTTAAATTCATCAAGTTTTTTTGTGAATTCAACTTTAACATTGATTGAATTGATTTTAAATGACAAATCTGAACCGTGGCAATCTATCTACATTACGAGTGATGCATCTACATACAAAAATTTCAAAATTTTGCATTAATTTAGTATAAAGTCAAGCGGTCAAAATTAGAAAGTTTATAAATTAATTTTAATGTATTTAAAATTAATTCAAAATTTTAAAATTTCCGTATATAGACGTATCACTCATAAAATAGATAGATTTCAATAGTTCAAATTCGTCATTTGAAATTAGTGCTGTCCGATCCGATTACAGGGATGAAACTATTTCTTACTTCTATTTGTCATGAATCCATATGAGGATTCGTAAAATTAATTTTAATGAATTTAAATTTTAATCCGAATGGGATCCATTAACAACCCTACTAGGCTACTACAAGCTAGACGTACCTCACAAATTATCAGGGTCATCCGGATCCCCCAAAGTAACTCAATTTTTGAGTTTGGATCAGGACCATCCGATTCAAATTCAGACTAATCCGGATAAAGATGAAGTGCACAAGACTCTTTAATCTGATGGTCCAGATCTAAACTTAAAAATTGAGTTACTTTAGGAGATCCGAACTCAAATTATGACTCCTTTATGACAGGAGTCGACTAAATTAATTTGAGAAAATTGTTTAGACAACTATAAGTACAAACATTTATCATTTTCATATATATATATAAATACAATTTTAATCAAGGTGTTTATAATTTGTCCAAACAATGAGTTCCTGATGTTGAAATGGCATTGATGCAGTGAATGATATCTGATCTTCTGATCTAATTTGACGGTCTGGATTGTCGTTGAACAGGACTCAAGTTTCCTCCAGTAACTCAAATTGTAATTTTGAATTCAGAAATTCAGAAATTCCTCCAGTAACTTATAGCCACAGAAATTTTAGTGTTTTCACGTTATGTGTTTTTTTTTTTACATTAATATAATTTCTGATTATTAATTTATCTTCGAACAATATATAAAAAATTAGATAACATAATTTATTTAGTTAATAATTAAAAAATGGTGAAGTTATGTCTATAGCCATTGTAATACTTATAGCGCGAACCAAACATGGGAATGCTCATTCCAGGGAATGTTGAAGCAATGGTCATCCGCGAACCAAACATGGTAATGATACATGCCCTGGAATCCTTCTATTCCCTGGAATGACCTATAGCGCGAACCAAACACCCCCTAAGGGACCCGTGCATTGTATGTCGAGTTGGATTAACTCGGATTTTGATCAGACGGTCTGGATGCAAACTCAAAGTTTTGGTCACTTGGCGGGATCCGGACACCGTAGGGGTAGGGCATCCCCATTGATCATCCATGATTGCGTGGGAAATATTTTATTAGTTGTCCTTTGTCTATGTACAGATATAACGTAGTAATTGTAGGGTATAGATATTGACGGAACAGTTTTTTGCTTCATGCAGCATAAGAATCATACACAGTGCCGTTTTAATTCTATTGGTTGTGCATTGCATGAAACCAAAACTGTATTGTCAATACCCTTACCCTAATTTAATTGTAGTCTTGTCGTAACCATCCACGCTTTAATTACAGAATTGGAAGAAATTAAAGATCATAGATATATGTATCAATACACTGATCTCAATGCATAATAATGGATTCGCTGTTGCCATAATTTGCTTCAATGGCAGGATATAATGTACAATCTTTCTCTGCAATTTTGTCCGTGGAATGTACTATGTACCTATATGCAGGATGCAGCAAACCTTAAACCACGGTTAACAAGTTGAGTAAAATATAAACCAGCGAATCTTGTTACAGAATTGAATGCTAGAAATCATTGCAAATGCTCCTCCTGTGCTTCATCCGAATGGATACCTCCATTTCTGTGTCAACTGTCTAATAGAAACCAAAACTTAAACATGTCACTATTACAAAACCAAAACATTTTGATGCACCAAGAGATCTATCAATTAAAGTCGATTACTCAATTTTTGCCGTACAATTGGGATCACGAATTTGAACGTAATATACGGGACAAACCAATCAAATAAAAACATCCATATATTTCTCAATTAGATGGGGTCATTTGTCACATTCTAGGTATAACACACAGTCAGAATTCTAGAGGAATCAAACCAGTATCTTCCGAGAAATCCCTGTCACCATTTCTTACCATCAATGGAATCACTTAATTGATTCCTTTCCCATCCCTGCAACCTATATAAACACATACCTTCTTGCTTAATTAGCACAACAAAAATCACAACACCCAAAAACCAAGAGGGGAGGATATATAAGAGAAGAAGAGAAAAAAAAGGCGAAATCAATTCAACATGGCCAGGAAGAAGGTGAACCTGGCATGGATACAAAACGACGCGACTCGCCGTGCCACCTTCAAGAAGCGAAAGAAGGGATTGATCAAGAAGGCCAGCGAGCTCTCCACGTTATGTGGCGTCGACACATGCGTAGTGATCTATGGCCCACAGGACCCAAAACCAGAAGTGTGGTCTTCTCCGAAGGAGGCGCTTCAAGTGCTCTCTCAGTTCAAGAACATGCCGCAACTGGACCAGTGCAAGAAGATGGTCGATCAGGAGGGGTTCCTGCGCATGCACATGACCAAGGCACGGGAACGACTGTGCAAGGTCGACCGGGAGAACAAGGATATGGAGAATAAATTGCTCATGCACGACGTGATGACGGGCCAGCGTGGCTTGTCTGACATCGTATCCATTGAGGAAATAACCGGGCTTGCCTGTACTGTGGAGGTGCGTCTCAAGACAGTACAGGAGAGGTTACATCAGCTCCGCTCAGGGATGCCTTACAACATTAGCGGTGAAACGATGATGGCCATTCAGGCAACACGCCATGTCATGCCAATGGCACCTGCTGCACCGCAGCCAAGCGAGGATAAAATGCCGGTTGATGCAGAGATGAGGAATTGGTTTAACCATGCAGATGGTTTCGGGTTTGGTTGTACCGAGGAGATGACAACGCTGATGATGCCATTGAGCGTGGAGAGCGCCTCGGCATGGGATAACCATTTCGCAGTTAACTGAAGGGAAGAAGATAGATACATATATAATTTTTAGTTTTATTTGTTTTAGTATTTACTATTTAGTGTGATTTATTACTATAGTTTGAAAATTGTCGTCTCAAGAACTAGTTTGAAATATATCGTGCTACCTGCGTTTTTTGTATGCATTTGGTTATTAATTATTAAAATTTTCTCCTTTTCTTATGATCTATATTAAAATATTCGTAGATCGTTGATTTTGTGTTGGTCATAAACAGACCCTTTGTTTTATTTTTATTCTTAACTCTAAGAGACCTTGTTAATTAATTAGTTGAGGTGCATGCTACCAGACATCTATCATACATATAATTAAGAGTGTGCTTCCGATCGAACTCATTAGTATACAATTTCATTTTTTTCTAATTAAATAAGAAATCTCTAAGTGTCCAATATTTACATTTGTTTATGAGAGTTTGAATGTTTCTTATTATTAATTTTTAAATGATCATTGGTAAGAGAATCCATATCCTTGGAGTATGTTCGAAAATGACAATAGAAATATGCTAAAATTAATGTTCGATATTACTATGAAAATAATTATGAGAAATTATTAAATGAGAAACATACTCATGAAAAACTATATATATTTTCTAAAAAATTATTGAGTTGTCAATAATAATTTTTTTTATTAATAATTATTGATAAATTTCTGATCAATACTAATAATTTAAAGTATAATAATTAAAATATATAATATTTAGGAAAACAAACAAATTAAAATTATAAAACGTAAAAGTTGTAATGAAAAAAATGAACAAATTAATGATGAAAATATAGCTGAATAAAAGTGACGGATAAAAAATAATTTATAATAAAATAAAGAAATTAAATAAAATGTACTTGTTATGAAAATAAAAAAACAAACTTGATAAGATGCAAAGGGAGAATGAGCATGCAAGAGATAGCATGGGGAGAGAAAAAAATTAAGTTTAACATCATGTTTCTTTTGTTCCATGTATAAATTTAATTCTCATGTAATTTTTCGTGGACAATTTTTTTTATGATTAAAAGATTACCGAATATGTTTCGGAATCTAAATCTCGTCCCATCAAAATTTTCATGAATTGTCATGGAAAATAGATCCTTCGAACACGCTCTTATATAATATACTGATATAATTTTTTGAAAAATAGTGAATATATATATGTTTAAAAAAATTCCAGGGCTTATGTCTGAATATTTAATATCTTTTAGCAATCATTATTATGAAAGCTATTAGGCGATTGTGTTGAAATTAATCTTTACAATAACCTTAAGAGTTAGTATATCGATCTTTATGTTATTGCTGCAATTAATAACATGAATGTGTAATTAATTAATCCGATACATTCCAACTTGAGCAATTAAACCTATGTTATTATAATTGAACAGCTTGAATCCGATAATGATCATACAAACTGTGTTTTTTTCATAATGACAACAGATGCGAGTTTAAAGCGCGATCGATTAATTAGGTTAAGCTCCTCCTCAACTTTATTGGTAAGTGCAAAAATAATACGGCACCATCACGAACAAGCACCGACTGAGAGTAAATCTGAACAATCCGTTTCAATTGTGTTGAATCAGGTACGTGTGAGGATACGAATCCATGCGTGAAATGAAGCGAAAATAATATTGTCAATATCTTTATTTTTGCATTTGCTTCTTGCAATTTTACGTATAATTAATTAATATTGGACGGTTGTAATTAGATCAAATGCTACATGTAATATATATATATATATATATATATATATATATATATATATATATCAAACCCCGCATTTATACAGATTAAATAAATCAGCAATTATTTAGGAGTTAGAACTGGTGATGATGCTCAATGTAATTAACTTGATTCTGGATCATTCGGTATAAATCAGAGTTAGAGAAATTTGGACCGAGGCAATATATCTACCTTAAATGGAGATTGTTTTGATGAAATTAGACGCTAAATCATATCTTTTTTTTTATTTTAATGGAAGATTTGTTCTGATTTTTTTTTTAAGAAAAAGCATGTTGTAATTAATAATCTGTAACCATTTTTCCGGGCTTATAGTTGTAACACTAAATGGCATTAATTCTTAGTTATTAGCTTACAGTATTTATTTTACAATCAAATCTTATCGGGGTAAATTATTTGAAGAGTAATAAATGCTCCAGATGTGATAATACTAGGTTGCTTTGTGCCTCTCCAGAGGATAGCTGTTTCCTTATGGCAGTGCACGAAAAATTTATATTTTTTATTTATGGAAGAATTTCATGTATGTCCCTCAAAATTTTCAAAATTATATTTTTCTCTAAAATCATAATATAATTTTTTTTTTTACTAAATTTAAAAGCTCACAAATTACTCATTTTTTTCTATCAAAACTTATTCTAAATTTATAAAGTTCTCATTTTATAATTTTTATCCTTTATTTAAAAAATAAAAAAATGTAGTTTGTGCAAATTTTGACTTTTCAAAATTCTAACGGTCGATCCGAACTGTTCATCTTGTTCTCCATATTAATATGTGTTTGGGGACCAAATTTTACATTTTTTGGAATTATTTTACTATTTCTTTAGATTTATTGAAAATCGCTGTTTTCAGCAAATCTGGACTATAAAAAACAGCGATTTTCAATAAATCTAAAGAAATAGTAAAAAAATTGCAAAAAATGTAAAATTTGGTCCCCAAATACATATTAATATGGAGAACAAGATGAACGGTTCGGATCGACCGTTAGAATTTTGAAAGGTCAAAATCCAAGGCGTTGCATGGAGGGGCTCTATGCTATGCATAGCATGCTAGCATATTCCATATATATATATATATATATATATGGAACCTGCTACAGTGCTACGTGTAGCATAGAGGTCCTCCGTGCAACGGCTTAATATTCGACTTTTTAAAATCCTAACGGTCGATCCAAACCGTTCATCTTGTTCTCCATATTAATATGTGTTTGGAGACCAAATTTTACATTTTTTGGAATTGTTTTACTATTTTTTTAGATTTATTGAAAATCGCTGTTTTTTTATAGTCCAGATTTACTAAAAACAGTGATTTTCAATAAATCTAAAAAAATAGTAAAAAATTCCAAAAAATGTAAAATTTGGTCTCTAAACACATATTAATATGGAGAACAAGATGAACAGTTCGGATCGACCGTTAGGATTTTGAAAAGTCAAATATTGACCCGTTACACTGAGGGCCTCTATGCTACTACGTGTAGCATGCTAGCATATTCCTATATATATAGATAGATAGAGAGAGAGAGAGAGTTAGGCTGGGGTGCTATGGATAGCATAAAGGCCTCTATGCTACGGCTCAATATTCGAGTTTTCAAAATCCAAACGGTCGATCCGAACCGTTCATCTTATTCTCCATATTAATATCTGCTTGGAGACCAAATTTTACATTTTTCTGAATTTTTTTACTATTTATTAAGTATTTTACAAAATTATTGATCCAACGGTGGCTGCACAAAACAGTAAAACCGTTGGATTAGCGATTTTCAAAGTGGCTTAATAAAAAGTAAAAAAATTCAGAAAATTATAAAATTTGGTCTCCAAGCAGATATTAATATGGAGAATAAGATGAACGGTTCGGATCGACCGTTTGAATTTTGAAAACTCGAATATTGAGCCGTAGCACGAGATACCACTATGCTATCCATAGCACCCCAGCCTAACTCTATATATATATATATATATAGACTAATGTGATTTCGGTAGCATATGGGCCGAAATACATACGGTCAAAATTTAAAATTTTAAAATCCAAAAAGTCGATCTGAACCGTTCATCTTGTTCTCCATATTAATACGTGCTTGGAGACCAAATTTTACATTTTTCTGAATTTTTTTACTATTTATTAAGCCACTTTGAAAATTGCTGATCCAACGGTTTTACTGTTTTGTTAAGCCACCGTTGGATCAGCAATTTTCAAAGTGGCTTAATAATTAGTAAACAAATTCAGAAAAATGTAAAATTTGGTCTCCAAGCATGTATTAATATGGAGAACAAGATGAACGGTTCAGATCGACTTTTTGAATTTTGAAATTTCAAATTTGGACCGTGGGTATTTCAGCCCATATGCTACCGAAAGCACATTAGCCTATCTATCTATCTATCTATCTATCTATCTATCTATCTATCTATCTATCTATCTATATATATATATTTCTTATAAAGGGTAACTTTTTTACTTTATAAATTTAATATGAGTTTTTATAAAAAAAAATACAATTTATTGGGTAAATTGATACATTTCTGAACTTAAGAAAGGGTAAATATGATATTATGAATTTTAGATATGTAATTTCTAAGTTTTTTAAGGGATATACATGAAAATCCCTTTTTTAACCTGGTGCTGAGGTGTGTTTGAGTTAGTCGGGTCGGGAATAAATTGGGTAATCGGATACCCACGTTTGACCCGTTAATTATCCATTAATTTGTACTTTTATTAAGTTACTCGCTGTCATGATAGTAAACTTCTATATAATAGGAGTTCAGATCATCACAGGTACCCGAGAGGTTTCAAATTAAATTCGAACTGTCTGTTATAAATTGACACGGATTTTAAAGTTTTCCGTTTCTTATTAATATGTCCCGTAAATTATAACAAGTTCCAAATTCTTTACTCGATCCAATTCCGATACAATAGTGGATCACATTCTGACAGGAGGATATGAGAAACAAAAATAAGAAATACCACATGAAAAAGGCTACTAAGATTCCAAGAATTAATATCCTATCCGATCAGAGAGATCTTAAGTTCCTAAATATTTAATACTGAGTTTTCGTACAAAAATAAAAATGAGAGAGATTATGTTATTATGTATAGGGTGGGATTGGAGCGTGCTACGGATTAATTTTTTTATTTTAAAGTTTTAACAATCTATCAAATATGGTTTGAATATTTCATATATACTTGTAACATTTTTTAGAATATTTTACTAAGTTTTAAGATAGGTAGAGAATAATTTTTTTTGGATGGTCCAAATTTTTTCGGATCAAGTAATTTTTTATCCTTCTAAACAAATCGTAAAAAAAAATATAAAATAATGTCAAATTTAGTTTATAAATACATATTTATATAGAGGTCGTGTTAAATGGTTCAGATCGACTATCAGAACTTTTAAACCGAATTTAGATCTATAGTACAGACTAATATGTATAGGTTGGGATTGGTGCGTGCTACGGATTTATTTTTTTATTTAAAAGTTTTAACAATCTATCAAATATGGTATCTATATGAATATTTCATATATACTTGTAACATTTTTTTTTAAATATTTTACTAAGTTTTAAGATGGGTAGAGAATAATTTTTTTTGGATGGTCCAAATTTTTCGGATCAAGTAATTTTTTATCCTTCTAAACAAATCGTAAAAAAAATCTAAAATAATGTCAAATTTAGTTTATAAATACATATTTATATAAAGGTCGTGTTAAATGGTTTAGATCGACTATCAGAACTTTTAAACCGAATTTAGATCTATAGTACAGACTAATATGTATAGGGTGGGATTGGTGCGTGCTACGGATTTCTTTTTTTATTTAAAAGTTTTAACAATCTATCAAATATGGTATCTATATGAATATTTCATATATACTTGTAACATTTTTTTTAAATATTTTACTAAGTTTTAAGATGAGTAGAGAATAACTTTTTTTGGATGGTCCAAATTTTTTCGGATCAAGTAATTTTTTATCCTTCTAAACAAATCGTAAAAAAAAATCTAAAATAATGTCACATTTAGTTTATAAATACATATTTATATAGAGGTCGTGTTAAATGGTTCAGATCGACTATCAGAACTTTTAAACTAAATTTAGATCTATAGTACAGACTAATATGCACTATGAATATTACCATAGCCTAACTAAAATAAAAAAAAACGAATAGTTATTGTTAATTTGATCACATAGATGTTATTTGATAAGTTTTCCACAAAAATATTACTAATATACAGCTACCGATTTACTTGATGAGAATAAAACAATACTAAATAGGAATTATTTTATTTTCTCATTCTATCTGAGAGTAAAAATAAATATTTTAATAGTCTCTCAATTTATAACATTCTAAATTATAAGATTTGTTACCAAAAAGTTTATATATTAGTATAATTAGCTTTCTAATGTTGCTCTTGATTTATCGGATGGTGAAAAGTAATTTTATAATTTTATTATCTTAAAAGTGGTATAGGAAGTAAATCTCATTATTATTATTATTATCATCATCGTCATCGTCATCGTGACTATCACTATCACTATCATCATCATCATCATCATCATCATCATCATTATTATTATTATTATTATTATTATTATTATTATTATTTTAATTCGGGAATTATTCAAGTAATTACATTGTCAAAATTTCTAACATTTCTAAATCGGATATTTGCATTTTTGTGGAGTTGTAAAGACAATTCATGTGAGATCTATATTGTCTAGCTAAACATCTCTTCTCTTATATTAGGTACATAGATATTTTGATTTGTCTATAGTTGTGATTAAAAGATGAGATTTTAGATTGAATATCAGTCCTCAGATCAAATAGTATGTCTCTATTTATTTTATGCATCTTTTTGATATTTTATTGTAAGAAGTCCATATTTATTTAGACACGTACACGCCGACACCTCCCCAACACTCTTTATCTCACGTAATCTATGCTTCCTTCTTTTTTTTCATTCTTTTTGAAAACTTTCCTAAACTCCTTATCAAACACTCGATTTTCTACCTGATTTTTTTTTTCATTTTTTTAAATGTCATGTGATTATCAACACACTTGATTTTTTGGCCGATTTCTTTCTATTTTTTAAATATCATTTAAATTTTGGATTTATTGATGATTGACTTAGTCATGTCTTTATTTCTTTATGTATTTTTTAAATTGCTTGTTACATTGATATGGTCAAAAGTTATTTTAATGTAATTGAAATTGTTGTTTAGAATGAAATTTAATTTTGTTTTATTTAACTAAATATAATAAAATCTTTGTTTCTATACTCTCGTACCAATCGGTACCAGCAAATAATTTATCATCTGATACCAGAAAATTTGCTTATAATAATTTCTTAATCTCAGTGTAACAACCACCTCCGATATACGATTAATCATTTTTTTTTATATTCTAAATGTATATATAATAGCACAGCTTAAAGCTGCTGCTGTTAAAATCCAAATGCCTTTCTGGATAATTCAATGAATAAGATCAAAATATAGAGTAGTTTAATATTTGCTTTCTCTCTGACAGATATAAGATATATAATATAGCTATATTATGGTATTTTCAATTTACACCGAATCAATGTTATTTCTCATTGGATTTTGTTATACTAAATAATTGCTTTTATATATAATTTGGATTTAGAACCAATATATATTTTAATACCATTCATGGATATTATTAAATAATTATTATTTTCATCGGTCTATTTCTTTTATGAAAATATATAATTTTGTATGAGAATTTCTTTTTTCTACTATAAAATGTCTCAGTTGCAATCTTCAGTATTTTTTGAGACAACTTGACAAATTAAACAAATTCCTAATTATTTGTATATAATTAGCAAATCTTACGAATAATTCATGAAATACTTCTGAATTATTCGCGAGTTATCCACAGACAAGCTTTTTCATTCTTTCCATAAACTTCAGAATTTATATATTTTTTTTAAAAAGAGTATTTCGAAATGGATACCTAACAGAGTAACAGTACAAGGAAGATGTAAATCAAATATTTTTGTTACTACGAGTAAACGAATGAGCTGAATCTTGAATCTGCGTATGAAATATTGTACGGGACGAATTCGGATCAGGGTATGGTACCTAATCTCCGGTGATTAATATTTCCAAATGATATGCGGACAGCTCATATTAAATTGTTTAAGTAATTCCGTATTCGCCTCCTTGCTCAGATTATATTTTGATTGCAGAAAGATTCAAATTAGAGAATCTGAGACGATTCTATAGGTATTATATCAAATTCGGTAAGATTTCAGTCTCATCCGCATCAAAATATATCTACGATTACTTTTGATGATAAGATATCAGTCTCATCTGCATCAAAATATGTGCGATTACTTTTGATGATAAGTAGCGGGGACGGATTAATTTGAAATTTTTGACTCTCATTTATTTTGAAAATTTTCATATTTATACATAGTTTTTTTTTATATAATTTAGAGCAAAATATTATGGATACTAGGTTTTTTGTTTTCCTTACTATTCTTCCACTTCGGTTAAAATATAAAACTAAATTCGTTTTAAACGGTCCGCTAAGGTATTCTGATCGGGAAAGAGTGATGGGAGAGTGGCAGCTTGTTAGTTACCGTAAAGGAAACCCTTCCTCCTCCTCCGCCCAGCCGAACCCACCTCTGAACCTATATACCCCCTTCAGCAACAGGCCACTCTTCTCCCAAATAGTTCAGAAACCCTACCAGAGCCACCAAACCAAGCCAAAGCCCCGTCAAATGACCATGTTGACCCCCTCCCCTCCCCAATCTCCACCATCCCAGGCAGTCTACTACTTCTCCCCTCACAGCCCCACTAAACTCAGATTCCCTCCCTCCTCTCAGTTTGCCGAATGGCGCGGCCGCTGCTTCAGGTGCTGCCGAACCGGCCACAATGCCGCTGCCTGCCGCAATCCGATGCGTTGCGGGAAATGCTGGGGCGAAGGTCATATGGCCTCCCGGTGCACTGCCAACACACTCAACCCGACGGCCATGCCGTATTGGTCTAACAAGCACAACTAGCCGGCTCCCCCTCCCAAATTGACCACGCCTTTCGAAGAACTGCTCAAGCCTTGCCCTAGAGCTGCTGACTCCTTCCCGAATAACCGGCCGCAGAGATTATCCTACTATGTCTCTCGTGACACGGCTATCACTGATGAACTTAAAAAACTCGAGGCAGGGGTTGTTTTTGACACGCATGGGAAGGAGCTCTGCTTCAGCCTCCAGGATGTTTTAGGGTTTGCCAAAAGAACCAAGTTGGTGCAACCTACTGAGGTCTCCATTAGTTGACTTGCCCCTGACCGCTTCCTCATCCTGTTGCCACATGGAATGGCCCCCGAAACCTTCATCTCTGCCACCACACCGGAATTATGGGACGCTGGCTTCTCCTTCCAACCCTGGTCGGAGATTGATGGGGCCAAGCTCTCCCTACCTGAATACCAAGTCCTGATTGACCTTCACAACATTCCACCCCACCTCTTCAGGGAAGAGGAGGTCAAAAAGGTCATCTCAACCTTTGGTACCTTCGTTGGTTCGGCTCCGCCTCAAGACATTGCTGACTTATCTGTCTGGTCGGCAATAGTGGCGGTGGATCGCCTAGAAAGGGTCCCTCAAGAATTAGCCATGCATGACCTCGGTTCAGAACACATCGTCTTGGTTAAATCAAAAAACTGGCTCCGAGCTCCGCTCTATCGAGCTTCTGAGCTTCCAAAGATCAAACCCAAATTCTCCAAGCCACAGAAAAAAGCGGGAGCCAACCAGCCAAGTATCCCGGAGCACTTCGTCGTATCCCGTCCAGCCCTGCTTGAAATTTGTAAAAGTTTGGATATAGCCACCTTGCCGGCTGAGGTCAAGGCTATACTAGATGGAACAGACCCCACACTCAAGCTCTCATGGGGTGGTGTCGATCACCTGGCGGCTGCTCAGGAGCAACCTTCTGCAACAGCCATGGGGTCGCCGGCAACCAGGCATGACGGGGATAGCTCTCAGTCACATGACCTCCCTGACCCACCACAAGAAGTCCCACAGGTCATGCCACACCAAATCCCGCTGAGCAAACGTACCCCAACAGAGAATTCACCAAACTCTCTTGGTGCGGGTGACAATATTCCTACTAGCCTACCCGCTGCACCCATTAACAGGGAAGTGCCGCAGAGGAACCAACCCCCGGTCCAAATTTTGAGGAGGATTTTCCCACAAAAGGTTAATCCGGAAAAGCCAGCTCATGCCATTCCGTGCAACACTGTCGTCTCTGAACCTTCCAGTGCCAGTCTGTTGATTCCCCATACGGACTGCAGAGGCCAGACGAAGGAAAAAGACAAAGGGGTGATCCCCATTTGCAGGGCACGTGGAGGCTCCTCTATGCAAGGTGAAAAAGGAAAGAAATTGTTGGACCCAAAAAAAGCGGCCCAGAAGCCCAAAAAGGGGCTCCCTATTCTTATCCCACCAAATCCTGCTCTATTCAAGAAGTTATTGTTAGTGTAATAATCTAGAAGTCAATAATACGATAATTTATCATAAAGCTTTGTTCATGAATTGGATGATTTATATATCATTTTGTTGCCTTGAGTATTATTGAATTTATGGATCATTTCGAGTTCATGACTGAAATTGTGAAACTCCATAATATAGATGATATATACTCTTAAAAAGTCACTGACCAAGGTAATTAGCAGGAACAGTAATTACCGCGATAAGGTTAGTATGTGGATTAAAAGATGGTTAAGTTTTACAAACCACCTGACACGAGATGTCATTTTAATCACATAGATACATGTTCTAAAAACATGGTATTTGACAGACCCCGAATGAAACATTAAATAGAATTGTGTTCGTGTCATTTATGTTTTCATTCAGTGTCACGTTCTACAGTATGAGGTATTTATCGTTCCCACTGAGAAATATGTATGTGTGATTGTTATCTACCGCTGTCCGTAAAAAGCAGTCATAACGGTAGCTTTTCCATATGTATAGCTTAGCTGAGGAAGTGATAGTTTACTAAGAATACTTTTTGTCCCTTGTATCTCTATACGAGCTATAGCATCACTGGGCCCCTTGGTAGAGTTAGATTATCTGCTAGCGGTATAATTACAAGAGTAATTATATTTGATAATCTGCTCAAGATCAAGAAAAGATTCAGTTAGCAAGGATGACACACATCTACCTTGAAACTGATCTGATAGCTATGAGACAGAAGAACAGACACAAGTAAATTGTTTACTGGATCGTGATATTGTACAGTACAGCATCATCTGTGTAATTGGATGGTCATGATGTGTTGCCAGATGCCACCCATGATTATAGAAGTTAAAACAGTTTTAACTCTATTTACCAACATAACACAGATCCTATTGGGTCACACCATATAGGAGTTAATCGGAGAATCTTATTGTGATTGATTATAAATTGGTTATGATCAATAGTAAGATGGTTATAATTAATTATACGTGTTATAATTAAATTATAAATGTTATGTAAAAATAACAAGCAAAAACATTGGTTAATTTATAAACGTGTGTGTGACACGTTGTATAAAAGTTAACCGGTTAATTTATAAATGTGCATGACACATTGTATAAATTACCGAAACAACAACCGCAAAAAAAATATATATAATTGTTCAGAATAATTATACGAATATTATTTGTATTCGGGCCGAGGGCATTCGGGTCTTTTCAGATTCGTCTTATCCGCATGACATGTCATCGATCCTATCCAGATGACACGTCATCGATACCGAAACAAACAACCGCAGAAAAATATATATAATTGTTCAGAATAATTATACAAACATTATTTGTGTTCGGGCCGAGGGCATTCGGGTCTTTTCAGATTCGTGCTTATCCGCATGACATGTCATCGATCCTATCCAGATGACACGTCATCGATCTTATCCACATGTCATCATCCTTATCCATTCAATGGCATACCTTGTAAATAGGCCGAACTTGGAGGGCATTTTAGTCTTTTGGCAACCGACCCTAAACCCTATAAATATGGGTGGAGGGGTAGAGAGAAATTAACTAATTCACTCATACCGGTTTCGTGTCAAAACGGATCGGTATTTTCTCTCTTTCTCGGTTTCTCTCCCAAATAGTGTTTCGGTTGAGAAAAGAAAGTTATACGTAGTTGACGTATAATCTTGCGGGTTGTTGTGGAGTATATTTACGGGATCGATGAATAGTGTTTTACCGAATTTAGCGGTATGTCAGTTTTGCATATTGATGAAACTGAGCAACCGAAAATTCGTGTTTACGGGTTTTCGTCTTTTTCCCCATGAATAGTGTTTTTGCATAATTCCGCGGTTTACGGTATTTCTGGCAGAAGAAACAAACCGCTCTCTGGTTAGTCCTGGTGGATAACCGATAGAGGCATCAGACGTCTGATGCTCCGAGTCGATTCCTTCCCTGGTGAGGCTCTACTCGCTCGGTCTGCATTCCAACTGTGATTTGGAAACAAGGTATAAATATGTTATATTAATCTATTTAATTTGTAAGTAGATTAAAGTTTTAGAAATCAATCATGGAGTAGATCTGTAAAAAGGATTAAATTGGGTTTTGATGCCAAAGGAATACTGAAGGTGGACCGCCTTGGAAAGTTTCCTGACATACCCCGTTTAATCCTGAGCTTAAGTTGACTGTAGAAATTTTTGTTCTACGGTCATTCCGCAACTTAAGCCTAAAAGGGGTTTTGGATTAGCACCCACCGGGAAACCCCAACAGTTATCACAACAAAAGGCACCTACCGCTGCTAAACAAGCAAAAAACAAACGGGCTGAAGAACGAGCCGCTGAAATATTAAAGAGCCTTGATGGGTTCTATGAAGTCTCAGTAAAATATGGGCTGTGCAGGGATTTAGCTGAAGGGCTTGGGCTCAAAGCAACAGATATCACAGAGGCATTAGCAAAGGATAACCAACAGAGGAAGCTCGGCCCCACTACCCAGGCCGGGTCTTTAGATATGGCAGTTGATGAAGAAGGACTGGATATGGACTTTGACTCTGATGAAGACCTACTTTCAGATGGGGAGGAGCCTACTCAGGCTTAGTTAGCTTGGGTCGAGTCGAAGATTGCAGTCAAACCGTTTTTAATGTTTTTTAAAAAATTCATATGTCTTTCTTGGAATGTTAGGGGTCTTGGAGGAGATGACAAATGTTTGGTGGTTAAGAATACGATTAGAAGTTCGAGGTGTGACGTTTGCATTTTACAAGAAACTAAGTGTAACAATGTTGATTTATCAGTGGTAATGAAGTTCCTGCCTTCCTTTTTTTCTTTTGATGTTGCTTTTAATTTGGCGTTTGAATCGGCTGGGGGCATAATAATCGCCTGGAAAAGATCTTTCAGGATGATTTCCTCATGGTCAACCAGGCATACGGTGACGGTCATCTTACAACAAATAGCTAGTGGAGAACTGTTAATGGTGACTAATGCCTACGGGCCGTGTGATGACACCATCAAACCGGCTTTCATTGAGGAACTGAGATATGCCGCTTCAAACGCCAATGCTCACTGGCTATTAGGAGGTGACTTCAACCTTGTTCGGTGGTTGATAGATCGCTCTGGCAACCAGAGAAGTTTTCGGCTGATGGAACTATTCAACCAATTCATAACAGACGCAAGCCTCTTTGATGTCCCTCTTCATAACCGCTCCTTCACCTGGACTGGCAACAGACCGCACCCTGTCTTTTCTAAGATTGATCGTGTTTTTTTGACCTCCGATTGGGCTGTCTCATATCCAGTGATCACTCTGGAGGCTCTTGGTGTACTGGCCTCTGACCACACCCCTCTTCTCCTCACTTGCAAGGGTCTGCAAAACCAACACAGAAGATACCAGTTGGAATCTTTTTGGTTCAACTACAGTGAGCCAAAAACCATAGTCCAGAACCTATGGGGAACGATCAGCTCATCTCAGGAACCGATCCTGAGCTTCCATCAGAAATCAAAGTCTCTTCACAAACAACTATCATTATGGCACTCACAGAAGTTCGGTAAAATGGACCAGCAACTTGATTTATGCAAAAAAGCCCTCCACTTTTTCGATCTGATTGAAGAGCATCGCCAATTGGAGAATCATGAATTCAGGATGAGAATTAAAATTCGAGAAAAGGCTTATGAATTGGCAACCAATATCGAAAGCAAATGGAAACAAAGATCTCGCTGTCGATGGTTAGCTCAAGGAGATAGGAACTCGCGTTATTTTCATGCGATTGCCTCTTCTAGATTAAGAAGAAACCTGATTTTGTCAGTGGAAGATAGCGGCCGCATTATCACTGATCAGGCCGAAATAAGGGAGGTTTTCTGTGCGGCAATGAAAGAGATGCTGGGATCCAACTCTGAAACCTTGCAATTTGACCCATCCGCTTTCTATTCTCCGGACCCAAACCTAGAACAATTACAAATCCCATTCTCTTCTCAGGAGATTCAGGAGGCAGTCTCGCAACTGGCAAATGGAAAAGCTTCGGGCCTTGATGGATTGCCGAATGAGTTTCTGAAAATCTATTGGCCCGAGGTCAAAGATGAAATCTTATGCATTTTTGAATCCTTCTTCAACAACACCATTGATTTGGCCCCGTATAATGAAGCAAAAATTGTCTTGGTTCCAAAAAAGGACAACCCAGTGACCACCGGTGACTATCGCCCGATCAGTATTCTTAACCTGATCCCGAAACTCATCTCCAAGGTTCTTTCCAATAGATTACGAAGGTTTCTACCTAGTCTGATTTCTGGAAATCAGACGGCTTTCGTCCATGGCCGTCAAATCGCGGAAAATTTTGTCACCACTAGAGAGCTACTCAACCACATATCACATGAAGGAACACCGGCCGTTTTTGCAAAAATTGACTTCAAGAAGGCTTTTGACTCAATTGAATGGTCCTTCCTGATAAGAGTGATGCAAGCACGCGGGTTCCCAACGAGATGGATTTGCTGGATGAGGACTATGTGGTCTACTTCCTCTTCCAAGGTGATCATTAATGGTGAATACTCGGCTGCCTTCTTTCATAGGAGGGGCCTTCGTCAGGGTGATCCGTTGTCACCTATGCTCTTCAACCTAGGTGTCGACGTTTTCCAAAGAATGGTGCAGGCGCCAAGTGCAATTTCACAAGCTTCCCTCTCGAACAAGCTTCAAGACTCCATTCTGGCCCTCCAATACGCAGATGACACCGCTATAATAGCAAATGGGGACATCCTCTCTTTAATCTCCTTTAAACTTGTTCTCAGGCTATTTTCTTCATTATCGGGTTTGAAGGTCAACTTCTCGAAGAGTAATTTTATCCCCCTGAATATCGCTCCAGAGAAGTTACCATGCATTGAGGCCATAATGGGTTGTCCAAAATCGGACTTCCCGACGACTTACCTTGGCATGCCTCTCACCATTAGAAAACCCACAAAGCAGATGTTCATTCCACTGATTGAAAAAATAGAGGATCGGCTCTAGGGGTGGCAGTCCAAACTACTAAGCAGAGGTGGTAGGTTATTACTCACTCAAACGGTACTCTCCTCCATTCCAATCTACTACATGGTCTGCTTCATTATCCCAAAATGGGTCATTGCCCGCATAGACAGAGCTCGGCGACGTTTCTTATGGGGTCACTCGGCTAATAGTAGCCGGGCAATCTCCCTCTACAAATGGAATCTAGTTTGCTTACCTAAGAATTGGGGAGGGTTAGGTCTTCCGGACCTTCATTTGCGAAACATCTCATTAGTACTCCGTTGGTGGTGGAAGTTGTATAACGAACCGGATTCTATTTGGACACTCATGATTTCCAAGATTAGGTGGCAGGGGAGACCATCAGTGGGCCCCTTGTTATGGTCTATGTTAGTTTGTAATAATCTAGAAGTCAATAATACGATAAGTTAATCATAAAGCTTTGTTCATGAATTGAATGTTTATTTATATATCATTTTGTTGCCTTGAGTATTATTGAAATTATGGATCATTTCGAGTTCATGACTGAAATTGTGAAACTCCATAATATAGATAATATATACTCTTAAAAGTCACTGACCAAGGTAATTAGCAGGAACACTAATTACCGCGATAAGGTTAGCATGTGGATTAAAAGATGGTTAAGTTTTACAAACCACCTGACACGAGATGTCATTTTAATCACATGGATACATGTTCTAGGAACATGGTATTTGACAGACCCCGAATGAAACATTAAATAGAATTGTGTTCGTGTCATTTATGTTTTCATTCAGTGTCAAAGTTCTACAGTATGAGGTATTTATCGTTCCCACTAAGAAATATATATGAGTAAGTGTTATCTAACGCTGTCCGTAAAAAGCAGCCATAACGGTAGCATTTCCATATATATAACTTAGCTGAGGAAGTGATAGTCTGCTAAGAATACTATTTGTCCCTCGTATCTCTATACGAGCTATAGCATCACTGGGCCCCTTGATAGAGTTAGATTATCTGCATGCGGTATAATTACAAGAGTAATTATATTTGATAATCTACTCAAGATCAAGAAAAGATACAGTTACCAAGGATGACACACATCTACCTTGAAACTGATCTGATAGCTATGAGACAGAAGAACTGACACAAGTAAATTGTTTACTGGATCGTGATATTGTACAGTACAGCATCATCTGTGTAATTGGATGGTCATGATGTGTTGCCAGATGCCACCCATGACTAACAGAAGTTAAAACAGTTTTAACTTTGTTTACCAACATAACACAGATCCTATTGGGTCACACCATATAGGAGCTACTCGGAGAATCTTACTGATTAATTATAAATTGATTATAATTAATATTAAGATGGTTATAATTAATTATACGTGATATAATTAAATTATAAATGTCATTTAGAATGACAAGCAGAAACAACAGTTAATTTATAAACGTACACGTTACGTTGTATAAAAGTTACCGAACAATAACCGAAAAGAAATATAATTGTACATGACAATTATATATATATGATTTGGAATTTTAATTGTTAATTATGGGCTTGAATTATGGATTTAAAAGCCCAAAATAATCAAAGCCTTAATTAAAATTAAAGGCCCAAAGTCAAAAGCCCAAAATCAAAGCCCAACACTATTCATGCCTTAATGGGCAAGGGTATTTTGGTCTTTTTCACCCTATGCCGACTTC
Organism: Carex rostrata; assembly: GCF_964058835.1. Taxonomy (NCBI): domain Eukaryota; kingdom Viridiplantae; phylum Streptophyta; class Magnoliopsida; order Poales; family Cyperaceae; genus Carex; species Carex rostrata. Next base: position 4,820,497 of record NC_135918.1, read on the forward strand.
CCTTGTGTTGACATGTGTCATGTGAGGTGGCAAGGGTATTTTGGTCATTTCACATGATAAAAGGATGAGGTGTCAAGGGCTTTTGGTAAATAGATTTGTTTTGAGGGGTATTTTGGTCTTTTGCCAACCTCCTCAAAAGTCTATAAATAGAGGGGTAGGGGTAGAGAGAAAGACTCACTAATTCACGTGTTAATCTGATTACTTCGTTGATCGGTTTTCCCTCTCTTCCCTGATTTCGGTTATTACGAGATTCGGAAAAATATATTTTTAGATTCTGCGGTATTTCATGTTTTGCTTTATTAGTAAAACGGAATAACTTGCATTCTTAAATATATTTAATCTGTCTCTTTTTGGTGAATAGTGTTTCTGCAGAATTCCGCGGTTTACGGTATTTCTGGCAGAAGAAGTAAATCGCTCTCCGGTTAGTCCTGGTGGATAACCAATAGAGGTATCACACGTGTGATACTGCGAGTCGATTCCATCCCTGGTGAGGCTCTACTCGCTCGGTCTGCATTCCAACTGAGATTTGGAATCAAGGTATAAATTGTTATATTAATCTATTTAATTTGTAAATAGATTTAATGCTTTAGGAAATCAATTATGGAGTAGATCTGTAAATAGGATTAAACGAATCTTCTTGATTCATTTAATCCGTAGCTTAAGTTAGATGTAAAAATTTTTGTTTTACTCTTTCCGCAGCTTAAGCTAATTAAATGGGTTTGAACCGTTCACGAAAACCCAACAGTGGTATCAGAGCTCAAGGCTCTCCCGCTGATTGATTTTCTAAAGTTATAACTTATGCAAATAAGGTGCATGTACCGCGTATCGGTTTAAATTCTTACATTTGCAGCACAAGTCCAAAACCGATTAGAAATGAGATTTTCTTGGTTCGGTTTTTCCGACTAAGAAAGTTAAATTAGATTTACGCTTTCTTTATGCTTTCTTTATATTTTCGTTTTCAAAAACTTTTGATCGCGTTAAAGTTCATCGAAGAATGTGATGAAACAATAAAGTACCTTAGTAAGAGCTGTCATTTCCACACCGTAAAAGAGATGGTTCTGTCTAGGAAAGATTGAGTCTAAGCGGTCCTTGTGACCCCGATCTTTCCTGGGAGCCCCTTTTACACGTCCTAATGGCTGGCCGAAAAGGAACTTTGTCACGTTACCAAATTGCTTTAACGCTTTTGAAATGGCAAAATTTAGTGTAAATCTTTCGCCTTTTCGAAAACCTTCGGAAAATAAAGTTCATCGAAGAATGTGATGAAGCAATAAAGTACCTTAGTAAGAACTGTCATTTCCACACCGTAAAAGAGATGGTTCTGTCTAGGAAAGATTGAGTCTAAGCGGTCCTCGTGACCCCAATCTTTCCTGGGGGCCCCTTTTACATGTCCTAATGACTGGCCCAAAAGGAACTTTGTCACGTTACCAAATTGCTTTATGGAACGAAAAGAATATCTGTTTTAAAAACATGTAAACTGTTTATATGCTTTAAAACGGTATAGAATAAAGAACTGAGCATAACTGCAAAATAAAGAATTAGGAACTGATAAATAAATATACCTGACTTGGTCCCGTATATAAGTAAATTAGATTTACTGCTTTGATATGAACTGAATAAATTAGATTTATCGCTTTCATGGAACCGTGAAAGAACGTGATGTCAAAGAAAGATTTGTGAAGGAACTCACCGTTGTCTTTCTGGCAGACGACTTTCACGTGTCCGCTAGAATGTCTAATGTCAGTTGCAAGAACTGACTGCTTAACAAAAGCTAAGTATATGAAAGAGATACTGCTAAAAGAAAAGAAAGTAATGGGGATCATATTCGGTATTCTTTCTAGACTTCCTTTCCACGACTGCTTAATGAAGCATATGAAAGAGGTCTATTTAAATACGAATAAAATCACATTAGTCGTTCTTTCTGGCACGCTAAGAATAGAAAGTAATGGAGATCATATTCGGTATCCTTTCTAGACTTCCTTTCCACGACTGCTTAATGAAGCATATGAAAGAGGTCTCTTTAGATACGAATAAAATCACATTAGTCGTTCTTTCTGGCACGTTAAGGATAGAAAAATGCGATCACATTTCGTACTCTAGACTTCCTTTCCACGACTGCTTAATGAAGCATATGAAAGAGGTCGCTTAAAGATACGAATAGAATCACATTAATCATTCTTCCTGACATATCTCTTTTAGATTGCTGGCACTGTTAAGCATAAACACCAACCCATTAAATACTAAGTAGTATGCCCTTCCCACTCTATCCTCCTCAAACCATTGTTCATTGGTTGATGATTAAACTACTCAGTAGACATCGCCTTTTACCTTTGGTGGTCGAGGTTTATGTCCGACATATCAAACCAAATAGAGTGAGGTTACTTACCAATGATTTCCAAAACAGTTTTGGGCTTGGGGCAAAGTCTTCGTTAAATACACGTGATGTTTTAACGAAACCAAGAATCACAAAGAGGTGTGATTAGCAAGTTTGCTTACCTAAGATAACTGATAGCCATGATATGCATACACTGCCTTGGTTATTGGTGAAAATAGGGATCTTGGTCCTACTGCAAAACGGGAATAGAACAAATTTGCAGTGGGAGTTTTATCATTAGAATAAAACATTACATGAACAAAGCTAAAATCTTTACATTTTAAACATTGTAGTAATATGGCTAAAGAAACATCCTTCTCTCTACGCTCCCTGCTCGAGAAACAAACACTGAAAGAGGACGGATCCAATTTCACTGATTGGTTCCGTACTCTCACCATTGTACTAAGACGTGAAAAGAAAGAATATGTCTTAAACTCACCTGTCCCTGCTGAGCCAGGAACAAATGGCAAACCAGAGGATATCACTAAGTACAACAAGCACAAAGAGGATGAGCTTGATGTACAAGGTCTCGTAGTAAGTATTATGGGTCCTGAATTGCAGCGCCGATTCATGGATACCAAAACTTATATCATATGCGATCAGCTCAAGAACATGTTTCAAGAGCAAGCGCGTATCGAGAGATTTAAAGTGACAAAATCTCTACTTGGTCACAGGTTGGCCGAGGGAGGCTCTATGGGAACTCACATGCTCCGTATGACGAGCGATGTTGAGCAGCTCGAGAAGCTGAATGCTCCGATAAGCAAGGAATTTGCTACGGACATTATCCTGCACTCACTTCCTCCAAGCTTTTCGGGATTCATCATGAATTTCCATATGCTTGGTATGGATAAAAGTTTGCAAGAGCTCCAAGGGATGCTTCGGATCGCTGATGGGGACATGAAGAAAAAGTCTTCTGTTCTCATGATCCAAGCTGGTGGGAAAAAGATAAAGAAAGCCCCAAAGAAGGTGGCTCCCAAGTATCAAGGCAAAGGGAAAAGATTCTTAAACCGAATCCTCCCAAGATAAAGGTTGCTGCTTCCTCTGAATGCTATTACTGCAATAGCAAGGGTCATTGGAAGAGGAACTGCCTGAAGTACCTAGCGGATCTGAAGTCTGGAAAGGTTTCCAAGGCTTCAACCTCAGGTATTTTTGTTATTGAAGTTAACGTTGCTACCTCTATAAATGATTGGGTATTGGATACTGGATCATGTGCTCATATTTGTTCAAATATGCAGGTACTAAAGAATAGAAGGAAGCTACGTAACAAGGAGATACAACTCCAAGTTGGAAACGGAGCACGAGTTGCAGCCGTAACAGCTGGTAGTATAGAGTTGTATTTGCCCAGCGGGCTTGTAATGGAATTAGAAAATGTATATTTTGTTCCTAGCATTTCCAGAAACATCATTTCAATCTCATGTTTAGAGATGAATGGTTTCTCTTTTGTGATAAAGGACAATAGATGTTCTATATACAAAGATGAATTATATTATGGATCTTCTTATATGATGAATGGTCTTTATATACTGGAAATGAATAAACCCGTGTTTAACATAAATAACAAACGACTCAAAGCATCACATGAAAGCACGACTTACATGTGGCATTGTCGCCTTGGTCATATAAATGAGAAACGCATCAAGAAGTTACATAAAAATGGACTTCTTGGTAAATTTGATCTGGAATCAATTAACACATGCGAATCTTGTATACGAGGTAAAATGACCAAAGCGCCTTTCTCCAAAAAGGGCGAAAGGGCAAGTGACTTGTTAAGTCTTATACACACGGATGTATGTGGACCTATGAGTACTTGCACAAGAAATGGTTTTTCTTACTTTATCACGTTTACTGATGATTACAGTAGATACGGTTATGTCTACTTGATGAGACATAAGTCTGAATCCTTTGACAAATTCAAAGAATTCAAGACTGAAGTAGAAAATCAATTGAACAAAAGTATTAAGGCTCTACGTTCTGACCGTGGAGGCGAATACTTGAGTTTTGAGTTTAAAGAATACTTAAAGGAATGTGGGATAGTCTCACAGCTCACACCTCCAGGGACACCACAATGGAATGGTGTTTCTGAGAGACGGAATCGAACTCTACTGGATATGGTTCGATCCATGATGAGTGAAGCCACTCTGCCGAAATCCTTCTGGGGGCACGCACTAGAAACTGCTGCACGAACAATAAACATGGTTCCATCCAAGTCAGTAGAAAAGACTCCATACGAGTTATGGTTTGGGAAGATCCCAACTATGTCTTATCTTAAAATTTGGGGTTGCGAAGTATTTGTCAAACGTCCGACGTCTGGCAAACTTGATCCCAAAGCTGACAAATGCTTCTTCGTAGGATATCCTAAGGAAACGAAAGGATATTACTTCTATTACCAATCCGAGAACAAGATAGTTGTTGCTCGTCATGGTATATTTTTGGAGAACGAGTTTCTCGCAAAAGGAAGTAGTGGGAGTAATGTAATACTTGAAGAAATTCAAGATACATCACATAATACAATATCTGAACCAGATCAGATTAACCCACCTCTTGATACTTCGGCTGATGAGCATCTGGAAGTTCCAAATCCACAAGTAACTGTGGATGAGGTTCTAGTCCCGAGCTCAAGTACTTCAACACAAGTTGAAGTAGAACTGAATCCGCAGACAGTTGTGGATCAAGTTCAACAGCCCGAAGAACGAGTACTACGTAGGTCAACAAGAGTAGTCCATGCACCTGAAAGGTACTTGGGACTGCACGAGATCTCAGCCTATGACACTGAAGATCCTTTGACCTATGCGGAAGCAATGGATAGGCCCGACTCTGATAAATGGCTGGAGGCCATGAGATCCGAAATACAGTCCATGTATGACAACACGGTCTGGAACCTAGTTGTACCACCTGATGGGATAAAACCCATAGCTAACAAGTGGGTTTTCAAAATAAAAACAGACATGGATGGTAAGATGACTGTATACAAAGCACGGCTAGTAGCGAAAGGTTTCAAACAGATTCTCGGTGTAGATTATGATGAAACTTTTTCGCCCGTGGCTATGTTTAAGTCAATTCGGATACTCCTAGCAATTGCCGCATTTCATGATTATGAAATATGGCAAATGGATGTCAAAACCGCCTTCTTAAATGGAAATTTAGAAGAGGATGTGTACATGACACAGCCTGAGGGTTTTGAGGATTCAAAGAATGCTGGGAAGGTGTGCAAGCTTCTTAAATCCATTTATGGACTGAAGCAAGCATCACGGAGTTGGAATCTTCGATTTGACGAAGAAGTCAAAAAGCTTGACTTCGTCAGATGCGAAGAAGAACCATGTGTATACAGAAAGACTAGTGGGAGTGCCATCGCTTTTCTTATCCTATATGTAGATGACATACTACTAATGGGAAATGATATTCCTCTTTTGCAACAAGCCAAGTCTTCGTTGAAGAAAGTCTTTTCAATGAAAGACTTGGGCGAGGCTGTCTATATACTAGGCATAAAGATCTATCGAGATAGATCAAATAGACTTATAGGTTTAAGTCAAAGCACGTACATTGACAAAGTGCTGAATCGGTTCAGCATGCAGGATTCTAAGAGAGGATTCCTGCCAATGTCTCATAGTGTTCAGCTAAGCAAGACTCAGTGTCCTTCGACAACTGATGAGCGAAGCATTATGAGTAGAGTACCATACGCTTCGGCTATTGGCTCTATCATGTACGCCATGTTGTGCACTCGCCCTGATGTCTCGTACGCTTTGAGTGTGACGAGTAGATATCAGGCTAATCCAGGCAAAGAGCACTGGATTGCTGCAAAGAATATCCTTAAGTACTTGAGAAGAACTAAGGATATGTTTCTCGTCTACGGTGGTGATTCCGAGCTTGTGATTAATGGTTACACTGACGCCAGTTTCCAAACTGATCGTGATGACTCAAGATCACAGTCTGGGTATGTGTTCATACTCAACGGTGGTGCTGTGAGCTGGAAGAGTTCAAAGCAAGAGACTACAGCAGACTCAACCACCGAAGCAGAGTACATAGCTGCATCCGAGGCAGCTAAAGAGGGTTTCTGGATCAAGAAGTTCCTTAGCGAACTTGGAGTGGTTCCCAGTGTTCAAGGCCCTGTGGACCTCTACTGTGACAACAATGGAGCTATAGCTCAGGCCAAAGAACCAAGATCGCACTCGAAATCCAAGCATGTTCTACGGCGTTTTCACCTGATACGAGAGATCGTAAATAGAGGTGATGTAAAGATATGTAGAGTTGACACAGTCAGCAACACAGCTGATCCACTCACGAAACCTCTTCCTCAAGCCAAGCACCAGATGCATATTGCCTCTATGGGTCTGAGACACATAGGAGACTGGCTATGAGTTTTTCTTTAGATCTACGAGATTTTAGAATACTAGAGATTTGTGTAACTAGGGCCTACGATGATTGGCTCCTAGCTTAAGTGGGAGATTGTTAGTTTGTAATAATCTAGAAGTCAATAATACGATAAGTTAATCATAAAGCTTTGTTCATGAATTGAATGTTTATTTATATATCATTTTGTTGCCTTGAGTATTATTGAAATTATGGATCATTTCGAGTTCATGACTGAAATTGTGAAACTCCATAATATAGATAATATATACTCTTAAAAGTCACTGACCAAGGTAATTAGCAGGAACACTAATTACCGCGATAAGGTTAGCATGTGGATTAAAAGATGGTTAAGTTTTACAAACCACCTGACACGAGATGTCATTTTAATCACATGGATACATGTTCTAGGAACATGGTATTTGACAGACCCCGAATGAAACATTAAATAGAATTGTGTTCGTGTCATTTATGTTTTCATTCAGTGTCAAAGTTCTACAGTATGAGGTATTTATCGTTCCCACTAAGAAATATATATGAGTAAGTGTTATCTAACGCTGTCCGTAAAAAGCAGCCATAACGGTAGCATTTCCATATATATAACTTAGCTGAGGAAGTGATAGTCTGCTAAGAATACTATTTGTCCCTCGTATCTCTATACGAGCTATAGCATCACTGGGCCCCTTGATAGAGTTAGATTATCTGCATGCGGTATAATTACAAGAGTAATTATATTTGATAATCTACTCAAGATCAAGAAAAGATACAGTTACCAAGGATGACACACATCTACCTTGAAACTGATCTGATAGCTATGAGACAGAAGAACTGACACAAGTAAATTGTTTACTGGATCGTGATATTGTACAGTACAGCATCATCTGTGTAATTGGATGGTCATGATGTGTTGCCAGATGCCACCCATGACTAACAGAAGTTAAAACAGTTTTAACTTTGTTTACCAACATAACACAGATCCTATTGGGTCACACCATATAGGAGCTACTCGGAGAATCTTACTGATTAATTATAAATTGATTATAATTAATATTAAGATGGTTATAATTAATTATACGTGATATAATTAAATTATAAATGTCATTTAGAATGACAAGCAGAAACAACAGTTAATTTATAAACGTACACGTTACGTTGTATAAAAGTTACCGAACAATAACCGAAAAGAAATATAATTGTACATGACAATTATATATATATGATTTGGAATTTTAATTGTTAATTATGGGCTTGAATTATGGATTTAAAAGCCCAAAATAATCAAAGCCTTAATTAAAATTAAAGGCCCAAAGTCAAAAGCCCAAAATCAAAGCCCAACACTATTCATGCCTTAATGGGCAAGGGTATTTTGGTCTTTTTCACCCTATGCCGACTTCCCTTGTGTTGACATGTGTCATGTGAGGTGGCAAGGGTATTTTGGTCATTTCACATGATAAAAGGATGAGGTGTCAAGGGCTTTTGGTAAATAGATTTGTTTTGAGGGGTATTTTGGTCTTTTGCCAACCTCCTCAAAAGTCTATAAATAGAGGGGTAGGGGTAGAGAGAAAGACTCACTAATTCACGTGTTAATCTGATTACTTCGTTGATCGGTTTTCCCTCTCTTCCCTGATTTCGGTTATTACGAGATTCGGAAAAATATATTTTTAGATTCTGCGGTATTTCATGTTTTGCTTTATTAGTAAAACGGAATAACTTGCATTCTTAAATATATTTAATCTGTCTCTTTTTGGTGAATAGTGTTTCTGCAGAATTCCGCGGTTTACGGTATTTCTGGCAGAAGAAGTAAATCGCTCTCCGGTTAGTCCTGGTGGATAACCAATAGAGGTATCACACGTGTGATACTGCGAGTCGATTCCATCCCTGGTGAGGCTCTACTCGCTCGGTCTGCATTCCAACTGAGATTTGGAATCAAGGTATAAATTGTTATATTAATCTATTTAATTTGTAAATAGATTTAATGCTTTAGGAAATCAATTATGGAGTAGATCTGTAAATAGGATTAAACGAATCTTCTTGATTCATTTAATCCGTAGCTTAAGTTAGATGTAAAAATTTTTGTTTTACTCTTTCCGCAGCTTAAGCTAATTAAATGGGTTTGAACCGTTCACGAAAACCCAACAGTCTAAACAAGGCTCCTTTTTCTGGATTCAATTGATCAATTTGAAGCCATTGTTCAATTGGGCAACAGAATGGGAGATTGGGGACGGAACCTCAATTTCGTTCTGGTACGACCAGTGGGGTCCCTCTTCTCTGGCATTGACAGGCTCCAGGCGGCAGCTGCACGCCATCTCCCTCAGAGATGCGCTCTGTCTGACTACTATACAATCACCCTCCCTGACTCGCACCAACCTACCCCTAGACTCACTGACACAGATGATGTACTCAAATGGAGATGGTCCTCAAATGGCCGGTACAGTGCTGCCTCATTATACGAGATGATGGCATGCGGAGGTCTCCTGGATTGGCAATTTAAAGGGATTTGGAATTTTTCAGTCCCGCCTACCGTTAAAATCTTCCTATTTCTGTTACTGAGGGACAAATTGCTAACCAAAGAAGTTATGATCCGAAGACAGTTCAATTGCCAAAGTGATTATGTACTTTGCAGTCCGGGCCGGCTAGAATCTCAAGCACACCTCTTCATTCACTATGAATACGTGATTCGAATTTGGGAAGGTATCAGAAATTATTTAGGGGTTCCAATACTGGTCAGCGACTCCTCTCTTCAACTGGCTTGGTCGCGATCAGCCAGCAGGTACCGAGGCAACTCAAGGGCCAAGAAAAGATGGGAGATTTTCTTCGCCACGGTGTGCTGGGCAATATGGCGCCAAAGAAATTTGCAAATCTTTGAAGGTAAAAGGCTCCCGACGGGGATGGTAGTGAACTGGATCGTCCGTGAAGCGACCTTGTGGGAAGCTAACTGTAGAAGGGGCCAATGATAAGATATCCTGCCTCATTTCCTTTATCAGTTTTACTCTTTCTGGTTCGGTGCTAATTGATAAGTTTTACAGGGGTTTTTCTGCATGATGGTTTTTAGATGGTTCTGTTGTTTGGATTCTCAGTAGGAGATCCGATATAATTGGTAGGACGTTGTAACCCTGTATATCTTTCTTTGTTCTAATATTACCCTGGCAGCCTCTGCCCGGTCATTTCAAAAAAAAAAATATTATGGATACTATAAAATTGACCACCATTTGTAGTATGAAAATTTTATATAATTGACTCTCATTCGTATTTGATTTACATAGTTTGAAAGTCTAAGACTCTGATCAGGACAATAATGAACAAAAATTGAGTTCAATTCAAAAGAAATGAGATGAAAAGAGAAGATTATGAATTGAATTTTGCAGATCGGAAACTTTAAAGTGGAGAATAGAATTCAATGTTGATCTTCTTAAAACTAACCTTCAAATTCATCTAATTTACGAATTATGCCATTATACAGTAAAAAATAGGGCTGGAAAAAAAACGGAGAAAGATGAAATCAACACTTCTATTTCCGATTAGAGCCTAAATTCAACTCTCGCTAAGAAAACGAAGAAGAAGATAACTTGATCGGCACTTTGATTGATCGTTGAATTTGTTGGTTCACTATCACGACATCTGACGGCAACACAAAGGGAAGAAAGGGGTAGAGAGGAGCTTTCACCAACAACAATCCATTTCTTGCCAAATCTCTTGCTTTGAGATCGGATTTCAACGCGCGGTTTTGACCGATTTTGACCCTCTCAAATCACGTGGAATGAATTCAAGTCTCATTCATTGCTCTCTTCCGATTAGCGAATTTTTTTCAAATCCGATTCCGAATCGCGTTTCGTGAAAGAATAGACGTTTCCGATCAGAATTTAACTCTGCCCCTGATAAGTAATATGTTGCAACATATGTTATCATAAAATAGACTAAAATATAGTTGTATAAAATTATTAATTAAAGCAAAATGTACAGTAATATTCTTAGTGTAATGTTTTCACTTCTTTTTTATAATAAACATGATGATAACGTCTTCAATGATCAAGTAAATTAAATCAATTTTTGTAAGCACGCAAAGACACAATGAGTCTTTTTGTTTACGGCCGAAAATCACTATAACTCGAATATTTTTACATATTTTGTCTAATGTTGACGATTACGTATGCACAGAGTTCTTTTGAACTGCGGGTAGCTGGTTTGTGTTTGTAATTTTATATTTTCAGTAATAGAAATGGACTTTAGTTTTGTTTTTTTTTTTTTTTTTTTTTAAACCGTATGCACAGAGTTCGATACAGATCAGATGGCTTTGATCCAACATTGGACTGAATTTGATCCGATGCCTGTAAAACCGTCACAACTCTCCAAATCAGTTAGTCTGGATTCTGAAAGCCAATCAGTCAACAAGCTTCCGTTTTGAATCCTTCAGAGGAATCAGCTATTTACTATTCTGGACTGGAGGTATCCACAGACCACAGATCTACAATGAGGCCCACTGACAGAGTCACTAGGGCGCTGAGCCTTGAGGCCTGTCAGTGCAATTGTTTCCTGCTGAGAATTTTGATGGGCCATAAGCCCGGTCCGGAAGATCCGGCCCGGTTCAGTTATGAAAAAAACACTTTAGCCTAACGGGCTATATAAACCCGCTGCAAAGTGGGGCCCCAAATTATGAACGTGAATAACATGTTTTTTTTTTTTTCTCTTTCTTTCATTCTCTTATTATTTTCCCAGAAATTGGTAGATATCCATTTTCTTTAACAAAGAATATCACGGGGAAGTGAACAGGTGATGCTCGGTTTGGGGTTTATTAACCTTATGATAAAATAATTAAGTTCATTAATTAACTACGAAAGTTATTTGAGTGAGTGTATGGTACTATGCATATTACGATTTGGCACCGTGCTACGGCTCTATATTTGAGTTTTCAAATCCTAACGGTCGATCCGAACCGTTCATCTTGTTCTCCATATTAATATGTGTTTGGAGACCAAATTTTACATTTTTTGAAATTTTTTTACTATTTTTTTAGATTTATTGAAAATCACTGTTTTTGGATAGTCCAGAATTTTCAGATCAAGTGATTTTCTAAATATCTAAAAAAATAGTAAAAAAATTTCAAAAAATGTAAAATTTGTTCTCCAAACACATATTAATATGGAGAACAAGATGAACGGTTCGGATCGACCGTTAGGATTTTAAAACTCAAATATAGAGCCGTAGCACGGTGCCAACCCGTGATATGCATAGTACCATAGACTCACTCAAGTTATTTGAGTTCTAAATAAGGCGTACATTGCTATATTTTTTAAGATCCTGTTGCTCCACAAAAGAAGTACTATGTGAATTTTAGAAATATAGGTCATACTTTAGGAAAATTATTTTTTTAATATAAACGTGTAAATTAAGTTGTCCCCCCGCCCCCCAATTATTGCATGACCATCATGATTTAATTTGATAAAAAATGACAATCATAAAAATTAAAGTATATATCATGCTACAAAAAATAATTAGCGTTTGTTTTATTGTTCATCGCACAACTTTGAACTATTCACGTAATTATAACATATTGTAATTTGCATAATATTCGATAGATATTATACATATTAAGTAATTCTATTGTCAGAGATCCAATCCTTTATTGAAATAAAATTCTAAATCTACTGAGCAGATTAAATCTGTACTCACGGCCTTGTTAAAATTTCAAGATATTCACACGAATCAAATGGTTCGGAACACCTTCAATTTTCTCAATTATAAATTGAACCGACTAAATTATTTAATCAAACAAACTAGAAATCAAATGAGAGTAGAACTAGGGTGTTCTTAAGTTCACAAAGTCTCTTGGTGAATTCAAATCTAAAATCCATCGAATCGGTTTCAAATGAAGAATCCGAACTGTTGAAACTCGTCTACCTTATGAGTGATGCGTTTACATGTGAAAATTTTAAACATTCAAATTAATTTAGTATAAAGTCAAGTGGTCAAAATTAGAAGGTTAATAAATTAATTTTAATGCATTCATTTTTTGAATATTTTTTTTTACTATTTGACTCTATGCAAAATTAATTTTAAAATTAAAATTCCTTACATGTAGATGCATCACTTGTAAGGTAGGTGGATTTCAACGGCCGAAATTTTTAAATATACCATTATCCTAAAAAAGATAAACCAAAACACAACTTTTTCTCAAAATTTCGAATTTTGAGATGGCCGCATTTCTAAAATGCAGCCACTTTTTTGCGGGTCGCATCTAGGGGATGCGGCCACCCTTTTTTTTTTCCTTTCCTCTTCTTCGTGTAGTTCAATCTGAACGGGAAAAAAAAAGGGGTGGCCGCACCTAGGGAATGTGGCCATGTCAAAAATCGAATTTTTCAGAAATTGTGGTTGTTTGGTTTTTTTTTTTTGAAAGTATGGTATATTTAAAAATTTCGGTTTCAACAGTTCAGATTTGTCGTTTGAAGCCGATTTGATAGGTTTCAAGAGGCTTGGTAAACTTAATAATACCCTAGTTTTACTCATCAAATAAAATAAATCAAAATGTAATTTTGTTAAAATTTGTTAGTATGAAAATTTCAATTTTATAACAAGTTATGTTATATTGCAACAAAAAAAATTTCCTGACATTTTAATTTATTTGATTTTTAATTGTGAAAACCAAACTAAAAATAAAAAAAAAACTTGCTATCATAATGAGAGTAGAATAAAACCAAAAGAATGGAACCATTTTAATCACACAAATTGATTTGGGTAACTGAACTGAGCAACCTACCTACCTAACACTAACAGTACAAATACTTTTGACAGCATTCATTCAGATAAGATATGATAAACTATTTAACAACCTACCAAACAGCGCAAATAAGTTTGACAGCAATCAGATCCGATATGATAAAGACCGTTCGATCTCAGGCTAACTTGGACAAGTGGAAAAGGTTAATTTTTGACAGCACTCAGAGCGTTAATAATATCTGGGTAGTTGTTGGTTCGTTCGACCAGTCACTTGAGCATGGTCCACCAGATAAATTACACCGAGAGCAGTTGATTGTAGACAAACACTCCATCCGTACAACCTCTTCCCTGGATTCTACTCCTCTCCAATACCGCGGGAACACTCCAAACCCAGAGGCTTATCCATCACAGTTCTATATGTTTAGAAATTCAAAAATTAATTTGTCAAGAAATAGAATAATATTTTATTTTCTCCAAAAATAGTTAGGTCAAAAATTAATGCAGTCCAGGTGGAGGGTCGACCAAATTAGTGGTCCAATCTATCTCTCGACACTTTTATACGACTGACGACATAAAAAGTTCGAATAGGTGAGGGGTGACTGAACCACTGCCTGTCGTATAAAGATGTGAACAAGGGTGGATCAAACTGTTTATTTGGTCTAGGTGTTAGACGATGGAATCAATAGCCCTTACTATTTTAGAAGAAAGAAAATAATCAATCTATTTCATAAAAAATGAATTATTCAATTTCTGAAAACAAAAAATGTATCCATTCGTGTTGCTTGTTTGACCAAAATATCAGACGGTCCAGATCTTACTCAATCCAATATTTGCAGCTATCGGACCGTCCAGAAAGCTCGCGAGATTAGGTAAAGCGAACAGACCAGATAAACTGAGAGCGGGTCTAACCGTCTAATGGTTTCTTTCTTCTGAGATTAAACAAAGGTTTTGTCTGATACGGTGTGCTGTTGTCATCTCTGACTTAGGAAAGAATCTGGTGCTTGCTTAGCAAGCCACTATCGGATTCAAACTAGGCCAGCCTTAGATAAGGATCCTACGACCGAGACAAGTCTGGTCCGATATCCAGATAAAACATAATCCGAATCAAGGACCCCACCACCGGTCACCGCTGATCCAACGAGGAGCTTTTCTTCTGTCTATTCTTCATTCCATAAATAATTTCAAAATTATGCCTCAAGGGAAAAAAAAATCAAGTTTATCTCTCGGTATTTCGGTTTCATCAGTGCATAGTTTTTAAAATAGTTTTAATCAAAGTATATTGTCAAGTTATTGTTTAAAATCAGTCGTAATAACAGATTTAGTTTTTGAAGTCGGACCTGTCCTATCATGCCGCGCGGGTGTTGTTTTGGTATTTTTCAGTTGCGGTCCCTCCTTTTCGATTTATTCACTTATAGAAGTCCTCCTTTTGAAAATAAATTTCTTTCTTATTACTTAGTCATAATTTTCACATACAAAAATAAAGATATAATAATTCACAATTATTTGACTTCTTTCTATCGAACATGCATAAGAATTGGATAGCAATAATAATATATGTTTTTATATAATATAGATAGTTAAAAAATACATGTAATTAAGTATAACTATAAATAGAAGTTTGAGACATAAAAATCTATAAAATCAAAACTACCATAAAATATAATTATGTATAACAAGAATAGAACTCTATAGAAAGTTAGCAACAATATAATTTTACAATAATAACTGGATTTTTCAAATTAAGTAATTATTACGGTGACGTTTTATATTCCTTGTTAAATACATAGTGCTAATTTTGCACGATTTGATAAATCATTAAGGTGGTTAATTATAAATTACTAAATATTTTCTGAAAGTATATTGAACAATCCAGATATGAGTATTTGTTTCAAATAAATATAAATAGTAGAATTTATAAAAATACTTATCCAATTAAAGACACAACAATTAAAAAAACTCAAAGCTAACATAAATAACATAAGAAGAATATAATTCTTTAGCAACAATATAACTTGACAATAATAAGGTAGGCACTTAAAAGATTAAATGAAAAGAAATATAGACAAATAAATTACGTATGAATTCAAAAATCAGAAATTTTTATTAAAAGTCTTTAAGATAATTCATCTGGAAATTAGACTACTCAATAATTTGACATTCTTATTTTAACTTTTCAAATTAAGTAATCTATTACGGTGAAGTTTTCTTTATTTCTTATTAAACATACAACATTAATTTTTGTTACAACTCAATATGATTTGATAAATCATAAAAACACTAATAATAAATTACTAAATTTTATCCGACAATGTTGATATTAAATTAATGGTGGTATGAGTATTTATTTTTCAAATTAAAACATTAAAAGCGCAAGTTGTTCAATTATCATACAAATCACAACAAAAATACTTTTTCCTCAACAGAGCCATTTATGTTGAAAATTAAATAAAAACTATTATAGGAGAAAAGATCCAATTACACTCTTTTTTGGTGACACTAAATTACAATCTTCATTTTCATTCAAACATAAACAAATTTTATGCTACTGTAATATATTTTTTAGAATATATGCTACTGTAGTCTGTAATTGTATTATTATTTTAAGGCAAAGTCTTCTATGGACATAAGGACCTATTTGTAAAATGAACATATTTTTATTTTCAAAGTTCAAACAGTCGATCCGAACCGTTCATCTTGTTCTCCATATTAATATGTGCTTGGAGACCAAATTTTACATTTTTCTGAATTTCTTTACTATTTATTAAGATGGGTACAAAATTCAATGGTCTGAATTTGATATTTTTTGTACCATCTTAATAAATAGTAAACAAATTCAGAAAAATATAAAATTTGGTCTCCAAGCATATATTAATATGGAGAACAAGATGAACGGTTCGGATCGACTGTTTGAACTTTTAAAATAAAAAGAGTGTTCATTTTACAAATAGGTCCTTATGTCCATAGAAGCATCACTCTTATTTTAAACATAAACAAATTTTAGTGTGAAATTAGCTTTTTTCGTAAGGGTATATAAACAACAATCTCATTCCCGTGTAAATCAAGCGAAGGCAGGCGAAAATTCTAGTTGTGCCCTCGCGCCCCGCTGTCTCTCTCTTTCTCTAATTTCTCTCTCCTATCTCTGTCGCTCTAAAATCCCCTCTCTCTCTTTGTGCCGTTATACCTAGAAACTGAGTGGAGGCGAGAAAGTCGCGGGAATTTAGCTGAGCGCTATTCATCTTCCTTCCTTCGTCCTCTCCTCCCCGACAGAAAGGCGATAGCTTTGTATCTAGGTAAATTTCCCGTATATTTCTTGTACTTTTCAGGAGCAATTGCTGCGCCGCGACCCATATATTTTTATCTGATCGGGATTGTTTCTGTATTGATCAGGTTTTGGTTTGTTTTATCGGTGATATTACGAGAGAATAAAAGGAGGAAGATCAAGAGGCTCTGTGAGATTTTTGTTGCTGGGTATTTTTATTGCTGTCGAAGATTGAGGGTTTCTTGGGCTCGTGATAAGATCTGTTCTTTTTATTAATTTGTTATTCTTTGATATATTGTTTAGCTTAGTTAAGAGAGAGAGAGAGAGAGAGAGAGAGAAACCTATCAAAGAGTAAAAAAATATTTGATTTTATTCTAGGGTTTCTATTGGAGATAGGTTAGATGGTTTAGCTGGCAAGATAAGGGAATGAGAGAAAGTTAGAGAGAATTTAATTAGAGAAAAAATTATTGGGTTTTGATCTAGGTTTTGCATTTGGGATTGTTTAGAGAGAGAGAGAGAGAGAGCATGGCTCTCGACGAATTTTCATTTCACCCATTGTCTGGTTCTCGATCCGGTCGAGACTTAGATTACCGATTTTTGTACCCTTCTTTTGGTTTTGCTCCTGATTGGGATTGCGTCGACATGGATTGTGAGGCTGCAGACATAGATTGCCGTTTCAATCATGCGGCACAATTCAGCAAAATATCTGCCACCGACTGGGAATTTGTTGCCATGGATTGCCAGACCCCAAATTTTTTGCCAGACGACCCATTTGAGATGGATGTCTCTAACCCGGCACGTATCCTCCCACATGACCCTTTTGAGATGGACATTCAGACCTCCTTAAACAATGCCATTTCAGATTTAATCTGTTCTTTGCCCAACCTGGTTACTACTTCGTCTTCTCCTATGGTTTCTGACGAGAGTGCGGCCTCTAGTGCCTCGTCAGAAATGGAGGTGCCAAGTTCGTCAGCTCCTGTCTCAGCAGCTAGTCAAATCCCTGAAGGGATGGTGTATGCACTTGGTTACTTGGGTG
This sequence comes from Carex rostrata, assembly GCF_964058835.1. Lineage (NCBI taxonomy): Eukaryota > Viridiplantae > Streptophyta > Magnoliopsida > Poales > Cyperaceae > Carex > Carex rostrata. The sequence goes on from NC_135918.1 coordinate 4,838,221, forward strand.
TGAAAGACCTGCTCTCGGTCGAGCAAGTGTGCAAATCTCTGCACGAAGCGGTGAGGGGAGACCCGCTTCTATGGATGTCAATTCAGATTGATTCACCTTTGAGCGAGAGAATAAATGATGAGACGCTCTTGAAGGTAACAAGAAAGGCACAAGGGAATCTGAGAGCACTTAGTATGGTGTCTTGTTTGTATGTGACTGATGAAGGGTTGAGGTGCGTGCTTGAGGAGAATCCATTGTTAACCAAGGTTAGTCCTATGTGAATTTGAATTTGCTCATTTCAGAATTGTATATTCTTGGCCAACTACTTTCTTTGTTTCCGAATTAAATACAAATGTCTCCGATTTTAGAATGCAGAGGACCAAATTGATCAGATAAAAGCAATGAGCTGGCAAAAAATTGTTGCTTTTTTGCCTGGGTCTTAGGACCTAAGCATCAGAAGAGTTGTGCATACATGAGATGGTGAGAGTGTGGGAGGGGAGGGCAGGGAAAGTTAGATGAGAAGGGAAATACTCTTGACCCTTGCTTTAAAGTTTAGATTGTAAGATGTCAATGTTTACTATTGGGTTGAACAGGTAAAATAAACATCTGTCTTTCACTAAAATGTGTTCCCTTCCAAATTGTTGATGCAGCCGATTTGCTTTCGTCCCCATTCTCTTCCCTTGCCTACACTGCATATCTGTTGAGCTTGAGTAGCCAAATGTAAAAATTGCTGCAGAGATGCTATCTTTGGAAGATGCTGCAATTATACATGTTCCCAATTATGCTGAACTAATGAAAAGTAATTGGCCGTAAAGCACTAATGAAATTAAAAGAATATGATGTGCAGATCTGTTCATTTCTGAATGTAGATGTGCTATTTTAGAGATTTTTTTATGCTCAAACTTATATTATCATCCAAGTTTCACATTGAGCAGTGGATTTAGAAGTAACCATTTTTACATTCTAAATTGTACTGTAAGAATTAACAAATGACGAATTTTTTGTATGCAGTTATATGTGCCAGAATGTGCAAGGCTAACTTTAGATGGCCTCATCCCAAATCTGAAATCCTTCAACTCCAGAAACTACCCTGGGATAAAACACCTCAAGCTGGGCCGCCTCTTCAACATATCTGAAAGCCACTACAAAGATCTCACCGCCTTGCTCAGTGCAAATTCATGCCACCCAAGTGCACAGCCAAAACCTCGCTTCTACCATGTTGCGAGGTTCTCCATGACATGCAATGAGGACCGTGCGCTTGACATAGAGGTGTGCCCTGTCTGCAAGAAGTGCCGGCTTGTTTATGACTGTCCTTTGGAAAGTTGCAAAGGGAAGCGGGACCCATGCCGGGCTTGCGAGTCATGTATACTCAGGTGTTTGCTGTGCGGGAAGTGCATAAGAGATAGTGCATACGTCGAGACCTTCTCACTTGAGCATCTCTGTTCCAACTGCTGTAAGTGCCCATCTGTGGAATGAGTTGGTCTGGTTTTGGTGATATTATCCGTTGTTGGTTCTTCTCTTTCTTTTTGGTTCTTGAGTAGTTTGTCTGGTAGCTGCTAAAAAAAAAAAAAAGGAGAATGAAAAAAGGGTAAAAAAAAGGAAAAAAAAAAGGAAAAAAAAAGAAGAAGGAGAAAATAAAGGAAAAATAACTCTGTAGGTGTATTTTTTCTCAAATGCCTGATGTGAAAGGGGTGGGCCTGAAGTAAGCAGTTGTCTGTTAGCTGCTATGAGGGAAAAAAAAAAAAAAAAAAAAAAAGGAGAACTAGAGTAAAGGAATAAAGGAAAAATAAGGAAATAAAGTGTGGCTTTATCCCTCGGAAATGCTCAACTTTAGGAAGGGGTTTGCCTGAAGTTCTGAGCACTCCAAAATAAGATAAAAAACCATATAAAGAAAGGACAAAAATGGAAATGGTGTTGGGCGGTCTCCAAGTTCAAGTGTGTTGTGCAATTCGGCAAGGTGACTGTCAGGAAATAATATGGAGCTTTTGGAAGGTAAGTTTGTGTGAAAGGAGTTGTTATGATGGTCTTGTGCTTTCCTGTTGTTATGGAAAGTAAGCTGTGTTGTGTCGGTATGAGAAATAAGTTGTGTTGTGTCGGTATGAGAAATAAGTTGTGCCGTGTCAGTATGTAGGACAAGTCGTACGACATAATACTTGTCCCTGTTTGGAGTTAGTGTTATCTCGGTTCTCATCTGGAAAGATAATAATCTATTGGGGTTTAGCATCTCTTTGTTGTAGTTATGATATCGCAGCTGTTGTCTGCGGAGTGTTGTAATGTGACAAATGAAATGGCTGTGTTTAAATATGCTTTTGTTGGATGCTCATGCAAATCTGAATGCTATCTCGGGTTTAATATCCTTTTGTTGTAGTTATGATATCGCAATTGTTGTCTGCGAAGTGTTGTAATGTGACAAATGATATGGCTGTGTTTCAAAATATGCTTTTGTTGGATGATCATGCAAATCTGAATGCTATCTCAGGTTTAATATCCTTTTGTTGTAGTTATGACATCGCAGCTGTTGTCTGCAAAGTGTTGTAATGTGACAAATGACATGGCTATGTTTAAATATATGCTTTTGTTGGATGATCATGCAAATCTGAATGCTATCTCGGCTTTATATCTTTTTGTAGTTATGATATCGCAGCTGTTGTCTGCGAAATGCTGTAATGCAACAAATGACATGGCTGTGTTTAAAAATGCTTTTGTTGGATGATCATGCAAATCTGAATTCTATCTCAGGTTTAATCTCTTTGTTGTAATTATGATATTGCAGTTGTTGTCTGTGGAATGCGGAATGTTGTAATGCGACAAATGACATGGCTGTTTTTAAAAATATGCTTTTGTTGGATGATTATGCAAATCTGAATGCTATCTCGTGTTGAAATTTCCTCTCATTTTTGGGTTAAATTGATCTTTACCTTTGAAATTTCCTGTCAATGGATTTGATTTTAGCCGAAAGAAGGCATTGCTGAATTTTTCCTGACGACAAGTTTTTCTCAACATTAGCCCTTTTAGAATAATAATATTACCTTTTTTATTGGAAATTTACTGATTTGGTTCTATGCTGTTGTGTCCACTTTCAAGAGAATTTACCTTACAAACAACGCGCAATCCGTGTTGGAAACATGTTCTGTACAGTTCCTCGTAATTAATTCTACACACTGGAGCAAAAATAACTCGTCATAAATGGACAACCCAGCTGTGATAGGATCATTTTCCTCAGCACATCAATATTATCTGATATTATAATTGTTAAAACATAAGGCCATTCTCGAGTCTCAACGGTCAATATCTTGTCCAAAACACATTACATAAATCCTGTTTTCTCCTCAACACCAGAGCCAATGAGAACTAAAAGAAAGGAAGATTCCATGACTAGGAATTGAAGCAAGAGAATCCCCTTGGACAAGTCATACTGTAACTTGGAAGTGAGGAAAAACACTTGGACACGGTCACACGGATATCCAATTCAGTTCCAAAAGAAATTGCTTGGGGCATTCCTAATTTTTCATGGAGTTGCTTCCCCTATTAAACTTTACACAATGCCCCTTCGTCTTGATTTATATGCATCTTTTGATCTGAAAATTATTCTGATAAAAACTATATCACTTGATTTTCGTTGTCGCCTAATTTATAAAGCATATGACGAATAGTAACCTCATACTTCTTTAAAAAATAAATGAATAAAAGACGGTTTCGATCTTGCATACTATAATAGTGCTAAATAATTTTCAACTTCTGATAAATTATTTGAAAATTTGGAAATTTAGAGTTACTGACAAACCGAATAAAACTATTTTTTTACTTCTGACATGCTACACTTATAGTTACATTTAATTAATGACAATATATGAACGTAGGGGTGAAAACAATATGCATAATATCCAAGCTTCTAAATAGCTAGCTATAACCTAGAAAGCTAAGCTACGGGGTAAAACTGCGCTAATCAAGCTACGGCCGCTATAGCGGTAATAGCGGTCCGCTATAGCGCGTAGCGGCAATAGCGGTCCGCTATGCTACACGGGGTTATGATTTTGCAATTTTAATGGGCCTTAATGTCCATATGGGCTTTTTTTTTACTTTATCAAGCTATATCAATACAATGGAACATGTACGGGCTATACCGCTATATCAATTAAATTTTGTATCATGCATTAATATATGGTAGTGGTATATTTTGAATATAAAATATATCGATAGTTTTTTAATTAGAGATATTTTGAATGACAATTTGAACTTTGTATTGGTTCAATATGAATATTAGAACTTCTTAATTAATTTGGTATTTTTTTTTCTTGATGAGATATTTTTACTATTAGTAGAAATATAAAATATAATTTTTGAAATAAAAAAAATGCTATTTATAATAGCTTTCGCTATAGATCCGCTATTCGCTAAAGCTTTTTTTTTTTGTCTCCCCGCTATACCGCTATAAACGCTATTTAGATCCTTGATAATATCTTATCCGTATATGAAAAATTAGATGTGAATATCCGATATCTAAATATCCTTGTGGATATGAATACTTATATGGTTTTATGTTTCAATTATCCGAATAGTAGGTATATATCATATATTTTAATATATATATTGAAAATATTATATTATTCACTATTATAATTAAATAAATATTATGAATTTTAGTATTTTTTATATTATTTTAATAAATATCCGATCCGATTCCATCCATATCTGATATCCGTATCGAGAAAATTTTAAAAATATGAATATGGTTTTACCACTATCCACTCCATTTTCACCCTATATGAACGTCATTAATTAATTAAGATGCTGTGAAAACAACAAAAATAACAACAGCATTAGTAAGAGCGCCAACTTGTCATATGAAAAAAGAATTAATAAAAAGAGAAAGCTAGTGTTGTTCGAAGCAGCACCCTACATTATGATTAAGCAATAAACCACACGAGGAATTCTGTTTAGGCCCCTTGAAACTTTCAAGCTGGTCCTTTTTTAATGATACTATCAAAATCGGTCGTTAAAATTAATTATTTATGCCATATTGACCCTTCCTTTGGATTCTATATTAATTGCCCTTATTTTGGTTCAGAAAGTTATTTGGGCTATTGAATAATGTTTAAACACGGACATATAATTTTCCAGTCCACTTAATCTCATGCACTGTTAGGATGTGCCATCTTTCATCAATTTATTAAGCAAGGAATCCAAAGAAAATATCAAAATAACACCGACAACTAAAATTAAGAACCAGAATGTTACATTTAACTCAGGAGCAATATCAGAATTGCTCAACTATTGATACAGAGAATTTTTTTCTTCCCAAATAATGCTGGTACAGAGAATTTTTCTTCTGAAATAATCCACCAGCAGCATGCATATAAATAAAGAATCGCTGAATCTTTACTTGAAGAATTCAACATGACCGGCAATGTCCTTGCACAACAACTTTGCCTCAACAGCAAGCTTTCGACTCTTAAAAAGTACCAAATTGGTTTGTGCATGTTTTGGCGGAGGCTCAAATGCCTTTGCATGGTCCACCTTTCCCAACAAAAAAGACTGTCTGGCTGGCACCACATGTCCAAACCAGAAATCATGCAAAATCCTGTGAATCAGCTCCCAGTATCCTCTATCCCTGTTAACCCTAAATATGCTACTACCATTTGGGGTCCAACAGAACAAATCTACCCACTCTCGATTCATTACTTCCATTTGGCCTTGCACTTGAGGCATGTAGTAATACGGCATTGCCTTCCATGGCAATGCCAACTCGGGCTTCCCTTTATTAAATGGACACTTTACCTCTAAAATACCGCCATCAGGGTAACAACCCAAGACCCCATCAGGGGAGGCACCAAGCCAGCCTGAACCCACATCGGCATGTGTAGCAAACCCTAGAAATGCAACTTCACGACCTGTGATGCTTTTGTATTTTTCTATCGCGACAGCCTCGTTTAATACTCCCCAATTCATGGCAGCCTTAGCAGACAAATCAAAGGATGGGGTTTCTGGTGTGAAAACCTTCTCGTGCCAAAGCTCAGCTCGGCGGTTACCACTCCAGAAACCGAGAGCAGTGCTAAAAGAGCTAGTTGTGAGTTTATCCTTGCGCAAGGCAAACCACTCATCAGACCTCTGGGGCACATCTGACGAGGTGAGGTGAGAGACTACTGGTAAGGCTGAGGAAGTGGTGCACAGGAGAAGCGGCAGAGAAGGCCGGGGTGTGATTCGGTGTAACGAGGTGCTGCTGGTGCCTTTCCAAGGGATGAAGTTTTCGCAGTTTTGTATTGATGGGATTGATCTTATCGGCTTGGTGAAAGGGATAGTTGCACGTGCCATTTCACTTGAAGTTGTTTCAAATGAGTCAGGGTCTGGCTGAAAGGACATGAAGAAATGAAACGAGAGCAAACAGTAAGATGACAGAGGCTGTATACTGATGTGTATAAAAAGATGACAAAACAAATGTTGTAAAAAATGCCAAGAGTGTAAGGTAGATTGATAAGGGATGAAATGAAAGAAGGTATCTACTCAAAGGAATGCCTGGATGCACCATACAAGTAAACAGAATCAACTAAGAAGATGAAAAGAACAAAAATTTTAAGAAGATTGTTGGAGGATGCTTGTGAGATTCTTTGATTGTTTCTTTTTAAGTCCTTCAAAAAAATTACACTTTGGGTGAAGCAACATCAAGCGGCAAGTGTGTATTGAAAGAAACATGCATACTGATTGACCCAACAAATTATTATTATACTGACAATAAACATTGCTAACTTGTAAAAATAACCAAGAAGACAAAATCTCCACATTCTCTGCAATAAGTACTAAAATGCAATACCTGTCTTACTCCATTCTATCCGTACAAACAGGAATCACAGGTTCTTCTATTTTAACTGCATGAGCCAAAATCACAAATTGTTAGATTTGACACTCGAGTTAAAAAACACTTGAAGCTCATAAAAATAAATACATTGCATTTTCCTCAAATTTTTGGCTTTTCACCACCTTCAAAAGTTCAAAAGCATGTTACTGGTAGATTATTTGGAAGAAAAGAGCTTTATATTCAATGCATCAGGTATACTGGTTTGCCATGCTATTTATGTCATACAAAGATACACACTATTGACACCATTTCTCATGCGTGCTTATGTAATAGCTATCTTACACAGCACTGAAATTTTGGTTTGAGTAATTTATCAAACACCTTGAGAGCATTCAACCACTCAATATGTAAAAATCAAATATAAGCCTTCCAAATACTATTTACAAACATGAATCACCAAATAGAGATACGCACATTTTTGAGCCTCCGGCCGAGAATTTGGACTGGCGAAGGTTTCACTCAATCGGCTTCTCTAGGTCACTTCGCTTGAGAACTGTCATGAACGAAAGAGGAAGGGAAGAAACACGGTAAGGGCATCGAGTTAAATTAGTTTAATGGGCCAGACGCAAATTATTGGGCTGAAACATTTTTTGGGCTGTCTCATGGGCAGATTCTTATCAAATGCAAAAGGTTTGATTGAATTCTTTCTGCACCAGTACCAGCAAGCCTATATTGCCATCTATACTTCGACCGTCTGTCTGTCTTAACTCAAACCGCCTGTTGTACTCTCTAGGCTCATATTGAGCCTCGTAACGGGCTTCAGCGCAAGCAATTTAATCCGGGCTGAATATATATCAGTTTAATATCCCTTTTCTATAGTAAAATTTTCAATTTTTCTATTATATGCTGGCAGCTGGCTTAAACATAAATTTTACAAATCTATAGGAATACTATTTCTGTAATATACTATAAATTTTCTTCTGCTCTTGTTATATATATATATATATATTAATTTAAGATATGAAATATTTACTTTTGAATTAGGAATCATTCTTGGAATTCAGATGGGTTATATACATCCCAAGTTGCAACGCTGTTCTTCAAAAATTGAATGCCTGATTGAAACATCACTTCTTTGGAAAATGCAAGAAATTTATCAATAGAGATTATTCCCTGATTCAAATAAGTTTTAAGTTATGCCATTTTCTTTTTAAAATCGCTCAATATATAGGTGCAAATATTTTCCAACAATCTTCTAAAACAATCCAATTTTGAAGTTGAAAATTATTAACTGATAAAGTTCATTTGTACCATTCTTTTTCTTCTAGTTTCTAGAAAGAAAAAAAAGTGTGCTGATAATGCATGGTTTCTTAAAAACTGCGATCGTTTCCTTTCGGGGTGCGTTTCTTTTATTTCCAATGGGCGTTTGGTTCCAATGTGCTTCGAAATCCAGTGTGCGATAAGTTCCAATGTGCCTTCTTCGTCGCTATAAATAGAGAAACTCAGTTGAAATGGAAAATTCATTAGTGAGAGAAGCTTTGAAGCCCTACTTTACATAAAAGATGATTTTCATTTTCTAGTGATTTAATTTCCAAGATGATCATATTCTGTGAAGAATGTTTGAGAGCTATTTGGCATGGGCGGTCTAGGAAATATTGGACGTGTTTCGCTGCTAAGGTAATAACTAATAACTTGATCACTGCACATTTAATTTTTTTTTTCTTTTGTATCTAATTAAGGTTTTTTCTATTGATTATTAGTATTGCATTACTTCTTCAGTCACATAAACAATGTGACCACCATCAGTGACTGCAATGCTGACAATTCAATGAAGGCGAGGTGCCAACAGAGGTTGGTGGGGTCGGAGAAATAGCTCATTTTCTGCCATCCTGGAATCACCACCGTCGCTTTGTCGCCCACTTCCTTCCAAAAAGGCTCAAACATGGTTGGATCTCCACTGCATATTTGATAATTTCGCGTAAATTATGCATACTAGAAGTTTGTATAATGTATAGATAGAAAGCATAGCTAATATTTGTTCAAACACCTGTTTAATTAAATATTTAAAATAAGGGGCTAGACGCCTAGACCCCTTGTTTTTGCTAAAAATAATATATTTCCGAATTGATTGCTAATGCTTATAATTGGAAGGATAGAAGTGAAAAGTGGGGAAAAACATGGGAACAAAAGTTATTAGCGATCTGCACAAAAGCTCCTTCCATCACTTTTTTACTCGATCAGAGTTTGTGGTGGCCAGATGATACCACAAAAAAAAAAAAAAAAAAAAAAAAAAGAGGTACGAAAGGAACTTTCAAATATAAGACTAATTAATTAATAAATTTATAATTTGTCAAGTGAAAAAGTTGAAGCTCTACTGCTGCAAGAAATCTCGACGCAAAGCAAGTGCACGCACATCTCCATTAATTTAATAGATAGAATCATGGCCCAGCCCAAGCCCGGTAGTCACAGTCGAAGCTCCATTACCCTGAAATTTTTTAGTTACCACCTCAATATTTCGAAATTCTGACTTTATCATTGATTTCTGAAAAATTAAAATGTTATCACGTACGCAACTTGGTTTCCCTCTGTTTCAATTCAATTTGAGCTGGAAATTTGTGTGCAGCTTGCTACTGCGCGCGCACATGGCAATTTTCTAATTTTACATAAAAGAATGATAACATCGTAATTTCGAAGTATTGAAGTGGTAACTAAAAAAAATATGGACTCCACACTTCTAGAACGATACTTCTGTTGGATTGGAAGTTACAAATTTGAGATGTTTAAGAAAGTCCAATTGAAATCAGGCTATTCTATTACAAGAGCAACTGAGTTTATAGTAAGATTTTTATGGGCCGAGGCTTAATCAGGCAGGAGTGGAGATATATAGTATTATGACCCAATTAAGTTGCTCTAATAGACTGAGCCCGTCATTAAATTCCCAATTTATTTTTTTAGGAATACATGGCTTAGTGTGTATTTGTAGTTTTGTACTACTAATTTTATATTTTTGGAAAAGAAATCAGTGAAAGGTGAAAATTTATATAATTAACAGGGAGCATCCGGGGATTATATTTTTATATGTAACATATTATTGTTCAAAATCAATGCCTACATATAAAATACATAAAATAGAAAATAATATCTTAACGAAATCTGATAAAAAAAAAAATTATAGAGAAGAGACAGAGTCTCAATAACCAGTTGGCTTTTCCAAAGAAAAAAGAATGATATATCAAAATATCAATTATTCATAATATTTTCAAGTGCATACAATTTAATGCGGAAGTAAAACGGCAATAACATAATCAAACGAATAAAAATAAATATTTCTAACTTATAGCTGCTAGTTATATAATCTGCTCTAAGTACACAAAAAAAAAAAGGGCTAAAATGAAGATCCATAAACAACACATGCTAAGAGCAGAATAGCAGAGGACGCCACATCGTCTTCTTCGCTGCAATAAACCCTCTTGAACTTGCATGCTTTCCCTTTATTACACTGCAGTTTCACCAATTGTTGCTTGGTGGAATCTTTTTCTTTTTCTTCATGATTTTTGCCACTCTTCTGCATAGACTCTTGCCTCCTCATATGCACCATTCTGGTAGTGTCTCCTTGAGTATACAAGAATTTCTCTGTTTTGAATCTAGCTTGTATTGTTATCCAAATAACTTGATTGCTTTTAGGGAAACAAGTGCATGTGATGCTCCTTTTATACATGAAGAGATGAATAGCTACTGATTATCATTCTCCAATTATGTTTGTAGAGGAAGTATAATCCTCTCCATTTGGTACCAGCACAGAGCCACCTCTTAATTACATTGCATATTGTAATAATTGTGGCATATACATATGGTTCGTTACCTAAATAAAAAAATAAGAGAATATTGATTTATATATTAAAAGCTTCTAAGAAAGTTGGATGATTTTCATGTAGCGGCCATTTTTATTAATACCCCCCAAAAAAGTTAATTTTAAAAATAACCCCGCATTGGTTTTTTTTTCATAAATGCCCCGACCGCTGGGCCCACGGGCGGCCCAAAAAAGCCACCAGACCGCCCCCTGCAGAGGCGGGCCACACCCGTACCAGACCGCCCCCTGCAGGGGAGGGCCACACCTCTAGCAGGCCGCCCGGGCCAGGGGCTATCCACTAGGGACCAGATCGCCTGTGGTCCGAGCGGTCCTCTTTTTTTTTTTTTTTTTTTAGAGATCTTAATATTTTGAAGTGATTTCGTAACTATTTATAACTTTGATTTGGTTTGTCAGTTGGATATCACAAGTTTAAAGATAACACTAATTAAGGACTTGACATTGATTCAAAAATTTCCAACCTTTGACAGCTTGTTGATCTTCTTTTCTTTATTTATGGTACTAAAACAATAGTTTAGAGCTACTAAAATATATTAAAATATCAAATTAGATATCTGTCCATGCACAATGCACCCTAGACTGACATCTGGTATGGTACCAAGTCCAAACTTAGCAGCCAAGCACTAAAAACATCAAATTTGACCTCTTCTGATAAATCAACAAGTCTGGATTGATACATGAACCAAACTGCAAAAGTGATTACACTAGCATGTAGAGAATTAAAAAATACACAGAATTGATATAAATTTCACTTTATTTGGATTTTTTTACAATTAGTTATGAATTTTGAAAGTTCGACTTTTAAAAAAACTTTAAACAGCCATAACTTTGGCTAGGAAAGTCGGATTTGTGCGTATAACCACTTTTCAGAAAGGGGGGGACGAGATGGATTCGAATATCACTCCGGGGACCACCCCCGGGTATCAGAAGCATCAGAATTTCAAAAAAACGTCGTTTAGTGCCTCAAAAATTCAGTTTAAGTTTTCGGTAGGTATACAACGATCGGTATTTTGTTTATAAATGTCATTTGGATTTTTTTTTTATAAACTCATTTTTTAATAATATATGTATATATAATGTAATATATGTATATGTATATATAATATAATACATGTATATATATGTATATATAATGAAGTTTAAGTTTAAGTTGTAATAATGGTATATATAATACATGTGTGTGTGTGTGTGTATACATGTATGTATATGTATATATAAACTCATTTTTGTTATTTGAAGTTTAAGTTGTAATAATGGTATGCGCTTGTTGGACGGACTGGTACTGCTAAGCGATTAATTGAGAATAATTGGCCATAATCATAAATAATCGGGCGATTAGTCAGGAAAATCCGTGATAATTGCCGCCATTGACTAATTATCAACCGGTTAATCAGTCTAAACAGTCGCTTTTAACAACACTGATTTAAAGTATCATTTTTTGTTCTTCTAAAAAAAGTATCTTTATTCTCAAAAGTTTTTGGAAGTACATTACTATTTATTAAAAATTATTTTTTTCATTACTTGATCAAAATTAAAGTGTAAGGTACCTTACAATATATTTGGGAGTCATTTAATCAAATGTTAGAATACAAGAAGCAATAAGCCCTTTTTTCTATTGTAGAATGATAGCTTTCTTGATATGTTTTATGTCTGGTTCAAATTAACAAATAACACAAGATTATGCATATGTTCGTCAAACAGATCGCATGTTATACTCATGCTATTTGTAAAGATGAGATCAGCTTAATTTGAAAATAAGGTTGGCCAAACCCGATAATTACAACGAGAGAGATCTACCATTGAAAATTTAAATAATCCATTTCTAAGAATTTTTTTTAATTAATACTGGCAGGTCCTGTTTAATTTTTACTCTGATCCATCTAACCCAGTTGCATTCAAGGGCAATATTCATTTTCTTCATAAAATTATTAAGATTCTCTAAAAAAAAAAAAAGGACCACCCGGACCACAGGCGGTCTGGTCCCTAGTGGACCGCCCCTGGCCCGGGCGGTCTGCTAGAGGTGTGGCCCGCCCCTGCAGGGGGCGGTCTGGTAGGGGTGTGGCCCGCCTCTGCAGGAGGCGGTCTGGTGGCTTTTTTGGGCTGCCCGTGGGCCCAGCGTTCGGGACATTTATGAAAAAAATCCAATGCGGGTTATTTTTAAAATTAACTATTTTTTGGTATTAATAAAAATGGCCACGCATGTAGTTGCAATTTTTGGGCATAAAAGGAAAACTACTCATATCAAACTGTTTACTATTATTAAAATCTTTATATTCTATTTTTTTTTTCTGATTTTTACTGGGGAATCCTGTCGTTACTCAATTGAACAGATATTCAATTTGCATATAATACATAATAAAAATCTCATTAGCTCAGTCGCTGGTGGTAAAATTGTTCAATTTGCATATAAACACAATATTATTAAAATTGTAACATGATAAGTAATTTAATATCAGAATTTTTTTTACAATTCTTTTTGTCATGTATTTCTTCCATTCTATTAAAGTCAACATGACCGAAGGCATTTCCTGATGTTATGAAATGGAGACGAAGTGCATGTTGTTAATGGAGAAAACAAACCCAAAGGATAAGAGCTTTAGCAGACAAGCCGCGACAATCATTTTGATTGAAAATTTTGGATTTGGGTAAAGTCTTAGTATGGAGCATTTAATCATTTATATAAGTTCAAAAGCCAGGTTGTTGTGTTCAAGCTAGGAACTACTTAGCTAGCTAGTAGCTTAACTTGTCAACTTTAGTCAATATGATTTTGTAAATCTAAGAGCAGAAATTTCTCATCGTTGACAAATATTTCTAAGTCGAAAAATAATGGAAAATGAATATAATTAAATTAACTTATATCTTTTTATTACTAGACTTTATATTAAATTAAGTAAAAAATTTATAAGCTTGACATGCAAACACATTAATTGCGAAGTAAATTAGTTTCAATGGTTTGAATTTGTTATTTAAAGTCATTTCGGTAGATTTTTAGTTAAATTCATCAAGTTCCTGGTGTTGTCTGAAAAGCGATACATTGATTGAAGAGTCAAGGTAGCTAATATGGTAAATTAGTGAGAGTTTTAGAGACCGTTATATTTAACAAGGAGGGTTCAAAATATCTTCAATTTTTGTACTCTATCGTATCTTTATTTTTTTAATTTTTTAATAATATATATTTTTTAATTTATTATTAAAATAAATATGTTAAATGTGATCTATATTATTTTCTCTACATGCATATCAGATTTATCATTTTTATATGAATCCATAAGTTGAAAAATCAATGTTCAAAATTTATCTATATTGGTATATTTTTGTAAGCAATTGATAATAGAGGAGGGATCCAATTACACATTTTTTTTGTGACACCGAATTACACTCTCGATTTTCAAAGTTCAATTAGTTGATCCAAACGTTCAACATAATGGATATATTAAAATATGCTTGCAGATCAAATTTTACATTATTTAATTTTTTTTGCTATTTATTAAGTATTTAACAAAATCGCTATATTCAGACCATTGAATTTTTGTACCCATCTTAATAAATAGTAAAAAAAATTTCAAAAAATGTAAAATTTGATCTGCAAGCACATTTTAACATATTCATCATGTTGAACGATTTGAATCGACTATTTGAACTTTAAAAATATAGAATGTAATCCGGTGTCACCAAAAAAATAATATAATTAGATCCTCCTCTTGAATAATCAAAACAAAATTCTGCGGTCACCGTCGGTGTATAAAAAGTCCTCCCTTTTATTTTAATAGTTTCATACATATAAATCCGTGCACAAGCTTTAATAGTGGATATTTGTACAGCAGCTATAGTTGTAAAATGCTGGGCCTAAAACATATTTGGAAAATAGACAACAATGTGTGGTTATCACTAATTTCATCTGCTGAAATGAACCCTCTTTCTTTTACAAGTAGATCTCTCTTCTAAAGAAGAAGCAATAAAAGTCATCCCACTTGGTGGATTTCTTCCATTCCAAATCGACCGTATAGTGAATTTATAAGGATTTTGTACACATAAAACAATGTTTTATTACCTTGGCTCTTTGTTTCCTGTCTCTTCCCATACATAGTATTAAAAAATTTCACGAACGGGCTTTTCTTTTTCTCAAATAACCTTTTGATGAGTGGTATGATTGTGTAGCCAAGACTTTTTGCCAATTTAAGAAATTTTATGATCTTTTATGTATGCATAGATAAAATGATATAGATCACATACAACGGTTTTATTGTGATATTTAAGTTTTAAATTTAAGATATTGTAATTCTAAAAATTAATATATAATGGAGACACTAAAAATAAAAAGCACGTGAACTCTTCTCATATTTAGTTAGAGAGAAAATTTAGAATTGAAATTTGATTTCAACTGTTGCTTCCATTTATTGAGATTACCTGGACGGCTGGACCACTAGATTTTAGAGTCTCTCTATAGCGGTATAAATCAAGAGAAAAGGTTTTTGTCCACAGCCTTCTGTCCATCATTTGTCCACAGCGCTATCCACCCCGTGTTTAACTAATTTTAACGGACACCGGTCCCCACTTCTAACCACTTACTCCGCCTATTTAACCTTCCTTCCGTGCCTCTATTCCCTTTTGAATCTCATTTTCAAAATATTTCTTCTCCGATCAACTGAGGCGATTTCTTTCCGATATTACTTTTTTACTTTACAGAGATAAAAATTTCTGAATCTAAAAATCGATATCTGAAAAAGGATTTCTTCTCCGATATCTTAAATTTCTGAGGCGATTTCTTCTCCGTAAAGCTGAGGTGATTTCCTTTCTGAGGCGATTTCAATTATGAGGCGATTTCCTTTCTGAGGCGATTTCAATCGGTAATTTTTTTCTCCGATCTCTTATTCTTTACTCAAAAAAGGATTGGAACTAATATTTGCTCCGATTTTTCAATTTGTCCGCTTTCTTCAATTTGTAACTTTTTTCTTTTTCCTATAATAATCTGTAACTTTTTTATTTATTTTTTCTTATATAATCTGCTTATGACATTTTTCATCTTTGATCGGATCGAATCGGAAAAAAAATCTGGATCGGCCGCGACGGCAACGAAATCGTAATTGTTGTTTTTTTGTATTTACCTTCTCTGATTCATTTTTCCTTTGCAATGTCGATTTTAATTGAGATTACTGACTCGATCTCGTTTTTTATACATGATCGCAATGGAACCTTCAATCGTGGAGCGCGATCGAATAGAAGTTGTTTTTGTTGAAGAGCACGGCAAAATTCAAATCTAGTAAGTTATTTCTGTTGAATTTGTTGTTTTCGTTGTATGCAGTAACAGATCTAGCATTTCAAATGAAATCTGGAGGAAAGAGATGATAGAGAGGCGATATGGAGTATTGATCTGTTAATTTTACTGTATTGCCCCGTTAATTTTACAGTATTCATCTTGTGAAAATCTGGAAGAAATAGATGATAGAGAGGCGATATGGAGTATTAATCTGTTAATTTTACAGTATTTCCTTGTTAATTTTACAGTATTCATCTTGTCATTTTACAGTATTCATCTTGTGGAAATCTGGAAGAAATAGATGATAGAGAGGCGATATGGAGTATTAATCTGTTAATTTTATAGTATTGCCCCGTTAATTTTACAGTATTCATCTTGTCATTTTATAGTATTCATCTTGTGGAAATCTGAAGGAAAGAGATGATAGAAAGGCGATATGGAGTATTGATTTGTTAATTTTACAGTATTTATCTTGTAATTTTACAGTATTCATATTGTAATTTTACAGTATTCATCTTGTGAAAATCTAAAAGAAAAAGATGATAGAAATGCTTCTTACTCATCCGAACAATATTCAATTGAAAATTCTACTGTATACAAGATTCAATTTTACAGTTCTGCTGATTCAATTTTACAGTATACAAGATTCAATTGTAAATTTTACTGTGTAGAAGATTCAATTTTACAGTATACAAGATTCAATTGAAAATTTTACCGTATACAAGATTTAATTTTACAGTATACAAGATTCAATTTTACAGTATACAATATTCAATTTTACAGTATACAATATTCAATTTTACAGTATACAAGATTCAACCCAGTGCTAATAACCGCTAATAACTAACTCTAACTGCCAATAACTTCCTATAACTGTAATTTCCGAAAGTATAGTTTGAAAGTACATTTATTTTGTCCTGTTGTGCAAGTTGCAATCTTTTTCTAACTATCATGGGACCACTTCAAATAGTTGCTGGATGTTTTGTGATTAAGTGATATATTTTATGTGATATATTGTATAATTATACAGCATGTAGAAGTAATTTTACAGTATTCGCGCAAGTCAAAGCTGTGGACAAATGGTGGACAAAAGGCTGTGGACAATTAGACGCCTCCATAAATCAACACAGCGTGCAATTAATGTTTTAACAGGCGGGGTCTACATTTTCTTTCCTATACAAACAAAGTATATTAAATTTTCATTGTATCAGTGGCAGTGCGGCCACACAACAGTTATGTTAGTGGTAGATGCACAGAATCTGGATTCTTAGATTGTTATCAATTATTCCTACTAGCCTGTAGTCCTGTACTAGCGCTCACAAGCAAAATTTGTAGACATATTGACAACGATGGACATGGTTGAGTACACATGATTGAGATATTTGTAGACTTTTGGCAAGCCATGTGTCTTTGTTGCTTAGGGGCTTATTTAATCTCACCTATCTGTTTCCAATTTTTCTGTTTTGATTCTCTTTTGTTAAAGGCAGCTTGTACATGTAATATTTAATATTCACAATAGTTTTCATTTAGATTTTAAATTTACAATTTCTCACGCATAGAATATTGTTTTTTTACTAAATTAAAGACTAATTTTTACATGTATATCTTTTTACATATATTTTGCATTTAGATTTGGAAATGAAAAATATATATATAGAGAGAGAGTTGGGTTACGGTGAGTTGTGAAGTAAAGCGACTATTTTACTTCATGCTTATATTTTGCGATTTTAAAGTTCAAAATGTCGATCCGAACCGCTCAACATGATCTCCATATTGAAATGTGCTTGGAGACCAAATTTTACATTTTTTAAAATTTTTTTACTATTTATTAAGCCACTTTGAAAATCGCTGATCCAGTGGGCCAGAATTTTTTACTGTTTTACTGTTCACCCGAATTTTCAGATTTTTCCTAAAAAATGTAAAATTTAGTTTCCAAGCATATTTTAATATAGACTAAACATCTAACGGTTTGGATCAGCTATTTGAACTTTAAAAATGAAGATATTGCGTGAAGTAAAAACGTGTTTTACTTCGCAACTCACCGTAGCCTTACTATCTATATCTGTCATCCTTATTAAGGAGCTTAATGTCTAGATCCTGCAAGGGTCCTGATTTTTTTTTTTTTTTCGGAATGATGCTCAGCCGTTGAATTTCCAGATCGCACATAGATGAATTTTCCAAATTATGAGCTTCAACACTTAAGTATGCATTGGTCGCGCCGCATATGATTCAAGTGCTGCGCTGCATATAATCCCAGTGCCCGTAGACCGCGCGTCACACCCGTGAACTGCGCCTCTGAACCACGCACGGCACCTGCGGACCGAGCCTGTGCACCGCGCACCATTTTTTTTTTTCTGCTGAAGGTGGGAGTTGGTGCCAAAATTCTTACCACTACACTAGAGTTCACATGTGTTATCTTGTAGATAGATATAGTATTTAACTATTTTTCTCTACAAATTTAATTTAAATTATCTCTCCTTCTTATTAAGGAACTTAATGTTTTCTACTACATAATTTGCTCCCGTTGCTGTGCACGGGCACGATTACTAGTATATATATATATATATATATATATATATATATATATATATATATATATATATATTGGCATATACAAGTGCATGTTAAGACGATATAGACCTTTGACATTATCATCATCCTCTCATTAATCATTTATATAATTATTTTTTAGAGATCTAGCACTTTAAATTTCAATATCCATAAAGATCCCATATCTGATTTTTAAACGCACAATCTCTCACGCAAAGAGCGTAACCTTTTGTCTCTATATATATCAAAGACTGGTTCTTATCATTATATAATTATTGTTCTTGTTATTGTCATCGTTATAATATTACTCATATTTGTAAAACTTATTTTGTTCAAGATATATGGTTAATTTATTGAAAGTTTTTCCATAAACAATTTTTCAGGCATGATAACAAAGGCAAATATCTTTGGTTGCAAGCAGAGGCGACAGGAGTCAACTGTCCTTTTCTGAAGTTTATACAAATTTATAGGTTCGGTTCGACTTTGCTCCTCTCTGGACTTTTGGTTTGTAAAAAATGTTAAATTTAAGATTAAAATTATGATAAATTTCTTGAATCTAATTGGTAATTAGAATTCGAAATTAGAGTATTAAAAATTAGAAGTCAAAGCATTGAAAATTAGAAATTAGAATATTGTTTTTTTTTTATCTAATATCCGATTAGCTAAGAATTTGAACCCGATTAGCTATTCAAATCCAATTCATTATTTTCTTGCCCCTCCCTGACAAAAATCCTGGATCCACTCCTAGTCACAAGTGGCTTTCATCAATTAAACAAAGAAAATTGGCTTAAATAGTACTGCTTGAAAGATTTTTTTTTGCTAAGACGTAGACTCGACTAAGACCAAATTATAAACACACATAACTTGGGCAAATGGTGTGTCACCTCCTAGCAGAACAAAGAGACTGTAAACAAGTCACCAAAATAGTGTTTAGATTACGTTCAATTATTATTAGCATTTAATTCGCTTTCTAATCCAATCCATTTTAACTTGTTTTAAATAATTTGTTAAGAGGCACTGTGCCATCTTATTAAAAAAAGAAGAAGATAAAATAAAACCTCTCCGCCGCTGCTAGAATCTATATTCTATATCCATGTGGCAATGATTTAGTTTGACAGAATATTATGGAATTGTTCTTTTGCTAGACTAATAATGCCTATTATAATCATTGCCACATGCAAAGCTGTTGCCACACATGTTGGGAACATTAAGCTGTGTTAACCACCTTTCGAGATTCTTAATCATATGTATGATAAATTTTAGAAGAGAAATTACTTCATAATAATTTTTTTTGACAACAAAAAGTAAAGTTTTAAAAGAAAGGAGAGGTAGCACAATTGGCCCGATTTTTTTATTTATATCCAAAACAACAATTAAATTTCAAAAAATAACCAAAGTTGGGCATGATTTTGAAATCTTTCCCAACTGGAATTTTTTTTTCCAGTAATTCAGTCTAAAACTGGAAAAAAAATTCCGCTTTTAGAATTCCAAAACCATCGCAAAAAAAAGAAAAAAAAAGAAAAGAGAAACCGTAAAAAAAATTTCCGGTTTCACTATTTTTTTTTCTTTTTTCAGATTTTTTTTATTTAAATAGAAATATTTATAATTTATTTATATTTTGTATTGAAATATTAGAAATATTTAATATATTTCTTTGAAAATAGATGGAATACTATCTAATTTGATTTATTAGAAAGACTGCTACAAATAACTCGGATCAACATTTTTCATGCCGGATTTTTTGCGGCCGTAAAAAAAATTAAAATATTTTTTCGTTATGAGTTATTGGAAAAAAATAAAAATGCTTGGATTCTGAGTTATTGATCCCGGTTTAAAAGTCACTTCTAGGTAATACAAAAAATATTATGATCCTTCTAGTACATTTAATTTATAAAAAGTTGTATCTATTTTGAGAATTTTTTTTAATAACAATCATTAAATAACTTAAATTTTTTTTTTTTCAAAAACAGATACCACTTTTTAGAAATTAAATGTACTAGAAGGATCATAATATTTTCTGTATTACCTAAAAGTGACTTTTGACCGAAATTTTTATAAATACCCAAAAAAAATTGAAATTACGAAATCTACCCAGTTTTTGAATGAATTTCGATTTATGCCCCTTCCGGTTACCAAATAACTAGATTTGGAATAACTTTCCGATTATCTAATTCCCGAGCATGGACAAAAGGTCCGGTTACAGAAATTTTTTAAATTTTTTATTTTTTGTATTGAAATATTAGAAATATTGAATATATTTCTTTGAAAATAGATGGAATACAATATAATTTGATTTATTAGAAATATTGTAACAAATAGTTCGGATCAACATATTTCAGGCCGGATTTGTCGCGGCTGTAAGAAAAATTAATATATTTCTTTATGTGTTATTGGAAAAAAATAAAAATGCTTAGATTCTAAGTTATTGATCCCGGTTCAAAAGTCACTTCTAGGTAAATACATAAAATATTGCCATCTTTCTAGTACATTTAATTTCTAAAAAGTTGTATCTATTTTTGAAAAAAAAACAAAAACTTTAAGTTATTTAATGATTGATATTAAAAAAGAATTCTCAAAATAGATA
The DNA here is from genome assembly GCF_964058835.1 of Carex rostrata. Taxonomy (NCBI): domain Eukaryota; kingdom Viridiplantae; phylum Streptophyta; class Magnoliopsida; order Poales; family Cyperaceae; genus Carex; species Carex rostrata. The sequence continues at coordinate 4,859,252 of NC_135918.1, forward strand.
CAACTTTTTAAAAATTAAATGTACTAGAATGATGGCAATATTTTCTGTATTTACTTAGAAGTGATTTTTGAACCGGGATCAATAACTTGGAATCTAAGTATTTTTATTTTTTTTCAATAACACATAAATAAATATATTAATTTTTCTTACAGCCGCGACAAATCCGGCCTGAAAAATATTGATCTGAACTATTTGTTGTAGTATTTCTAATAAATAAAATTATATTGTATTTCATCTATTTTCAAAGAAATATATTCAATATTTCTAATATTTCAATACAAAAATAAAAAATAAAAAAAATTATGTTTTGTAAAAAAAAAAAAAGCAAAATCCGGAAATTCTCTTCTTTCCGCTTAGCAAGTAACCGGACCATTTGTCCATGTCCAGAAATTGAGTAACCGGAAAGTTATTCCAAATCCGGTTATTTGATAACTGGAAGGGGCATAAATCGAAATCCATTCAGAAACTGGGTAGATTTCGTAATTTCAATTTTTTTTTTGGGTATTTATAAAAATTTCGGGACTTTTGAACCGGAATCAATAACTGAGAATTCAAACATTTTTATTTTTTTTCCAATAACACATAAATAAATATATTAATTTTTCTTACAGCCCCAAAAAATCCGGAATGAAAAATGTTGATCCGGATTATTTGTAGCAGTCTTTCTAATAAATTAAATTATATAGTATTCCATCTATTTTTAAAGAAATATATTAAATATTTCTAAATATTTCAATAAAAAAATAAATAAATTATAAATATTTCTATTTAAATAAAATAAAAATCTGAAAAAAGAAAAAATAGTGAAACCGGAAATTTTTTTTACGGTATCTCTCTTTTTTTTTTTTTTTTGGCGATGGTTTTGGAATTCTAAAACCGGAAAAAAAAATTCCGGTTTGGGTATATTTCAAAATCATGCCCAATTTTGGTTATTTTTTGAAATTTAATTATTGTTTTGGATATAAATAACAAAATCGGACAGTTGGCTAAGAAAACAAAGTAAGACTTTAGTTCCTTGATTTAATTCTAGTCCTTTGATCCTAGATCGATGATGATAATTAATCTGAGATCTTGATCTTATTACTCAACAGTGCCACATCCATTTGTCTGAGATGAAACCTATAAAACAAAGTAAGACTTTAGTTTCAACAGTAATTATAAATTGATAAAAATCAAAGGGAAAAAAAGACAGAACAAAAAAGACAATATGATATATTGGTTTACATTTGGGAGCAGAATCTTGGATATGAACCTCCTGTCCTCTTTCCTCTCTTCAATTTCATAAATGCAGAGTAGCCTATCAATATGTACTTAGGAGTTGTGATTATGCTAATAAGGGGGCTAAATAGGTTAAAAAAAGATCACCTTTGTATGTCACAGTTCTTTTGTTTTCTGCTAATCCGTGTCACCAAATGGCACTAAATTAATTAGCATTGAGAAAGCTCCTGCAGCTCCTATAATGAAAATAAAAAAGAAAAAAAGTTAATTACATTGACATGTGTAGATATTGAACTAAATTAAGATGGTATGGTACCAAAGCCATTTGAAGTCATAGGCAATATAAAGAACCAATTGATGTCGTCTATTTTTTTTGTTTCTTATATTTCTCATGAACCATGAAAAACTGATAAACTGAATATAAACCTATACAATGTGTTTGATACTCCAATCAAATAAAATTCGAATTTACCAACATACAATTGGAATAAAAACATTTTTCTTTGAGAAAACCTTTTTCTTCTTTATCCATTGAAGCACCTTTGTACAAGGAGAACCAAAGTGAATCAAACTAGGTGCAATGTTTTCTCCTTCCTTCTGTAACCCTACCTCAAAGATCCCTACAAGAGCAATAAATGCAATTGTCTGAGGTCTAGACAGCTAAAATTTATTGTACTTTACCAATTATTTTTCTTAGCAAATTGTCATGTTGACCAGAAACAGTTTTCGTTCAGACCAAGTATTCAATCGGCATGGAAAAACAGTACAAGTTTTACCTACATTTTGGAGAAGGATTGAGGTTCTTATTTATATTGAGGAAAGTAAAGACCACATAGAGGATTCAAAACAAAATTAAGGGTTAATCAGCAAAATTGTTTGTTGATTGAGTTAATAGTGCGGAACAATTGAATGATTGCGGAAACCAAACCATGATAGTTAAAAGTTTTCATGTAACAGAACAAACTATTAATCCTAAAACAATATGGAACCAGATATCAGATAGCTTACTCCAAGAATGATTCCAATTCTTAGACTTATTTTTAAGCTGCTTTATGAGATTTAAATGGTGAACATATGTATTTTCCATAGCCCTGGGTCATTTAACAGGTACTGTAGGGGGAAAGGAACCAATATGTGGCTACTGATATACATTTAACTTCCAATTAAGAAAAACAAAGGGTATGGAGGCATCTCATTTATTCCGACAAATATGAAGAAATATGAAGTAAAAAAAGAGACACATATCTTACTGGTTTCAAATAAAAAAAAAATCTGGTACCGGGAGAACCGAATTAGTGATAAAACAAGATAACTTTTGTAAAACTGAGAGAGAATTTTAAAATATACCTATGACATATCTCTCTATTATTTGAATCAGTTATGTAAATTTGTGGACTCAGTCTGTAAACCAGTACATTCGGACTACTTTTTGCAAGAAAAAATCATAAAAATAATCAATTGATACTAAATAATATTCAATTCCTCCGATACAAATTAATTTGATTTTGATGTAAATTCAAAAGGATGAATCAACTTCTTATTCAATGGACATCGCAGCTGTTCTTCCCATTTAATAGGATTGTATCTAGTTAATCAAACATTCAATTTAAAATAGATTTTTGGGAGTATTTAGTCAATTCTTTATTTATTTATTTTTGAAAACCTTCGCAGAAGCTGCGAAGTCGGTCAATTCTTTATTTAAGAGACACATCTTCACCTTTTAAAAATCAACCAGGCATACTAATTATCATCTGAGACTATTTTTTTCCTGAAATGGCATAATGATTTACACGATGCTTCGAATGTAATAATTAATGCAAATAACGTTAAGCATATAGTAGGTAGTCTCAATTATAGTGTACACGGGTCCGACGTGATACTGGTAAATTGATGTTGTAATGTTTTAAAGGTGAACTTAAAATCTAATAAAACTCAGGTGTTACCCTTTCGCTATCTACACATCAACGAATAAGCCACTTATTTTGGAGATATAGAACCATCAACCTGACAACTATATGGGGGTTTGTGTTGAGTCTTGTGTGTGTATAGAGCTTCCATATAGGTAGGGGCAGAATTAGAAAATATTGATAAGGAATGCTAAAATTTAAAATTCAGTATGTCATTGGTGGAAATTGAACTCATGTTCTTCACAACCCCAAACTAAGTTCTAACAACTAGGCTACAAGTAGAGATGTGATATTTTATACATGAGACTAAATTATATAAAATGTTCTTAAAAAATAAAATTTAATTAAATTTCAATATATATAACTAAAATTTGAAAATTATAGAGATGGCTTAGCTATCTTTTGAATGATTATAGATCCGCCTCTGCTGATGAGCGAGCTTGGATTTATTTTTAAATAAGCAGTTTATTAGAGTAGAATTATTTTTAAATAAGCAGTTCGCTAACTTTGACATTCATTTCTTAATTCTTATATATCTCTTGTGGTAGCCCAATATATATGTATTTATGAAAAGTTGAGGCCCCTTATAAAAAGTTGAGGCCCATAATTATTCATATTTGTTGACTTGTGATTTATTCCCACGATAGATTTAGAGATCAAATTCTAATAAAAGTTAGATTGAATATTTAATATGAAGTATTACGACTTTACGAGGTTGTATTTGATACTTATTTTGAGCAATAGATGTATGTACGTGATTTATGACCTGTGGTCTAACATCATTAAGATCTAGGTAGTTTGTAATTTGTAATATTTATTTTCTTTTCTTTTGTAAAACTGAGGTTTCTAACAAAAAATGACAGCGGGTGAAGATATCTTCACCTTTTCAAGAAAATAATAAGGGAGAATTGTTGGTATGTTGAAATATTCGAATTTTTTTATTTTTATAAAGATATATTTTTTCATTTTTTTCATTTAAATTAAAATACTTACTGTTATACACTTGTACTTATCAAAAACTTCAAAATATCTAATTTTTCCATCAAAATTTGAAAATTACTTATTCTTCACCAAACAAAATAACATTTCTCATTTTTCCTTTCTTTAATATAATTTATTAAACTTTCAATGAAGCTTATTATTAATCTTTTATATAAGATGAAATGACTAATTCGTCATTCTCTTCAAATGAACACATTCTTATATATTGTCCAACTATGAGCAATATTCTTTTGCATTCTAATTAATTAAATATTGAATGTTAATGTAAAAGTTTAGCTACTGAATTTGTATTCATGAAAAAACTAAGTTATTTTTTTTTAATTTTAAAAGTTTAAAGTTAAATAGAAGTTCAAAGGTTTAAAAGTAAAAAATAGATTATTCTAATCAATCAAATATAAGTTTAAATTTAAATTAAAAAAAAAGGAGATATGATTAATAAAAAAATGAGAATACTTATTTATTTTTAATAAACAATTTTTATATTTTATTGAGAAAGCTAAATATTTACAAATTTTTATTTGGTATAACAATAATGACCCCAAACATAAAATGAGAAAATGAAATGTGGGCCTCGGTCTCTGAAAAAAAAAATTGATGCTCACCATCACCAATGATGTGAAAACACGCGCGTCGGACACTCGGACTCGGGACAGCCTACCGGTTCGATCAGATGAACCCAACCAAAGCCGTACAAATCTTCGCGCCGAACCGGAACCACGATAAACCGCCGAAGGAAAACCCAGAAGCGACAAACGGAGTTCTGTTTATTTTCTCTCTTTTTTTCTCTCCGACGGAGAGAAACAGATCGGAAAGAACAAGATGTATCAGTGGCGCAAGTTCGAGTTCTTCGAGGAGAAGTCCGGTGGGAAGGCCGCGATCCCCGCCGAGATCACGGGAAGGATCCAGTGCTGCTCCAGCGGTAGAGGCAAGATCGCTATTGGTTGCGACGATGGTACTGTCGGTCTCATTGATCGTAGCTTTAAGCTCTCAAGCGCGTTTCAGGCGCACTCCTCCGCCGTCCTCTTTCTCCAGCAGCTGAAGGTCGGTTTTCTATGATAAATCGAATTAGAAAATAAAATTTTGATCAATTGAACCAACGTGAAATTCGAGTGCTGATGACTGTTTTAGTCAAACCACTGGTAATTACTGTAGTTTTACTATTCTGGCTTAATTATGGTGATTGACGATTAGTATTATCGGCTTCCCTGTAACAAAGTTCTACTAGGATTAACTGATGTTATGACTTTGGTTTGATTTGAGATGAGGAACTCAAGGGGTCAATTTCAACTTAAATAGCTTTTTTCTTACCCTCTTTCAATTTCACTCTCCTTTTATAATCAGCAAAAAAATATCCTCGTCACTGTTGGAGACGACAAGCAGCCTTCTTCCCAACAGTCTTCTATTTGTCTTAAGGTCTTCGACCTAGACAAAGTGCAAGAGGAGGGTTCAAGCTCAAGCACTCCATTCTGTGTCCAGATTTTACGCATCTTTACTAGTCAATTTCCTGAAGCAAAGGTACTTACAAAAACAAGGTATTTTAATTTATCAAAGAGGACTAACTACATTTATTAGAATTAAGCAGTTCTTCATTTGTACAGATCACGTCATTTCTAGTTCTCGAAGAGGCACCGCCAATAATACAAATAGCAATCGGCCTTGACTCGGGATCCGTCTACTGCATCAAAGGTGACATTGCACGTGAACGTATAACACGCTTCAAGCTTCAAGTCGAGGCTGACAATGCTGGTCCAGTCACCGGCCTCGGCTTCAAAGCCGAGGGAAGATCACTCCTTCTCTTTGTTGTTACCCCCACTTCTGTCAACTTATTCAACTTAAGTGATCAGCCACCAAGGCGGCAGATCCTTGATCAGATTGGTAGTGAAGCTAATGCTGTTGCGATGAGTGATCGACAGGTAATTATGATATTACATCTTTCTTAGGCTATGGCCTGCGTTTTTGGATTGAAAGTTTACATTATCAGATGTAAACTATAAGGGATTTGCATTGAAAGTTTACATTACCAGATTCCAGTTTTCTAGTCAAGATAGGTGTTGGCAGCTGCCACTTTCTCTTGTTATTATCAATTTGTCTGTCTTTTTTTATTTTTTATTTTACTTGTGGCTTTCTGTTTGAATTAGGATATGTGATTTGAGGTCAGTTCTGGTCAGTTTGCATTTAAAGTCAGGTTCAGTACTGCTATGAGCTGGACAGCTTGTACTGTTTTATAATTCTTGAGCTCTGCATAAGTACTTTTTGTTACAACCACAGAAAGTTGTAAACAAAGTGGAAAATTTGAGAACAGCTCTAGCGATTTTGGCTAATTACCTTATTTACTCAAGAAAGACTTCGGATCACGTGATATTAAGATGGAATGGTAATACATCAAATGCATAATTACACATATTGTGGATCTGTGATTTTTGTTCATAGAAATTTCTTTGTTTCAACTTTCTCAAACAGGATCTGATCTTAGGACGACCAGAAGCAGTCTATTTCTATGAAACTGACGGGAGAGGTCCATGCTGGGCCTTTGACGGAGAGAAAAGGTTCCTTGGCTGGTTTCGTGGCTACTTGCTCTCTGTCATTGGAGATCAGAGAAACAGCAGCAAAAACACGCTCAATATCTATGACCTAAAAAACCGGTTAATTGCCAACAGCATGGCTGTAGGTGAGGTGTCCTACATGCTATGTGAGTGGGGCTATATCCTCCTCATCATGACTGACAAAAAGGTGCTTTGCATAGGGGAGAAAGATATGGAGAGCAAACTTGACATGCTGTTCAAGAAGAACTTGTACACTGTTGCTATAAACCTGGTGCAGAGTCAACAAGCTGATGCTGCAGCTACGGCTGAGGTTTTGCGCAAGTATGGTGACCACTTGTACAGCAAACAAGAGTATGATGAAGCCATGTCACAGTATATCCACACTATTGGTCATCTAGAACCCTCGTATGTCATCCAAAAGTTCCTGGATGCACAGCGCATCTATAATCTCACAAACTACCTAGAAAAACTGCATGATCAGGGGTTAGCCTCTAAAGACCACACAACACTTCTTCTTAACTGTTATACCAAATTGAAGGATGTTGACAAATTGAACCAATTTATCAAGGATGGAGATGGTGGTGCCGAGCACAAGTTTGATGTGGAGACTGCTATTAGGGTTTGCCGTGCAGCCGGTTATCATGAACATGCCATGTTTGTGGCTAAAAAGTCTGGTAGGCATGAGTTGTACCTTAAAATTTTAGTCGAGGATCTTGGCAGGTATGATGAGGCCTTACAGTATATATCAAGTCTTGAACCAAATCAAGCTGGTATGACTGTCAAAGAATATGGAAAGATTCTCGTAGAACATAGAGCAGCACAAACTGTTGATATACTGTTGAAACTGTGCACTAGAGATGCTGTTTTGAATAATGGTGATGCTAATGATGAGTCTATTATTATTCTTCCTTCGCCAATGGACTTTGTTAAGATATTTGTGCATTACCCACAGTACCTCATGGAGTTCCTGGAGAAATACACTGGTAAGGTCAAGGATTCACCGGCTCAAGAAGAGATACACAATACCCTTTTGGAGCTTTATTTTTCAAATGACTTTAGCTTTCCTTCTATGTCACAAGAAAATGGCCTTTCTAATGGGTATAAAGATAGTGTTAGTAAAGAGAGTTTAACTAGTGAGAACAATGGTATGAAAAAAGATCCAAACCGAATTGAGAGGCAGGGGAAAGGGCTTAACCTGCTCAAGTCAGCATGGACCACTGAAATGGAACATCCCATGTATGATGTTGACCTCGCGCTTATTCTGTGTGAGATGAATGGTTTTAAAGATGGCCTTTTGTTTCTCTATGAGAAAATGAAGCTATACAAAGAGGTGATAAGCTGTTACATGCAAACACATGACCATAGAGGGCTGATTGCATGCTGCAAAAAGCTCAGTGACTCGTCTCAAGGCGGGGATCCCTCTCTCTGGGCCGATTTGTTGAAATACTTTGGTGAATTAGGTGAAGACTGCTCAAAAGAAGTGAAGGAGGTTCTGACTTATGTTGAGAAAGATGATATCTTGCCTCCCATTGTTGTCCTTCAGACTCTGTCAAAGAACCCGTGCCTGACGCTTTCAGTCGTAAAGGATTACATAGCTAGAAAGCTTGAACAGGAATCTAAGCTGATCGAAGAGGATAGGAGTGCTATTGACAAGTACAAGGTTAGTTCCACTGTTTCTAATTAAGGCAGTAGGTAGCATTTATAAACCTGCCTAGTATGTTGCCAGGCCAGAATTGTACTGTTCCTCATAAGCTTCTGGTTTACACAATTAGCCTCTCAACTCTCAAGTAACTCCAAATTTATCTTCATTAACTCCAAATCTAACCTAATTTATCCTCATCTACCATCAATTTAACCTAATTTGTTCTCATGTACCATCAATTGTAAACTAACATGAACAAGCCAATAAAGAAAACTCAACCAAAGATACAAGTATTGAGTTAATGTGGGTCAAAGTAGTCAACCCGGGGATATAATACACACCATACAGCCATAGCACTATGCTAAACATTTGCTCTTTCATGTATCCAGGAAGAGACCGACTTGATGAGAAGAGAGATTGATGATCTGAAAACAAATGCGAAGATCTTCCAGCTGAGCAAGTGCACTGCTTGTACATTCACCCTTGACCTCCCCGCAGTGCACTTCATGTGCATGCACTCGTTCCACTTACACTGCCTTGGGGACAATGAGAAGGAGTGCCCTGAATGTGCTCCTGAGTACCGTGCCGTTTTGGATGCCAAGCAGAAATTGGAGCAGAATGCCAGAGACCACGATTTGTTTTTCAGACAGCTCAAGGGGTCCAAAGACGGGTTCTCTGTCATTGCAGAGTACTTCAGTAAAGGTATTGTAAGTAAAACGGCTGTTCCACCGGGTGATAACATATGATTAGGGAGTTTACGTGATTGGGCATTTCTTGCTTTAGTATTTTATGGGAGAAATTTGATGGAATTTTTTGTTGCAGCCTGTATGTTGTTGTTCATCACAATTCTTTTTTCTTTTTTTTTGTGAATATGAACATGTTTGTTTTGTGGGTTTTTTTTATATATTTTTTATTTAATAATTGTTGTGATTACATTTTGTTGCATTTTTGTAATAGGTGCCAAGGTTTTTATAATTTAACAACTAAATAGAGCGTGCAGAAATTTAGCTGATCTGTTCTTAAACACGTGTTAATATTTTTTCTTCAAACATCTTTGGATATTGACGCCATTAGTTACATTTTTTTTGGAACTGGAGGTGAATGCTGTTTGTTGCTGGATTTTGTTGTTGCAGTTGCTTATCTTCTCCGAAAAGGGAAAGAAAATGGAAGTCGTGTTCTGTGCGTTCGGCTTTTGAATCAGGGAAAATTTATTAGTGCCCCATTGTATGTGGATTGTCTTTAGCATTCTTTTTGTAAAGCCCGTGATGGAGATTTGCATTTTATTCACCGATAAATGTTATTGTGAGGGTGTAGCATAATGCAGAGTTAGAGCGAAACTTGAAAACTGCTTTTGAGGAATCAAATCAATTGGGCACATAGTAACACAACTTGTATTTTATTTGCGAATTATTCACATTTTTATTGGGTTTTTTGACGTTTTCGAACCAAACACTTAATAAAACGTAAAAAAACGTATATTTATATGTATGAAAAATGGTTTTAAATTGCACGAGCAATTAATTGAATTTTAAACTGTATAGTACTTGACTTTTGAATTTTGAAGCCATAAACCGAAATTGAAAAATTCGAACAATCATGTTTCAAGCATAAAAATTGAAGGAAAAACAATCTATGTTAGAAAAATAATTTTAAGGTTTCTCATGTCTCTTGTTGAATTTTGGAAATATAATAATGGTTTAATCAAAATTTTAAGCCCTAAGCCCCAAATACGATATAACAAATGTTGAAAAATATATACAAGGCCTGTCTCATGCAAGTAGTAATTTTAACCGATGGGTTACATCCCACTTTCTTCAAAAAAAAAAAAAAAAAAATCGTGCAACTATGACAACTGAATAGGAAAAATTCTAAAAAAAAAATTATTTAGCAACACGATGACTTTTAGTAATTTTAACCGAATCTGACTGAAAAATAACTGTCAAATATAAAAAAAGTTTAATTAGATATATAGTTATTAAAGATTTAAAAAACCATCGTAGGAAAAAAGAAGATAATAAACTATAAATAATTAGACGGAGAGAGAGTTTAATCAGAGCCGTAGATCTTAAGCCATAGCTTAAACCTTTCGAACTAATCCAGCGGAACTTTGAATTCACATCGCCTGAGTAGAGGTGCTATCGGGTCGGGTCGGGTCGGGTCGGGGTACTATTATATTTGGACCCGGACCCTAAAAGTGTTCGGGTCCAAATTTCGATCCATATACTTATTTGTTTCAAATCGGGTCGGGTCCGGATCCGGATACCTATCTACCCGTAGATATTTCGGGTCCAGTCTTTCGGTTCCGAGTAGATAGATACCCGTAACTTGTTTGTGGATTATCGGGTCCGATTCGGATACAGGGCGGTTCCGGATCCAGAGTGGGTATAGGTCACAACTCCAAAGTATTCGAGAAATTATTTACATTTAAATATAATTATAATTTCTTAAACATCTCATATAATAAATCATTACAATATAAATTAAAAACTACTGCAAAATAAAAATTATACTGTTAATCATGTTTATAAATAATAAAATATATCATGCTACATAGCAAAATAAAAATAATAACTCTAAATTATTAGTTGGTTGTTGGTTGTTTGGAGTACTCATGGTGTAACAAAAAATATTGAATTCAGTTTTTTGTTAATAGCTTTTGAGTTCAGGAGGATGGAGGAGATATAATTTGTAGAAAGTAACATATTAGAGATGATGATTTCCTTTTCTATAATTCAAAAAAATCTATGAATTGAATGTAATAGAAGAAAAAAGGTATAAAATAAGCTGGTTATGGAAGAATAAATTTGACAATCATGTGTCATGTGTCACATGTGTATAATATAGAACAAAAATTAAAGGACGTAATTAAAGGGTTAGTTAAGGATGTAATTAAATGGTAGTGTAAAACAGTAGTATAAATTTGGTTAAGTTTTATCAAATTATAGCTCAGCTGAAATATATTATCTAACACAAAAACTTGATGCATAGTTATTAATATATATTTTTTCGGGTATTTATACGGGTATCGGGTCGGGTCCGGTTATGGGTCGGATAATTAAATGATACCCATATCCTACCCATTACAATATCGGTTTCGGTTCGGATCCGGGTCGGATATTAAATTATTAATTTTGTACCCATACCCATAATTTAATCGGTTATATTTTTTAAACCATACCCTATCCAAATTAATCGGATCCGGGTCGGTTCCGGGTCGGATCCGATTCGGTTCCGGATCGGATCCGGGTAATCGGGTAAAAGTAGCACCTCTACGCCTGAGGGAACATTACATAATATTTCTGTTTAGATCCCAACCGTCCGATTATAATCTACATAAAGGGGACCGTGTATTTCATTTCGGAAATAACAAATAAAGCGATCAGATTGAATCGCAGCTAATAATACAATCTATTTCAAATTTTCGACCGTTGTTCTCTCCCCAACCTTCCCAAAAGCATCATCCCATCTCTATCCTGAAATCTCCAAGGAATCTCTTACGAACCAACCCTTGGTAGGGTCCAAAACCATGACCAAGGAAAGCGTGCTGAGCCCGGGGTTCAGATCAGCCGCCGCCATGGCCGGATGGGACGAGGAGGCGCTCCTCCATGCCAGTCTTGTCGTAGACGACACTCCTGTGCGTGAATCTCGCCACAAAAGGCGCATCAACCCCAACTTCAAGACTCCTCCTTCCTCCAATACCAGTAGGTACGAGTTAATTCAATCCTCATCGTTTTACGAATTGTTTTATCTGGGAAATATTTTATGCCCCTTTAGAATGGTAAATATTCAAACCCCCCTGACAATTTTGGTAATTTGCCAACAATTCCCTCATTTTCTCCCCCAGGAATCAGTGAAGAGGAAGTGGTTTGTACGGATTACTAGGCTACTTTATGTGAAAATGGATTTTTTTTTGAAGTTTTTGCAAAGCTCATATGGGATATTTTGGGGTTTGTCAGGTGAGCATCAGAAACCGTGTAAAGTTGGCACTGAATCTTTCTGAGTTCAAGTACCTGGTGTGTTGGCTTTAAATTGGTCAAATTGAAATTGCTGAGTGTCTATTTTGAATTGGGTTTGTTCATTAATCTTGGGCATTGACCGTGAACCTTGCATGATTTGTGAACTTGACTCTATCAAGAAATAACATCTTACAGTGAAACATGATGCGAGTAGAGGGATTTCTTATCCCTGAGGAAACATGATGCAAAAATTCCTATTGTAATTTTGGACAGCAGTTTCTTGACAATTTTATCTCTGTCTGAATCTTGAAATTAAGGAAAAGAAGACCCCGCAAGAGAGCATCTGTTTCAATCCCTGCCCTTGATTTATCTCTTGATGATGATGATAATGAAAAAAGCAATAATAAAGGTCCCCTCTCTCTCTCTCTCTCTCTCTCCCTCTTTCTGAGCATGTGTGCTTATTTTTTACTGTTATAATAATGGTGGTCACTGAGTCCCTAGTTTTGATGCTTAATTAACAGAGAAGAGAAAAGAACTTGAAAAAGAGGCTCCAAATGAAGAAAAGAAAGTACAAGAGAGGAATTCCTTTGAGGAATCTTTGCCAAGTAAATTGCCATGTATGGATCGGCTGCGAGAAGAGCTGTCCTGTGCTGTAAGCACATATTTCAGAATCCTTTTTAGTTTCTGTCTATATGTCTTTCTCGTGACATAATCTTGGTTTGTGTTGCTAGATTTGTTTGGAGATTTGCTATGAACCAAGCACTACCTCTTGTGGACACAGGTAATCCAAAACTCAGAATTGTTGTCATTTATTAATTCTTTATTTCTGAAATTAACAATGAATTGTTGTTTACAACAATCTACTAATCAGTCATAAAAAGCACTTTAAAAATTCACTAGTCCAAAAATATATAATAATCTTTCTTTTTTATATAATAATTCATTTCAGAAGTTACCAATGGAATTTTACTCCCAACTATTTACTAATTTTACCAGAAACTTTTGTAAATCAATAAAATTAGAGATGTTGGGAAAAAATTCTGGGACATTTATTTCATTGAAGAAAGTAATTTGGAAGGGTGAACATTTAATAAATAAAGCCTTATTCCCTTTTTATATCTTATTTGACAGCTTTTGCATAAAATGCATCAAGAACTCCACTGCTAAGTGTGGAAGGCGCTGCCCCAAATGCAGAGAACTAATAAGGTAAAACCAATTATTACCATATCACGCACTACCAGTACAGTGGCTAAACAGAGTTTGTTATTAATTTTACTGATTTTTTTTTTCTTTAGTTGACAACTGAGAAAAACCACTATGCTGTATAACTATACCTGCCCCAAATATAGGCTGCTTTAGCACCAAAAGTTTTACTGAGGAAAGCAACAATGCTGAAAACAAGAGAGTTGACAACTGGTATTCATTTAGAAGTCCCCAGTAAATGTTGGTACACTACCGACATGACAATATATTTAACTTAAGTTCAATATTATTGTTGGGAAAAGTGATGTCTGGGTTTAGCCTTCTTAAACGATGAGTAAATAATAAAGAGGAGGGGGGTTCAAATGCCTCTTTTATGTCTCTTATTCCCATTAAATGATAAAATATATTCAACATTTCAATCTACATGTTACAAAACTTTCAGCAATGGGAGATCATGCACTATCAACACAGTTCTATGGAATACCATTCAACTCCTATTCCCGGAGGAGGTAGAAACAAGAAAACAATCTCATTCTGAGACAACAGCTATCACTAATTCTAGCAGAAACAACAATAATCCCAGAAGCTTTGTCGTGGCCTCTCAATTGGTTGATAATGTGGCCGTGAGAAGAAGAGGTGGCCCGCATAGAATAAGCCAATCAGAGGATGCCACGCTGGCAAATAGGTTGCAGACAGAGGAGTATATGCTGGCATTTGGTGGGCCCGCTGAGCAGCAGAGAAGCACTATTCACACAGCCCGTGCAAATTTGAGAGCCATGGTCTCTAGAGCTTCTAGAGCTGTTCATATCAGATTTAGAAATCGGCCCACATAGCATGCTTGTCCTACTGTGAAAAAACAAATGTATCTATGCTTAATCTATGACAATGTTTTATGTTTAGTTACTTTTTATTTTTCTTTCCTTTTCTTTTTGTTGTGTAAACTCTTTTTGGTTGTAGGGTTTGTTTTCTCTTTCTTCCCTTTTCCTTCTGTTGTGTAAATCCTATATGGCAGTGAGGACAAACTAACGGGAATTTGCTCCACTCCATATCTTATTGTTTGCTTGCTAAAAGTTATCACCATAGTTTATTCTTTTTAATCATGGAGGCCTTACTGATGACTATACAACAGAGAAAAGAGGCCTCAGCTTATGTTCATCTCCTTCATATTGTATACCTCATTACTTTAAAAACTAAACCTAATTTTATTCCTTATAACAAGTCCTAGAATGGCAGTGGCATCAATGTTCTCTATGCCAATTCTAAGAGGCAATTTTCACTAAAAATTGTAAAGGAAGCTTACAGGAGGGCTCTCAAACCACCATGAATGGATAGCAAATTGAAAGATTCAAAAACCTTGTTGACCCTTGAAGTCCTCTTTCTATCTGTAAATACCTTTTTCTTCCCTTTGCGTAGGTATTGATGGATTCTCTGGTCTTAGCAGGAATGTCATACCCGTCTATGTTGCAAGGTGCAGTGGATTCGTAGCAGGTTGCATTCTGTAGGTCCCTTTGATCACTGATTTCATGAAATGGAGTTGCCCCTCCTCTCTTCCCTTGCATCCGATAATTGCTTGCACCTGTTTTTGCGCCTTCGTGAACATCCTGGGAGCCTCGCTTACTCTGTCATTACCCATTCTAATTAATGCAGTTGGATTGGTGTAGGTGACAGCAACAAACTAGTCTTGCATTTAAGTTCAAAAATAATGTAGTAAAGCCAATAAGATATAGAATTACAAGACAAATCATGCACAACTGTGTCGAATCAACTGTCTAATTTTCAATGGAAATTGATACTAAGTGCTTTTTGTAATATGCATCGCAGATTATTGCATAATGAAAGCAACTAAATAAAATAGAAAAAAAAAAACACCCAGAAAAAAATGTTTTATATATATAGGATTTGGCTAATATGCTATGGGTAGCTAAGAGGCCTCCCGTGCTACGGCTCATTATTCGACTTTTCAAAATCCTAATGGTCGATCCGAACCGTTCCCATATTAATATGTGTTTGGAGACCAAATTTTACATTTTTTGGAAATTTTTTACTATTTTTTTAGATTTATTGAATATCGCTGTTTTTTATGGTCCAGATTTGTCTGAAAAACAGCGATTTTCAATAAATCTAAAAAAATAGTAAAAAATTTCCAAAAAATGTAAAATTTGGTCTCCAAGCACATATTAATATGGAGAACAAGATGAACGGTTCGGATCGACCGTTAGAATTTTGAAAAGTTGAATATTGAGCCGTAGCACGGGAGGCCTCTTAGCTACCCATAGCACCGTAGCCAAGTCCTATATATATATATATATATATATATATACATATATATATAGCTATAATATATAAATATTAGTGAGGGAAAATAAATTTAGCTTTCATTTCTGTCTTATTTCTTGTTTGATTAATTAAAATTTAGAAGGTTAATAAGAAATTCAGTGATTGTTTAAGATTGTGACAAAATATTTGTATGAGAATTATATAGGTAAGATATAGGGTTGGACATTTGTATTATTTTTTCTAAAAATGTTTGCAACAAAATTTCTTCCATCCGTTATACTCCAAATTGGAAGGAAAACCAATTCCATCGATTACCATGATACAAGTTTAAACCTTTCAACTCCGACATAATTTCCAATGGTGCATTGCAATGCATAGGCCATGGTGTGCATTGGACCATAAATCACCGACATAATTTCAAACTCCGACATAATATATATATAGAGATGGGCTATGGTGCATTGCAATGCATAGGCCATGGTGTGCATTGGACCATAAATCACCGATTCAAAGTCCAAATGACCGATCCAAACCGTTCATCTTGTTCTCCATATTAATATGTGCTTGGAGACCAAATTTTATATTTTTTGGAATTTTTTTACTATTTATTAAGCCACTTTGAAAATCGCTGATCCAACGGTGACTGTTTGGAACAGTAAAATCAGAAGTCACCGTTGGATCAAATGTATTGAGCTATAATATATAAAACGGTGGCTTCATTAGAGCTATAATAGCTAAAAGAGTGAGGCTATGGTACTATGCATAGCACATGTATTGATCCATACTATGGATTAATAACTCTATTTTCAAAGTCCAAACAATCTATCTGATCCGTTCAACATGATCTCCATATAAAAATGTACTTGTAGAGCAAAATTTACATATTTTACAATTTCTTTTGTTATTCTTTTAGATAGATAGAAAATCACTACTTTTGAATGTTCTAGAATTTTTAAATCAAGTGATTTTCTATCTATGTAAACATAATACTAAATTTAATTAAAAAATATATATTTAATTTGATCTACAAACAAATTTCCTCGCTTCATTTCCATCTTCCAGCGCCAACTTAATTGGGTCTACATCTACTACCTACTGATCAGAGACTAGGCTAAATTTGTTAAATTATAGGCCCAATAACTTGCACAAAAGCCCATTTTAATCCATCTCTCAATCTAACTGCTACATACTCCACTACCTACACTACAGCGGTACAGGCTACCCTCTTCTCCTCCCGTGAAAATAAGCTCAAGAGTCTGACAGAGGAACCTTACCAGACATCGACGCGATTTGTAACAATCGTTACTCTTTGTTCATAACTTAAATGCTGAAAACTAGACTCCCAGTAAGTCTCTGTCACACCTCCCAGAGAAACCCTGGAATCATCACCTCGGTACTTCATATCATCGCACCCCACACACGCCCACGAACTGTTTGTAGAAATGCCTCATTTACAACAGAACAGCAATTCGAACCAACACTGGCAAAACCAAAAGAGCCACCAACCTCGGCCTACATCCACCTCCCCTTCTGCCGCAAGCGGTGTCACTATTGTGACTTTCCCATTGTAGCCCTTGGTTCTACTTCTTCCCAACCAGGTTATGACAATGACCCCAGAATCTCAAATTACATCCAACTCCTCCTTCGAGAAATCAAAGCAACCAAGCCAGTATCTGACAGTCAGACTCCTCTTGAGACTGTCTTTTTTGGTGGGGGCACGCCTTCTCTCGTTCCTCCTCACCTTATTGCATCAGTACTTGATGCATTAAAATCCAAGGTGGGCTTAACAGATGAACCAGAGATTTCAATCGAGATGGACCCAGGAACATTTGACAATGTGAGGTTAAGAGAGATTTTAGAATTGGGGGTGAACAGGGTTTCTTTAGGTGTGCAATCATTTCAAGAAGAGCTTTTACGGGTGTGTGGCAGAGCACACGGGCTGAAGGAAGTGTATGAGGCTATAGAAATGGTGTCATCCTGTGAAGGGCTTAAGAATTGGAGCATGGACCTGATTTCTTCATTGCCACACCAAACTGAAAAAATGTGGGAAGAGAGCTTAAAGTGTACTGTTGATGCAGGGCCCACACACGTCTCAGTGTATGATCTCCAGGTCGAACAAGGAACCAAGTTTGCACAGTTGTGAGTGTTTTGGATGTCTTGGTCAAACATTACCAATCTTAATGAAAAATGGAACATACATTTACCCAATTATATATAAATTGCTCCAATTATAGCCACATTTTTATTGTTGCAATCCAAGTTGGAATCTGCCTTTTTTCAAAAAAAAAAAATCTTAAACAAATTATACAGTATTTCGTTGTAAGATACACCCTGTATATCCCTAGGGATTATTTAAAGACAGTGAAGTTCTGAACATGGAAATTTTACATGTAATCGTTTTGGTACTAAATCAAAATGCTATGTTCTTGGCTTTTCAGATATACACCAGGAGTATTCCCTCTCCCAACTGATGTCCTATCAGCTGACTTCTATAAGATGGCTTCTAAAACCCTAACAGAAGCCGGTTACAACCACTACGAGATCAGTAGCTATGCAAAGGATGCGTACCAATGCAAGCACAATTTGACATATTGGCAGAACAACAAATCCTTTTATGGGTTTGGCCTTGGCTCTGCCAGCTATACCAATGGCATTCGTTTCTCTCGACCCAAGAGGTTGAAGGAATACGCAGAATGGGTCCAAAGGCTTGAAGATGGTACAGTGAGTTATGGTACCAGTGAAGTGGAGGTGAAGGAGGTGGCAATGGATGTGGTCATGTTGTCCCTTAGAACTGCTAGAGGACTGGATTTGAAGGAATTTGGAAGAGAATTCGGATGGCAGCTTGTCGGTACATTGTGTGAGGCGTTTAGGCCATTTGTGGATAGAGGGCTTGTCATTCCTTTGGATCGAGATAGGAGAGTTTTAAGTGGTGATGATTTTAAATTTGGAGAAGGGGAAACAACTTATTTTGTCCGTCTGAGTGATCCTGATGGGTTTTTGCTGTCAAATGAATTGATTTCAGTTGCATTTGGTGTTATAGCACCGTAACTCCGTAAGGCCATGTTTGGTTGTGGAGTAAGAGGTGGAGTAAACCCCTACTCCACACTTAAGGAGTCAAACGAGGAGTAACATAGGCGGTTTAAGATGGAGTAAAATTTGAGCTAAACTGGAGTAACTTACACCATCTAGAGAGGTGGTTTAGCTTACTCCACCAAATATGATTAACTTATTCCGGTTTAGCTTGGAGTAAGAAATTTAATCCGGTTTAACTTTACTCCACAACCAAACATGACCTAAAGGTTTTATCTTTTGATATGTAGTGGAAAAAGAAATTTATACAATAGTTTCCAAATGACTTGGCCAAATTTGTACTAGGTATGTCAGCATAATTAATTACGTATAAAATCACAGGAAATGTAGAT
The DNA here is from genome assembly GCF_964058835.1 of Carex rostrata. Taxonomy (NCBI): domain Eukaryota; kingdom Viridiplantae; phylum Streptophyta; class Magnoliopsida; order Poales; family Cyperaceae; genus Carex; species Carex rostrata. The sequence goes on from NC_135918.1 coordinate 4,878,422, forward strand.
GTTTTCCTAGAAAAAGGCAGGCCTCGTGCTTTTGAGCCATTATATGATTGAATCTTCTTTTTTTTTTTTTGTAGCCTATAAGCTTTGACGGGAAAGCAATATTTTTCATTATAATTTATTGAATATAGGGAAATTAGATATTTCTACCCCAAATGAGCATCCGCATTTTTGACCGAGAATTTCAATTACATGACACATCTTGATACGAGTAAAGTTAGGGTGTGTTGTGCTCACCAAGAGGATTTGGTAAGCACAACTCCAAACGTATATCGGATCGATTTAAAACGTCAAATTTAAACTGTTGAAATCCATGTACATGCAAAATTTTGAAAATTTTGAGTTTATTTGTTACAAGGTCAAGCAGTCAAATAAATCATAAAAATTGAATATGGAAAACAACTTATAAATTAACTTATAAAAAGTTCATTTCTTTGACAGTTTGACCTTGTAGCAAATAAACTCGAAACTTTCAAAAAAATTCATATACATGCATCACTCATGAAGTACATTGATTTCAACTGTTTGGATTCGGCTTTTGAAGTCAATCCGATATACTTTGGGAGTAGTGCTCACCAAACTCTTTTGGTGAGCACATCACACCCTAGCTTTGCTCCTATATTTTTATAAGTCATTTTAGTGATTCGAAGTCCAAACAGTCCATCTGAACTGTTCAACATGATCTCAATGATGAAATGTGCTTGAACCAAATTTTATATTTTTTGGAATTTTTTTAGTATTTATTTATAACACCTTGTTTGGTTGGAGAGTAGAGGAAGGGAGGGAATGGAAAGAAGAAAACAAAAATTATGTCGATTCGTGTTTGGTTGACAAAATTATGTCGGAGTTGAAAGGTTTAAATTTGTATCATGGTAATCAATGGAATTGGTTTTCCTTCCATTTTGGAGTATAACGGATGGAAGAAATTTTGTTGCAAACATTTTTAGAAAAAATAATACAAATGTCCAATCCTATATCTTACCTATATAATTCTCATACAAATATTTTGTCACAATCTTAAACAATCACTGAATTTCTTATTAACCTTCTAAATTTTAATTAATCAAACAAGAAATAAGACAGAAATGAAAGCTAAATTTATTTTCCCTCACTAATCATCTAAATATGAAGAGATCAAATATATTACTATTCCTTTCTATTCTATTCCATTTTCTTTTATTTTTCACCTCCCCTTCCTTCCTATATGCTCCATCCAAACATGGTTTTATAATTTTTGAAAATCGTTGTTTTTCAATGGTCTAGAATTATCTAAAAATAACAATTGTGTACAAATCTTAACAAATACTTAAAAAGTTTAAAAAATATAAAATTTGATCTCCAAGCACATTTTAAGATGGAGATCATGTTAAACGGTTCGAGTTATCTGTTTGAATTTATAAATTGTTAAAATAACTTACATACATATAGTGTCAAAATTTCTCACTATAAAATGATGTAATTAGATCCTCCTCTGCCTCTATATAAAATTGGAAGTTTGGAGAACACGAGGTCAATGTTGTTATTCCTTATTAACTGATTGGATAAAATTGCCACGGCAACTTTTGCTTATTTTAAGATGGGTTGCTATAGATAATGATAATCAGAGGTTAACATGCACATATTCTACTGATAATGGTAATTGATTAAATGTACCAGTACAAAATCAAGAAAATAAATAGCATATCTCAACAAGCAGAATTCTTATCAATATATTTGTTGTCGGTACGTAATTTAAAAAAGAAAAGAAAAAACAAGGAGAAAATCCATGAAAATAGAGAAGACATGTCTTTTTTCAAACTCGGAACTGTAGAATAGTACTGTAAAACTAACATCTATGACTACACACTAATATCACAAGATCAAATTTATTTATTTTTATTTTGGAAAAAAAAGGGGGAAACTGAGGAAAAATCAAACGAATGTAGAGCGCTCTCTCTTGTGTAGCTAGGTCATCGCTGTGACGCTGTCCCCACTTTTCTGTGTAACACCAACACACATGGCACAACATGCATTGTGTATAGGGGTGAAACTAGAAAATTTAGATAGGGAGTTAGATGAAAAGATTTTATATAATTTTATTTAATTGAAGGAGACTAACAGCAATATATTTTTTTTTTAAATTAAAAATTTTAAAGAACAAAAATGAATTTTACAGTGTGCTTTCATTTTTAAATCATGTGCACAATTGTGAATTTGTCTCAACATAAACTAGGGCTATTTTCAGATTTTGTTCTAAAAAATTATTTATTGAAAAAAAAGATAAATTTTAAGATAGGACAATTATTAAAAAAAAATTACATGTGATGAATTAAAAAAAATATATTATATATATATTAAAACTATTTATACCGGAAAACAACACAGTTAATTGTGTGCGACTCTCTATATAGTAATACAAAAAAAATATTTTAAAAAAATACATAACACTTTAAATACAAGTATACAACAAACACTTGCGTTTGGATTGGGATAGAATAGCTCTAACTCAAGAATAGCTCTGCTATTCCAGATTAGCTATCATCCAAACGTCAAATGAAAAATAAGAATAGCATGGAAATATCGCTATTCTGCTATTCCTTTGAAAATGTGGATTAGCGAATTTGAGGAAAACGGAGGTTAGCGATATTAATAAAAAACAGATTGAAGGGGGCACGTACAGGCTGGGGAGTGGGGATTGGCCTCTTCCATATCCTGTCACTTCTACGCCTTTTTCACCATCCACTAATTTATTTAATTAATTGTGCAGCTTTCTCCCACCTTTGCTCTTTTCAAATATGTTTTTTCTCTCATATATTCTCCTTGAATAATTTTATTAGAACAATATTTTTTCTTGAGCATAATAAAAGAAAAATAAATAACATGAAACAAAATAAAAATAAAGAGTGAGGTTACGGTACTATGCATAGTATGAATTGATATGTACTACAAATCAATATATTCGTTTTTAAAATTCGAATAGTCAATTTAAACAGTTCAATATAATAATTATTTTGAAATTAAATTTGTGTGATTTGTGTCATATTGTTTAATTAAATTTTAATTGTGATTAGATTGGTATTAAAAGCAATTGAAGTATTATTGATATATATGATGCTTCATATATATTTAACAAGCCATTATAAATATAAAAATTAGTTGAAAAGATAAAAACAAATAAATCATTATTATATTTCTTCCCTCCATTTGCTATTTCTAACATACAATCCAAACAACATTTCTACTAATCGGAATAGCCAAAGTTAGTGCTATTCTTAAATCTCTTGGGTTAGCATTATTCTCAATCACTAACCCAAAAATCGCTATTCTTGAGCTATTCCTTGCACGATCCAAACGTACCATAATTAAAATAAGATACGAGCAGCAAGAATATACTAATCTTTGGATCAAAATGAGCAAGAAAAGAAAAATAGATGAACGATAAATATTCAAACGGCATGGCTAAAACTATTAAATTCAACCAATTCGTGAAGTATAGATTAATTAATAAGATCTAAACTCATAAAATCTCATCAGTTGTGATCTTGTGAATATAAATATATATTTTAATTTATTTTTTAGGATTGCTAACTATTCTCCATAAAAAGTCATCTTTCATCCAGTACACAATTCATCCTTCTTCTTTTTCATTTTAAATACATGCACAATTCACTTCTTCTTTTTATGCATCAACAATCGTGCATCAAACCGGACGAGAAAAAAAATAGAAGATAGATCGAACATTCTCATTTTCTCATTTAAAAAAGTAAAGGCTATGTAACATGCAAAATGTGAAGCACATTTGGAACCGTGCTATTATTTCCTTCTGATTTTTCAAGGTGACCAAATTTATTCGAAAACAGCGTTTGTAATTCTACAGACGCATATAGATAATTTGATTTAATTGAATTACATAGGGGAGCAGAATAATGGTTCTTTTTCTTTTATTTATTACAGATTTTACAGATATTACTGAAACCGTTTAAAAATAGTAAACTTGCTTTTAAATCAGAAGTTTTGGTTTAGGCATAGTTTAATATTCTTATACTAAAGATATTGCTTTTAATGTTTTAGTCAATCCGGAAATATCAGAAAAGTTTAAGACAGTTTAGAAATAGACAAATAGTTGGGTAGTATTCCAGTCAAATGAAGGAAGAACACCAGAGTCCAGACGAATGCGTATCCTCTGAGATATCTCAACTTTTGCGTGACCGACGTGTCCGGTGCCTATTCGGGTGATGTGGGGGAGTTTGTGCTTTGAGATTCGTGGAGAACGTATTTAAACGGTTAGGATTTTCCATAAAGTCACGCTAAGTTTGAGATATCTCAGAGGATACGAATTCAGTCCAGACCGTATTCTATTTTTTGCGTCAAGATTCTCTAGAATGTCGTACACCGGACCGTTTTGCTTTATTTTATGCCCCCTAATTATTAATCCATATCCTCTGAGGTAACAAAATATTCCTGTTTGGATCACGGCTGTCCGATCGTAATCCGGGCCAATCCGGTCTGAGGTAGAATGCACGAGCTGCTTTAATAGACGAGCGGATTCAGATTGGACGGTACAGATCGAAATAGAAATATTGTGTTACCTCAGGTGATACGAATTTCCCTAATTATTAGATTCATTAAATCTTGCTTGAGACCAAAATTGAATCTGGCTTTAGCTGCGGCGATTCTTTAGTCGTCGTCACTCCGCACATTTCTCCACCAGAATTGTAACGTTACAATAGTGGGCCCCACGAAATATTGGTACCAAAAATATTTGTTCTTTCCATTAATACAAAATACAGAAAAGGCTCCTCTCCTCCTGTTCCCAAAGAAAACACCTTTTCAGATCCGAGCAGTTATTGTCTCCTTTCTCCGCATTTGAATTTTAAATCTCTCTTTTCTGTCTCAACCGCTATTGGAGTGGAGGAGGAGCAGCAGAGAGACAGAAAGAGAGAGATGGGAGAATCGTCATGCGTCTTTCAGGATTTCTCTCTCGCTTCGCAGCCTTCGACCAGCGAAAGAATGGTACGCAACTAGCGTTCCATTAGAATCTTGCTGTAGAATCTTTTAGTTTCTTCATCTTACGGTTTTAAATTTCTCTTTTTCTTGCTTCTTTTCTCAAAGAGTACCTCAGATAGTACATATTAAGATCTGTATTGATTTACGTAAATAATTATCTTTCTTCTTAAATTGAACTACAGACTAGTGCACAATCCGCATTAGGCGAATCGGTCTCTTTCGGAAGGTTCTTGTCAGAGTCGTTAGACTGGGGCCGGTGGTCATCTTTTAACCAAAGGAAATACATAGAGGAGGCCCAGCAATACTCTCAACCTGGCTCTGTCGCTCAGAAAAAGGCATTCTTTGAAGCCCGATACAAGAAGGCGGCTCATCTCCGTCAGTCGATTGCTTTGATGGAGCACACTGCTTCAAGTGGGTTCGATGATTTTGATAAAGAATCGGCAGTAGATAGCTGTTATTCTAAAGATGATTCCGTGTCTAGAGGAAGGGAAGAGAATATGGTTGATTCATTTTATTTGGCTAATGGGGATTCATTTAATTTTAATTTGAGAGAAGAAGAGGGTGAGGTGGAAGTACAGAAGGATGAAGAGACGGGTCGGGTTATAGAAGATAGTGGGTTTATGGATTCTTGCTCAGAGAAAATTGTGGCACCCAGTACACCAGAAAAGCAACCACTTCAGGTATTTTAATTTTCTCTATTGACAGCAGAATAGTACTTTGCCAATGAGGAACAAAAGAGTTTTCGCTTTAGTTTGTTGTAATTGCTAGAAATAAGGCCTTTGCGGCTTTGCTACTGCTAATTCATAGGATTTATTTTTTCTTAAGTAATTGTTGAAACTGAGAATTTCAATCCTGTATATATACAACTTCTTTCAGGAGAGCTCTGTGACTAATCAGCCAAGAAATTACTTTACTGAGGAATTTTCAAGAACTCCAAATTTAGAACCTACAAAAATCCCAAAACCATCGTTCAGCCCAACTCCCCGCTCTAATAAGGTTTCATACCTGCACCACACAAAGGAGAATATTTCCAGTCCTAACAGAGTCACAGGTCAGGGAGGCAATTCAGTTGAGAAAAAGAGATCGACCCCAAAATCTGTGCATTCATCGACAAAACAACCTGTTGGTGGGGCCTCAACTCCCTCGAAAGCTGACGTTAAAACAAAAATTGCGAGATTTGAAGCTGTGAGCAAGACACCTCGAAGCTCTATATTATCCAAATCAACTTGCGTTGTGAGTTCTCTACATGGATATTTATTATTTAATTAGAATGAATTAAGGCTTCATACCTAATTCCTATCACAAAGAACAAAAGGAGGAAACCGATTTTAGAAATAAACAATTGGTTCCAGCTAGGATCTGTAAACTAAGGTGTTTTGTGCTGTAGTGGCAATACATTCCAGTACTGAACCAATGTGTCAATTTTGACATTTTTAAGGTTTTTTTGAAACGTAATACTTCTTATTGACCCTCAATTGAGTTATAAATATCCCTTTATTCACAAGTAGGCTTTGAACTCTCCAATATACCAGTACTTACCTTTACTTTACTTCAGGGATTCAAATTTGCTCTTCAAACACCACAATCAGAACCCAGAAAAACATTATGGGATAGATCAAGCTTTTCAGGGAGGAAAACAGCAGCGTCTGGATATGGCAATCCACCAACCGAGTTAGTACTACTTAATTACAGCCACATAGAGAACAACCAGCCACAAAATTTAATTGAAGTATGACTATCTTTTTATTATTCTTTTACCAGGAATTCGGGAGGGGCAAGTAACAAAGTTGACAGATTGCAGGGCGAATCTACAGTTTCTTTTAGCCGTAAAAGTGAGAAAAAAGAGGAAAAGAAGGTGAGCTTTGTCTATTGATAAAATTATATAGCAGGGCTAATATACAATTTCTTAACTGATGATGTCATTTTGCAGACTAATTTGGAACATTTATTTATGCAGGAAATGGCTGAGAATGAATTGAGGGAATTCAGACGGAGTCTTTGCTTCAAAGCCAGACCACTACCTGATTTCTATCACAAAACAGAACCTACTAAGGAATCAAACCGAAAGGTAACACCTAATGTGGTTGAAATTGACAATTTTCAATAATAAATTGAAACTCAAATCAGAAGAAAAGTTACAGAGTCGATTTAATGTGATATTTCTTTCTACAGATGACACCTATCTGGTCCCAGTCACCAGTAACAACAAGAATTAGCAGCTCAAAGGAAAAGCCGAGTCAAAATGATAACTCTTTGCCATCTCAGAAGCCACCTCTGTCAAGGAACTCCAGTTTCAAGAGTAGTACTGGAGCTCCCAATGTTACTTCTTTCTCAAAGGAACATAACAACAAATGGACATTCACTTTCTCAAGGAGGTGATATGAAAGAAAAGAGTGTAGAAATTTAACTAGAGATTACAGCTTATTGGAGGTTTCTTGAGATTAGTGAAGTCTACTAATTTAATAAGTGTTTCTACTTTGTCATTTGGGGGATGAGAAAGGGGAAGAATTTTGATTTTTGTGTGTAGATATCGAGTAGCGGTTGAGAAATTAATCTAAGCTAATAATTATTCTGCGTTAGTTTGGTTGTGAAATTTAGCTGCCTGAACATAGTTGTTAAAAGTAATTAATTTTGATATATGCACGGGTACTGTTGTGTGTGCAGTGACCTATACTTGTGTTCAAAATTCAAATGCAATTGGGTAGATTATAGTTTTTTTTTATACTTGTGTTCAAATGCAATTGTGACCAAGAGTAAAATCTTCTCATTGCCTTCTATGGATTGGGCTATTCGTCATTCTAAGTGGATCCATATCCTCCTAGGTACCTGACTCAAGCAAATTGAAACGGACGGCCCGGATTTACTCTCAGCCGGTGCTTATTCGGGATAGTGCAGGAGGCCATCCTCCCTCCCCCCAACGGTCAAGACTCAAACTCACACGTAAGATTTAAATCACCTAATATCGGCCCATAATGGCTCTCCCTTTTGGGCTTAGCATCCCTACAGACTCATTCATTGCGTCGCCTTTCAACGCTTAACCTAATAGCTTTTATCAGCAAAAGGCAAATGGCACTTTAACCCGTGGATTGAATGTTTTGTTTGTCAGTACTCAGTTACAGTACCAGTTATAAATTCAATTAGCCATAAGCAAGCTCTCGAAAGAAGATAAAAGTTTGTTCTTTTAATAACAAGTCCCATCTTGTGTTCTATGGCTAACTGGATATACATTCAAGTATTAGCAATATTCATATAAAAAATAGCGAACAGAGTTCTGGAAACAAATTGTTTTATACTTTTATGTATCCAGTAATGCATATATCTATTAATAAAAAAGTGTACATTTTTTTGTGTTACTTAATCCATTTAAAAAGAAAATTCATACCGAAATACATGTTAAAATCTTTCGGAAAAAAGATTTGAATGTTTTTTGTCTTTCAAATATAGACAGAACCGCATTAACAGTGCGGTTTCACGAGCTGATGGAAGTACACCAATAGTGTGGTTCCAACATCTTTCGGTAATTGTGATCAAAATGAGATTTGACATCTGAAAAAAACTTAAATTTTTCTCGAAAAATTTAATTTCTAATTTCTAAAAAAGATCCAAGCATTATATGGTTTCTAATATTATTTGCCTGTTAAGTCAGATTTTTGTGCATCTCAACTCTCTCTTCTTATTAGGAAATGCTTTAGTTTACAACCAAAAGAATATTCTTTCAGCTCCTCACACGATGAATGTAAGAAGCGAGATTGTAATTGTAAGAACCGTTTGAGAGTATTTTATATGAAATAAGGAATGAGATATTAATTTGAATTTTGACATATTCAGTATCGAGGAGGCATCCGACCTTTTTGCCTAATCATGGTTACGTTTTTTTAATCAATAATTTGAAATTCAAATAAAAATAAAAATATTGACTGTAGATATTATTTATTTTTAAATTAACGGATTCACATAAAAATTGAAATTCGTTTATAAAGATCAAGAACTCCAAAAATCAATGGTTGACCAGTTGCATCACTGATTTTTTTTTTCAATCATTTGAGCATGCACAAAAATAAATTCTAAATTTTAGAATTCTATAAATGAATACATTAAAATAAAACAAAATCAATCATTCATGTTTATCGTCAGAAATTTAAATAAGTAATTATATAAAAAGGTTGTGCTCGTGATGGTAGATATTGTCATAACTCATAATTAATAAACAAGTAGTTAAGATTAAATAAATATAATGACATCTTAAACAAAATGTAAACTAATCTTGAAACAATAAACGAGCAAAATTGACCATGTGTAGTACTGAAAAAAAAATTATATCTGCATCAATCAATTTTTTTTTTCTTTTTTTGTGTGTGCAGTAAAGATATTACATAATTAATGAACTAAAATTCATAATAAAGCAAAGTTTTATCCATCAAAATAGATATGATTGATGTTAATTTATATACCCCATTTCGATAGGCAATGTTATTATTCTGAAATAAATGTATGTTTACCCCGTTTCGATAGGCAATGTTATTATTCTGAAATAAATGTATGTTTACTCCGTTTCGATAGGCAATGTTTTTTTTTTCTTTTTTTGTGTGTGCAGTAAAGATATTACATAATTAATGAACTAAAATTCATAATAAAGTAAAGTTTTATGCATCAAAGTAGATATGATTGATGTTAATTTATTTACCCCGTTTCGATAGGCAATGTTATTATTCTCAATATATTATGATCTTCTAGGTAAAATTTTGCTCACAACAATCGAATCAACAATCTCTGTTAAAAGTAATTTCTTTTACATAGCTCTCTTTTTAACGCAATGATGCTAAGAATAAAAATAAACCCAAGGACACAACTAGTGGTGATGAAAGGATTAAAATAAGGTAATAAAGATAATATCTGCTCTTTAGGTACAAAGATGCATCTACCGAGGAATTCAAACACATTTTAGCTTTGATTCAGTTCTTTTTAGCAAAGGAAACCCATAATTTAATTATGTTCCCATAAAAAAATGTCCATTTATAGATTCTTTTATGTAAAGATGGACAGATGAACAGCTTTGGGTGGTGCCCCCTGTGCACAAATTCTTTTTCACATGATCCCAATTTTATTTGATTTATTGCATAATTACATAATCCAATACGGATGCGTAACTTGTCCGAAGCTCTTAATGATCTTTGCATTATTCCTTTTTGAAGTTTTCCTTTAATTTAAACCATGATTTAATTGTCATTTAATGATGTAATAATTAATAAAGTCTTTCCATTTTCACAAAACGTGTAAATTCCAACATACAAAATGTTATTTAAAATCTCCATTATTGTAAAAATGGAGGCCTCCGTTATTCTATTTCTGATATGTTATATCCCTCATAGAAGCAATTGTTTTTGCCCATAATTCAAAATAGAAAATAACATAATTTAATATTAAATAAATAACAGTTTAATTCATAAATTAATAAATTTTCTATATGATAATAGAAATTTTCTTCTATTATAGATAAATAATAATACTAATTATTATTAATTACGAAGATTATGAAACAAACTATTATTGATATGATATTGAAAAAAAAGAGCACTTAAATAGGTACAATAGTTTGTATTATCGTATAAAAGAAGAAATTTGTAATGTCGTATATAAAATTTATTAACTCACCAAACTAAATGGTTATTTATTTAATATTAAACTATGTTATTTTCAATTTTATATTTCGGACCAAACCAATTAATTCCATCTTGTTTGCAGAAAAAATAAAACATTTGAGAAGATAATGGAAGCCTCCATTTCGAAAATAATGGAGATCTTAAATGGATTTACAATGCAAAGAAAATATATACTTTATTCCATTGAAGAGCAATTAATCTTTGAACGAAGATGGTAAACGGCTTAGGACAAGTTCCGCACCAATCCAATACATGAAATGATGAAACCAAAATCCATGCATTATGATTCACTTTCCATATAGATCAAAATAGCCAAATCATGAAAATTAATTGAGGATCGTTTCTTTGTATTTGTTTCTAAATTCGGTTCTTTTCTTCACGATCTTCTGTGCCTTCACATTCTTGTAGTTTTGCGGGTCAAGTCTGCAATAATTAAACAATTTTGTGCAGTATTTCGTTTCTTGAGTAACAGTAAACAAAAATGAATAAAAATGCAACAAAATTTAATAATTAGGATCGATCGGTAGGTATAAACCCACTAAAATTCATCATATATATAATATTTGTTAGTATAAGAATCATAAGTTCAACCATAAAGATGCAAGTTCTATCATGAAACAACATAATAAAAATATTTATTTGAAAGAAAAACATTTGCCTTGCTGGCGATACCTTATATTGTTATTATTATTTTCTAAAAGGAGGCGGATTGCCATTTTCATTTCTGAAAAAATTAAATAAAAACATCAAATTGCAACTAAACTATTTGATTCTCTTACCGATCCTATACTCCTCTACAGAGCCTGTATGTAACATCATTGCCTCAGCTAGCCACACACACACACACCCGTACCAACTAAAATGCCTCAAAAAATGGAAATGCCTGAATAACTAATTAAGTTGTTACGAGAGGCGTTTAGCACCTCCATCAGTTGATATAAATAAGCTAGCCAGTAGCCCCAAAGCAAGAAAAAGCAATAGTGAGAGCGCAATAACAAATTAATACAAGAAATAGTAGATGGAGAGATCCGGGCCAAGGAATCGTTTTTCCAAAATCCTTTCCAGAGCCGGTACCACCGTAAACCAGGCTGTTGCGAAGTCTACCGTGGGTAAATACTTCAAATTAGAAGCTAGAAAGAGCACCTTCACCAATGAGCTTCGTGCCGGCATTGCCACCTTTGTAACCATGGCCTACATAATCTCAATCAATGCTTCCATTCTTACTGACTCTGGTGGTCCATGCACTGAGTATGATTGTACACCGGTACACAATGTAACCGGCCCAGCGTGCAAGTTCGGCATGAACCCGGGCTACCAGAGCTGTCTAGCAAGAATTAAGAATGACCTAACCGTTGCAACTTCCTTTTCTGCCATGATTGCATGTTTTGCCATGGGCAGCATTGCGAACCTTCCATTGGCGCTGGCTCCTGGCATGGGAGCGAATTCCTTTTTTGCATATAACATGGTGGGCTTTCACGGCTCTGGGGCCCTGTCATACAGTACCGGTCTTGCTGTCGTGATGCTAGAAGGGTGCTTGTTTTTGCTTTTATCTGCAACCGGTCTACGTTCAAAACTAGCAAGATTGATACCCCGTTCTGTCAGGCTAGCATCAGCGGTAGGTATCGGTCTCTTCCTTGCCTTTACTGGGCTTCAATTTCATCAAGGCATGGGTCTTGTGGGTCCAAGCAAGTCTACATTGGTTACCCTGACAGCATGTTTAAAAACCGACTCTGCCACGGGCGAGTGTCTTGGCGGTTCCTTACAAAGCCCAACTTTCTGGCTCGGTACCGTCGGGTTTCTCATTACTGCCACTTGTTTATCCAGGGAACTAAATGGAAGCATGATTTACGGGATAGCACTGGTCACAGTGGTTTCTTGGATAAGAGGTACAAGTGTCACCATATTTCCAAACACTCCACTTGGCAACTCCAACTATGAGTACTTCAAGAAGGTGGTGAGTTTTCATAGCATTAAAAGCACAGCAGGGAAAATTAGTTTTACAGGTTTGAAGAGTAGTTCTGCTTGGATTTATGTGATAACGATACTATACATAGATATTCTTGACACCACCGGTTCTATGTACTCCATGGCTGAATATGCGGGGTTCACTGACGAAAAGGGTGGATTTGAGGGAGAATATCGTGCGTTCCTTGTAGATGGAGGGACCAGCATCATAGGGGCTGCTCTTGGAACCACTACATTGACCACATATGTGGAATCAACGGCCGGGATTAGAGAAGGCGGCCGGACAGGCCTCACTGCAATCACCGTTGGTTTCTGTTTCTTTATGTCGCTGTTTTTCACACCTTTGCTCACGAATGTGCCGCCATGGGCAGTTGGACCGTCGTTGATTCTGGTAGGAGCAATGATGATGAAAGTAATAAAAGAGATAGAGTGGTCAGACATGAAGGAGGGGGTGCCGGCATTTGTAACTATGATCCTTATGCCACTTAGCTTCTCTATAGCCAATGGCATTATTGCTGGTATCGGAATTTATATCGCACTTCATCTGCCTGATTATGTCATTAGAGTTTGGAGGTGGGGAGCACGACTGAAGAATGCAAAATATGAGTCAAGTAACCAGATAACTGACTTGGTGAGCACCGATGTCCTGGAAACACCAGTTTGAGATTAGGTCCTTAATTTTGTACATTAAAATCTGTCTTATTTTATGAGATAAGTTCCGGGATTAATTTTCAATTGCTGTTTCAGTTCACTGCTTTGCATGTTCAATTTTTCTGATGGAGAACTCTTAGGGATGTGTAATTGGAAAAAGCAGGAGTTTGCAAGTGATATCTGAATTCTGATTTCTGAATTGCTGTGATAAAGCAATAATGAGTATGTTTTAAGAAGAAAAAAAAAGAGGGCCCTGGGCATCTGTATATATGCATTATCTTGCTTTATAATTGCATTTACTTTCAAGCTAATAGGCAAAAGTTAAATTATTCATTTATTCTACATACAACAAATTCATGGAAATTTTAATTATTAGGATTCAAGTAAAAAAAAAACAAATTGGTCCTGTTAAAAAACTAAACTATAATATGAGTTATATAACATCAAATCAACAATACAAATTGCAAGATGACTCAATCTCACCCACCAGACACCAGCCATCAACATTGTCCTCCGCCAATTCCCTTACAAAATCAACAAAACAGAAACCAGTGTCATGCTCCACCTCTTCTTCTATCTCTAATCCCAATGTGTCGGCTCTTTCCTCGTCAAACATAGAGGCATCAGAGTTACCATGAGATATCTCATACCTTTCATAATTATCAAATTCATCGTAATCATAAAAGCTGCTTGTCAATTGATTCAGCAGCCCGCTGGCTGACTGACCATCAAGTCTAACCCACCGTGCCCCACATCCTGGCCCCACAAGCCTGTGCGATACCAATAACTGATTCATGGCCACATCATGCCGGCGATGTTTGTGGGCCTTCTTGACTTTAGTTCTGGCCTTAGAGACAGGACGATCATGACAGCCACCACATCTGGGCGACCCACACTTGCTGGTGAAACGAGAATGGTTTGTTGGCTTCGAGGAAACTTTGGTCATGAAATTTGTTGTGGGCACAGTTTTGAACTCGTTTACCCTTCTAGAACTTGGATTAGAGTCTCCGGGATAGATCTGAAAACAAAGAACCATCCCATGTTGCCTTCCCTCTCTTCTCATTGAAAGAGGTTGTCAAGATCTTCTATTAATTTATTGTGGCTGTTGAGTATTACACTGCCTTAATGCAAAGCTCATATATTGCAAATGGTTTCTTGGATGACAAGGTCATAGCTAAGATATGACTTGGGGTGCAAGGTTCAGAAGGTATGACCTGATATAAGTATTTGACTATATCTTACATGTTTTGTATAATTATCTAGTTATCGACACAGAAAAGGCAGTACGTAGTTGTGTAGAGCATGTCCTACTTACTTTTGGTTCTAGAGTTCAAAAAAGGAATATACATTAAAAAACTACATTCAATATTTTTGAAATAACTCTACTGAACGGGCTTACAAGTTCCAGAAAAATTGGTCTAGAGTTTGCATATACTTGTTCATGTCCTTAATTCAAGTAGCAATTCCCAACCCTCCTTAACAGTGGACTGATAAGCGATAACTGTTATAGGGTTAGGATTTACATTTTCTCTTGGAGAAAGGACGTCTAGATGATGCTTTTGATTTTCCTTTTTTCTCTCACTATTTACTACTGAGAGACACTTGTAACCATGCGACAATGAGCTAGGATTATTTAGGAAACTTTGTACTGGTGAATTGAGTTGTACCAGATTCTATTTGATTAATTAAAACAGGTATCTCCGGCTTGAGGGGTACTATAAGTAAATGAAGAACTGAGCATCCTGAATAAAGGTCGATATTACAAAAGAAAATAAGAAAATCAATCAAATAAGAACAGAAGTGAAAGATCGCTTATAAAAACATTTGATGTTAAGTATATTTATTTACAGATGTAAATAGTAAATACCCTTTACGAAATGTTTGGAAGACAACAACATCAAAATGTTCACATTCCAATATATTGATTACATATCCAGGACTGCTGCTATATTTTGAATTGACTATGAAAAATATCAATAGCATTGATCCATGACACAATTACACTTGTGCAGATTCAGGCTTATCTGAAGGTCCCAATAATGGCTCTGCTTGTTCGGCTGCAGTTACAGCTTTGCCTTTGTCTATCCTTTCAGGGTAGAGCACATAATGTTGCACTATGAAGATCAAGTCGAAGAATACTACTTCCTGCATTCAGTAAACAATTTATCCACTAAGAAAAATAGTTTACAAAACATCCGTTCAACTCTTTGAGTATCTTTCAGTCCAATGAAACAAGGAACAAGAAAAACTTGATAGCTCACAAGGAAAATGTGCTACAAATTTTTACTCCAAAAAGGACCTACTCCGTGTCAGCATTTGCAAGGATATATACAAAATTGTTGTTGCATAACCAAAAGGATTGTAACCAAGTTTGGTGCTTCAAGCACCAAAACAGCAAATCAGTGACTAGACGATACAGAATTTACAGTCATCTCTAAAATCTTAATTTGCTCAACTAGGCTGCAAAACTAGACTAGGCGTTACAACATTGTAGGGACATTTAAAAAATGACCTCCAAAGAGTTATGACTATGACAGATTTTCCAAATCCTTTTCAAGAACGATCACAAAATAGAACCTGAAGTTTTTATCTGTGGATTTTACTGGGACAAAGTTTTATCAAAGAGCAAGTTCAAGAACCCAACAAAAAATAAATTGCCCAATAAAGCCATAACTCAAACTAAGATTTCCTAGCTAAATTAGAACTTCCAAGTTTTGGGTTTATGGTAAACTAGTTAAGCAAATGAACTTAAGTCCATTAAAAAAGATGAAACCCTAGACATGGGCTCATGGCCAATGGTGACCCAGCAAATTGTTCCGGAAAAATATATAGAGAAGGGTCAATTTTA
Organism: Carex rostrata; assembly: GCF_964058835.1. Classification (NCBI taxonomy): domain Eukaryota; kingdom Viridiplantae; phylum Streptophyta; class Magnoliopsida; order Poales; family Cyperaceae; genus Carex; species Carex rostrata. The sequence goes on from NC_135918.1 coordinate 4,894,529, forward strand.
GCTGTCCATTAAAAAGGAGGTCATTCTAAAATTTTTTCCTAGTTAGTGTCAAATTAGAGACTACTTGTTTTTGAGATTCGGAAGCAGCTAATATCAAATAAATGCAGCAAGTAGAATAGCAATAAGAACAAACATGTAAAGTTGCAATGACAGAAAAACACCAATTTGCAAAGATCAGATATATTTTACTTACCAAAGAGAGAAGTGTTTTGCCGATGTTTCCATAGAAGTTCACGAGAGAATCTGCATATGACATTAGTGTAATCAGACAAACACAAAATAACTTAACATACAAAAGTAGGAGTAAAAAAGAAATCACGGAAGAGCCCAATGCAGTAAATGATATCTATACCAGGACATAAATATTACAGTTAGAAACCAACAATCAGACATATTAACAAAACAATCCAAAACATAACAATAAGAAGAGATAAATCAACAGATTACAGCAAAGCCAATCATGCCTAACTGGCACTAACCAGTACCATTACTGGTAAAAGATGGAATATGGCAATCCCATCCTAGATACAAATTGCAAAGCCGTGCAAAAAAAATAAAAAAAGATAAAAAAAAGAAGTGACTTACTTTGGTCAATAGATTGCACTCCCATTTGTCCAAAATTTAACACACCTCCCACTAAGTCAAGTAAGATATTGCCTATGCTCCACCCCACTGTGCTCTTGCGACTGAAGTTCATGATAGCCTGATACGAAAGACATAAAGGGGATGAGAGATATTAAGTTAGAAAGGAAATGATGAGTGAAAACCATCAATGCATCGACTCTCATAAATACGTGAGGTTACCGGGCTAAATTAGAGGGAGATTGTCCTCAAGAAATACAGTTCTTACTATTCAAGTGAAGGGATATGTCATACGTGTGTGAATTTCAACCAACATCACTCCCCATAAAAATAATATTGTTATTTTTGTGAAGCTAAAGATGAAAAATAGTAGAATTAACAACAAAAGGTAGGAATATGAATCTTTCTTACGTCATTGGAAAATAAAAGGGATGTATCAATTTTTTTTATATTCAAGGTTCTGAAGCTACCTGCGGAATATACTTGATTGCTGTCATAACAACTTGTATGGAGCTGAAATAGCAAAATATAGAATATCAATTATATTCTCATGTAGTCATATTTATGTGTGTGCGTGTGGCCTTATGCACACATGCATGTGCTCCAGGGTAAATGTGCTATTTTGTGCTCTCTTCTAGCTGTCAGATACATTGAAAGCCAAGCCCAGTAAACCCCACTAGTAAATAGCAATACCTTGTTATATGTTGATCTGTAAGGTTTTGAGTGATGCATGAAAATGAATAACTTACTTGAAGGCAGATATAAGCCAAAGCCATGAATGGTTTGGCCAGGCCACAATTACACAAACCAAAGCAGCTGTCCAAACAATTGCAGTTATTGCGCTGCCAACTTTAGAGACCTTTTGAGTCCCACGCTGTTTGTATAAAATAAGTATTAGAAAATTGTCCTTCTAATTCACATATCTTTTGGAATATTGAAACTAAATTCATATATCATTTTGGTCTTAAATTTCTTTGACACGAAATGCTATCCGCGTTGTGGATGAGGTACAGAAGTAGTATTCACTAACCCAACTTTTGGTTGGGTTAGTAGAATAGTGAGCTAACCCATATAAGACAAACAAATAATAGTGGGTTAGTGCTATTCTTGCTCCATCCAAACATCAAATAGCTCAAAAGAATAGTTCTATTCTCGGGTTAGTGCTATTCTTGCTCTATCCAAACACACCCTTAAGGCATTTCTTCTACGTTTATTTCATTTGCTTGACCTGCTATTCACTTGGCTTATTTCAGAAAGAACCACAACCATTAGTACCAAACAAAAAGAATGATTTTATCAAAAGTCCGATCAGTAAGACTCCTAGATGAAACAAAAAGTTTTGGAAATAGGAATTCTGGGGACCAAACTGAGGATCCCATTAGAATTTTAGGACAACTTGTTTGTTTTAATACTGCACAAACCCATCCCTCCACCATTAAACCCAAAATGAAGAGAATATGAAAATAGCAGAGCATATAGATACTCACGTCATAAATGATGACTTGAAACAAGGTAAAAGCTGTCAGGGCAACAGCATGAATGGAGAAACAAACATCATTTAACGCCACAGGAATCATCTGTCAAGGGAAAGCACTAATAAGATATGCTCATATAATGAACAAGTAAGAACACAAGGAATATACCTTACTGGCTTACTGTCTGTTGCACAAATTTTTGGACATTTTTAATTTAGTTTTTAATTAAGGTCTCTCCTTAACCAATAAATTTCAACTTAATACAAAGAAAAATTTGTAGGAGTAGCAACCTCATCTCCAAATTTTTCATGGTACTGCCTCTGTATCACGGGACTGAAGTACATAGCAGCGTTGTATATGAGATATGAGGAATGCTTTGTCATATTCAATACCAGAAAGTCAAAGTTTAACCCCACCACACTGTAAAAAGCCATCCAACAGAAAACCATATAAGAAGGAAACATTCATTAACACAAGTAGCATATTTTTAAATAAGAAGAAATTTTCGAATTTTCTTTTAACATCATTTCTAATGTACTAAAACAAAATACAATTTGTTGAGAAGCTTTCTGTAAGTACAACATTGTGTGATAATATATAGAAAGAACGAACTAAATTTGTGAACAATTGGCTGCATTTTTGACTGGTAGCATTTTCACAAAGAGAATTCCCGTTGAGTTGGCAAAGATAAAAGATTTCACTGCTTTCTAATTTTGCCCCTGGAGATTATACACTGGTAAAAGCTGATACAGTGCCTTGTAAAGTCACTATAAGCTCATAATGGCTTTGACCAGCATCCTAACTAAGTAAAGCCAAGACAAATCACAGCACAGTCCAATTGAAACGTAGCAAAATCCCCAATTAGAGAGGAAAACACCAAAATTATCTGATCAATCATCTAAGGTACCTTTTTCTCCGGTAGTTGAGAATAACTTGGGGGTAGAAGCTGAACGACCAAGAGAAGAAGGCGATCCATCCAAGGACGTTGTACGTGATTTCAAAGTAAATAGAATTCCAGGAGGCCATTATCTCTTCTCACTTTCCTTCTTCACTGCTACAAGGAGATTTGTTTGGGGGTGTTAAATTGTTAATCGTCTTTTTATTTGAGGAAGAAAAAGGGACCAAACAGAGGACCAATTACCAGTGGAGACCCCGAGGCTTGCGTTTGCAATAGTCCACCGTTGAAATCGACGGTAATTTGCAAATGTGCTCTGAGTTGATCGTATTTACGAAGATGCCAATGATGGGAGAGAGAGACACCCGGGCTAAAACGGTAAAAGAGTGAGAAAAGAGTTTTAGTGCAAGAAGAAAGCGCGATGCAGAGAGCATCTTCAACAGTGATTACTTATGGATTGCTTATGCTGATGTGTCAATTGTTTTTATAATTGCTAGGTTGTATGGCTATTGCTTATTTAGCAATTGTTGGAAAGAATTGCTTAATAAGAAATTATTTTCTAAAGATAAGTTGGCCAAATGTTTAATTCTTATTGGTCAAATGTTTAATTTTCAATTGTTTGATTGATTGCACCAATGTAAGAGTGGATTGCTTAATTTTAAAATTTTTCATAATTGCTAATTTAACAATTAATTTTAATTGCTGGATTGGAGATGCTTCAGTTACAGAATTCTTCTATTTATTTTCCTTTTCTGAATCTGGAGAGGATCTGGGGAAAGTTCATCGGTGATGAAATGAGAGAGTACAAATTTTCGGGTAAAGATTTTAAGAGAGCAGTTTTTGCTTCATGAAGCGCACAGATTATCGAAACAGTATATGATATGTATTATTTATGCGCTCGTAAAGCCAAAATTGCTCTGTTAAATATCTGTCCAGATTTTCTGTACCATTTCTCCAGATCAGATTCTTCTACTGAGTCACGAAATGCTCCTACGAGTAATATCGGGTCGGATAACTTCTTGACTAGATGAGGCCCATGCACTAAAGGGCTTTCTCGGTCCCTGCAAGGTCCAAAAGACGAGAATAGATTTGGGCCGAGCTTCTGGACTGGAAGAACAACGCTAGAAAAACACTCAAACATTATGCATTTCAAATGTCAAAATGCAACAATAAAATATACTAATTCCTAACATTTATTGTTTTACCGCTCATGAGGTTGTGATCCTTACACTGGAATTTGAGGGACTGAAAAAGAATCAAAGAAGCCAGTGCAGAAGCAGGACATAATAGGAGGTAAACACAGTTGCTATGATGGGAGAAAATGGTGCAAGCCTCGGGCCAGCGTATAACTAAAAATTTAACAGTTCAAGACAGGTCACGGCCGACGTACAACTAAGTAGGCTCCTCTTGCTAATATGAAAGCCTGAAGGTTCTAGCTGTCAGAATTTGCGGGAAAGTGTTATAGCATCACATCGTTAAAATTTTGGTTGATTCGGGTTGTTCGTTCTAAATAGAGAATTTATAGCTGAAAAATCAGTGTCCTGCTACCCAGCAAATCTGAAATAACAGCGGACAACATGGTGGTGTTTGGTTGTGAACTAAAGCTAAGGATGTCTAAGTTGAACTTAGACCGGGCTAAATTATTCGTATTTGGTTGAGACCTAATGTTTTACCGTGATTTAAGCTATTTTTTTGTTTGGTAGGAATTTGTTGCTTAAAGCATGCATAACTTAATTTATATTTGACTAAAGATAACATATAGTAAGGAATATTAATGAATTGATCAAAACTTGTGCATTTTGAGATTGGTGCAACATTCTTTATACCAGTATCTAAGTACCTGACCATGCTGGTATGGTGCATTTTGAGATTGAAGTTAATTCTTTTTTCTTGTTCTACTGGAGCTCCTACGTTTAGTTCAACTGCATCTTATAATTATTAGTTTCAACACTGACTTACCAGAGGAGATAATGTACCAGTTGGCGCACATTGTACCAGAGGAGATGATTCACACTTTTTTCTCAAAAAATATATGTAAATATATTATCTTACATGCATAAATATTTTAACAATGAACAAAATCTGATTGAAATGAGAAAAAAAGGACACAATAACCAGAATAAAAAAAGCCTTACAATAATTAAGCATGATTATGGTCATACATTAGTATCTTACAAAAGTCTTACAATAGTCACGAAAAGTTTAAACTTGAGAGAAGATTGAAACCGCAAAATATATCTTTTACCGTCAGAAAACAGCAACAAAATGGCCATATAAAAAATATAAAAGCTATTATCTTCTGTGTATGGCCTTCAAGTAGCCCCTTGGCATTCATCAATCTTCATTTCCAATACCGCCCCTCATCCTTGGCCTGATGTTTCAGCGACAGCTACAATCATCAGATTATTGGTATCAGTACCAGTATCCTCATCCTTGCTTGTACTCACTTTCATTCCCTCCATTCCTATTGAAAACGAAGAGGTGGGTTGTGAGAAAGGCAAATGCTATAGAACTTTTGCAATAACCTCCCTGAATATAGAATTTAGTACGTCATTCCTAAGTCATCCATAAAGATGCTTAAACCATTATGTTCCAATCCATCTCTTCTCATAAATAAACACGGTACCCAAGATAACCAGTAATCTATCATAAGCAAAAACAACATTGTCGTGCCAGGCTAACCACTCCCAAATTGGTCTAAATGGAGAAGACTTTACTTAAATATAGACATTGTTTGCAGCCTTGCCAACTTTTTTTACCACAATTTGGCATTAAGTAATATACTACAAAAAGAATACTGAACTTTCATAATGGTGTTCACTATTTTTCCCAATCTAGTAAACTATAGAAAGTATTTGACCAAGCCTCATTTTGTTCCCACGTCCAAACAACTCTATCTTTATCAGGATTTAGGAATATTAGAAATATATGTCAAATTCTTCCCAATCTTATTTCAAAACCCCTCCTACAGTCCTTCTAGAAGTAATCATTAACCTATAACTCATAACAACACCACAAACCAGCAAGTCAAGTTCCTCTGACAATTTAAAATAAAGGAGGAATTGTAGCCAAATCTGATTTTCATGTCCAAGGTTTCATTCAAGGCCCTTCTTTTCCTAAAACCTCACGACTTCAACATTAAAATATTCATGTAGCAACTTCTTCTAACTCTCCAAGCCTGAAACCTCCTTGTGATGTTATATTTTGACAATGGAGAAACAACAATGCCATGGATAAATGGAATGTAGTTAAAATCACAGTAAACTTGTACTAGAGTTAGAGCACTAGTGCATTTTCAGCCTTACTTGAAGAACCTATGAAAGGTTCTCTTTCTCCAGGGATAGTTACCACATTGTCCTTGTCCCTCTCCTCCGGGTAGAGCACATAATGCTGGACTATAAATAGTAGATCAAATAATATGACTTCCTGCACTAAACAAATAATTTCTTCATTCAGCTAATTAGCTTGTAAGACTCATTTATGCAGATACACAAGTCCTGAATTTATGTCTCATCAAACTTTGGGATGATCTTAATTTGTTTGCAGTTTTCTGGTTTTATAAATGCATTATTAAGCATCGGCTTTCGCGGATGGTATTGGAGATTAGAAATTTATAATTTTACCTGAAACACACCATAGAGAAATTGAATGTGAATTGCTTCTAAATTAATTGTAACTCTGTAAGGTTCTTACCAAAGAAAGCAGTAGCTTGCCAGTATTTCCGTAAAAGTTTACAGTAGAACCTACAAAATCATAATGTCTAATTAGGGAAAGAAAAGCAATATTACAAAAACAGTAAACATCAAGAACTGTAGAACCACACCAGTTTTAGCTGATATTAAAACATTGCCAACAACCAGACTCGGCCTATACAAGATGGAAATTCAGAACTGCAATCCATTATATAAACAGTGAACCATGTCCAGGTGAATAAATCATACCCTGGTCAATAGATTGTGCACACATTTGTCCAAAACTGAATAGGCCTCCAAAGAAGTCAAAGAAGACGAAGCCTATGCTCCACCCTACTGTGCTTTTGCGCTTGAAGTTCATGACAACCTTAAATAAATTAATAGGAAAATGAAGTCAAGAAATGAACTAAGATATCGTGCAGCGTTAAAATATAACAGTCACAACAGATGCATTAGAACTATTGAAGTGAAAAGGAGGTATCAATTTGATCGACCAAAAGTATACATCTTACTTGGCAGCAAAGAAGATGACAATAAATAGAAAAGAATGTCAAACTAGCAATTTCTATATTACTGAAACATAGAAACAGGATTTACATATCAGATTCTCTTTAAAGGTACAACCTCTGGTACTGATTGCTATATTATCAAAAAGTGAACCAAAAATAGCAATACAAACTCGTACAAGATGTATAATACCTGTGGGATATACTTGATTAACGTAATGATGACTTGTATGGTGCTGAAACAATGAAGTTACCAGCATACAAAAAAATTAGATTTTCAAGTGAACATAAATGTAGAGAGAAATAGAGCATTTTGTCTCTACAGGTTGTCAGATTGTTTGCATTAGCTCCATAACCTAGAAGAATCCGGTAAACTTACTTGAAGATGGTGATAAGCCACAGCCATGAGTGTTTAGGCCAAGCTACAATAACAGAAAACAATGCCGATCCCCAAATAATTGCAGTAATTGCAGTACAAGTCTTAGAGATCTTCTGATTTCCTCGCTGTTCAAATCATAAACAGGACAGGGGAATAAAAAAGTGTGCTAGTAACAAAAGAGTATCTTGAATGGAGGGTCCTTTCAGGAAAATCTCTACTTTGGTCCTAATAAGTGTCGGAGCCACATTGAACTAGGCGAGGCAACTGCCTATCTCTGGATTTTGAAAACAGGGTATGAGTCTACGTATAATCAGGTTGTTGCCTACCTTTGACAACCTACAGTCTAAATTGGTTAATTTCATAATCTTCAACCTGTTAGTCCTACCAGTAATTTTTTTTTTTGGCCTATTCCAGAAAAAAAATCCTAGCTACGCCACTGGTCCTAATTATCTCCATGGTACCCTTACCATATGCACTGCCTCCTAATATCTCTTCTACCAAATCAATTCCCTTCTGGTAATCATTTTCATCTTTGGAATTCATAACTCAGGAGTTTAGCTAATTTCATTATTTGTTTTGGTACTTCTGCACTTGGTCATTCTTTGGATACAACAGTAACTGAGTTTAAAACCTACAACCCCCCACTGAGGGGACAATACCATAGCCAATTGTGCTAAAGAAGAATACCAGAAACTCAGAATTGCATGTCCTATAATGCCTTTTTTCATAATATTTTTTTATTTTTTGTGGGCGTCAATTTTAGTTTATTCAAATAAAGCAAGAATACTAAATCGCTAGTAATAATTTTACGAGATTTGAACGCTATCAATTCAAAAGGATGTCACATTAAAATGATATTTGAGACCAGTTGTGATACCTCCTCCCTCTCAATTAATTCATGAACAAATCAAACTATATAAAATATAAATAGAGCTCAGATTTACTAACTTCATATATGAAGATTTGAAACAAGGTAAAAGCTGTCAAGGAAAGAGCATGAATGGAGAAAAAAACATCATTTAGACCTACAGGAATCATCTGTTAAGAAATCAGTTGTCAGGCATCCTGACATGCTAATAAACAAGTACCCACAACGATTTTTTCACAGATTAACAAAAATAATAAACAATACCAACCTGATCAGGTCCGTACTTATCATGGTACTGACTTTGTACCTCTGGACTGAAGAACAGAGCCGCATTGTATATAAGATATGAAGTGTGCTTTGTCAGGTTCAGCGTTGGGAAATCAAAATTGTACCCCACCACGCTATAAACATCCGTTGTCAAATCATGTCAATTAAGGAAACATAAATGCAAAACATCAGCCTCCCGGCCTCCCCTTCACCCTTGCCGAGTGTTGCAAATAGAAAAAAGAAAAATAATTGAAGTACCTTTTTCTTCGGTAGTTGAGGAGAACTTGAGGGTAGAAGCATAACGACCAAGAGAAAAAGGAAATCCATCCAAGTACACTGTACGCGACTTCCAGGTAGATTGAATTCCAGGAAACCATGAACTCTTTAACAGTTTCCCTTTCCACTGCTTGGGATTTTTGGGAGGCTCAGTACAAAAGCTGAGTTTTTCCTTTCAATTTGTCCATTGGGCTAGAATTTGCCTAATCAGTGAAAAAATGGTCTGGTTTTGTTTTTTAGCGGGAGGTAACTTGGACTGGAGAGTGAGAGCTAAGGCAAAATTTCCAGTTGTAGGTTACTAGGTTGTAAGCTGAAACCACAAAGCGAATAAGCGACAGTAAAGGATTTTAGTTCCTGTAAATATCAGTATGCGGTTATCGGACAGAGCACTGTTAAGTAATTAATTAAAAATAGTTAGAAATAATTAGTTATAATTGAAAATAATTGATCAATTAATCGGAAAAATCTATAACGGTTTGATTACCGTTAACGATTAATCGGCCAATTAATTGATTTGAACGGACGTCTTTTACAACACTCAATTTTGAATTCATATCACCCGAGTAACATAGTATTTCTGTTTAGATTCTTACAATCCAATCAAAATCTGCACTAATATTAAAGGAATCATATAAGATTGAATTGCTGTATTTTGATTAGACGGTTCGAATCTAAACAGAATATTTATGTTATCTGGTATGTTTGGATCGTGCAAGGATCAGTGCAATAATAGTGATTTTTGAGTTAGTGATCGAGAATAGTGCTAACCCGAGTGGTTTGAGAGTAGTACTAACTTTGAACTGTTCGGATTAGTAAAAATATCGGTTGGATTGTATGTTTGAAATAGCAATGGAGGGAATGAATAAAATAGTGATTAAACTAATATTATATTACATTTAATATTTAAACTAATATTATATTCCATTTAAATTAATATTGTCTAATACTAATGTAATATTTTATTTAATACTAATCAAATTTAATCTGACATTCTATTTATTTAATGCAAATTTAGTATTTTATTTAATACTAATTTAATATTTAATACTAATTTAATATTTAAACCAATATTATATTACATTTAACATTTAAACTAATATTATGTTATATTTAATCTAATATTTATTTAATACTAATCTAATATTTAAAGTAATATTATATTACATTTAGCATTTAAATTAATATTTTATTATATTTAATATATAATTTGATTATAATCTAATATTTAAAATAATATTACATTTAATATTTAAATTAATATTATTTTATATTTTATTTAATATTTTATTTGATTATAATCTAATATTTAAAGTAATATTACATTTAATATTTAAATTAATATTATATTATATTTAATATTTAAATAACTACAATGTGATATTTAATTTAACATTTAATTTAATATTAATCTAGTTTGATATTATATTTATTTAATACTAATCTATATTTTAAATTAATATTATATTACATTTAATATTTAAACTAATATTTTATTTAATACTAATCTAATCTAATATTATATTGCATTTAATACTAATTAAATATTTTATTAAATATTAATTTAAAAGTTAAACTAACTATAATTGAAAAGAATCAAATATTTTATTAATATCACTAACCCCACTCTCTCTATTCTTACTAACACACCATTTCTATGGGTTAGTAGAATAGAGCTATTATTGAGGTAACCCAATTTGATAATTTATGTTTGGATCACCAAGATTTGAGAATAGTGGAGCTAACTCAAGAATAGCTCTATTCTTACGTTTGGATCGTGCAAGAATAGCAATTTTTGAGTTAGTGGTTAAGAATAGTGCAAACCCGAGTGGTTTGAGAATAGCACTAACATTGAACTATTCGAGTTAGTAAAAATGTCGTTTGGATTGTATGTTTGGAATAGCAATGGATGGAATGAATAAAATAGTAATTAAACTAATCTAATATTTTAAACTAATATTATATTACATTTAATATTTAAACTAATATTGTCTAATACTAATATAATTTAATCTGACATTCTATTTATTTAATACTAATTTAGTATTTTATTTAATACTAATTTAACTATTATATTATATTTAATGTAATATTTATTTAATAGTAATCTAATATTTAAAGTAACATTGTATTGCATTTAGAATTTAAATTAATATTATATTATATTTAATATTTAAATAACTACAATGTGATACTTAATTTAATATTTTATTTAATATTAATCTAGTTTGATATTATATTTATTTAATACTAATCTATATTTTAAATTAATATTATATTACATTTAATATTTAAACTAATATTTTATTTAATATTAATCTAATTTAATATTATATTATATTTAATACTAATTAAATATTTTATTTAATATTAATTTAAAAGTTAAACTTGTTGCACTTAGGGGCACCTCTAATTGCTCAAAAACTGAAATTAAATTGCAATTGAAAGTAAAGAGATGAGTTTAGAGAAATTTGACACGCGGGGTGATAACGGAGTTCGGCAAAACAAAGGCCTACGTCTCCGGGGCTTCGCAACCTTGTGAGGTGCGCCTTCCTATTACCCAATACGAAAGGATTATAACTTGTGAACCGTTGAGCCCTTACACACCAAGCGGGAGGTCAAACGGCCAACTCAAAGAGATGAGAACAAGGTCTCGATTGTCTAGGAACACAAGAGAAACACTCAATAGATCACTCTAACCTAATCTATAACAAGATTAGTGAAGTAGATTTGAGGTTGCTTGAGGGATTTTGAAGTTTTAAGCTCTCACAACAATGGAGTAGGCTAAGCTCTCAGAAAATCACTTTTGAATTAATTAGGGTCGGCTGAGGTGATTTTAAAAGTGATCACTTCAGTCTATTTATAGTGGCAGCTCAAAAATGAGCTGTTTGATATAAAACGTTACAACGTTTTATTAAACGTTACAACGTTTTATTCAAATGCGATTTAGGGTTTTAATTCTCTGACAGCTTAGTAAAACGTTACATAACGTTTTATAACCGTTACAACGTTTCAAAAACGTTATAACGATTTATAAACGTTACAACGTTTATAATTTGTACTGAACAGCAATTCTTCAGTTGTTCTGTATCTGTTAAACGTTACAACGTTTGTAAACCGTTATAACGTTTGTAAAACGTTACAACGGTTGTATAACGTTATAACGTTATAACTTGATTCTTTTGGAGCTTCTGATCATTATAAAACGTTACCAACGTTTTGAAAACGTCCATAACGTTTTATCTCAATTTAATCAACCTCATACATACTTTACCAAGCTTTTGATTTTACAATTTGTATTCTTGATAAAAGTCTTCGTGATTTCTTCAGTCCAAGCTTATTATATCGCAGTTCTTACTCTTCTTGGACCTATATGTTCTCAAAATAGAAGAAATCGTAAAATTCAATAATTGTATGTTTTTGCAAATTAGTCAAATAGACGTAAAAGATTATTGTACGAACAACAAAACTAACTATAATTGAAAAGAAGCAAATATTTTATTAATATCACTAACCCCACTATCTCTATTCTTACTAACCCACCATTTCTATGGGTTAGTAGAATAGAGCTATTCTTGAGCTAACCCAATTTGATAATTTATGTTTGGATCACCAAGATTTGAGAATAGTGGAGCTAACTCAATAATAGGTCTATTCTTGAGTGATCCAAACGCTGTGTCAGTGCGTTTGAATGAGGCAAAGAATAGTGCTAACATGGGTTAGCTACTATTCCGAACTACTATTTTACGTTTGGATGTGTTTGGATTAGCAAAAAGGGATTATTATTTGTTTTTAACATGTTATTCTACTAACTCAACTAAAAGTTGGATTAGCTCACTATCTCAAATTTGGGTTAACTCACTATTCTCACTAACCCAAGTCTTGGTGCGTTTGGATGAGGCAAAGAATAGTGCTAACCCAATTTAGCTACTATTCTAAATTACAATTTTACGCTTAGATGTGTTTGGATTAGCAAAAATGGACTATTCTTTGTTTGTCTTTTGTGGGTTAGTATGCATGTTATTCTACTAACTCAACTAAAAGTTAGATTAGCTCACTATTTTCACTAACTCAAGTCTTCACGCCAGACACATTCTAAGAGAATATGGATGGACTAGGAATAAAAAGGGTGCTGGTCCACAGGTCCAGGCATCCAGCGGGATAGCAATGCCAAAAGTAAGATATTTTTCCTCTCTTTTTTCCTACCTGGAAAGGAAATCCCGAACTTTATTTATAGCATATTTTTGAAAAATGGAATTATAATAATCGTTTATAGAAACAAACTTGAAAACTAAAAATGAAACATTTGACTAATCAAGCAAATTAAGACCAATGGTTCAAGTTCATCGATTGAAGTCTGATCTGACAATTCTTGAGCTCAAGCTCACAGATCTTTTGCTAGCCATGCTAGCTTTATTTGTACAAATAATTGGAAAGGGATCGCTCGACAATGACCTATATTGAAATTTTCAACAATTTCTGACAAATAAAATTTAATTTTATAGACATTATTTATAATTTGTATGACATTATCACACCTATAAACAATAAAATTGGTGTTATTTTTAATGTTCGTTAAGCAATTATTATTTTTAAATGATATAAAATACATGACCTCTGTCATTAAAATGATACTCAAATTGCACGAAATACGATTGATAGATTTTTTATATGTCCTAAAAAAACAATATTAGTAAAATTATTTTTTGGTATTAATCTCATTTGAATTAATTTGAGATAAAGTTTCAACACTGTCAAGCTAATATCTCCTAAATAATTATATTAACACAAAATTAATATACCCTATCATAGGTCAACTTATTGTTCATATATGATTTGGGAATTTATGTTTACTCGGTGTTCATATAGTTAATATCAAATTAATTTATTTCAGAGTACTGGACTCGTATAATTATTTTTTATTGTTTTTAGTGTTTAAAATTGGTAAAAAAAAAAACTTCATATATATCAAAAATTAATTTCTGAGATAGCTGAGCAAACAATTATTAATATTTTTTGTCAACATGGCATTTTAAAAGCAATGTCATTTAAAATAATATTTCTATTTATGAAATTATCACACATTCCTAATATTACAAATGAAATTGACACCTAGAATTTGTAACTGGAATGAAATTATTAAGAGGAGGGTTCAAATGCACTCAAATTTTTATGCATCCAAATGTACCCTATTTTTTTTCTCCGTTTTCAAAGTCCGAATAGTCAATCCGAACGTTAGATGCGATTTATATATTAAGATGTGCTTGGAGACCAAATTTTACATTTTTTGGAATTTTTTTACTATTTATTAAGCCACTTTGAAAATCGCTGATCCAATGGTTCAGAAAAATGTAAAATCAGCGATTTTCAAAGTGGCTTAATAAATAGTAAAAAAATTTCAAAAAATGTAAAATTTGGTCTCCAAGCACATTTTAATATATAGATCGCATCTAACGGTTCGGATTGATTATTTGAACTTTGAAAATGGATAAAAAAATTTTGAGAGATAAAGTACATTTAGGTGCATAAAAATTTAGGTGCATTTGAACCCTCCTCAATTATTAATATGGACAAGTGTTATTCTTTTGCTCTTGAAATATTATTATTCATTTGGTTCTTGAATTATTATTCGGCCGTATCTTAACAGTACTATCAATTTGGACCATTTGAAGGTGTAGTTGGGAATTTAACATGAGTTGAATTTGGGTTTCGGATTTGACATTTTGACTCCTCTTGGTAGTATTCAATTGATTGGTCTTCGGATAACTATGAAATGTTTACTGTTAAGTTGGACAGTGACGATTCCAATAATACCAATCCCTCTTGTACGAGTGTGTTTAGATTGTTACAGAAATGATGTTAGTGTTATTTGGATTATCTTGTTGGAATAATATCATAAAAATATCAAGCCGCATGGTGTGAGAAGAATGTTGATTGAAGTCACCCATGTTTGAAAGAATCAAAATGAAAACGGGAGCCGATTTTTTTATTTATATCCAAAATAAAATATAAATTTAAAAAACTAACCAACTAGCTAATGAAATTGCAAAACTACCCAGACCGGTTAACCATTAACCGGACTCAAATCAAATTTCCGGTTATTGGTTTGCCGGACCCATTGAAATAGTCCGGTTAACCATTAACCGGAAATTTGATTTGAGTCCGGTTAATGGTTAACCGGATTTGTGTATTTTCCTTTTTTTTCTTTTTTCTTTTCTTTTTGAAAACAGAATTTTTTTTTTGTATTAAAATATTAGAAATGTTGAATATATTTCTTTCAAAATAAATGGAATACAATATAATTTGATTTATTAGAAAGACTGCAACTAATAACCCGGATCAATATTTTTCAGGCCGGATTTTTCGCGGCTGTAAGAAAAATTAATATATTTATTTATGTGCTATTGGAAAAAAATAAAAATGCTTAGATTCTGAGTTATTGATCCCGGTTAAAAAGTCATTTCTATGTAATCTAGAAAATATTGTGATCCTTCTAGGACATTTAATTTATAAAAAGTTGTATCTATTTTGAGAATTCTTTTTTAAAAACAATCATTAAATAAATTAAAGTTTTTGTTTTTTTCAAAAATAGATACAATTTTTCATAAATTAAATGTCCTAGAAGGATCACAACATTTTCTAGATTACATAGAAGTGACTTTTGAACCGGGATCAATAACTCCGAATCTAAGCATTTTTATTTTTTTCCAATAGCACATAAAGAAATATATTAATTTTTCTTACAGCTGCGAAAAATCCGGCCTGAAAAATATTGATCCGGGTTATTAGTTGCAGTCTTTCTAATAAATCAAATTATATTGTATTCCATTTATTTTCAAAGAAATATATTCAACATTTCTAATATTTTAATACAAAAAATAAAAAAATAAAAAATTTTTGTTTAAAAAAAAAAAGAAAAAAAAAAGAAAAAAGAAAATGCACAAATCCGGTTAACCATTAACCGGACTCAAATCAAATTTCCGGTTAATGGTTAACCGGCCTATTTCAATGGGTCCGGGAAACCAACAACCGAAAATTTGATTTGAGTCTGGTTAATGATTAACCGGTTTGGGCAGTTTTGCAATTTAATTAGCTAGTTGGTTAGTTTTTTAAATTTATATTTTATTTTGGATATAAATAAAAAAATCGAAAACGGGAGTGTACACCACTAAACCAAGCCGATTTTCTTTTTGTTGCCATGCGCTACAAATTCAGAAACGATCCTTATTTTGATATTTTATTTATTTATTTTCTATTAATAAAAAATTTGGAACGAACGATTTCTTTATTAATAAAAAATAAATAAATAAAATATTAAAATAAGGAATGGTTTCTGAAATTTTTCAAGATATAAGTAGACCGGGACCAACTATTACGTTCAAGGGACGGGACTAAATATCCCATCCGGTTTATCCATCGCTAATCCTCCACCAAATTAATCTTAATCAGCTTAGCAGTGAAAGAAAAAAAAAAAAGGAGGACTGTACAATCAGACCCGTCCGAAAAATAAAAAAAATTGCAGGATAGTAAAAGAAATTCCGTCTACAACTTAGAAAAAAAGAAAAAGAAAAGTAAAATAAAATAAAAGTGCCAATTGAGTATTATTTGTATGGGATTCTTGTATTTTTTGTACGGACTAGAGGAGGCATCGAAGTTGGGATTGTACCGTCCTCTAATTCTTTTTTTACCCAGGACGGGTTGGATTGTACCGTTTGACTTTTTTTTCGCCACTAGGATGATTGAGGTTGATTTGGCGAAGGATTAAACTGGACAGGATATTTAGTTCCATCCCTTGGACGGGAAAATGAAATATTTTATTTATTAATTTTTTATTAATAAAAAATTCGAGACGATGTTAGCATTTTAAAAAAAAAAAATGAAATTTATCATAAGAGTGAGGACACACGTTAAATGACAGCACAGAAATTGCAGTTTCTGACTGCTTCTCTTTGAAGTTTGTGCTTCAGAAACAGTTCGTGTAGAGGAAGGGGAAAGAACAGAAAGGAAGGTGATCAGCGCTTCGCTTACCTCCGCACAATATTCCGTACACTCCGATTTAGAACATTATTCCGTACACTCCGATTTAGAAGTAATAAATTCAGTAAAATACACAGTATTGTTATCTCCGCACAGTGTTCGCTCCCTTCTGCTCTCTCTTCAATTTTTTTTTTCTGAAGCAGGTAAAGATGTCCAGGCACCTTACGGTCTGATTGTTCTTCATCATTTTTTTTTTCTTTCCTTTAATGACGGTCTCTTCCTCTCTTTAGAGCAATGCCAATATAACAACGCAGGTTTATTTTTTTTTCAAAAACGATGATAACATTGTATATTTATTTTTCCAAGATAGTATTTTTTTTTTTTTTTGAGAAAGTGGCAGAAGCTGCCATTGTATTATTTTTCCAAGATAGTAACAAAAAGAAAATCGGCTAAACAAAGCGTCCAGTGCATTTTAGGCTATTCAATAAGAGGAGGGATCTGATTACATTTTTTTTGGTGATACAAAATTACACTCTCCATTTTCAAAATTTTCAAAGTCCAAACAGTCGATCCAAACCGTTCAACTTGTTGGATATATTAAAATGTGCTTGCAGATCAAATTTTACATTTTTTGGAATTTGTTTACTATTTATTAAGTATTTAACAAAATCGCTATATTCAGACTGTTGAATTTTTGTACCCATCTTAATAAATAGTAAAAAAATTCAGAAAAATATAAAATTTGATCTGCAAACACATTTTAACATATCAAATAAGTTGAACGGTTTGGATCGAATGTTTAGACTTTATAAATATAGAGTGTCACTGGTGTCACCAAAAAAAAGGTGTAATCGATCCCTCCTCATTCAATAAAGTATAATAAAATCTAGGTGATCCAATCATGTGCAGGTGTATTATACACCGTGTATACACTATCCAGAGAAAGAGGAGAGTTATGACTCTCTAGCCTATGCCACCTACTTAGATTATATGAAATAAATTATTCTTTAATTTAAATATCGTGGGACTCACAGTTCATATAAAATATGTCACTATCTTCATAATTTATCATGATGTTGGGGTTACATCACTATCACAATCATCACAATCACTATTTTATATTGTTATGGCATTTTATTATTATTATTATTATTATTAGAGTGAGTCTATGGTACTATGCATATCACGGGTTGTTACCGTGCTACGGCTCTATATTCGAGTTTTCAAATCCTAACGGTCGATCCGAACCGTTCATCTTGTTCTCCATATTAATATGTGTTTGGAGACCAAATTTTACATTTTTTTGAAATTTTTTTATTATTTTTTAGATATTTAGAAAATCACTTGATCTGAAAATTCTGGACCATCCAAAAACAGTGATTTTCAATAAATCTAAAAAAATAGTAAACAAATTTCAAAAAAATGTAAAATTTGGTCTCCAAACACATATTAATATGGAGAACAAGATGAATAGTTCGAATCGACCATTAGGATTTGAAAACTCGAATATAGAGCCGTAACACGGTAACAAATCGTAATATGCATAGTACCATAGACTCACTCTTATTATTATTATGAATTGGACTATTATGTTTTGAGAAATAAAATGTCTGTTTTACTTCTTGGCTCATATAAAAATAAAGTGTAAATAGAGTAAAACTAGGGTGTTCTTAAGCTCATCAGAGTGTTTGGTGAGCTTAACTTCAAAACTCATCAAATCAGTTTCAAATGACGAATCTGAACCATTGGAACCCGCCTATCTTACGAGTGATGCGTCTACATGTGAAAATTTTAAACATTCGAATTAATTTAGTATAAAGTAAATCGGTCAAAATTAGAAGGTTAATAAATTAATTTTAGTGCATTCATTTTTTGAACATTTTTTTACCGCTTGACTTTATACTAAATTAATTCGAATATTTAA
Source organism: Carex rostrata (assembly GCF_964058835.1). Classification (NCBI taxonomy): domain Eukaryota; kingdom Viridiplantae; phylum Streptophyta; class Magnoliopsida; order Poales; family Cyperaceae; genus Carex; species Carex rostrata. Next base: position 4,913,367 of record NC_135918.1, read on the forward strand.
AATTTTCACATGCAGACGCATCACTCGTAAGGTAGGTGGATTTCAACGGTTCAAATTTGTCATTTGAAACCGATTTGATGGGTTTTAGAGTTAAACTCATCAAACACTCTGGTGAGCTTAAGAACACCCTAGTTCTACTTGTGTTAATATTTGAATTGAAAAGTTTAACATATTATCCGTATTGAAATGTGCTTAGAGACCAACTTTTGACATTTTTCTGAAAAAAAATTTGTTACTTTTTTTTTTTTAAATCTCTGTTTTAATATGATACAAAAATCAGTAATAAATTCCTAGAAACAGTGATTTTAAATAATTCTAAAAAAAGCAAAAAAGTTTCAAAAAATATGCAAAGCTTGGTCTTCAAGCACAATTCAATATGGAAAATACGTTGATCTTTTTCAGATCGAATGTATGAATTTTAAAAATGAAAATAAATAAGAAAGGGTAAAACGGACGCTTTAATTCTCAAAGTATGATAGTCCAACTCTTGTTTCTATTATTATTATTATTAGGATAACTACGATGATAATGCCGTTGTTATTATTTTAATAATCACGTCGTTATTATTATTGTTATTGTTTTATTATTAATAATTGTTATTATTATTTTATCACGGTATTGTATTGTTATCATCATTATTGTTATATTTTTATCGTTGTTATTATATTATTTTTTTGTCATCATTTTATCACTATCATCACTATTTAATTATAATAATATATTATATTATTATATCACCTAATCATCATCGCGATCACAACAACTATTATTAAAATTATTATTATTGTTGTTATTACATTATTATTTTAATATTATTTGATAGTCATTATTATTATTTATATTTTTAAAATAACAACGTGATTATTGTTTTCTTCTTATTCCTTCATTTACCGAACAAACAAAAATATTACGATAATATATTTTTACATACAAAATTATATTTGGATAGTTTACGCTTGAAATAAACACATTGCGATGTGATTGATCCGTTAAAGCAGCAGCTCAAACATATAGGGATTTCAAAAAATCACGGCCGGCGTGACAGGATACGTTATAGCACAGTATGTGTTCCGATCCGGATACGTCACGGTATGTGTGCCGATCTGTGTTGTGATTGGCATGTTTCGTGATGTGATTATTTTTAAAAAAATTGACACAATACAATGCGACACGCGAAAGATATGATTACAGCACAACACTCGAAAGATCTGATTATAACACGGCACTTGATCATGTGTAATTGAAATCAAATGCGACTAAATGTAACCTAATGTGACCAGTCATAACGTAACTAACTGCCATAATTATTATTCCAAATTTAATCACATCACAACACAATACGTATAACAATATAACAATCATGTCACGTTCTTAGAACCCATCAACACAGCTCTAATAATATAATAATAATAATTAAAAAGGTCGAAAAAAAATTGACACAATAATAATACTGGAATAACAATTCATGCGCGAATTCAAGGAAGAAATTTTTTGATACACGAATCTCTAAAAAATTGAATGGCTAGGATCGGAATAACAGGAACCCATATTGCAGATTTATTGCACAAAATATCAGCGGAGTAGCCAGTTTGAGTCTTGAGATCAACTACGAAGTTTTAACCGAAGAATCTTTCCAAAAAAAAATATATATATGTTTTTTTTTTATTCCACAATATATATGTTTTTTAGCCGAAGAAAACTGAATCAACTGTCAAAACGAAGTATCCATCAATCAAAACTATGTTTCAGCCTTTCAGGCGACATTTCGCAAGCGGCACGGTTACACGTGGGACCCGCGTACGAAACGGTACATATCAATCACCACGTTTCCCCATCGTACGAGAGAAACTTTTTTTCCTGTGGCAACTTCAGACATGGAACATGTATACCGTCTCCCATGATATCTCGAAATCAGAAAAAATAAAGAATATGCGGAATAACATATCTTAGGAGTTAGGAGTCATGGTAATATGATACAAGTAACAAAAATCAAGAACCTCTGCAATTTCTTAAATGGTATGTATGAATTACCGGTGTAAGCGACTCGTCACACATTAAGCTATATGTGCAACAACAGAGGATTAGTCTTAAGCGGTTAATTAAGCCCCCTGCTTAACTGTGTTGGGAGTGAATTGATGATATTTTATATTTACTCGCTGTAACGGCTCCTTTCCCGAGTCCCTTTATCCAGTAAACCATTATCTATAGACTAAATTGAATACTAACATCATACACCGTATAACTGAGAATACGGCCCCACTACTTCTCATCTAAAATTTGTTTTACATTAATGAATGAACGAAACCAGCTTCAGCCAAACTTTTATTGGAGAAAACTCTTCGCCCAAAATAAATTAGTAAAATACACCGCTCTCTGCTCTGCCTCAACTCTCCCACTCCTTCTGTGACCCCCTCTCGCACCACTTCCCCTGTCTGCTTCTCTCTTTACTATTTTACTCCACAGAGTGAAACGGAGAAGCGGATTGGGGCAAGCGAAAAAACGAAAATAAAGTGCTAAACACTCGGATGAATAATGTCGATCGATCTATAAAGGGAAGGTGTCATAATTCGAGAGGGAAGATCGAGGAGAGAACAAGGTTTGACTCTTTTCTCTCAAAGCCCCCCTTTCCCCTTTTCAGTTGCCAAGCTCAATGGAAGTAACGAATTGACTAATTGTTCGACCAAATCCCTTGTTAATGGCAACGGACCAGCCTCAACCTCACTTGGAACCGCCTCCGTGGCTGAAAACCCTACCTCTGGCGCCAGAGTACCACCCAACCCTAGCCGAGTTTCTTGACCCCATAGCATACATCCTAAAGATCGAGAAGGAGGCGTCCCAGTACGGCATATGCAAGATTGTGCCGCCACTCCCGCCTCCACCCAAGAACTTAACTCTCTCTAACCTTACAAGGTCCTTCGCTTCCCTTGCCGGATCCTCGGGTTCGGATCCAAAGCTGTCTCTTCCCACCTTTGCAACCCGAAATCAGCAGGTTGGATTGTGCCCACGTCGCCCCCGCCCCGTCCAGCGTGCTGTGTGGCAGAGTGGGGAGCGGTACACTCTCCCCCAGTTTGAGGACAAGGCTCGACAGTTTGAGCGCACACAGTTACGCCGCATTGGCAGCCACAAAAAATCTCTTTCGCCTTTAGAGACCGAAACCCTCTTCTGGAGTTCTTGTGCTGATAAGCCCTTTAATGTGGAATACGCAAATGACATGCCGGGGTCGGGTTTTGAGAAAAGAATCCAGGCTGGAGAAGAAATAGATGAATCAGAAGAAGAAGAAGAAGAGAAGGAACTAAAAAATGTGGGAGAGACAGCATGGAACATGAGAGGGGTGTCAAGGGAACGGGGGTCTCTGTTGAGGTTTATGAAGGAGGAGATACCAGGGGTGACCTCGCCTATGGTTTACGTGGCAATGATGTACAGTTGGTTTGCATGGCATGTTGAGGATCACGATTTGCACAGCCTGAATTACCTCCACTTTGGTGCGGGAAAGACGTGGTATGGTGTGCCCAGGGATGCAAGGCTTGCCTTTGAAGAGGCAGTACGTGTGCATGGCTATGGCGAGGAGGTGAATCCTCTCGGTATGTTGACTGATTTATTGGAATGTTTGTTTAATTTGGTTATGCTTTGACCATATTAGTATTGGTCTATTCTTTATCCGCTCGTAATAGCTTATCTTAGAAAATCCTGAGGATTAAATTTTTGAGACTCTATGGGTCACATCATCACAGGGCCGGTAGCAATAGCTGCTTTGCTTTTTTGTCATCATTAGCTATTCTTCTGTTATGTATTTTGGAATTTCCAATTAGTTAGGGGGGCATGATCCTTATTCCTTACCGAGTCTTGGGAACCTAATATGTATTTTATAATTCTGGCAGTGACATTTACTATGTTGAGTGAGAAGACGACAGTGATGTCACCCGAAGTACTTGTTGGTGCTGGGATTCCCTGCTGCAGGTGTGTGCAATGTCTTATGCTATGCCTGTTGTTCTCAGTGTCTTCAAATATGGTTCTTTTACTCAAAATCTGGGTTGACACGAACATGTCATTTTAAAACAGGCTGGTGCAAAATGCTGGAGAATTTGTTGTTACGTTCCCTGGAGCATATCATTCAGGTTTCAGCCATGGTAATAACCTTTGATCACTATGTCACCCCTCAGTTTGCTTTATTTTTATTTAAGAGGGTTTAGGGCAAGTATTACAATTAGGTGCTATGCTGAAATCTGGTGCAGATCCTGGTTAGCATGGCATACAAATCATAAATCCTGCTGTTCATATAGAACTTCAATACACCACAAAAAAAAGAAATAATTGTTGGATGTCATGCCATATGCAGCCTATTATGGGATTGACTGGTATTGGTACTAAAATTGGAACATGGTCAATCTTAGTAAGGCCTCTCAAGAAGTCTTACATTTCCTGAATTTCATTGTCTAACTTATTGACTGGTTTATCTTTCTTTCTTTTTTTGGATTTTTTTTGGATAACCAATGATTAATTTGTGATACTTGTATGATCGTATCAGGTTTCAACTGTGCAGAGGCGGCCAATATTGCAACACCTGGATGGCTAGCAGTTGCTAAAGATGCTGCAATTAGAAGAGCTTCGACCAATACCCCTCCCATGATCTCTCACTATCAGCTTCTTTATGCACTTGCTCTTTCAGTATGGCCAAGGTTTGTCTTAGGAATCCAATTTTAAGATATTTTTTTGAAATAATACATTGCATGCTTAACTTTTATGCAAACAACAACAAACCATTCTCAATTTTGTGACTAAAATACTGAATATATGTGTTTAACAATTTTGTTGGCAACTGTAATACTCATATTATGTTGCCTCTTTTTCTGTTGACTTAAATCTTGTTTCTAAGATTGGTGGTCATTTGGGTTCTTAAGTGTGTGTGCGTAGATTGTTGACTTTGATTCAAGAATACAGTAGAGTACTGGATGTTTTCTTAAGAATGCACAATAATGAAATATGTGTTCTTCTAACAGCTTATTCTTTTGGAGTATCTGGTTGTTAGATATCAAATCAACTAATCAAGTGCTGACTATGCTTGCCGCTATTATCAGTTAATTTCCTTCCAACTGGATTGGAAAGGTCTCTATAGAATCCTTGTTCTATGGTGTATGAAGGTTTACTCCACCCTAGTCTGGTTAAATACTGCCCAGGCCTTTTCTTCTATTTCATGAAATTCCTAATGAATCATAAGGATTCATTTATGAGTTGATATAATCATCAAATTTTTGTAATGGTCTTTAACCCTAAATCATTGCAGTTCACCTTTCTTGTTTCCATTTATAGATAGGTACCACAAATTTATCCTCTAATTGACCTGGTGCGCGCTTCTTTTATTGTGTGCTGTAGAGTGTCCAAGAATTGCATAATTGAGCCAAGAAGTTACAGGCTAAAAGATAAGACGAAAAATGAAGGGGAGGTGATGGTCAAGGAAACATTTGTCAAAAGCGTACTGCAAAACAATAACCTTATTAGCATGCTTGTGGACAGAGGAGGTTCTTGTGTAATCCTTCCTCATTGCTTCTCTTCAGGTTCTGATTGCTCGAGCGATGTCAGTAGAAAAATTATGATGAAGCCAGGATCATTAGTATTCAGTTCAGGAAGTAATGTGCAAGCAACAGGAGATAATCTTAGTTTATCAGATAAAAGGCAAATGATGCGACACCTAGGTGCCTCCTCCTTGGTATACCTCCCTGCCACCCTCCTCTCTCTCTCTCAAATACAGTACTCCCTGTCTTTGTCTATTTCTTCTGTTACCTGTTCACGGGCATAGATAGTACAGTAACATTTAGAAACGACAAGTGTTGTTTTATGATTTTTAGTGTGGACTTAAAATATCATTGAAGCTCCATTTCGTTCATCACATGGCTCTAACGTGAGCCTTGCTAAGAGATATTAAATGTGAAGCATATTCTGACAAATCTTGGAAGTTCAGGTATATACCTTCAGAAAAGTGAAAAATATCTTGTGTGTTCCCATCTACTTCTGAAAATGCTAACTTAACCTCATTTTTCATTTAAGCAAAAACTGAGAAAGAAAAGAGGAGCAATTTGGATACTTGTAATAGAATCAGTGTAGGTCCCATGGTTAAAGGACCATATGCTTTGGTGCTTTTAAGGGTTGCAGATGAATCCTGAAATTAAAGTGATAGTTGAATTGATGATAACAGTAGTATGCAATACCACATGCTCACTGGTTCTTCATTTCCTTAAACAATGAAATTGCAGAGTGCGACAAGTGACAGACAACAAGAGATGGGAAGCGGGCTCCTGGATGAGGGGCTCTTATCATGCGTCATGTGTGGCATACTGAGTTTTGTATGTGTGGCCGTCGTTCAGCCCAGCAAAGCAGCAGCCAGATATATCATGTCAAACAATAATTGTAGACTTTTTAATGACCGATCTGTGAGTTCTGAAGAATCTAGTGATGTCGACGATATGTCATCCTGGGAGGAAATTAATCATGATTCCACACCAGTTTCAGGTTGTTACTCTGTTCTTTTGTACTTGTCTACATTACTTGATTCTGGCCTTGTATGGATGTTTAGGTTGATCAAACCTTTCATTTATTATTGACCTGTGAACAATGAAATATTTAGTAGGGGAAAAGAAAAGATCCACAGGGTTGTTTGGTTGGAGTTATTAAATAATACCTTGGAATATTAGGATGCCCGGAAGTTATATTACCAGGAATGAAATTGCCGGGAATGAACAGATACCATGTTTGGTGATCTCCTTGAGAAACTACTTGTAATCATTAAAAAAATGAGGTATTCCAAAAAATATCCTTTATGAATTGGATCACTTGGAGTCTAACATTCTTCTGTCTGCCATAAACACTGATGCCATCAAGTCGAACAGGCTTCTGTCTGCCATAAATACTGATGCTCCTAAACTAGCTTTGCTATTTTCCAAATCATTGTATTCTAAAATTCACTAAAGTACGAAATGTTAAATCTAATTAATTGAAATCGCAGCCTCTCATCTTGTGCTATTCTTGTAACCTCAAATTTTGAATTGTCAAAGTTGCTACGTAACATTAGACCTTTTCATTGGTGCCACCGAGAGGATTGATCACATAAGCACCTCATCCGCTCAATTCAGATCGTTTAAAAGGTTACCTTGAATTTTTTTTATTCAGTTATGAAATTTGTTCCAGACTGTGAAGCTGCCTCTCTAAATATACCTTTTTTATTGGATGAGCACTTTTAAACCTAATTATTGATTTATTCGCTAAAAGATATATTGGTTCTATAAAAAGACAAGTAGAGGGACAAATCTAGGAATTTGGCATTGATACTTGATGGGAATTGAAGAAAGCCACCAGTTAGCGTAGTCATCACATTCCATGAATTTTTTAGACCTCATTACCAATGGAATAGAAGATTGCCGTATTGATTTCCATTTTAACTTCTCCAAACGCGGTGATGGAAATTATTTCGGCTACATTCCAGGAATTCCTAGAAAATAGAATAAACAAAATGGCCCCCAAAAGTTATGGTAAGTGAATCACTGTCAAGTTCCCTGATTGCTGAATATTTTCACTTTAGACTTTGAAACTGGTATTTCAGATGGAATTTTCATTCTTTAAAAGTATTTGTAGTATGTCAAATCATCAGTGCCGAAGTGAATATATTACATGCAATATCGTGATGTTGTATATATTTCAGATGGAATTTTCATTCTTTAAAAGTATTTGTAGTATGTCAAATCATCAGTGCCGAAGTGAATATATGTATATGACTTCTGTTCTGTTCTGGTTTTGTAGTATTATGTACATTATGTACTCCATTGCTGTTTGATTTCCTCCTTTTTTTTTTTTCATGTATATTTGAGGTTGTACTGAAAATATAGTAAAAGCTTCAAACACAAGTACTGTTGGTGATTGTTTTCCTTTCAGACAGCTGGCAGCCGTTTGTGACCTTGAACCTCCTCTGCGTGCTAATCTTTTTACCTTTTGTTGGTACTCTTAAGGGCTAATAGATTGTGCCCTCTTTTATGGTTACCAGGACAAACCTCAAGGATGGTTGGAAATTCAACAGATGACCCTTCTTCTGTGCAATTTATAAATCAGTGTAACAGAGCACCACATAAGAGCTCCTGTGGTGCAAATTCTGCTCTTCATCTATTGGCGTCTACTTACGGGCCCTCTGACTCTGAGTCTGATGAAATAATAAATGGAAATGTTGTCGGCTCCTCCAGTGGACACTCGGGGATGCGTTGGAGTGAAGAGGATTGGAGAGGTGAGGCACTGACAGATGCTTCAGTAAAGGAGTTGGATGAGTTAGGTGTGCTGAACTACGACAAGGACTCGTCGAGGAAGCATGTGTTTTGTCTTGAACACGCCTTGAAAGTGTGGAGAGAACTTCAAAAAATTGGCGGTGCTGATATTATGCTTTTGTGCCATCCAGGTTAGTTGCATTGATTAAAGCTGTATTCTTTTACGGATAGGTCCCTGCTAGTGAATTCTTTGGCTCACTCATATAGGAGTGATTTAATCCTCTATATGGTTAAGAAAATCCTGCAGATATAATCCCTTAAAAGCAGCTAAGTTGCAAGTGCATGTAAATAAGCAGACAGTTGCGCCCAAACTTCTGTTATGCAGGGTCCTTCAATTAATATAACGGCGATAGTTTTTGTTAGGTCACCGAACTTTATTTCTCCATTGTAGGACTTCCCTACACATGCCAACTTCTCTTATAAGTATTATTTTCCGTCACCTGTAGAATATCCTGCAGTAGAAGTTGAAGCAAGACAATTGGCTGGAGATCTAGGAATTGTTTACCATTGGAAGGAGATAAATTTTCAGGATGCAACCAAGGAAGATAAAGACAGTATCAAGTCAGCTCTTGATGACGAAGAAGCTGTACCGACAAACACTGACTGGGCTGTTAAAATGGGTATCAATCTCTACTACAATGCGAACCAGAGCAAGTCTCCCCTGTATACCAAGCAGATGCCATACAATGCCATTATATACAAGGCATTTGGCCAGGAACAGGAGCCAAGTACGAGACCGGGGCCAGGCCGTCAGAAGAAAATAGTAGTTGCTGGACGGTGGTGTGGCAAAGTCTGGATGACAAACCAGGTCCATCCATTCCTGGCACGTATGAAAGACGTACCAGCTTTGGAAGATGATGAGGGGGCTGGTGGGTTGTTCTTCCGTGTCCCTGTTGAGCAAAGTCTTCAAACAAATAGTTTGTCTACACCAGTGAAAAAGAAGCAGCTGGCTGAGAAAGGAAGAAGAAGCGAAAGCCAGACACGAGATAAGACAGAGGTATCTAATAAGATAAATGAAGTGGTGGAGAGTATTTCTACAAGAAGTAAAAGACTTAAACGGAGACCTGCCAAGCTGAGTGCTTTTGATATGAGTGATGAAGAGGAAGAGAAACAAGATGAAGAACAAGAAGTGCCCGGGACATCGTCTTCTCATAAATGTGGCATGGTTCTTCGTAACTGCTCTTCCAGGAAGAATCGAGTGGGGAGAAAAACAAGAGTTCTTAATGAGCCTATGCTGGATGAAGCTGACCATAAAGACACAGTTAAAGAAGCACCTCCACGTGCAAGGATAAGAAACAAGAGGCTTAAACAGGAGGATTCAGATTGGAATGTCAATTTGGAATCTGAACCAAATCCAGAGAGTATGGCAAGTGGGAGAAAGGCAAAAAAGAAGGAAGCTGAGCTTGAGTTTAAATGTGATCTAGAAGGGTGTGATATGAGTTTTCGCAACAAGCAGGACCTGGTATTGCACAAGAAAAATATTTGCCCGATTAAGGGGTGTGGCAAAAAGTTCTTCTCACACAAGTACATGCTTCACCATAGGAAGGTGCATGTAGATGACCGCCCCCTCAAGTGCCCTTGGAAGGGTTGCAAGATGGCCTTCAAGTGGCCATGGGCCCGCACAGAGCATATTCGGGTCCACACTGGGGCCCGGCCTTATGTGTGCAAGGAGCCTGGCTGTGGTCAGACGTTCCGATTTGTCTCTGATTTCAGCCGCCACAAGAGGAAGACTGGTCATTCTTCCAAAAAGGCAAAGAAGAGCCGGAGTTGATTGATTGATTGATAGATTTATTGAATGATTGCTAATACTTAATGATGTATGTTAACTAACTTATGTTTTAGTTCCCTCAAAGCTGTTGTGGCTGGGAATATGATTCCATTATTCTTCTAGAATGCAATTGATGCTGTTGCTGTAGGGTTAGGTCAGAGGACTCTAATTTCGTTCATTGACCGAATTCAATGACGAGACAACAATGGCTTTTGTCCTTCTTTATATTGTTGTTTATTTATTTTATATTTTGTCTTTTCTGTTTAATGCTCTATTTAGATGTCTTCTTATACTGTTTCTTGTAGACTTGGAGGAACTTGACTTGGTAGTTTAATATGCATCATATTCGCCAAGCGACAAGTTGTATTATTTCTTTATGAGTATTTTGTTGTCATTGCTAGTGACAGGCTTGATACTGCGATTCCATTTTGAATTCCACATGCTTTTAAAGACCGCAGAAACTGAGCATATGAAATCAGTCCTGCACTGCACTGTAAAGCATACAAGCAAGAGGAACCGGATCCAGTGCGAATTCACATCTTCTGAGATATCTCATATGTTGCGCGACCTTTTGGAAAATCTCAACCGTTCAAAAACGTTCTGCACGAATCTCAAAGCTCAAATAATACTGGCCCCTGCGCTATGCCCGAATAGGCACGGGACACGTCGGTCACACAAGGGCCTCACAAGCAGACAGCGTATTCTTTGTACCAACATTTCAAGCACGAGTTTTTTTTTGGGGGGTTGGTTGAAATTGCCCTTAGGCACGAGTTTTTTTTGGGGGGGTTGGTTGAAATTACCCTTAGGCTTCTTCATTAATCAGTAGAGTTTTACAAGCACGAGTTAATTATGCTTATTTTTTTTTATTTTTTTGGGTTTAAAATCCGTAGGCGATTACATTGATCTAATGATTTACAAAGTAACTATTACATAGGTTTCTTTTGTTTAAATTAAGAAGCATTAAAACATATACATTGAGCTACTTGTACAATCATCTAATTTGCTATGTCAGAAAATAAAAAATACGTGAAGTCAGAGAATGCGAATTGGTCTATTCACGCCCGAATAGCTAGTAGGTGGGCCTTCCAGTTTTCTTCTCTGAGAATGCAGACAATAGGAATTTTTTCGAGTTGCAAAGCTCGCGGACTATGCCGCGTCGAGCCTTTCCTTGAGGACGAAACACCTTTTTCTTTTCGAACTCAACACCGCCCAGAGGAATTCACAGCCGAGAGGCACTAAATCAAACCGGATCGGGACAGTCACTACTCAGAGAGGAGGAAAAAGAGGGCATTGAATCAAACCGGAACCGAGAACTGAATCAACCGGACCATGACAGTCACCACTCAGGGACCTGAGGAGAAAGAAGAAGAAAGAGAGAAGGAGATAACTCATCAGCAACAACAACAAAAAACACATACCTTATTCTTATATAGATATAGTAGGTACTATGGAATGGAATGGATTCACAAACCCTCAGTCGAGCCCGGAGAGTCGAGACAAATGAAAAAGACAATAAGCGGCGGAACCCTTAAACGAAGCCATCCGCTCAATTGAGAAGAAACAAAATGAACCTAGCAGACGAGGGAAGGCGGATGGAGAGACGGAGTGGAGCAACCGGCTACAAATCGACTCTCAAAATCACTGTCTTCGTTTCTTCTTCATAATCGCTTTTTTCTGTGCGGAGCTCCCAAGGAGCAGCGGAGTTTTCAAGAGTTGCCTAAAACTAACAGTTAATTATGCTTATGCTGTATATAAGAGTTGCAACAGGCGCTATGGGTATGGAGTATGGAATGTGTTATGTGAGGAACAGTATTTTGATTTGATTATTGAGAGCCGAGGAAATTATCTTTATATTCAATTTGTCGTTCAATCTTATGCAGTGATATAGAAAATACATCTAAAAGAAACCAACTTTATTAAAATAGTTAAAAATGTAAAGCAAAAATAAACTGTATGTTCATTTTTTTGTCGTTGTGTTTATGTCCAACCTCTTTTAGAAATTATATTAAAATTTGTCCGATAGATAATTGTGACGTTATTTATCACTAAACTTTATTTCAAATTATAATTTGTTTTATTTAATTAAGAGCAACTGTTGTATCATAGATGCATATATGTTTCTAGAGAGAAACTGAAACTCATACGCCAGTGTAATACACATCCAAATCATCAAAGTTCTCCAAAATTAAATTAAGAAATATTAAAGTTTTCCTTGATTTTCTTATTCTTATTTTTTATTTCATTCTGGATCTGCCCCTGACTAGAACAATGATTTTACTGGTAATAGTTACATGGGATTTTAGTTTTTGTTTAATGTTCTCATTGGGCTCATCCTCAAATGTGGCTTAAGAATATTGTACTGTGTTGGCTTTTGGTATTTTTTATTGCATCAGTTATTGGGTGGTGTTCTACAGCTAACTGGCGATAGCATACTGTTGAGATATTGTGATGTTCTTACGGTTACAAAACTATATAGTGAGCAGCAACATTAATGATCTAGGGCCACTAGTAACACGAACGAATAAGTAATATGTAAGTTAATAAGTTTCATGATAATGAAATGAGCTTTAAGTCTTTTTTAAAAATAAATAAATTAAAATGTTATGTTTGATTATAGAGTAAAGTTAATAATGATTAGATTGTTTATTCTATCTTATTATATTTTATATTTGGTTTAGTAGTTTAAGTTATGGCTAATATTATTATGTCTTAAGAAGTATGGTGAGAAATAAACTTGTGCTTATGACAATACATGACTCTACATGTGAAGTAAGCGTGAATAAGTTAATCTGTCTAAAGAGATTGCATAAATTTACTCCGGATGAACTCACATCTTACTTGATCTCAGTCTTTAAAATTTTACTTCTAATTTGACAGCTCAATTAATAACTTAAATAATTATTCATTATTTGACAACTTAATTGACAATTTAGGTATGAAGCAAAGTTATTTACTTAACCTTTTACTTCACACACTTTTAAATGTTAATGGACTAAATTTTCTCTTTCTAATTCATAGATCAAAACGCGTATTTTTATTTTTTTTGGTTTATGTCGTATTGATCAATTAATTATAATTTTTAATCCAATATTTAATTAATCTGTTCTGTACTTTAGTGAGTTCACTAGATATCCATCCACAAGCTGTCTCATAAGATAAGGTAAATTTCTTCAGAAGTCACTAAATTTTGCTCTTTGTCACAGATTGATCACTCAACTTTGATTTGTTCCTCCATAACCACTGAACTTTACAATTGTTCCGATTAAATCACTCCGTTAATATTTTCATCCAAAATACTAACGGAATTCTATGTTGATGTCCTAAATTTGAAGACGCTATTCGCATTTTTTTCCTCTTTCTATTTCACCTTTTTCCTCTTTCTTTTTTCACTCTTCCTCCGTGCTCTTTCAGTTTTGGTAAAAACGAGAGAGTAAAAGGCTCGCAGTATATAAGCAAAATATGAGAGTAGAACTAGGGTATTCTTAATTTCACTAAGCCTCTTGGTGAACTCAAGTCTAAAACCCATCAAATCGATTTCAAATGACGAATCCGAACCATTGAAACCCACCTATCTTACGAGTGATGTGTCTACATGTGAACATTTTTAATATTCGAATTAATTTAGTATAAAGTCAAGTGGTCAAAATTAGAAGATTAATAAATTAATTTTAATACATTCATGTTTTGAATCTTTTTTGACCACTTGACTCTATGCAAAATTAATTTCAAATTTTTTTTTTACATGTAGACGCATCACTTATAAGGTAGGTGGATTTCAACGGTTCAGATTCGTCATTTGAAGCCGATTCGATAGGTTTTAGGCTTGAGTTCATACAAACACCCTAGTTCTCCAAAATATGCTGTGCTGATTATGTGATTCTGATTTATGAATAAATCAAAATTTGGCCTATTCTTTTCTTACTCTATTTTGCATTTTCTCTGTTGTTAGTACTTACTGGAACCAATATAAACTTCATCGAGATTTCTCAGAAATCACCTTGGAATTACCATACTAAAGTGGTATCATATCTATGGTGTATAAATTGGCAGTCAATTGATCAGTATTTGTTACTAATCAAACTGATGAATAAACTAGCAACCAATTGAGCACCCCCTCCAATTTGATGATATATTTATTTAATATTTTACATAACCTCAATGAATATCATTCTTTTAATAAAGTTTTAATTTGAAGAAGTAAGACTCAGTATCAGAAGATGTCATAATTTTTCTTTATTCTATAATCTATAATAATTATTTACTCTTCAATCTCAGTATGAATATGGTATTGTACTCTTGATCTAATTTGAAACTTCACGGTAATCCAAAAAAAAAAAAAGAAGATGAAGCCAAATTGTTAATTAAGATTGTAATTAATTCATTTTGTTCAAAAAAAATTATGATGGATAGTTGGATACTTTAATTGAAAGTTATTTGATAGCGTCAAAATGGATATCGAATAGCTCAGTATTTTGGAAGAGGGAAAGAAATTGTACGGAGGAAGAGAGGAAAAAGAAGAGAGAAAAGGTGTGAATGTTGTCTTCAAATTGTTTTCACAATTTTTATTTTTCAAAAAATGATGAATTGGACATTTACATAACATTCTGTTAGTATTTTGGATTACAAGCACAGTGATTTAATGAGAATAATTACAAAATTTAGTAGTTACAAAAAAACAAATAAAAGTTGAGTAACAAATTTATAAATAGTAATAAAGAGCAAAATTAACATAGAAGCAGAGAGAGAAGTACATGTGGTATCTTCTCTCTAAGGATTATTCTAAAAACAGATGTTGGCTCCTTGTAATAGTTTCATTTATCTAATGAAACTGGGCACTAGTGCCTTTTAATAAAAAAATAAAAAAATAAAGAGCAAAATTTAGATAATAAATCTGCCACTACAAAAGACAAAAGCTATTATTGTATGGTCCGTGCAACAGCAACTAATTGCACCGTTGCTCTATTCCTTCCCGACATAGAATCAATGGCTTTCGCTAACAGATACAAAAAAAAAATGCCTTTCTTGTACTGTGCTCATTGTTCTAAATAGTGTGTTACAGTATTTTTGAATCATAAACGCTAAGCTATAGCATCAAAATGTGCTATTTGAGCTACGGACGCTATAGCGATAATAGCGGTCTGCTATAACGCAAATAGCGCACGCTATGTAACATGAGTTTTTTTTTTTAATTTATATAGACTTTAAATAAAGGCTCAAATTGGATTTTAACCGTGATTTTTTTTTTTTTGCAATTGACGTACTAAGCTTTATATTAAACTATTAATTATTAAATGAGAGATCCATCAAACAAAATTAAATAAGGAAGCTACAGCGTGCTATGCAACATGAGTTGTTTTTTTTTTTTTTTTTCAATTTATATGGACTTTAAATAAAGACTCAGATTAAATATATTAAGATATTTCTTGAAGTAACAAAATAATACTTACTATTTGGTAGTTTGAATATTTTGAATAGATTAAGATAGTTAATTATACCATAATGTCTAGGTTATTTTGAAATTTAAATAGAAAAAATATAGGTTATGTCATGATGCTGAATATATTTTTAATAGAAAAAGATTGATAGTTTATGATATTAGTATGAGTGAGTCTATGGTACTATGCATATTACGATTTGGCACCGTGCTACGGCTCTATATTCGAGTTTTCAAATTCTAACGATCGATCTGAACCGTTCATCTTGTTCTCCATATTAATATGTGTTTGGAGACCAAATTTTATATTTTTTGAAATTTTTTTACCATTTTTTTAGATTTATTGAAAATCACTGTTTTTGAATGGTCCAGAATTTTCTGATCAAGTGATTTTCTAAATATCTAAAAAAATAGTAAAAAAATTTCAAAAAATGTAAAATTTGGTCTCCAAACACATATTAATATGGAGAACAAGATGAACGGTTCGGATCGACCGTTAGGATTTGAAAACTCGAATATAGAGCCGTAGCACGGTAACAACCCGTGATATGCATAGTACCATAGACACTATGGATATTTTGAGTCGCAATTTGAATTTTGAATCGGTTCAATATGAATATTATAATTTTTTAATGACTAATTAGATAATGTTGATATTTAATACAAATATATGATATATTTTTATTAAAATAAAAAAATACTATGTAACATAGTTTAGTGACGATAACGCTATTTAGAACCTTATCAGCGCTTTATTTAAAAAGAAAATTAAAAAAAAAGAGTTACGCTTTATTTTTCTTCACTGCAAACTATTTTAATTTTAATTCGGTACAATTTGGACCAAATTAACTCGCTGCTCGGCCTGCTCCACTCGAGTATCTGTATCACTATGCCTTGCTCTGCCCCTTCTCATTTCCATAGTTAGGGTTTGCTTCTTCCCCAAACTCTTGCAATGGTTGCACCCGAATCCGATACAGCATCTTCCTCCCAGACCGAAGGGGACGTCATATCTCCTCCTCACGACGATTCTCAAGATGCATTAAACGAGGGATTGTGCGATCTGAAGCTGTCGGAGGAGAAATCGAGTGATGGTTGGCTGGGAGCTGATGGTGAAGAGGAACTGGATCTGGAACCGGATTCTCTCAAGAAAGGGAAAGAGGGAAAGTCTGTGAAGCCGAGGTATCCCGTCAGGCTGGAACAACCAGATTGCCCTTTCTATTTGCGGTATGCGAGTTGCCGGTTTGGAATGAAGTGTAAATTCAATCACCCTCACCCTCCAAAGAAGAAGAAGAACAACAAGGTGATTAAAATGTAAAATCAGATTTAACGGATTAAGGATATAATTGCAGGTGATTGTGTTTGTTAGCGTTTTCATGTAAATAAATTGTAGATGATAGACAGATAAACCCCAAATTAACATATGATCTGCTGCAATGCTTCTTGTTTTGGCATGGTTTGAGTTAATTAAATTTAATGAAACTGACCACTCAACCTAACTTGTTTATGCTTTCTTTATTTGTTAGGCAAAGCCGGGTAAATCATCTGATGCTGATCAGGTAATTTTTCATGCTATCAAATTCATTTGATTGTCCCTGTAGTCTGTATTTTTACTGCAGTAACTTGCTTTTCCTTTATCATGTTGATTTGTCAAATTTGCTGTAAAAAGAGTGATGATAAAGGAAAGGAAGTGTCTTCAGAATATGTTGAGCAGAGAGAACCTCAGGTGAATACTTACCACTTTAGTTCTATCAGATTATTTTGATGTAGTTTGGTGGTCTAACCTGCAGTTTATCTGCTTTGATTTGGTATATAATGTATTGCTCAATTTTTGCTAATATTATAGGGTGTCAATGAAGAAAAGAACAAGATTATAATTGAGCAGAAGGAGCTTGAGGTGAATTTTTTTTCTTGTTTCAGAATCTGATTGGAACCAGAGCATGTCATGACTAAAATGTATTGTAGCTCAAACTGTTTTATAATTGCTTACTATCCTTATTCCAACAATTTTACAGGAGGCTGAAATGATTTCTTTACCAACAAAGAAGGCAGAATTCAATGTAGGTGCAGTATTTATAAACACTGTATATAGCATATGCAGCACTAATTATCCGTACCTTATTTGTCAATTTTAGTATATTGGTTATTTTTATTACTATATTCACTTTATTTTCATTTTGGTTTGGTGCATTAATGTGGGTCTTATGAAGTATGGTTCTTACACAGTCCCTGCAACAACTTACATCAGCCCCGTGTAATACCAGCAGATTGTAATGAGTCTTATTTCTTTGATTTAAAAATATACTAACTTTTTCTGTACATATGTTACTGTGCCTATATTTTCTAAGGTTTGTTTCTTTCTGGCTTGCTCATTTGTTATTTCCTTTTATGTTTTAAGGCTTTTAAAGGAAAAGATAAGGAGTCTACTTCAGGAGCCTTTGTACAAGAGTGCAAGGTCAGCGAAACACTCATTTTTATGTTGTGATTGTTTTGTTGCTGTTGATGTAATACCTTACTATGTATAAGTCTGCAGAGTGCCATTAATACTTGAATTTCAATTTTTCTTTCTGCATTGCACATGTAACAAGCACATTTTTTGCAGTATTTTTCTACACCTGGAGGATGCAAGTTCGGGAAGTCATGTAGATATCTCCATCCCGAAGGAAAACCAGATGTTCCTCCAGTAGAACTCAACTTTCTTGGTCTTCCAATTAGACCAGTACGTTAATCACTTTTGAAACAGCTTTGTGCAACTTGTGAAAATTCTTTACATTCTTTTATATGTCCAGGAAGTAACATAAAATATTTTCTGTAGATTTGCAGATAACATCCAACATTTCTGATCTCGCAGTTAATGCCTATAAATTTTTGGGGTTACTAGTATTTTACTAATTAGTTTAAACCATGTCAAGTTCGAGCAAAAAAGAGGCCCTATATTGTTTTTCATACTTATCATTTCTTGCAGCAAGGACCCAGCACTTCTGAAATTTGCAACTAACACTCCTCATCTTTTGGGTTACAAGCAAATGACATTCAATTTTTAAAACCAAGATCAAGTCAAGCAAAACTGACTAAATTGCCCTCAACATTTTTCTAACAACTTGAATGTATTTCACGATCATCTTTAAAAGCTAGCAGACATCACTTTGATAAATTGTGGATGAGAACTATAAGAAATGGAGTTAAAATTACAAAATTAATGGGATAGATATTTTCAGTCGTGGGTTTTATGCAAGGATCAAATAACATTAGTTAGTTTCAAAGATAAAAAATATAAAATGTATTAAGTGCAAAAGAACAAATATTGAATTTGACCTCGGTGTTCCTTGCAACTTTTTTTGTTCAGAGTGAAAAGGAGTGCCCATACTATATGCGGACTGGTAGTTGCAAGTACTCGACTTACTGCAAGTTTAATCACCCTGATCCAACAGTCGTGGCTTTACAGGGAGAAAATCGTGACAATAATAACAAAAAAAGTAATAATTATGGATCCTCCAAAGAAAAGGCTGCACCAACAACTCAAGCACATCCACCAGTACCAGTCCCCTCTGTGCCCTCTTGGCCTGAGCAGGGAACAGCATTGAAAGAGCCAATGCAGTATGCGGCTGCAGCACCTCCTTCATATGCCCCTGGAATTATGCCGCCTCATGGAATTTTTCCAAATCAAGACTGGAACGGCTATCAGGTAGTGGTGGCTTTTGTACCAGATTTTCAGGTGCATGTCCACCAGCATCTCAGTTCCAAGGAGTGCCTACGAACTATAATATATGCTGACTGGCACCAGGCATTAGGATTATGGTGCCTGTCAGATCTGTCCTCCTTTTATGTTTTGAGGAATTTTGTGCATTCCCCTTCAAAATTTCATGCATCTTTTTTATGTTTATGCAAAATAAACATTGTCATGTGTAGCCTATAGAACATAAGAAGTATTCCCCCTTCCCCCCAAAAGCAAACAATGAGAAAGAAAAAAAAAAAGATAAAAGGAAAAAGAAAAATAGACTTTGTACTTTTAACTACTTCATTTACTTTAAGACAAACAGACTCCTGCATTAATGCTTAACTCTACATCGCATTAGAAATAACAATGAGGGCCGACTTACAACCTGCTGAAGACTTACATTAGGGGATGTAGACGTGATATTTGTCCTAATTTTGCAGGGGTCAAATGGCATTTTGATAATTTTATTATTCTCTTTTGTGGGCCTATTGTTTGCACCTCTAAGGTTCAGTGTAATTCTGCATTTTACTTGTGTGCTCCCTCTTTGTATGAGTGGATGCTGATTTTGGTCATGTTTAGGTACCGGTGAACCCATACTTTGTTCCAGTTCAGAATTATCAACCTGCAAATGTGAGTCACGCTAGCATGCATCATCAACCTCCTTTTGATGAATATCCAGAGAGGCCTGGCCAGCCTGAGTGCCAGCATTTTGTTAGGAATGGGTTTTGCAAATACAAACACGCTTGCAAGTTTCACCATCCCAAGGGTCATGCCTCTTCAAATTCGCCTGGAGCTCTTACATCAGTTGGTTTGCCTCTTAATCCGGTAGTTATTTCTTGACCTAACTAATAATACAACATGTCATAGAAACATTTTCTGGTATGGTCCTTGAGTTTCAAAGTTCCCATTTCGGCCCCAGAGTGTTGATTTGTACGTCAGCCTTTTGCCATCATTTTCAAATCTGGAGAAGCTTAGATGTGTTCATTGGGTGATTTACCTTTAAATAAAAAGTGACTCATTCTGTACCAGCACAAATTAGAATTTTCCTACATTTCAAAAGTTTCAAGTGATCAAAATGATGCAAAGTGCCAAAATGGGAATTCTGCTACATCCAGTTCGAAATGAGAATTGGATAGTACTTCTACAACCATTCATGTCGTTTACTTAAAGAGTTGATTAGTCCTAAACTATGCAACTATATAATGCTGACCAGGCTAGCATTGGTATGGGGATCTTTGGTGTTGCGAATTGAATTGTAGTGGTGTCTACCAGTAATCAAGGATTCCTTGTATAGAACTGAATAGTGCCCTCTGTTATGTGTTATTTTTGGTATGGAGCGGGTCCAGAATTATGCCAAAGGCGGGCTTGTAAATGTGTTCTATAAGTAAAATTGACAACTTCCTATAAATATAAATTAAACAGAAAGAGAAGTTTTCAGAAGAAAATAACATCTGCATGTATGTTGCGAGTATAAATTAAATAAAAATTATGGTTAATTATTTGTATACTAAATTAAGTCTTGTCCTAAATAAAAGAAGAGGAAATTTTGATTTTCACCCCATTGGCTACTGCACTTGGTTCCAACAACCTTCTCATTCCTAAAATATTGCACTTGTTCAACTTTGAGCCATTGAACTTCTTATTTGTTCGTCTAGCCCCCTGAATTCATCACTCTTGTTACTAGTTGAATTGGCTGATCTGTTTATACAAATTAGTAAATAAGTAAACAAGCATTATTAATGTTGATTAGTTTTACAAGTTATGTGAGGTTCAATAATGATTTTGACAGATTTTTATTTGACAACTTTACAATTAATTGGAAGATCTAACTCAACAACAACAACCAAGCCTTTAGTCCCAAACAAGTTGGGGTAGGCTAAAGATCTAACTCAACCAAATAAAAAATTTCTCATGGGGCTGCTAACTGAACCAATAAATTTGTCCGGTTTAACCAAGTGCCATAATTTGGGATGCTTCTGATACCAAAGAAAAATTGAGAGACTACATTTAACCGAGTGTAGTAGATGGGGGCCAAAAAAAAAATCAGATTTCCCTATGAAAGAACTTCTCGTGTATTGTTTTATTTGTTTATTTACTTATCTAAGTTTCGGCAAACTTTGCTATCCAGGATCAGCCTGTCTGTGTATACTACAGTCACTGGGGTGTCTGCAAATTTGGCCCTGCATGCAGGTATCATCATCCTTTGAATCACGGGCCGTCAGCTGCTATGACTGGACCACAATCTAGTTAATTTTCAACAGCTAAAAAAAATTGGAAATTCAAGTGTCCAAATAAAAGTAGGTTTTTCTCAGTTTTTTTTTATTATTTATTGGTGTCAAATATGTATGGAGCCGGCGAGGAACAGAACAGTCGTGCTTTATTTCATGATAAGCTAGTTCTTAATCGAAGAGTTTAGCTTGGATGTTTGTTGTATCTAATCTCTGTTGTAGGGTAAAGGCGGTGATGCGTACTAATTAAACCAATACGAATAACTTGCTTAACTCATATTTAATATCATAGGCCATAGCAAACGGATTCAATGCACACTTGTAATAGAGGAATTGGTACATTTGTTAAGTCACAACTAAAGGTTATATTGAACATCCTGCCTGGAGCAAGCTACTTTATTGGCAAGAAACATTGAAATATAACAACTTCAGTAACTGGATAAGGTCTTCCGAAATTACAACACAGTATTGTGATGAAGCAAATGTTTGTTGCAACACTACAGAGTATGAATCCAGGCACCACGAGATCTTCCATAATACTACACTACAGTAATAATGATACACTTTTCACTAGAGTAGAAGTGTAGAACTAGGGTGTTCTTGAGCTCACCAAAGTGTTTGGTGAGTTTAACTCCAAAACCCATCAAATCTATTTCAAATGACGAATTCAAACCGTTGGAACCCGCCTATCTTACGTGTGATGCGTCTACATGTGAAATTTTTAAACATTCGAATTAGTTTAGTATAAAGTCAATTGGTCAAAATTAGAAGGTTAATAAATTAATTTTAGTGCATTTATTTTTTGAACGTTTTTTGACCACTTGACTTTATACTAAATTAATTCGAATGTTTAAAAATTTCACATGTAGACGCATCACACTAAATTAATTTTAACAGTTTGAATTCGTCATGTAAAATTAATTTGATGAGTTTTAGAGTTAACACTTTGGTGAGCTTAAGAGCACCCTAGTTCTACTCCTTTTCACTACCAATCTTTTAAAAAAAAATAACGATACAATTTTTAAAGGTGACGATAATTGTCCGGTGTCAGATACTGAATCCGTATCCTCCTAGGTACCTAACTCGAGCAAATTACAAAACAGACGGTTCAAATTAATTTCAGCTGGGCCAAAGTCAATTCTGTACCTATAAAAACGATAGTGATTCGTTTTGAAATTCGTGCCGAGTTAAAGAACTAATCTGAGCCTAATTTGCTCGAGTCAGGCACCTGAGGTGACCCGAATTCGTGTCCGCCTATGGGTGTGCGTCAAGTGGGCCGTATGTTTATATTAAGCGTGAATAAATTTGTACGTAATTCACGCTTACAATTTTTTTTTTGTGTTATCAAATGCCCGTAGGTTTACACACAGCAGGGTACATATCTGACCGATTTTTTTATTAATAGAAAATAAATAAATAAAATATTATGAAAGGTGATCGATTTTTTTATTAATAGATAAAACGAAACCACCGGACGGGACATTTTACCCCATTCCCACTAATCCAACTCTGTCGCCTACTAATTAAATTAACTAAACAGAAAAATTAGAGACGGTAAGCTCGTTCCCGTCCGACAGCCACAAAAGAAATACTCGGAACGGTGTAGACTTTTTCGTCCCACAAGCAAAAAAAGAAAAAAAAAATTCACGGACGGATTTGTCCGTCCCGTCCCATATGCTAAACAAGCTAACTAATAATAGCTTGCATATGCTACTTCCTGCCATGCCCGGCTTTGGTGCTGGACAGCTAGGGCGACCGCTCCAGGCCCTAATGTCCAGGGGCCCCTAAAGAAATATTTGTATAAATATAAATTAATTAATTTGCATATATTAAAGATAAATAAAATATTAGATCCCAAATTTTGTATATATAAAAGGCTCAATTTTTTCTATAAATAGATATGATCTAATGGCATATTAATAAAAAATCAGACTGAATAATTGCTTCCATACACCATATGCTTATAAGTTGTTTTTTCTTTTTAAAAGTCCAAATAGTCGATCTAAACCGTTTAACATGATATTCAAATTAAAAGGTAAAAAGGTGCTTGAAGACCAATTTTACATTTTTTTTTGAGTTTTTTTACTATTTTTTAAGATAGATAGAAAATCTATTGATTCAGAAGATTCTGAACCATAAAATAATAACTTTCTACCTATCTTAAAAAATGGTAAAAAAGCTTCCAAAAAAATATAGAATTTGGTCTCCAAGCATGCACGTTTTAATATGGATATCATATTGAACTGTTCTAATCGACTGTTTGGAATTTGAAAATGCAAAAATGACTTAATAATCATATGGTGTTGAAGTATTTATGAAAGTGTCAGCCTCATAAAAAACTTGTATATGTAAAAGGCTCAAAATTTTCTCCTGCCTTAGACCTCCAAATCTTCAGAACTAACCCTGCTTCTTGCAAGTAAACAATAGACAGAACTCACAACTAAACAAGCTATGCACACACATGTAAAGGTTCATGGTACTGGCCTACTGGGTCCCACATATCAGTGACCTACTGTTTGTCATTGGCCGTATATTATCTAATATCTAGGCTTTCAATTAATTGTGAGTGCATCTGATTTCCTGGGCAACATGTCATCAGAAATAGGTACTGGTGGACTGAAAGTAATCAGAGCTAACGACGGGGGTAAAAAGAAAATTTCTGGGTCAAAAGTCAAAACACTGAAAGTAAAGAGGAGGGAGGGTTAGGCCAACTTGAATGCCCGCTCCCAACTAACATTGTTTGCCAACTTGAATGCCCGCTCCCTGATCTTTATCCTCAGTATGAATTCATGCCTAGCCAGTACCCTTCTTTCTTCTATTTTGTCTAGAAATAAAATAGCTTTTTTGCAAAAGGTTAGTTGGGCATCCATTTTATTAAATTCTTCCTTATGCCACAGAGAAAGAGCCTTATTCAGGATTAAAGTTTTTTTTGTAAAGTCCTGCAATCTTTGTTGTGGGGGTGTGACCTGATTCGTCCATAGCACTTGCACCATGCTCTTTGGCATTTCATAGTCAAACCAAAAGGTCTCTAGTCGCATTCTTTTAGGTTGAGTTGCTGCATTCTTGCATGATAATAGTATAGGCGCATGATCCGACACCACCATCTCCAATGCTTCTAGTGTGATAACTGTGTACTGTAATTGCCATTCTGGAGACAGGTGGGGTAAAAAGAAAATTTCTGGGTCAAAAGTCAAAACACTGAAAGTAAAGAGGAGGGAGGGTTAGGAGGGGTTAATGTGGGGTTCCACAAGAGTATTTTGTCAAGAAATTTAAAGGGAGTGTATTTGGATTGAACTTTTTGAGAAGTGGGATATTTCATAAAATTTTCCCACAAGTAGAGGTCACAGCGAGTTGGCCAATTATCTAGCAATTAAAGGCAGGAATGAAGGATGGAAATACACGGGTTATACTTATACATACCCTCTCTGGAGTGACAAGAAATATAATTACTTCTAAAATCTATCTCTTTATAGAAATAGCAAATGTAATAGAAATGTGAGAAGAGATGTAATGCCTACGGGCTTAACCTGCAAAAAAAAAAAGAATGTGTTATGTGACGTGGCACACGTTTATTAGTAAACAAGCAAAATCATTCATAAAAAAAACGAAAGAGAAAAAGGCTTCGGAACTTCTGTGATTTCAGCAAAGTCTGAGACCCTAAGTCGTGCTGCCTTTTTTTGTTTTAGCTCGTTTGACTAACATATTCGGTTATTTTAGGAATAATTTTCCGTTACAATTGAGTGCTACGCAGACTGTGAACATCTGCCGTGAAATTTGAATATAAATGACTAAAATTAATTCAGAAGTTAGTTTTAAAAAACATTACACTTATACAATTAATTTTAATTGTTTTTAACATTCGTAAATTGAAAAAAAATCTCATACAAAATGAACAAGCGAACACAAAATAATTTTATTCACCACGTAACGTTTTAAAAACAATTTCATTATAAAAAACCTTACATTCTATAAAATTATCATACAGTTCTGATTTTTCAAATAGGGGGGATTTCATGTATGTTCCTCAAAAGTTATGTATTCCCCCTCTAAAATTCATAATATCATATTTATCCCTCTAAATTTAATAAACTCACAAATTTACCCAATTTATTGTCTTATCTATTATAACACATTTTAAATTTATAGTACCGATTTTACATTTTATAAAAAATATAAAAAAAAAAAATGTGGCATGTTTAAGAGAAACGTTTTGTCTTCTAATTGGCCGGTTATGAGGAAAAACGATTCATTTTCTTACTTGTAACATGCACACGAGCGTATGCCTAAACGCCACTATGTGTTACAAGTAAAGAAATGAATCATTTGCCCTAAAAAAATAGACTACATATTTTTATGTTTTATTAAAAGATAAAATGAAAACTTTGTAAATTTAAAATAAGTTTAAATATAAAAGGTAATAAATTGAATAAATTTGTTAGTTTTTTTAAAATTTAGAGGGATAAATATGATATTATGAGTTTTACATGGAAACACATAATTTCAAAGTTTTTGAAGGATATACATGAAATCCCCCCTTCCAAATAAAATTGTCACATGTAATTTGAAAATTATCCTAGCGACCGCGAATTAAGTTATTCAAGTCGGGAAACTAGTTCGTGGATTTGGTAACTCGTTTACATTTTTTCTTTCATCAAAATTGAGTACCTTTTCAATAGAATATAACTGAAAGTTTAAGTACCTCTTTATCTTATTAGGCACTAGGCACTGGCATATATAGCTATTGTTCCCAAGTCCTAAACTTTGTCACCAACACTATAAACTTATTCCTAATTTTGTATAAACATAAAATATAACGAATATAAACTGCTTTTTGCTAAATGTTACTGCATTTTGAGAAGCAGCATTTAGTTTAGTGACAAAAATAATAACCTCAGTGTGAGAGGTCACGAGTTCAAAACTCAAATGGAGAAATTTCTTGTAGATATTAAATAGTTGAGTAACTTGACTTCCAACGTTTACTATAAAATGTTACCGTGCCTTACAAATTTTGTAAATAATTCTAATTATTGTCCATTTTAAAAATTACATTTATTTTTATTATTTTGAAGTGACAAATGTTACCAGCTTATTGAATTCTCTCTTTTGGAAATTTATTTTTCATATGATTTTTATTGAAGAAGTTAACAGTTGAATAATAGGGAAAAAAATGTTGATATTGAAACATAAGCAAAATCATATTTTGTTTTCTTAATTCTCTTACTTTTACGATAAAAAATCGAAGTATATGATATATTTCAGCTATGGCATTAAAAAATGGTACTGTTTTATGCCAATACAAAACTGTGCTAAAATAAGATTTTGTGATTGTTTGACTTATGAATTATATAATATAATTTTCTGTAGTTTTACTTTTTGTTTGTGGGCTATAAATTACTTTTTGTTAGAACTTTGAGATTCTTTTACTTGTGAATTCTAGTGGAATGTTGGCAACAATGGCGAGTGATGCTCAAATATGAAAAAAATATTACATGCACCAGGTCATTTTAGAAGCAACTTCATGCCTATCTTTTAAAAGTTTCAAAATTATGTATTCCCCTTTTAGAACTCATGATATTATATTTACTGTTCTAAATTTTTAAAACTTACAAATTTATTCAATTTATTGTCTTTTCAATTAAAACTTATTCTAAATTTATAAACTTCTCAATTTATCTTTTTTTTTTAAATGAAAAATATATAGTCTGTGTAAGATATATGTGTTGTTTTCTAATATTTTCAGTTTGTGATGACAAATGGTTTATTTTAATGCACACATAAACGTATGTTTGTATACTATCATGTATGCACTACAAGTACATAAATAAACCATTTACTCTTTATAAATCAACCAATTGAAATGTTTCACAATTCTCTTATACAAGCTATGTATTTTTAATTATATAATAAATGGTGAAATGAGAACATTATAAATTTAAAATTAGTTTTAATAGAAAAAGATAGCGAATCAAGTATATCTGTGAGCATTTTAAATTTGGAAGGGTATATATAATATTATTAATTTTAGAACAAAAATTAGCGTAATTTGAAATTTTTTGAAGGGTACATGTGAAATTCCCCCTTTAGTTTCCACATATAATTATTAAAAACTAGTTATTTTGTGCTCGGTTCACTGACCTCGTTGTATAATAGAAATGAAGCTGGGATGAAATGAAGCTTAAATTCAAAATTGATTTTAAAAGTATTGTTATAAACTTTTTATTTTTATTTTTATTTTTAAGTTCTATATAATACAGACTTAATTGAAGATTATTTAATAATGACTTAATAATCTGTAAAATAATAATTTTTTTTAACATTTATTAGATTTGTAATTATAAAATATACAATCACTATATAATTAAATTAAGTATACTTCATACGTAATATCTCTAAAATCTCACGTTGGAGCATATGTATTGAAAATTTCTTTTAAGTTTCTAAAATTAAGCTGATGTTTATTATTCTACCTTTTGAGATGCAGTGTAATTTCTAACTTAGATTTATTTTAAAGAAATCACTTTCTAACTGTTTTAAGTGGCTCTGTTTCCTCGTTCCTGCCACTCTTAACTGATTTTAATAATAATTACTGATGTAACCGCTATAAATAATTAAAAGTTAATTGTACGAGCATAGATGTTTAAAATAAAAATGAACTTAATTTTTTATGATAATAATTTAATGATCTGTAAATAACAAAATTTATAACATTTATATTTTAGACTTGTAATTATAAAATATACAATCATTATATAATTAATTTAATTTTTATTTCTAAATACACATTAGCAAATTTTATTCTATTTTTGTGAGATGTAACGCAATTTTTAATTAGAAAGAAAAAATAAATCGCTTTCTAACGATTTAACGTAACTTTTTTCTCGTTTCCTTTATTATAACTATTTTTAGTAATAATTACTGACGTGACCGTTAAAATTAATTAAAAGTTAATTACACAAAAGTAAAATTTTAAAAGTTAAAAATTCTATTTTTTTATTTGATCGTTGACAGCTGTATTTTTTTTTCTTTTGGGAATTTTACTAAATGCTCTTACGGTCTAGACCTTCCCGTTTATCGCGGTTCCAACCAAGTGGCATCCAATCCGGAATCTTAGTTGAACTCCGTCAGAATCTGGTTTGGATCAAAACAAAAGAGGTAACCACAGAAAAAAAAAAATCTAAAAAGACTAAAAGAGAAAAAGCAAGCAACATTGGAAAAAAACAGCAGAAAACAGACGACATAGGTTCGTTCCAAAGAGAGATCTCCTCGGCGAAGCTTATAATGGATAAGAAATCGATTGCTTGAGCACAACTACACAAGTAACGGACTTCGAATTCTAAGACCCCATCTACCCGATTGCTAACCCCCAATCAGAAATCGAATCGAATCGAAAACAATTGAATTGAGGGGATGACGACGAGTGGAGAAATCGGCGTAATACTGGAAAAGGCGAAGGAACTCGATCAAGTGAGAAAGGAACTAGACGATACTTGCCTGGAAATCAACAAGCTGCACAAAAAAATCTCGTCTTGTTAGTCTCTTTTTCCAGCACTTTAATTGTCACTTCCTTAACTTTTTTTTTTTTTTTAATTTTGTCGTTTTGTTTATTACTTGCTTTTTTGATTAAATATCTTCTTGATGCAGCTCCTGAAATGGTTGAAAAGTCGCTTGATGCTGTGTTAACTAAGCTTCGATCATTGTATGGACATGCTAAAGACCTTTCTGAAAGTGAAGCCAGGTACTGCAGATTACTGATTTGTTTTTTAATTTTTTAATATAACTGATTTTTTCCTTTTCGCTTTACTATTGATATGTAAAACATGGCATGACCTGTCTACTAATTTTATCTTATTATTTTTAGCTAAAAAGTTTCCCATATAGTAGATCTTTGATCAACATCTAAAAGAATTCTCAAAGTTGTTAAAAAAAAAGTATGTTTTGTGAAAAAAATTATTAACTATATTAAGTATCACTAGGCTTTGACCCTTTGGTGATTTCTACATTCCATGCCTATACAAAACACCAAAACCTATGTAACGAATCAATTAACTCCGATGCATGTTTAATACAAATTTGAAATGGTGGCTTGAATTTGAAGAAACTTATTTCTCTTTTCCTGTCAAATCAGTTTTATCTAAAAGACTATCTGTGCAAACTTTTTATGGTAACGTGCCTCTATTATCTTGCAGTGTCACAAATGTTTTGGTTAATATGCTGGATGGACTGACACCGTCAGGACTGTCTGTCGTGACAAGAAAAAAGAGTGGTAAGTGCATGAGGTCCCAAAAAAAGGAAAAATAAATAATAATTACTGAGACATATTATTATTGTCGATGCTAGGGCCAAACTTCTGAAAATTAGACTAATAGCGCTTGTATTTAATTACAGAAGTTAATGAGCCGAAGAAGAAGAGGAAGATGGATACGGATACATCACGATTCACAGCACCTTCAATAAGAAGCCAACTTGATCAAGCTGCCAGCCTAAAAGGAGAGCAGGTTATTTTACTTCTTTATATTCTGATACAGTGATACTATCACCTTGTGGGGACCAGCTTGTTCATATCTATAGAACTAGACCATTGGCTATTCGTTGATAAGTTCAATTCTTTTTGGCAAGGATTATGGTTTTGTCAATTAAGTATCACGCACCAACTTCAATGCATTGTTTTACATAAAACAAAAAGTTTCTTGTGCAAGAAATTTTCTAGCGTGCCTTTGCATGAGGAAAAGTATTTCCCCTCAAACTTACCAAGTAACTAACTTCTTTGTGAATGAGCAACGCTCCTCACAAAATTAAGCAATTTCAGGTAGCCGCAAGAGTCACACCTGACAATGCTGAAAAGGATGAGTGGTTTATCGTCAAAGTTACACACTTTGATAGGGACACGAAAGAGTAAGTAAACTGAATAAGAATTTTTTGTTTCCATTTACATGCTGTTGAAGGCT
Organism: Carex rostrata; assembly: GCF_964058835.1. NCBI lineage: Eukaryota > Viridiplantae > Streptophyta > Magnoliopsida > Poales > Cyperaceae > Carex > Carex rostrata. The sequence continues at coordinate 4,943,757 of NC_135918.1, forward strand.
TGAAATCGTCTTACCCTTGTTTTGTGTTGTGTAGATTTGAAGTGCTTGATGAAGAACCAGGAGACGATGAAGAAACAATGCAGAAGTATGTTTTGAAAGCATGTTGCAAATTATTTAGAAAAAGCGAATTAAAATAAGGATAACATAAGAACCAGCCTTTAGTCTAGTGGCAAAGGGCAACACCCTCTGTGTGGGAGGTCGTGGTTTCGAAATCCGGATGAGGGGTCCGTTGTGGACATTAAATGGAAGTCGGAAGACTTAGACATCTTTCTATCTCAAAAAAAAAGGAGAACATTAAAAGTAGATTGAATCTCTGTTGCTACTTTAATAACTTAGCCTGCATAAATTGTGCCTCTTGTCAACCTATTTTAAGAAGCCTTTGTGGCATACTTTACTGGATGCTATCTGACCATAAATGAACCAATGGGTCCAACACATTTGGGCTCTTTCTTGTATTTGCCCAACAACCTTTTCGTTTATTATTTTTGCGAATTTGAAGGTGGTAATTATTTAGCGTTCGTGTAATTTATTGCCAGCTTAAAGTGCTTTTAATGCCTCATTTGCAGGAAATATAGTTTGCCGATGACTCAGATAATACCTTTTCCTAAAAAAAGTGATCCCTCAAGTGCTCCAGAATTTTCCCAGGGACAACAAGTTCTAGCAGTTTATCCTGGTACAACTGCTTTGTACAAGGCTACTGTTGTCAATTCTCATCGCAAGGTAATCTTTTTATATATGTTAATTAATTAAATTATTTTTTTCATCACTTGATGTCTCTGTACTTATACTGACCGACTTTTTTATGCTCTCTGATGTTCTCCCGTTCATTAAACATGAAATTCAGAAGAAATCTGATGAGTAAGTCTCCATTTTCACAATTAAAGCACATTTGTAGTTGCGCAAAACATACATTGGTCAGTGGAAACACATATTGACCTTGCACAAGAAAGAACAAACTTGACTCATCTGTAGTCCGAAGACATGAAGTCCGTATTAAGATTTTAGCCTGAGAGGGCGTCCCATTTAAAATTGACTTCATCTAGCTGGTACCAAAAATGTCTTTCTCCATACTATAGACTCCAATCTTCAAATGCAGCAAACCCTTAAAATTGATTTTTTGTCCTTTAAAAAAGCTTAATTTGGTATTTTTTTTTTTTTTTTTAATTCTTATCACCAGCTATGTTCTTGAATTCGATGATGATGAAGAGGATGGATCATTACCTCAGAGAAGTGTTCCTTTCTTTAAAGTAGTCCCACTTCCTGTGGGTCACCGCCAGTGACAAAGGGATACATGTATCCCTTCAATATAATTCCAGTAATTTAGTATGTTAGAGGGAGGTACCGTTGTGACAAATACGTTGCTCAGGCGTAACGTGTGGTAGGTTGTCCTCGGAAATTTAGTGTGCGGCTGTTTCTAAGTAGACTGATTGTATATGTTTATAGGGCTTAACAGAACATGTGTAGTTTTTTTTGTGTGTGTGTGTGTGTGACTACTTGCTAATTTGTACTTCAAGATTATTTTTCTAATTATTTCAGATATTTTAAGGTGTGAAATTGGTGGAGAAGGTAAGAAGAACATGCAATTTTCTTCTGTTTTATTCTGAAATTTAGCTTCTCTCTTCGATAAATTGAGGGATGATCAGTTAGTGACGGCTGAGACTGAAGAGTATCACTTCTTTTCTTTTTTTTTATTTGGCTGAGAGAATATCACTGAATTTAGGGATCTAAAAAAGTCAAAGCGTAATTAGATGCGGCACGTGTCATGACTCGCGTGTCCTGTGTTGTAAATATTCGCTTGGCGTGATTTTTTTTTTTATTAATTTGCCATGACAAATTGCGCGAAAGTCTGATCATAGCGTGGCATGTGGTTACGTGAATCATATGTAATTAGATCTTGATCAAATGATGAAATTTGAATAAACTAACTTAAATTAAATTATGAAAAAAAAGTTATCAACATAATCAGCTACGGCGTGTCTTAGTCACAACGTAAATAATGTGCAGTGATTATCCTTTCAAGTTTGATCAGCATGATGCGTTAACTGAATTTGCAAAAGACAGCTGTGCTCTGGCCTCCACAACTCTCTCATTAAAGGAAATGAGAAAAAAATCATGGAAGGAAAGAAAAAGGACGAAAAAGAAAGAGGAAAAAAGCAACAAGTTCACTTCGTATGTATCTCAAATTGAAAGTTACACGTAAAGGCCACCTTATTTTTCTCTCTTCCCTCCACTCTTCTCCGAAATTTATAACTCAACAAATAATCGTCGGTCAGACCTTCATTTCCCTTTCCCTCTGCCCTCATTAATTTTCATCGTATAATTCCTTCCTTAGCTAAGTCTAATTGTAGTATCTGTCCAATGCGGTGCACATAGCATATTATAAAAAAAAAAATTTAATAATCACGCTTAACATAATTATTTAAATTTAGAAGTACCACATTCTTATTAGATGAATGATTATGAGTACATCTTTTAATTTTTGGTGGGATTATAGAGCACACTTTGGGAGGGAGGGATGGGGGGGGGGGGGGGGGGGGGGGGGGGGGGTGGAGTGTTAATGACATCTTTTTAACTGTTTATCCGATCCGTATCGTATTCGATATATAAGGCAAGTATGGATTTTTTTTTTTTTTTCATTAGCTCATTGGGTTTTTGTATGAGTAAATATATTTTTTAATTAGCTAAATAGATAAGAGTGCATATAAAGAACTAGTTCGTATATAAAGTAATTATAAAATAAAATAATATATAGATGCCTTTTCAATTATAGATAATATAAAAATATTAAACACACAATAAAAGAAGCATAATAATGTTTGATTGGCCCAACGTTATTTCATTTCTATGTAATTGCATCTCCAATTTTTTCATTAACTCTTTATAGCATTGAAAGAGACTTAAAATGACAACTCGAGAACAAGCAAACCGATGAATAAACTAGATTCGTTTTAACTTCTAAATTTCCGATATCGCATATTTTTCATTTTCAAATCGTTTAAAACATATTAGTTTTATTTGTATGTCTAATTTTTTTAGTTAAAGAAATGAAAAATAGATATTGGTATTTTGAATTTTCTTTGATAAAAAACAATGAAGTTAAAATTGATTACATATTTGTATTTTGATTTTTATATTAGTAATGTATTTGAATATGTGTGAAATGAATGAGTTTTGATAGTCAATTTGTAAAAAATATAAAATTAATTATTATTTTAGTATTATTCGTTAATTGTCCGCTACTGTTTCATTATCCAATAATCTTAGAATAGAGTAAGATAAAATCAATTAAAAATAGAATATAAATACAACTAATTTTTAATAGATAGAATATGAACATACTTCTATCCATCCGAAACGTATCATACCCATTGACACTCCTAAACACGGAAATATACCCTCCCAGGTACGGTAAAAGATTCTCCTCACTTTATGGTTTGAGATTAACTTCCAGTAGCTTTGAGATTCGGGCTAGCATAGGAGGCAGTACTATTGTGCTTTGAGATTCATGCCAATTTTTTTGACCTGACAGCTACTATCCGGTTTTCAAAAAAAAGAGATTCATGCCAAATTAAAAAGAACGGTCCAGATCTACTAATCGTAAAAAATTCTCTATTACAGTACCGGGAGGATGTGAATTCCTTAAACACACCCCTAAAAACTGGGAAATTAAAAGGACAACCAAAGACAAAACCAAAGTGATCCTTGGAAAAAATCAAAGGCCATTAGGATTGTTTGTGGTGATGCTTCATCAACTATTAACATTAGCAATGGAATGCATCTATTTGATTTTTCTGTGAAACGGAGATCCTAAATTCTCACGGCAATTAGAGACATTGCTCGATTAACTTTTAAGTGACGTTACGAAATTAACGTTTAGCTTGGGTTGCAAATTTTCTACGCTCCCTCTGAATTATGTTTACAAAACGAATGATATCTAATCTAAGTATACAAAACGAATTATATTTCTGGCTTATCACTATCCTTGAGTTGAAAAGAAGTCAACAAGTTCGAACATAACGGGATCCTTCTGTGGCTAAATACTGACAATACTATTTTGATTTTATTTACGCATGTGTTATATCTATATTTTTTTTATTTTGATTATACTATCTGTATAAATTCAAAATAACACTGTTAATATCTTGACACTTTCTATAGACCTTGTTTAATGGAAAAATTTACAAATTATTCAATTCTAAAATTTTCAAACAAAATATCTTCGTGGAACTCTCATTTCCCTCCACTCTTATATCATATTTAATTTCATCAGTTTTGACGCCTTTTCATCTTCTATATTTGTCTCTTCCTCTCTCCCCTCTTATTTGCCGCGATGATAATAAACAAAAATCTTAAAAATATGATAACATGTTCGACCCTCTTATCCGATATATATATCTCTTACCTTATTCAATATGTGTTGTCTAACAGAAAAAATTGTTATTTGTTTGTCAAAATAAAAGATATCGTCTTAATTACATTTTTTTTTAAAAATATGTGCTTATTAAAGTCTAATAAACAAGTAATGATTACTTCTAACGCTGAACACAATGGACAGCTCACTCTATAGTATATAAAAGAGAGAGAGAGACGTTAAAACTGATGAGAAGAAATATGAGGGAGGAAGATAAGAACTCCATAAGAATATTTTGTTAATATATAATTACACAGAAATAACATTTTATTTGGAACTTTCCGAAGACGGTAATTTGTAAAGATTCCCATTGTTTAGCCATATGAAATATTCACTTTCCTTCGATTTCACTTGACTCTAATCAAACAGTCATGACAAAAAAACATTCATAAAATGAGTCTTGAAGGGATGCGGTCCGCCCTTTTTAGATCTTTGTTTGATTTTATGTAAATGCTCGGTACGGATAAACATGAAACCTCGTTATACCTATAAAAACTTCGGCGCCATAAAATGAGCTCTTGAGCGTTATTATGCTAATAAACAGGCAACGTCTAAAATTTGACATCTAAAGACTTGTAGCACACAAAAATAAAGAAAAGGGCCTATATCTCAATCAGACTCGCATCTTTATCTTTTTTTATTTATCTTTTGTGAAAAAAAGGCACAAGCAAAGTGCATCTTATGATAGTTAGTTTTCCAATTCATACTCTTTTGCAACTGTTCATATTATCATCATATACACGTATGTATTAAACTATCTTGTACAGTGCACAGTTTGATTTTATCTGTAGACTTTGTTTCAGCTGACATATTGTTTCTGTAGGAGATCAGTGCAAAATCCCAAATCAAATCGGATCTCAGGAGGATCACCAATGCAATCAAATACAGCGTCAGCGTTTACAAAGTCTTCTTCAGCAGTGTACCTGCAGAAACATGTGATGTGATAAATATTTTTGCAGTGAAACAGAACTATTATTGGAATTGCATGGAATGAACCAAACCAGTAAAATATCTTCAAATTGCAAATTTGATACTTTGCAAGCTGGTGTTTACTGGTACCACCATGAAAGGTACCTAACCTAGTAATACAAATCAGCCCCACTGGGTTCGAACCTTAAATTATTTCTTCCTTTGTGTTGAAAATACTGCCTTTTGAAAATCCTAAATTAAACAACAATCGAGCCAAAACATATTTACTTTTTTAGATTCTGTTTGAAGTTCGCATGACAATCATACATGCTTGACTTCATCAATTCTAATCATTAGTCTTTATCACTATATTATTAAGTTGAAAACATAAAAAATATGTTTGTTGCTAGATACAAGAGTATTAAATGTTGGGGGATAATTTGCAAAACAACCAACTAAAGTAACTGCAAAGAGAATTCTTACCCGCTTTTTGTTACAATGCACTTCATACCAGCAGCTTTAGCAGCAGCTAGTCCTATGGCACTGTCCTCTACTACCACACAGCTAGAAACAAGAAAAGAAGAAGGATACAAATAAATACATACACTATAATTACCTACAAACATAAACAGAATACATACACTATAAAACAGTCCCACGACATCTTATGTACATCAAGTGCTAATTTCACAAGTATTATGTCTGCATAAAAGATCAACTGTGGATAAATATTGATACCGTTTTATGTATAATTCATACCTTTTCATGCTAGTAGTATGATAGTTTGCATACAAGACGATAACACAAAATTTCAATCAATTTGTTTGGTAACCAAGTTCATTTTCATATAATGTGAGATGCATGACGCAGTATTTGTAACTGTTGATGTTGTTGTAAAAAGTAGCTGTTGATATTTCAAGCATTACCTAGAAGGATCAACTCCAAGAGTACTAGCCGCTAGTAAGTATATAGCCTGCCAAAAAATAATCAAAAAGAAATATAAAATAGCATGACAGTGGTGTCAGGAAGAAAGATTACTCCAGCTGCTACCACACAAGATATGTCGAAAAGAAGAAGAGAACATTCAATGAAAAAAAAGTAGGGCATTAAGAGAATTCTGAAAACATTAATTGTGTTCATGTTCAATATTGACATCTTTTTTATTACAAAATTGGTAGCACCAGCCGAGTTCACTAGTAGGTTTTCATATAATCTAAAGAAGGAACATCAAATCTTTACCGGGTCAGGTTTTTTACGAGGAACGACATCCCCAGCAAAGATGGTTATTTTCTCTGCTCGTTCGGGACCTAACAAATTGGAGACTATAGCCGAAACCTGGAAATAAGAAGATACTGCAAATATTAGTATTAGCTATGAAGCACATCTACAACACCAGTTATCAGTTTCAAAATATTGTTGAAAACAATAGTCTGAGTAGTTCATACCGCCTTCTCATTGGAAGTACTGCATACTGCAACTTTCACATCCTTTGACAAAGCTTCATCTATAATTCTGAAATTCAAAGAAACTTGCATTGAACAATTTTCTGGGTAAAATCTTGGACCATTGTCAGACCTCACAAAATGACTATGTATCTTCAACATTTGGAAGCCTGGATTTATGAAAAATCTTTCAACAAAATAAGCTAAACACTGTGCATTGGTATTAAGTGAATTATATATAAATAAATAGACTTAAAAAGTATGACCGTTGAACACCAGGTCGAAGAGGGAGCAATCTCTTTTCAATAAGTGCCATGAACAATTCGGTCTTCCTTTTGTGGAGAGAAGCAATGAATTTTTTTCTTTCTTCATCGGTCTTTGGTGCTTTAGCTGGCCATGCTGTCTTGTTGAAATATGCCGTCATCCTAGTTCGATAGAAGAGCCAAGATTATTTAAAGAGTTATTTGACTGACATCTGACAAAGTTTGACCCAACCCCAAAAAAAAACGATCTGATCTGTCTCAGCTGAAAACCCCTAGCCCAGAAAATTTGAGAAGTCAAATGACCCAATCCCGATGCAACAAAAAAACTGAACTCATCCAAACCTGAATGATCTGGCTTAAATTCAAAATAAACGAAATCCAACTGATCTAAGAGCCAAAACTGACCTGACAAAAATTGAATCTAACCCGCAGGCATCAATAATGCCTTATTCAAACCAGGTACCCAGTTAAATGCAACTCTTAAACAAGTCTGAGATAACAATCATAAGTCAGAAGTTAAACCAAAAAACTGGACAAAATACACAAAAATGGCCTACAACTTGAATTGAAGCAGGAGACTTGTCATTCAGAAAGTTCCAGATAACCCACAATGCAAGTTGGTCCAACCCAAACGACCTTTAGATGTGAATTTGACCGAAACCTGAAAAAAACCCAGACCTGATTTAATCCGAATTAAAACTCAAACCATTCTTTTAATTCGTCCCCTAAATAATATCTGCTTTATTTGTAAAAAACCTTTTGTTTTATATTTAAATTGTTAGCAGCACCTTGCTGACTAACCTTAAAAAAAATTTATATCTGCTTTAAGTTCTGGAAATTCTGCATAGAAATCAAGCAAGGATAGACTAACCTCTCTTTGCCACCACCAATCTTTAGCAGCTCACCATAAAGTTCAACATCCCAAGTGACACCCAATTCCATCTGTAAACGAAAAGAAAAATAAAGTCAAGACATGATATGCATACTATAAATCACTAGTTCAGTATAATTAAATCATAATAAGAGTAATAATAAAAAAATAAAACCTCAGCAAAGGTGTCATTGAAGGAAATTCGGTGCCCATCCTTTTCGGTGTCAACAAGCACGCCATCACAGTCAAAGAGAAGAGCAGCAGGAAGGGGCGCAGACGAAGCACGAATTACACTACTGAACTTGCGTCGAGTTGCTTTACTTCGATTTGTGATAGAGAGGAAAGGGAGCGAAGGAAGAAATTTAGAAATGCTATTTCTCGTTTTACTGCTCGCTTCCAGTTGAGATTGGGATCGGAAAGGGGTTAGCGAAGCTCTGGCTGAGGGAACCGGAGAGGAGATTAGAGCTTTTGGAAGAAGTCCAGGCGACGCCATATTTTCCCAGTGGGAAATTTTTGTGACGCCATTTTGTCTGATAACTGACGCGCCATCCTATCCGCGAGCCAAGCCACCAGCCAACCACACAAGCGAGTCCGGGTTTGAAGAGGTTTAAAAGTCGGATTCATATTCGGATTCAAATTCGTGTCGGATTTGCACATTTTTCCTCTCCACGCTGAACTTTTCAGGTTTGGATCAATTGATTCCTACAAGAAGCAGCCCATTGGGCCAGAGCCCAGAGGATGCGGAGAACTTGTCTCAATGCTAGAGGTGTCGGCCTACATAACTCCGCATTCGGGTGTGTTTTGCTTTCAAACCGTTAAGAAAACCCCCGGCGCGCCGACTCCAGAGTACTCGAGAATCGAGATCGAGAATAATTATAGTGGTAGAGAAAGAGAGAGAGCAGGGTGGTTAAGAAATAAGAAGTGTGCTGTTAGCTGTTATTTGGGGAGAAACAATGGAGGCTGACGATCGGCGGTGCACTGTCCGTATTCTATGCTCCAAGAGGGCTCTGCTCGCATCCAATCCGTCCTTGGGGATCCGATGGCTTATAGGGTCGCCTCGCTTCATTTCCCCCTTGACAATAGTTGCTTCCTTCCGCTGCCTCCACACTCTCCCCGCCGATCCCTTCTCACCTGATTTCTCCAAAGAAGCAGGTCGTCTTCCCAATATGAAGTATTATTTCGGTTTTAAATTACACAATTTGGCAGCCTGCCTCGAGTGTTACCCGTTTCTGTTTTAGTTCTTAAAGTTTTGGAGTTCCCATTTTGGTCCCTGAAGATTCCGATTTGAATAAGTTTTATCACTTTCTTCATTTTGGCTAAAATTGGGAAAACAACGCTAGCATTGCTGACATGGAATGATTAGATTGGATCTTTTAATGAAATCACATCAATGTTAAGTAGGATCTGTGTTCATTTTTGTATGATTAGAAGTTTTACAGTAGTGACCAAAGTGACATGAAATGAAATCTTGAGGAACCAATACTAGATTTGCAAAACTTGTAGAATTAGAAGGGGAAGTGGATAATCCTTTAGGGCCGATATGTGTACGTTGCTATTTCAGAATTCTGCATTGTAAGTTGGCTTGCTTATAGCCGTTTGCTTATACTGGTATACAACCACTGGCAGAATTCTGGTAAAGAGGTGCATGCAACCGTTGCTGGCAGATTGTCTCACCTGATTATGTTTCTATATATTCTTCTAAAGTGCAAATTTTCTACTGGGAAAATTTGCAAACAAGTTTTTTAACTTATAAAGAAGTTGTAAAAGGCCATCCTTCTCATAATTTATAAATCGGACAATTTGGCCTATGGAAATAAAATTGCTTGTAAATGTACCATGAATATTCTGAAGCTTAGCATTGGTTAAAAAAAAGCCAGCGATTTGTCTTTTCTAATGGCTAGTGCCATCATTTTCTCATAGCATTGCCACTTGTAGAAGGGAAATGCATGTTTTTAAAGACCAATCTAATGATACAGGTTTTGGTTCTTTTGCAAAATAATGTAAAGGAGGACTTATGCAATTTCTTTTTCTATTTGTATAATGAAGTAAGCAGGTTATAAAATTCTCGGGCCTTGAAGAATTAGAAGTTAAACTTACCGATATTGGAGATCATTTTTCTAATTGTTTTACACTTTCCCATTTTTTTCTATTTTTTCACAAATTTTATCATCTTAAATTTGCTCTTCCTGTCTTTCATTTGGACAGATGATATTAGGATCCTATTATTGAGAGGATTTGATATAATTGGAGCACTTTTTGTTGGAAGTCAAAACCGAAAAGAGGATGCTAACAAAGCAATAGAAGCCTCTCATAAACTGAGATCATGCCTTTATGGTGACAAAGCAAGCCACTCGATGGTGGCAGCTTTTACTGATGCAGAGTCAAGTGAAATTCAATTTTTTGTTTCTGCTAATTCTACGGTTGCAGAAGTAGAATCTGTTTTATATGAAGACAACCCAGAAAACATTTTGTGGGATAAGGGTTGCCTAATGAGGTGCCAGCTGGTGCTGAAGCTTCCTCTTTATGCTCCTTTGTATGAGAAATTAGGTAAAAATATTTCTTGTTCTTTTTAGAGGTTGGCACTATTTATTTATTTTTTGGTTGGGGGGGGGGGCGGGGGGGGGGGGGGACTATGCATTTCGGAATAGGCCTAAATAATGTTTTTTCTAACCTTTGTTTGGGTACAGATGTGGTTCCTTTGCTAGGTAGCATCAACATTCATTTATGGAAAAGGCGATGAGGGAAAGAAAGGACAATAGAATTGGGTGGGTGGGTACTTGTGTCCAAATTAGTCCCATCTTCCGGAATTAACTATTTAGGTCTTCTGCTGTATTTACTTTTAAGTCTTGTTCCAAAGACCTTATATTAATCCTTACAGTGCTCAAATATTTGTTCCGTGCTTGGTAAGAAATTCCCTGAGCTTTTGTCTTTTTCCTCTTTTTTTTCATAGATTTGGAAACTACTGTTTCTGCACTTGCCAAGCGTGCTATTGTTGGACTTAAAGATCCATGTACCGTGTACCTAGTTGAGTCTGGCGATACAAACTCTGACAAGCAATGTAGTGTCGTTCATGGCAAGGATTTAGATTGTGTTGATGCAAAACCTCTACCTTGTTCGCATTTTTCATCGAGAAAAGGGCCCAAAGTTCCCACCACCAGAGAGGTAGCTTCAAATTCCCTGTGAAGATGTTTTCTGTAAAATGGCTCGTCTATATCTTTTTTTCCTAGAATTATTGTTCACTATTATTGACTATTATGGTATTTTTTTTCCTATTATGTGTTTGATTGTTTTTCTTCACGTTCTATAAAAAAATTCCTTTGTTAATATCTTTTTTTATGAACAGCTGAATTAGCTTTTTATTTGTATTAAATTTGTATATAAATTCATTGTTAATATTACTTACTTTTCTATTAGAATGTAGATGCAATCCGTGTGGCCATCCTGACTAACCCATCTAGGAGTGAACAAAAACCTGGCTTTCCTGCCATAGAGTATCTTGCAGGTGAGAAGTTTCTAGAGGTCCTTATAAAATTTGACTATTTTTTTCCGTGTTTTCAAACTACATGCATGTTACATGGCATAAAGTTTCATTCATCTTCTCATATGACATATTTAATTTTATTAAGCTAATACTCCTGAAATAGCACTAGATTATTAACTTTGAATATTTTACTGTAATGCATTCTAATAAGTCGTAAGTATAAGGTACTTCAGCCATAATTTGTTTTTAGGGTTTGTGAAATGTTATATATTTCGTAATAGAATCCAATTGATGCTCTAAATCTTATTTGGTAACAAAGTGCGGTCAATTTAGTTTCTGAATTATATTTCTTTCTTCAGCAACAAAACAAACAAGGTTCTCTACAATCAGCTTGAGGCTAGATATACTCTGCTACACTTCACAAGACTTTGATATAGCTACCACTATATCAGAAATTGTTATTCCAGGATTAATTGGACAGCTAAAGGCTATGGCTTATGCCAGTAACCTTGAAACTTCAAGCAGCCAAAATGAGGTAGAAAATTGATCTCAGAATGCTTAGTTACCATCTTGTTAATGAGTTGTTGACTTTTCTTTTTGGTCATTTCCAGCTTTGTCCATACCACTTCCTTCCTAGTGGGCTTTTGATTCCTATAACAGCAATTTATGATCTAAAATATGGAGAGATGGAAGAAAAACAAGGTACAAGGTTATTGTGATGGCACCAGACTTTTTAATTAGATTTGGATCAGATCAAATATAGTTCAAGTGAATTTTAAACAATTTCTTTTAGTAGGTTTGTATTGGGTTCCGTATTTAGCTCAGTGTGGGAAGTTTTTGCTGGTTAACTCAGATGTTGCCACCTCTAGTTTTGCGACAATACTTTATTTGTGTTGTGCTCTTTCTCATATCGGTTCATAAACCCCCTAATAAAGCCTGACCAAGACCTTTAAAACTTCTGTAGTAGTGCAATATTAATTTTTTTTCTCCTTTTTAAAAAAAAAATCTGAGATATAAGAATTAACTTCACATATAGGTGAATTAAGGAAATCTCTTCACTTGCGACTGGGTTTACCTTTGGACCGACCTCTAATGCGCATAGCAAATGCTCTATGTTTTGACCTGAAGGATAAAAGAGGGGGCAAGGGGACAAGAGATGGTAAGGCACCAAAAGATGGTAGAATCCCCTTTTCCTAGTTTCATGGAGCAGTCTTTTTGCACTTACTGAACTTGGAATATTTCCCTGCAAAACATGAAATATCATCTATCCTCTTCCAAATTATTGCAAACATAGGTCATGTTCCTCCATTTTTTATTTATTCAAATATATCCAAACTATACGTCACATCTCCCTTTTCTATTGATAGAGGTGCAGTTTGGGCAATTCAGTGAGTGCAATTGGGAAAGGGTATGCTTCATTTGTCACCTTTTCCCGAGTGTAATCACAGTTTGAGGTTTTGCAGGGATAAAATAAGTAATTTGCCCCCATTTTAATCTCTAGATGAAAATTGCAGGATCTTCTTCATTGCTCAGAAATGTACACTTTGAAGTTCCTACTAGTGGTGGTGAGTTATCACTTCAAAACCCTCTTGGTGTAATTGACTGAATACTTGAGCCTCAATTATTCCTTAATTCTATTACGACCTCAGATTTTTTAAGAAACCTCAACGACCTCAGTTAGCAAAATAAGAAAAAAGGAAAATCTTAGTTGGTTCTGGTATATACTGTTACAAAACAATGCAGTCTTTATATGTGTGATATTGAGATATATGTCTGCATTTGCTGTCCAAACATCCTTAGTTTAACTGATGTTATTAATGTTTGGCTTTTGTAGTGTCTGGAGGTGATTTATCTTTGATTGAGGGCTCATATGAGTATTACCATTATTTGCAAGATGGTGTGGATGACAACGTAAGTTTTTTGGCATCTTGGTGGGGCTGATTTGATATTGAATTTAATATAAGATCATCTCGAGAAAAAAAGGTGCGAAAATTGAGCACAAGAAAAGAAAACCCTACAAAAAATGATTTGTTCATATTATGATATCTAATAACTGGAAGCTTTGTTTGTTTTTTTTTTTTTCTGATGATGGTTGGACCAATGTACAGGGTTGGGGATGTGCTTATCGTTCTCTACAAACAATCATATCTTGGTATAGACTTCAACAATACACAGCAATTGATGTCCCTTCACACCGGTATGGTATTGTGCTTTTCTGGTAACTCTATATATAGATGTGTATTTAATTAGTGCTGACTGCATGGAATAGTTGCACTTGTTGAACACTGATTTCCCCTTTACCAGGGAGATTCAACAAGCACTTGTTGAGATCGGTGACAAGGATCCATCTTTCATCGGATCACGTGAATGGATTGGAGCTATTGAGCTCAGCTTTGTTCTTGATAAACTCCTCGGTGTAAGTCCTTTACTTGATCTAAACTTTCTGTTCTCATATATGGTTTTGGCAACATTCAAGAATGTTTTCTATTGCCTTTATATGTGCTTATGACATCCGCTGGTCTACATTTCTGTGGTGCAAATATAATTTTGTAAGTCATGAGTACAAGATGCCTCATGTCTTGCAGTTAACCACTAGCTTTTTTTGCTTATATGTAAATAACTTCAGCACATTAAAATCAAGGTACCTTTAAACAGAATGACCAGAGGCTCCTCACTTTTTTCATATCAACTGTACTGAATTTCTGTTGTGATGAATAAATATACAATCCTTCTGAGCTTTTATATCACCTGAACCAAAACTTTGAATAAATATACAATCCCTCTGAGCTTTTATATCACCTGAACCAAAACTTTTGTTGAACTGGTTAGTTCAACTAGGAAGGCAACATGTATGATAACTTAATGAACAACGCGATAGTACAATGCATTGGGTTTTCTAACAGGTTAGTTGCAAGATTATTAATGTGAGATCTGGTGATGAGCTTCCTGAGAAATGCCGAGAACTTTCCTTCCACTTCCAGACACAGGGAACACCTATAATGATAGGTAGCTCTTTTTCTTTTGCTACATTATAAAACATGTTCAGGAATTCATAATTATATATTTTACTCCTGCTGCAAGTTGCACCATTATCATTCATGTTGGCATAAAATACCAAGTTTCTGTTAGTAGCGGATACCATCCATTCATTGCATTGGCGTGGTTGGTAGTTCTGTTTTGTGAAATTTTCACAAGAATGCCTTTTATTCCCTAATAATGGCCTTCAATTATTTACTAAACCAAATTGATAGATTATCCAGGAAGGTAAATTCTAATGTTGGTTTCCATGTTCATTGCGGATTTTACCTTACTAACATGTTTGGGTATTATTTGCCATAAAACCAAAAAAGGCTGCAACTAGTTGCAAATTTGAGAAAAATACACAAGTTTCATTTGCATTTTGATGAAAATAAGGGGTGTTTACTGGATTTGTAACTCTGAGAGTTAAATTAATGAATTATGCAGGTGGGGGTGTGTTGGCCTACACTCTTTTAGGAGTTGAGTACAATGATGTTACCGGGGAGTGTGCTTTCCTCATTCTTGATCCCCATTATACGGGCAGTGATGATCTGAAGAAAATTGTAAGCGGGGGATGGTGTAGCTGGAAAAGGCCAGTTGACAGCAAAGGCCGTAGTTTCTTCTTGAAGGATAAGTTTTATAATCTCTTGCTTCCCCAGAGACCCAACATGGTGTAAGAAATAATCCTATGAATGCAAAGGGAAACTAATTGATCCGAAATTTTCACTAAGAAGATAAACATTTAATTTAGTGTCTTCCATTTCTTGCATAGATTATGCCCTAAGGAACAATAACTAAATTAAAAAGTATATATATATATGCAACCCAAATCGCTATATTAACTAGTGCTTGTATTGTGCACATAATTTTTCTGCTTTGATACTTAGTTTTTTACAACCATTCTAATGTTGCTGTTGTTGTGAAATTGGCGTGGAATTAAAGCATTTCCAACTCAAATAACAAAACGAGAACAATGATATTTGGAAGTCCGTGTCTAAATTAGATGGATCTGGCACATTGCAAACCAAACTATTTAAAGCACGTGCTAAAATCTGAAGCTGTCATCCTGAACATCCTATTAGGAACCTTTTTGACCTCTTAGTCCCTGACTTTGAAGGAACATAAGAATAATTGACGTGTTGCTCTTGAGGCATCATACGAAGAATGTAATTTAAAATAGCTGTTATCAGTTAATGAAATAGAGTTATATTGCACTAACATACACACAATATTCACAGAAAGCATATAACATGTCAGTTTCCTATGTTTCCAAATTAACAACTGCTGCTTCACATTAAGTGAATTCCAGGACCTACACTGGTACCGACTCCTCCCTACTATTTACATATTAACATGAATTTTAATATAAGATAACATGAACATCAGACGCTTCCATTTCTAGCTAAAGAGAAGCAAGTATATAGATAATAACCATAATAATAAACAAGGAATGAACAAAGCCATGCCATTAGACAGATTAAAGGAAATCTATGCAATTAAGAGATCAATCAACTGAGGTCAAGGTCAACGCGCTCTGGATGTCCTCTCTCAGTCTGCTGGCCTACAAGCTCGATGCCAAGCTGTCCCTTGTCACCGGCCCCAAATGCGTACAGTTTGCCCGAGTCGGTGAGAGCGAAAGTATGTGCATTCCAGTAGATAGAGTTAGTGAGGCTTATTTGTACCACTTTTTCATTGGTTCTCTTCAGCGAGGTAACCAGCTGAGGTGTCACCACATTATTGTGTCTATTCTCCTAAAATAGGATACAGACAGCATCACAACAGTCAAGCTAGTGTCACACAGGTCAATTGTATATCATGAGTCATGACCACTACAAGCCAAACATGAGAAACATTTTAATTTCCTTGTACTTAGTTGGTTTTTCTTCTGAGGAGAATTTTGTCCTTGGCGCAGTGTTAAATCAAAATTACCATATCAGTATATTCCAGCTAAAGGAAATAATCGTAATCATGATAACAAAAAGGATGATGGCAAAACATAAAATACAAATAGAACTATAGCAGTAAACATCAAATTTGAGAGCAGACAAACCTCTCCCTCCTGTGCAATAGAGTGGCCGAGGCTGGATGACTCACCACAACCGAATGAATAAACATCCCCTTCTTCAGACAC
The DNA here is from genome assembly GCF_964058835.1 of Carex rostrata. Taxonomy (NCBI): domain Eukaryota; kingdom Viridiplantae; phylum Streptophyta; class Magnoliopsida; order Poales; family Cyperaceae; genus Carex; species Carex rostrata. The sequence continues at coordinate 4,960,283 of NC_135918.1, forward strand.
GACAAAGGTTGTGTAATCGCCAGTCGCAACATGCACTGCCTTGATATTGCTCAAGGACTCCACCACCTTGGGTGCTGACTCACACTCTTCGTTTCCATGTCCCAAGCAACCGTACCGGCCCCATCCCCATGTGCACACCCTCCCATCCTTTCCTACCACAGCTGCATGCCAGGCTCCTGCAGCAACTACAGTTGGCTGCAAGTTAAGCTGCTGAAACCGCTCAATAAGTCTAGGATACTTCTCATCTGTTCTTGATCCATGCCCAAGCTTCCCTCCTAATCCACAACCCACTGAGTACACCGACCTATGTGTCAATATTTTAAAAGAATATCAGAATTTTTTATTCAAGTGCATTACAGTACGGAGTAGTTTCGAGGCTGTTATAGCATGCTGAGGTTTCTGCTTGTACATTAATGTGTCTTTGGCCACATTTATTTGGCTCCCCATATTAAATATTAAATATTTTTTATTTTTATTTGTTTTGGTGGATGTTCCTTAAAAAGTAAGTTTAAAATTATCTGAAATTTGATGAGCAGTCATCATCTGACTTCTGCATGAAGATCCCCTGAAGATGTGTCATAACAAATGTACATATCAAACCAAGGAGTACCAGACTGTGAAGCCACTCCCTGCAATGGAGCCCCCCCAAAAAAGAAAATAAACTCCAACAAAGCCACCCATCAAAAAAGATGCACCAAGAGAGAAAAGAGCAATTACATGCCGCTTGGCTGGCACGTCAGTGCAAGGAGATAACAGTAACCAGCGGCAATCTGCACGACAGGAATATTCTCAAGTGGGCCCAGAAGTGGGTGTGGCTCCACATCATTTGGCTCAGTCTGGTGCCCCAATTTCGTGTCGTTACCCCATGAGAAGGTGTACACACGCCCCTCCCTGGAAAGCACTGCTGTGAAAAAGTTTCCTATTGCCGCCTGCACGATAAACACATCTTTCAAGGATTCAACCATCTGAGGTTTTGTCACCGCTTTTGACCCCTGGGCCCCATATTCTGCCTCCCCGAATGAGTCTTTCCCGAATGCATACACTTTACCAGTGTCACTTATCAGTATGCTTCTGCCAGCCCCAGCTGCAGCTTGTATGATCCTAATACCCTGCAGCGAACTGGAAGCATCCCAATAGTTGAGTTAGTATCATTTTCTGCACAAATTTAAGTAAAAAGAAAGTCTAGGAATTTCAAGATGGATACATTTGTAAGAAGAACAAAATTTTGACTTGTTTATGGAATGCTAACCAGTATACCCTGTGCATGACCTGACTTGTACAGTGATATAGTACAACATCAATAAAAAAAATGGAAATATTTTTTCTCTGTATCTTGATTTATAACCCTTAGCTAAGACCTGTACGCAAGCAACTGAACAAGGAAACAAGTTTATATAAGAAAAGAGGCCCGAAAGGATAAAATACACACCAAAAACGGTGCAGTACTCAAAAGAAAAATGATACACTCGGAGCAGTTTCAGATGTTTACATTGGCAACAGAAATCCCTCCCAAATGGAAAGATTAAACCCACATCCAACCCGCATGGGTCAGTATCACAGGTACAGATCGGTATGGTACACGACCATCATTGTTTAACAAGCACCTAATAAGACGAGGCCTCCATTCCTCCTCCAGAGTGCCATGCCCTAGCTGCCCTGAGTTGTTTGAGCCAAAAGTATACACGGCCCCACCAGATGTCACGGCAATGCTGTGTCCGGGGCCCGCAATTGCCTGAGACTTCTCTCTCCTACATGCCTCTCCAGCCAGAATGTACCTAAGCACCAGCTTCCAACTGCCACCGCACCTCTGTTTCAATACTTGCCTCTCTTCATCTCCCATTGGTTTAAAAATAGCCCTTTTCTCACACATATCAAGTGCAGCTAGCTCTGATATGGAAAGCTGGAAATCAGGCGCAAAATTGGCCGGCTTCCTGAAAAATGTACATGTTGCCTGGTACAACCACAAAATTCTATCAGCTGCATTATCAATTCTAGAAGTAGGTTATTTAAGAAAAAAAACACTTGCCTCGAGATGTGCAAGATCTTCAGGGTTTAAATTGCACGAGGTGAGCACATGGAGAACTATGGAGGGGCTCGCAGCCAGTGGGAATTCGCCAGGAGTTGATTCGCCGAAGCAATGGCGCTGTGACCTTTGATATGTCTGTTGCAAGGGAGAGACAAGAGAGAGAGGCTCGTCTATGATTAGGTGTAATGGGATCGAAGGTGTGGCCTCACTTGTAGTGGCATCCATCTTAAGCTTGAGAAAGAGGAGCTAGTTCAACTAGATGGAATCTGCAACACGACATTTATAATAGTATTATGAATAGATTTAGTGGGCTGTGTAGTTTAGTTTTATTTCTAGGTTAGTTACTTTAGCTAGCAAACCTTACTCCAAACAACTTAATTGTAAAGGAGTTGCTATTTCATGCATCTAACTTTTTGTGTTCTCAGAAATAGAATGACTAGCTTCTTTGGAAACAATACAACCAAAAGTAATATTTTCCTAGATCAGAAAGGAATACAGGTTATCACGAAGGAACCAACAGAAAAATATTAAATGATTTTAATAAAATTCGCCTCAATTTGTCTTGGATATTAATCTAAGAAGTGCCGTCAGATATTCAGAGTTGGATTTTAATTAAGGAGAAGGATCTGATTAAACAATTTGGGATTGCAAAAGGAATCTAAGATCAAATAGGCAAGAAAAATAAGTTGAAGAACAGTATTGATCAACTAAAAAGTAAAGTTCCTCGATTCAAGGAAAAAAAAAAAGCATCCCAGTTGAGGATTAAAGTCTTCTTTTCCTTTACCCACACGAAATTTCAATAGAGTCTGATCGATCCAAAATCAAATTAATACCACTAGATTCATCCCAAATACTGAAACCCAACAAATGAGAGCACTAAAAAGATCGCTTCAACCTCAAACGCACAAATTCCTGGAATAAATACAAACCCGGAAAAGCAAATTCATCTTTTGAACCACTCAAATAAATATCAACAAGATAATTCTGAGCACCGATTGCCCAGCCAAAGCAAACACAAAAAATTCAGAGAAAAAACAAAGAACCCAAAAAGCATCAAAGATCCATCCTTCCCCAATCAGATCGGGCAAAATCAACAAGAGAAAGTATCAATCGGATGATCTATTTCTCACCTATTTGCTATATGAAAACGAGATAGTTGTCCAACTAGAGACGCTATGACAGTCCGATTGTACAATCCATCTGGAGTTTGGTTCGGATTAGAGATTTTTAGTCAACAATTAATGTAAGTCTTAAGTCTTAAAACTCTAAAAAGGTGGGATTGCTTTTCTTGTTGGTATCTTTCTCGCTTCTCCTCTCGTCCCTCTTGTTTTCCTTTTCTGTGATGGTCTGATGGATGTGATGATGAGGTGTCCGCTAAGAAAAATAATAGACAGATTCTAATGAAGGGAGAGAGAGAGAGAGAGAGAGAGAGAGAGAGAGCGGTGTCGGAATAGAATAGAAAAGAAAAAAATAAAAATAAAAGGATGAATCCCGTATATTATACGCATGCAACGCAGCCACGTCAGAGAAGGCCTCTAAATTGAGGCTAACCGATCTAATATTTTTAACCCGCTTCCCGCGGGCAGTTTTCTTTTTTTTACGAAACACCCTTCCCCGTTTAAGCGGACGACTCCGATTAACTCGGTTGGGTCAGTGGGCTTCGCGCCGGCGCCAAATCTTAACGGGCCTCGTGTTCGTAAGGAGATGGGCTGCGGGATTATCAAAATATTTAATGAAAGTCTTCCGCAATTCTTGTTTGTTTTCAATTTGGATTTTGTCGAACCTGTTAGATTTTCACGGAACGACACTGTTCAAACTGAAACCGTTTTAATTTCGTTTTGCTGAACGGTAAATCCGTGGAGAGTTTGGATCCCTAAAGTAACTCGAATTTTTATTGTAGGGTCTGTTTCGAGAAGGGAGTAGGTCGGATATTCATCGGACCTATTTTTGAGTCCAATGAGCTTCATGACCATCTCATCCGCTTCAAGATCTATATGCACGAAAATTGAAATAGACACGCCCAAATTGTAAAGAAGAACGCCCAAATCTTATAGCGGATCGGATGGTGATTGAACCTATCGAGCCAACTCTCAAGTCATCTGTTGCAGGGTAATAACATCTCTGGGTGCACACATTAAATAACACGTGATGATGATTTTATTGCAAGTTTCATCTTAAGATGGAACACATTGCTGCTGGATTCCTATAACGTTTTTCCCAAGCATCAATTAGCAAACTCAATACTTGCTCGAAAAATGAAAGTTAGGTTAAATCAATAAGGTTTCACATAAGAAAAAAAATTCTTATTCAAGTTGTTCGGGACTAAACAGAGCCTCAACTCGTAGAGCTACTCTCCAGTTCCAGTCCTGTTTCAAATGGATCGACCGGAGCCAAAAGGAAGCACAGTACACAGAGACAAGAAGTAAAACCTTTTTAAAGTTTTGAACTCGAAACATTATAGAACGACATAATAGAAAAAGAAATTCTGAGGTCCATTCAAGCTGGAGCATGAATACAAAAATTGCTGTGTAACGGTTACATTCTAGATGAGGAACAAAACTATGGGTTTTTCTTTATTTTCCAAAAGATATTCACTGTGGTCTCTACAAATCGCAATCAAAATGTTCAATCACGGTATGCAATAAATCTAGCCATGTCTTGAAGCCCGGCCTCCCGGTAACATTCTGCTATTCGTTCTATAGCGTCATCCCATGTGCCTTCCACTGATGCTAAATCCATTAAAAAAGCAGCCTCGTCAAGAGCAACCTGTCAATTGATCAAATCGGGTTACGATTGATATTACCCGGTAATACAGAGCAAACATAATTATTGCTCTATTTTTTTTTTTTTTTTTTTTTTTTTTTTTTTTTTTTTTTACTTTTCTTCAAATCCAAATAGTTCAGTATTATTTTCATTTGATGATATGGAACAAAATACTTCAATTTTCATTCTTCTTATCTTTGACATTGTTATACACCAATGTTTGTTAAGCCATTAAATAAGAGATCCAACAGCTGTTTGTCCTCACTAAATACATCATGTATGTCTTGTACCGACAGCCTAAAAAGTGTCATTTTCCTGGTTATCAAGTCACTAAATCAAATGTGTGAAGTGACAGAGATATACTAGATTCAGGCTAACAGGTGTATAGAAAGAATTCAGGCTAATAAGAGATACAGAAAGGTTAAGATACTGATTTAATAAGGGATCAAACAAGAATGTTTATTGCTAAATATCTCAGCTTTCTTGGAAGATGGTAACCTTTCTCAACATAAAGGAAAGCCAACACAGGGTATCTTCTCTCATGGCCTGGGTGTTGATGATTTTCAGATGGCTTCGAACAAAAATCAACAATGGCTTGTAATTTGTCAGTGTTCTTTGTACTTGTACTTGGCATATAGTTATGAGGACTGAATTGCAACTATGATCAATGTACCTGTTCTGGAGCTTTTCCTTTCTTGATATCTTCACGCTTTCCCTCTTCAGATACCTTCTCCTGGAGGAAGTCAATCTGCTCGTCTTCCCACTGAGCAAGTTCAGCAACCTCCTGTGCTCACCGGAATTGAGAGACAAAGAAGAACCCCATTTATGTCCAGAAAAAAAGCAATAAATAAAATAAAATACAATGCACATATATAGAACTTCTGCTATACTTGGTATCTAGAACCGAGTGTCCACCATGGTGACTTTAGAGCCACTCGAGCTGAATCCTTGGCTTCATTTTTGCGGCCCACCCTGTTTAAGAATCAATTCCAAATGCAAAGCATCAGGGTATATTAGAACTATGGATACCACCTTGTACATCAGTGATGATTTATAGTGTTATCAGGCAGGTGAGATTGTGACCATTACAATAAAAGTGCCTAAATATTGAATTACTAGGCCAACTACTCAAAAAGGAAAATGCAGCAGAAAGACTACGAACTTCAAAAGAATTTCTGCATAGCACACATAAGGTCGACCAAATCCTGGGAACTGATTTCTGGCGTAGAATTCCCCAGTGATCAGTGCAGAAACCTGTATTAGAATAGACAGGAAATGTAGACGAGTTACACTTGAAGAACTGACAAAGAAAGAGCATATTGGATTTACTTGAAAAGAAAACTGTTGGAAATCTGAATCATACTTGATCTCCATTCTCGAAGTGACGAGCGACTTTCCTCTCTATAACATCAGGAAAAAGACCGACCTGGAATCAAATATCAACATCATGTCTTTCAATGACCTGTCTAATGGTTATTAGTGACTTTATTATTATTTTATCAAAAGGCAAAAGAGAGGCTGAACATAAATGGTGAAATCTAGACATTCTGTCTAGTGCTCCTATGTACTAGAAACATGTAGAAATTTTGCGAATCAAACCCCAATTTGAAACATTTTCAAGTAGTATCCAAAATATTTTATTCTTGTAATAAAGAAGAATAATATTTGACATTTTGCTGATAAGACAAAACTACTAAATTGATGAAATAATAAAGGCATGCCACATTAAAAGTTGACAATTATGCCTCTCTGAAAAGTACTTGTTTCTACAAAAAAAACCTCAATAAACTTTAACTAAAATCAGGTCAAGAATATACTATTACGCTGATCATTAATTTCCTAAAATTGGTAGTAATTCATTTAGTTGTGGATGAAAGGAAAAAAAGTTAAGCCTGCAGCACCTTTAAAAGATCCACCCTCGTTTAAGTATTTGAATGTTATGTGCAAACACCCAATTTATATAAAGTAGACACTGTGTCAGTTGCAATTGAACACACCAGGTGTTTATTGAAGACGCAACAAACAAATACTCGGTATAATTGACAAAGAGTACCATTATGTACCCCAATCCTAGGTACAAACTCATTAGAATTTCCAAAGGTCATAGCAGTACTTACATTTTTCAAAAGATACACATCTAAGCCAGAAGCACCTGCCTCTTTAGCATCGCCCTTTTTGTAAAGCTGTCTACCTGCTTCGCCAGAAGCATCCCATAGCCTATCACCAATTTCTAAATTGTCCACATCTGCTTCCACAAGGAGTTTATGGATGTACTGGTCTACCTACAGTAGTCATATTTACAAGTATAGTTGAGTGAAGCAACCGAATGGTTATTGGAGTTACCATTACATACACGTCAAAGGACCACCAAAAGATGCTCTGCATTCAATAAATTGCATAGAAGTGCACAAATTCATAACGCACTAGCAAAATGATTGATCATTCTTTGAAATAATGACTGGTGCTTCTACTAACTAATGAAGCCCCCAGTGGGACAATAGCAAGATTTTGTTTTATTGTTTACAGCTTGTCTCTATTGCAATAGAGTATTTGTAAACTAACTAGATCACATGGATACTTGTTAATTGCTCGTGCAAAAGAATTACAGCCCTAATGTATCATTAACCAAGATATTTGCATCTTACATTTTTTGCCAAAAGCCAAAGCCCATGCTTGTGTACTTCCACAACTGGCATTTCCATCCTAATCAAAGGCACAACTGAAAATCTTAGTTAATACATGCAGCTTGTGAAAAATAAAGGATAATCAGAATAATCAAATTAGAGAAGAGAAAAGTAAAAGGAATTACTCAGGTGGAGCTGTTGGCCATCTCAGTAAGGATGTTAAAGTGCCTGCAAAAGTAAAAGTGCCTAATATCGCATCAAAAGAACTTGTAGAGAAAAATATGAATGCATTGGGTTTGGTGAGCTCCAAATCAGACTATCCACTTCTCCAGTGTAGTAGTAAAATCAAGGATTGTAATATTGTTCAACAGAACTTACCCCATAAACAATGGCTGCTGTATATGTCGGCTGTTTTGACCGTAGTAGGGCTTTTTAATTAATGCAAATAAAAAAAAAATAATACAAGAGGTAAACTTACATGTGCTTCAATGCAAGTTCCCAGGAAAACAGAAATCACAAAAATGCAAATAGAGATTTGTTTTCTTTTTTGTTTGAAATTTAAAGGCATCATATGGGCATGAAACCTGATGGGCTTTCTGACAGAGGGATGATGAGAGGAACCAATCCTTTTTTTGCTCCAGGGGAAACAATGTTTTCACCTGTTACATATAGAGAAAACAAAATTAATTATTACAATTATAAAAAAATTTAGACTAGATAATAATTCAAAACTTTCTACTTCCTATCATGTGGTGGGATTAAGAAACATCTCCCCTTATTGCAAAATATGTTGCTTATATTGGTTACATTGAAAGATGAACCTTCCAACACATAAAAAATAGCAAATACATGACGAGCTAATGTACCTTTAGCTTGGAGCATGTCTAATAAGCACTGAAGATGGTCAGGAGGTCTAGTAGCGGCAACATCCTTTATAAACGGAGCATGATCTGCAATTTTGACCAAACTATGTTTAGTCAACAAGAATAAATGGGCAAAAATATAGGCAAATATTGATTAAGTGAATCCAAACCAGTTAGAGGGTTATCATGCACTTCGTTCGACTACAATACAGATATACAGTTGCAAATTAAATTAGAAATGTTCTTAGGATTTGGGTGCGAAGAGGAAGAAGAGAGGAGAGAGAACAAGAGACACTCAAAGGAGTAAACTGAATTTTCTAATTTTCTCTCTCATCAAGAGTCTAAATTACATAGTAGATTAAGGCTAGCGTGTGCTATGCTCACCAAGGAGCATAACTTCAAAATCTATTGGATTGGCTTCAAACTACGAATCCAAACCGTTCAAACTAATTTACTTCACAAGTGATGCGTGTACATGCAAAGTTTTGAAATTTTCGGATTCATTTAGTACAAAGTCTAGCGGTAAAAAAATGATGAAAAATAAATGCATTAAAATAACTTATAAACCTTCCTTTTTTTTAGCACTTGACTTGTACTAAAATAAATTCGAAAATTTCAAAATTTTGCACGGTGAAGTAGATCAATTCAATGATTTGGATTTGTTGTCTGAAGCCAATCCAATAGATTTTGTAGTTATACCAAGCTCTCTTGGTGAGCATAACACATGCTAGCCTCACTCTACATAGTACATATAAGTAAGATACGTGACTCATTGGGCCCAAATAGCAATTGGAATCATAACGTAACACATGTACTGAGGAAGTGAGCAACGCATCTTTCACCTTTGAAATTATCATACAATTTATATATAATATTTGTTGAAGATTATGCAAGACTTGGAGACACAAAAGCTAGAGACACTTAGCTGCATATGCTATGCAATCTTACCGATATTAACTTCCAAGATTATATCATCAATCACATTAATATCCAATCAATTAGGATCAATATGCCGGATTAGATTTTGTGTAATAGGAAAGTCTAACAGCAAGTAGAATAATTAGGAAATATCATGATGGCTAAGTAACCTACATAAACCCTTGTAAGCACTGTAACGAAAAATCAATCAAACAATGAAATTATTTGGCTTTCAATTCAATCTCAAATTCTAATAATATTCCTGCACTTTTCCACTCGGGTACCTCTAGGACGCCTTCTAGTTTAATACACCGTAGTTCAAGAAATACTATTACAACTACAATTGTTTTTGCTTTCTCATGTCATGAAAAGCATCAAGAGCTAGTTAGACATCGCAATAATGAATTAATTAAGTGAGCACTGATGCGCACAATATCTATTCATGTGCAGTCCTGGTACATAACAATCCCCATTATGTAAGTTCTCTCTCCATCTTTCACTGGCTCTCTTACCTCCCAGAGCCATCAAGTCTTTTTCCAGAACCACGCCCGAATGGGAGAAAAGGAGAGAGAGAGAGAGAGAGAGAGAGAGAGAGAGTTTACCAGAGGTGGTAGGATGAGAAGAAACGACAGCGGTGGAAGGGGATGAGGAGGAACAGCGAATGGTACGACCGAGCCTAGTGCGCAGGGAAGGAAGCGCCGTAGCAAAGGCCGCTTTACTCCCAGCTGAAGCACACCTCATCGCTCTTCGATTTCTTTTTTCTGAGTCGTCTAGTTTTTTTTTCGGAGTCGTCTAGTTTATGTGGTAAGCGGGCAGTGATGAGCTCAAGCCGTTAGTTAACAAAGTAACAAACGGTCGGATGGGGCGAGGGGCTGTAAAATTCAGATCCAGTGCAATTTCTGACGATTCTGACCCAGTAAAATGAGATCCAAGTCGTGAGGTGAGTTTCAATTTGAAAACAAAAATTTTAAATAGATACCGAATCGAATTTGATTCGGCTGAAAGCCTGAAATATCTACATCTTCAGATACTAAAGAGATATTTACTCGGAACTGTGAATAAGGACGTAAGCAGAAATTAGTTCAGAAGCAGATAAAAATTGAATACTAAACTGTATAAAGTTAAATTTTGAAATAGATAAAGGTTGACAAAGGTATATGTGAAAGATAACCCACAAAGTGAGAAACCTTTATAATATAAACAGAAGTTCAAAAAAATTAATAAACTAGACCTCCACCTCTCACTTCAAAAATTTTAAAATAAGCAAAAACTAATATACATAGAAAAGTTTATGATCAGTTTTTAATATCAGAAACTAAATTCGGAAGTAGTTATTGACCGTCTCTATTCCAAATTTCCAACGCGGCTCCACTCGTGTAAGTGAATATTCATGAATTATTTATTTATGTGCATAGTAACCATGGTTATTATAGCTCCGATAAATAAGTAGATAAGTTCACTAAGTTGTTTTGTGTATTCAATTCTAAAATATATCGGATTGGCTTTAATTAACAAATTTGAACTATTGAAACGCATCTACCTTATGAGTAATGCATTTTCTTGTGAAAATTTTAAAATTTCGAATTAATTTAGTATAAAGTCAAGCGGTCAACATTAAAATATTTATAAATTAATTTTAATGTATTCATTTTTTGAATATTTTTTTACCACTCGACTCCATACAAATTAATTCTAAAAATTAAAATGTTTGCATATGCACGCATCACTCGTAAGATAGATTGATTTCAACAGTTCAGATTCATCGTTTGAAGCTAATCCAATAAGTTTAGAGTTGAGTTCACAAAGGACTTTGGTGAACTCAAGAACACCCAATTCTACTTCCAATTAATTATCAAACTGTGTAAATAAGAGATGAGCTACGGTGAGTTGCGAAGTAAAATGTATTTCTACTTCACGCAATATCTCCATTTTCAAAGTTCAAAACGTCGATCCGAACTGCTCAACATGATTTCCATATTGAAATGTGCTTGGAGACCAAATTTTATATTTTTTGGAATTTTTTTTACTATTTATTAAGCCACTTTGAAAATCTAAAAATCCGAATGAACAGTAAAAACAGTAAAAATTTCTGGACCACCGGATCGGCGATTTTCAAAGTGGCTTAATTGTTAGTTTGTAATAATCTAGAAGTCGATAATACGATAATTTATCATAAAGCTTTGTTCATGAATTGGATGATTAATATCATTTTGTTGCCTTGAGTATTATTGAATTTATGGATCATTTCGAGTTCATGACTGAAATTGTGAAACTCCATAATATAGATGATATATACTCTTAATCTTAAAAGGTCACTAACCAAGGTAATTAGCAGGAACACTAATTACCGCTATAAGGTTAGTATGTGGATTAAAAGATGGTTAAGTTTTACAAACCACCTGACACGAGATGTCATTTTAATCACATAGATACATGTTCTAGAAACATGGTATTTGACAGACCCCGAATGAAACATTAAATAGAATTGTGTTCGTGTCATTTATGTTTTCATTCAGTGTCACGTTCTACAGTATGAGGTATTTATCGTTCCCACTAAGAAATATATATGTGTGAGTGTTATCTAACGCTGTCCGTAAAAAGCAGTCATAACGGTAGCATTTCGATATATATAGCTTAGCTGAGGAAGTGATAGTTTACCAAGAATACTATTTGTCCCTCGTATCTCTATACGAGCTATAGCATCACTGGGCCCCTTGATAGAGTTAGATTATCTGCTAGCGGTATAATTACAAGAGTAATTATATTTGATAATCTGCTCAAGATCAAGAAAAGATTCAGTTAGCAAGGATGACACACATCTACCTTGAAACTGATCTGATAGCTATGAGACAGAAGAACAGACACAAGTAAATTGTTTACTGGATCGTGATATTGTACAGTACAGCATCATCTGTGTAATTGGATGGTCATGATGTGTTGCCAGACGCCACCCATGATTATAGAAGTTAAAACGGTTTTAACTCTATTTACCAACATAACACAGATCCTATTGGGTCACACCATATAGGAGTTAATCGGAGAATCTTATTTCGATTGATTATAAATTGGTTATGATCAATGATAAGATGGTTATAATTAATTATACATGTTATAATTAAATTATAAATGTTATGTAAAAATAACAAGCAAAAACATTGGTTAATTTATAAACGTGTATGACACGTTGTATAAAAGTTAACCGGTTAATTTATAAATGTGCATGACACATTGTATAAATTACCGAAACAACAACCGCAAGAAAAATATATATAATTATTCAGAATAATTATACGAATATTATTTGTGTTCGGGCCGAGGGCATTCGGATCTTTTCAGATTCGTCCTTATCCGCATGACATGTCATCGATCATATCCAGATGACACGTCATCGACACCGAAACAAATAACCGAAAGAAAAATATATATATAATTGTTCAGAATAATTATACGAATATTATTTGTGTTCGGGCCGAGGGCATTCGGGTCTTTTCAGATTCGACCTTATCCGCATGACACGTCATTGATCCTATCCAGATGACATGTCATCAATCCTATCCACAAGGGCAAAATGGTCATTTCACACCTATGCCACCTTGCATGTGTAGAAGCATGGAGAAGAATGTGGAAGGGTGTGGAAGGGGTATTTTGGTCATTTCACATATAAAAGGATGAGATGTCAATGGCATATCTTGTAAATAGGCCGAACTTGGAGGGCATTTTGGTCTTTTGCAACCGAATCTAAACACTATAAATAGGGGTGGAGGGGTAGAGAGAAAAAGATATACATATGCACATTCACATGTATCTTTTCGTGCAGAAACGAATCGATATTTTCTCTCTTTTCCGGTTTCTCTCCCAAATAGTGTTTCGGTTGAGAAAAGAAAGTTATACGTACTTGACGTATAATCTTGCGGGTTGTTGTGGAGTATATTTACGGGATCGATGAATAGTGTTTTACCGAATTTAGCGGTATGTCAGTTTTGCATATTGATGAAACTGAGCAACCGAAAATTCGTGTTTACGGGTTTTCGTCTTTTCCCTGTGAATAGTGTTTTTGCAGAATTCCGCGGTTTACGGTATTTCTGGCAGAAGAAACAAATCGCTCTCTGGTTAGTCCTGGTGGATAACCGATAGAGGTATCACACGTGTGATACTCCGAGTCGATTCCTTCCCTGGTGAGGCTCTACTCGCTCGGTCTGCATTCCAACTGTGATTTGGAAACAAGGTATAAATATGTTATATTAATCTATTTAATTGGTAAGTAGATTAAAGTTTTAGAAATCAATCATGGAGTAGATCTGTAAAAGGATTAAATTGGGTTTTGATGCCAAAGGAATACTGAAGGTGGACCGCCTTGGAAAGTTTCCTGACATACCCCGTTTAATCCTGAGCTTAAGTTGGCCGTAGAAATTTTTGTTCTACGGTCATTCCGCACCTTAAGCCTAAATGGGTTTTGGTTACAGCACCGAGGAAACCCCAACATTAATAAATAGTAAAAAAATTCCAAAAAAAAATGTAAAATTTGGTCTCCGAGCACATTTCAATATGGAGATCATGTTGAGCGGTTCAGATCGACGTCTTGAACTTTAAAATCGCAAAATATGAGTGTGAAGTAAAATAGCCACTTTACTTCGCAACTCACCGTAGCCCATCTCGTGTAAATAAAATATTATTTACTTAGTATTTTTAATTAAAAGTCATGCATTTATTTATTTATTTATTTTCTCAAATATTTCAAGTAATGAGCTGATATCCATAGACCATAAATCATGAGCATGGTAAACCATGGTTATTTAAAGGTCATGAATTGTGTAACTAATATATTATTTATTTATATTGTTAATTAAAAACATGATTTTTTTTATTTTTTTTCTCAAATAATACTATATATCGAATTATTTCGAGTAAATGAAATATCACTATGATAATGATGCGGCGCCGCTCGCGTGTTTAGGAGGTCACCCCATTTGCAACCCGCGCAGTAAACAATTGCACTGTGAGCAACGGAAATGGCACGAACCTCATTGTTCGTACTTTCACTGACAGTGGGACCACGAGCTAATGGGGCTTAATTCAGTAGCAGTTCACTTTGATGCTTATGCTCCGGGATTATCCGGCGATACATTGTTTTAGCATTGAATTCGTGCACCGTAAGCACAGAGAGAAATTTCTCCCTTTGTTGTTGTTCGAAATATATGCATGTGCTGAAGTCAGGAGGTTCGTTCGACAAAATTGTAGTTTGAATCAGATTTTTTTATTATGATTTACGACATATGACTAATGTCTGCTTATCATTCAAAATTTTATTTTTATTTTTTCGAGATATAGCTACTATGAATAAATTATAAATGTTTTTTTTTTAAGAAAAATGAGCATAATTTAGACCCATCAAAATTATTTTCAAAGAAAAAACTATGATCTATTAGAATAATTTTTAAAATGCACAAATCTTTGTACTCATACTTTATTTTGCTACACATATATGTTAGATCAAGCAGATTTTCTTTTCATCTCAAAATTGAAACTTTAAAAAAGATGTAATGTGCAAATGACAAAAAAAAAACTTTGTTCCTTCATCACGAGTCATCTTTTTAGATGGTCTAGACTTAGTAATTTTTTTTTTATGTTATAAAACATCAAAAGCTATCATTTCGTAAATTTTATTATGTTTATATCGAATTAGAAGTCTAAATGTTAAGGAAGATTTTATGCACAAATTTAAACAGCAATGAGACAAGCTAATAATATAAAATATCATCTTTGACATGTTGTAAGGCCATAAAAAGAACACTTGAAACTTTTTAAAGCAATTTATCTAGCATATTTAGACATATTTAATATATTTAATTCAATCACATCTTTGCTGCAAAATTCTAGCAGTTGTCATCATGTAATTGACTAAAATACTGTTGTAAAACTCTGAATTGAAGCAAAAATATGCATGCAGCAAGATTCTTGCTATCATGTTTTCACTTCTCGTTGATAATAAATATGGTCCCAACATTTTAAAATGATCAAATAAATTAAATAAAAACTTCTAAGCATATAGAATTTATTTATGGCCAGCAATCACTATAACTCAGGTGTTTTACGTATTTTGTCTAATGTTGTTTAGTGTGTTCAAAACAAATTTGAATAGAAGGCAAACCAACATGCACCGAGTTTGAGCTTCAAAGAATCAAGAGGCTTCAACTCCACCTTATAAATGAATTCATATCCTCTGAGATATCTCAAACTTTGCGTGATTTTATGGAAAATCCCAACCGTTTAAGGACGTTGTGCACGAATCTCAAAGCACACAAAATACGGACCCCCTACATCACCCCCGAATAGGCACCGGACATGTAGGTCACGCAAAAGTTGAGATATCTCAGAGGATACGCACTCCTTATAAATACCACCGCCTCTTCACTTCTTAATTATGATTGGTTAGAGCATTTAAACCATAAAAAAGAGAACAAAAACATTGACTATTCCGCCGACAAAGAAAAAACAGGAAAAAATATCAACATTCCATAAACACTCAAATAGAACCTTAGTATAATAAGCTTTGAAAAAAAAATAAGAGAAGCCAAATATGTTTTTTTTTTTTTTTTTGCATTAATCAAATCCTCAAACTTCTAAAACGAGTCAACCAAATAGTTGAAAAACAAATTCATTAATTTGCATTCTCTTTTAGTTTTTCTTTTATGTTTGTTGATCTCATTTTGTTATATTTTTTAGAGTTAAGAGTCATAGTCAGTGGTGATCAATTTTTTCAAGTGAGTGTGGTGACTAACATCATACACATTCGTAACCAGAACATAAACTAATTATTTATGAGCAAAAATAAATAGAGTTGATTGTATTTCTCGCTGCATAATGGGTAGTGACTTCAAATAAAATTAAATCATAGTTAAAAACTTTAGTTGAAGTTGTAGCACGAAAGCTACAATTATATAATAATATTTTTTTTTTAAAAGAGGCTAGATGCCCATTCCATTAAAAGGAACAGTTAATTACAGGCCAGGCAGAGTTTTGTGCAACTCATCAGGTAATCCTGACTGTTGCTGTCATCAAAAAAACAAAAATAAAGGGATAGCAATCCTAACTGGCAGCAGATAAGCCAGCATACAGAGTTAGCTAAAAACCAGAAATATTCTAAGTTGGATATAACTAAGCCACAACACAATGGGCTGATGTTGCTACAAAAAACAGAAAGTAAATGAGGAGCACAAAATGTCAAATAGCATTGTTAGGACCACAGGGAGGCTCCTGATACATCACCAGCGCCCTCCCAGGGGGATAGCATCTTCAATAATAGGCATCCAATCTTCAGCGGCCATCTGAGTCTTCTTCTTTTTCACCCCTCCTCCCTATCCAATACAACACAGTATTTTTGATTAGTAAGATAAAAGATCTAGTAGTTTTACAGGAACTATCATTAAAACAACAGTCATTCCTATGTTTCCATAAGATCCAACAAACAGCACTTAAAACTAATAGGAAACTAGCTTGGTCAGATTTGGATAATGTGAATGAGAATTGAAATATATCTTGCCAATCCCTCCAGGCATGCATATACTGGTGACTTTTACCAAGCCAGAACCATACTTGTTGAGCTACCTGACATTGAAAAAATAAGTGATCCCTGTTTTCATGTTCTAGACAAAATTGACACTGTTGGTTCCCTACCCACCCTTTTTTAACTAGTGTGTCTTTAGTTAGAATTTTTTGGTGCATAACTAGCCACATGAAAATCTTGATTTTGTGTGGTACTGGGACAGTCCGCCAGATGAGAGGGTGGGGAGGTATTATTCCCCTGTTGTTAAGAAAAAGATAAGTGGATTTAGTAGTAAACTCCCCTGTATGATCCCATCTCCAAGTAAGTTTGTCAAAGTCCGAAGAAAAGGATACAGTGCTAATAATTTCAAGCATTTCAGACCAATCTGTTTGTGTAACCCCTTGAAGAGTTCTCCTAAACTGAATTATGCTACCTTGTGATAGTATAACCTCAGGTACCAGGATTTTCTGATTAGAGCAGAGTTGGTAGAGTTGAGGAAACTTGGAAGTGAGAGAACAATTTTGGTACCAGATATCCTCCCAGAATAGTACATCAGATTGACATCTGGGACATAACTCACACTGGTTTGGCCTAATGAACTGACCTTGGTAAGAGCTGTCGAAAAAGAGGATTTAAAAGCTACAGGTCATGTACAATATTTCAAGAGGATAAGAGAATTATATAATAATTTATACAAAATGAACACATCTTTAATGAGAAATAGAAAATAAAAAATACATGAATACTCATTCAATCAATGTATATATATATATATATATAAAAAGCATTTTTTTTTTATTAATGTATAATTATATGAATAAAAAAAGCATTTCAAACGATCGATATTAAGAGTTCACATGATTATAAAGTCTGAAATCCAACAACTTTTATAAAATATAGATATCTTTGAATTTTGAATAGCTTGATTTTGTCAGTCAAAACAAAATTAATTTGACTATAATTAATTCAGATCAGATCATTTGATTTGCACACTCTAACGATGATTTATTAAAGATATGATCTGGACTTGGGCACAACGGGACTTTGACTCCAAATGTAAATACGATCCTGAGGGAAAGTGTCTTTTATCATATAATTTAACAAATAAATTAAAATTATGAAATAAAATAACAATCTTTCTGTTGTATGTGATGCAAGTTGTTTTTCTAGCTAGTAAGTTTTTACCTACAAAATTGTATTAAATCACATAAAAGAAGAAGATAAGATAAAAGAAAAATACAACCACGTGATGTGGCTAGGATTAATGATATAAATATTAAAATTTTATCTTAACAAACAAGCTTAGTCCTTCATTAAATTTTAATCTTTGTTGTTCATCATTTTTCGTTCCTAGTTATGCAGTTCAACTAAATAAATGAATGATAACATTTCAAGTACGTTTACTTGTATCAAGGATTTCCAAAAGAACAGCTCAGAGTATTATCCAATTAAACAATTGCAATAACAGATGTATTTTTTTTTTTTTGTAATTTTCAGCATAAATCTGCACACACTTCTCAGACAGATGTTTTCAAATTGAAATCTCGATCAAAATTTTATTGAATTTTTCTATTGAAATTTGATTTAATTAGTCCTACGGTAGGAGAGATTGTGTCATCATTTCGGTGGCACCTTAAATCCCCCACCCCCATATATATTTATTCTCAAATGCGGTAGCCTTCTGCCAAGCATTTAAATTAAAAAAATGCTCAAATGTTAGGAAGCGTCTAATTGTCCACAGCCTTTTGTCCATCATTTGTCTACAGCTTTGACTTACGCAAATACTGTAAAATTACTTCTACATGCTGTATAATTATACAATATATCACATAAAATATATCAGTTAATCACAAAACATCCAGCAACTATTTGAAGTGGTCTTATGATAATTAGAAAAAGATTGCAACTTGCACAACATGACAAAATAAATGTACTTTCAAACTGTACTTTCGAAAATTACAGTTATAAAAAGTTATTGGCAGTTAGAGTTAGTTATCAGCGGTTATTAGCGGTTATTGGCAGTTAGAGTTAATTATTAGCGTCCGCATTGGGTTGAATCTTGTATACTGTAAAATTGAATCTTCTACACATTAAAATTTACAATTGAATCTTGTATAGTGTAAAATTGAATCAGCAGAACTGTAAAATTGAATCTTGTATACAGTAGAATTTTCAATTGAATCTTGTATACTGTAAAAATTAAATCTTGTATACAGTATAATTTTTAATTATATCTTGTATACTGTAAAATTTTCAAATAATACTGTAAATTTTCAATTGAATCTTGTATACTGTAAAATTTTTACGTAATACTGTAAATTTTCAATTGAATCTTGTATACTGTAAAATTTCTAAAACTAAATCATAAAATAATACCATCTATACTGTAAGATAAAATGTAACAAATGCTACATTTCAGTTTAAACTACAACCTACAAAGAATCATGTATACTGTAAAATTGAAAAATATGAACCATAAAATAATACCATGTATACTCTAAAATTGCTAAATCTATACATACATCCATCATCACACAAAAAATCTGTTCACTACAAAACAACATATGTTCAACACAAGATAAAAATATTCGCAACATTCAGAATAGCATAATAGCAACAAAAAAACTATGGACAAATAACTTTTACATTAAAAACCTCTTGTGTTCATTGTTCGGATGAGTAAGAAGCCTCTCTATCATCTCTTTCCTCCAGATTTTCACAAGATGAATACTGTAAAATTACAAGATGAATACTGAAAAATAATAAGATAAATACTGTAAAATTAACAAATCATCTCTTTCTTCCAGATTTTCACAAGATGAATACTGAAAAATGATAAGATAAATACTGTAAAATTAACAAGGCAATATTGTAAAATTAACAGATCAATACTCCATATCGCCTCTCTATCATCTATTTCCTCCAGATTTTCACAAGATGAATACTGTAAAATTAACGGGGCAATACAGTAAAATTAATAGATCAACACTCCATATCGCCTCTCTATCATCTATTTCCTCCAGATTTCATTTGAAAATGCTAGATCTGTTACTGCATACAACAAATTCAGCAGAAATAACTTACTAGATTTGAATTTTGTCGTGCTCTTCAACAAAAACAACTTCTATTCGATCGCGCTCCACGACATCCGAGTCGACCGATTGTCGAATCTGTCTTCTGGATCAAGTTCGTCGATGCTGTCGCGAGATGCAAGTGGCCGAACTGGAAACAACGAGCTAGGAGAAAAGAAAGGAACGATTTCAAAGATGTGGCCTTCGGGAAAAAAAATTGGATCCGGAAAATAATCTATCTATGACATCCAAAAATCAAGATATTTTTTCTATTACTTTTATTATTTAATAATAATTATATAAATAAAAAATCTCCACCTGACGTCTGGCGATAATATCACCCACAAAATAATAGATCCGGACCATATCTGATCGGAGAGCAAGGAGAAAAGAAAGAGAGAGAGAGAGGAGGAAACTGTGGTAGCGCGAGTTTGATCGGAGAGCTAAAGGTAGATGAGAGACTCGATCTGATCTCATCAATTCAAAAATTGAAAATAAACGATCGGGGAAGGAGAGGTTTAAATAGGCACGAGAGTCCGTTAGAAGGTGGTCTAACGGTGGGGAACGAAGATAGTTATAGTCAGTTAAATTGAGAGTGGATAATGTTTGTGAACAGATGGTGGACAAAACATGATGGACAAGAACATTTTCTCCAAATGTTAATCTAATTAAAATGTCCAATTTTTCGTTTTGCATCTCGTGAAAAATGGTAGAATTTGTCGGCGCATTTGATCCGTGCAAAAAATCGGTTACGAAGATCCGTACAAAAAAATGAGTCCGCACTCTTAACACAATCTTTGACAATCCGGACCGTCCGATCACAATCCGGCCCAAGCCTGCAATGCACGGAGCTCATTTGAGTTCGTGTTGGTATATAACGAACGGACCGGATTCAATTCAAAATTCTGTTAGTTGATATGAATTCGCAAAAAATCGGCTCAGAACGAGACACCGACTCAGCGACTCTCGAGTAAAACAGCCGGTCGAACCGAACCACAATCTAACCTGTGAAGAAACCGAATATAGAGGGACAAGCAAAGCAGATAGAACCCTTTTCTGATAGCAGGGTGCTAGGGTCTTGCTGAGAAAAATGGCTTCCAAAGCCATCTTATCCCTCCAACTCTCTCGCTCGCCACCGTGTTCTCGCACACACCCTAACCCTAGCTCATCTCTCCCACCGTCTAGACGCCTTCTGGCGCCTTTGTTCGTGAAATCTCGTCGGCGGCTGAAGCTCCGCCCTCTGACTGCCTCCGCCGCCTCGTCTCAGGCGGCTCCCGTGGACCGGTCGCACTTGGATTCCCTTGAGCGCTGTCTCTCCATTTCACAAGACTCCGGCATGCCCACCTGCTCGGCCGAACGCTCGCTGTCGGCTCCTCCTCCAATGGGTAAAAAGGGTCGTGGTACCGCGTTGAGTATCACACTGGAAAAGTCTAAGACTGACACTCAGGCAAAGAAAAAAAGGAAGCCTCCTGAGGTATATAAATTTATTCGTTGTTATCTATTTTCTTAAATTGAACTCTTATTCTCGGCTGTTGTTTTTATTTAAATTTTATGGACCATATATGGAACTGCACTCATGTTATCTAGCCACGGTTTAATATTTGCTTCAGATTAGGGTAGACAAGCACAGGTAGAGAGGACAAATTGATGGGTTAAGGTATAGAAAGGAGAATTAAAGAGATTCGGTAGGCAAAAAGGGATCACTTCATAACCAAATCATATGTAGTGTTGTGATGATTCAATCCAATTCAGCATGCAACTCTCACATTTTCTTTTTGTACCCTGCTTGATGTTTAATTATTTAGGTTGCAACTGGAGGTGGCGGTGGAGACATCGGAAAAAAAATTGGCCTTGGTGGTGGTGATGGTGGCGACGACGACGATGATGACTACTATGGTGACTTTGATGATGAAGATGAGGGGGCTGAAGGTGGTTTATTCAGGAGGCGTATTTTCCTTAAAGAGGTTTCAAAATCTAATCATGTTGATTTATTTTTCATCATTTTCATCATGGGTAATCAATTTAGTACGAACAGATTATTATTGCTTTAATGATGCACCAGTCAGGTTCAAATGGTATAGTTTTAGATTGATCTCAGTTCAGACATGTCATTTTGTGTTCTTCACTTAGTCATCGTGAGATTGAAGTGTTCTTTGTATTGATCAAAACTCACTTTGGCCTTGAAATATAGTTCTGGTCTGGGGGAAAATAATAGAAACACCATAATATTTTTGCCAAGTACCGTGATCTATAAATGCAATCCTTGGTATAGGGAAGTAGGGTTCTATTTTCTCACTTATCATTATTTTTATTTTAGCAGATCTTCGACAAGGAATTTTTAGAAGCTGTCCTTCAGGAGTGGGGTAAAACATTTTTGAATTTACCTGCAGGCCTGCGTCAAGCTTATGAAATGGTATGAGATATTTAATTAATTTCCAAGACCAAAGTATAAAGTGATCACCCAAGTACCAAATAGATTGGAATCTCAGTCATGTTTAGATCACAATGGTATGCAGCTGTGGCTGTAGGTAGTAGTTGTCTTCAGTCACAGTTGTAATAAGTGATGCTTTGTGCATTTTTTTTGCTGAATTGTAGCCTTCCCTTCATCTTTTTGCCTCTTCCCAGCCATTCCAACATATACCTTCATCAACTGTTGTTGTACAGCTAATGGCTGGTGCTTGTCAAATCTAAGACTAATTTGTGCCATTTAGTACTGTACTGTTAGTGCCAGGTATTAGCAAAAATCTTATCCCAGCATGTAACATACACTACTGTAATCTTCGCTAATAGCGGAGGGCTTTTACTTTACCAGGCTCCTTTTTTCATTTGAAAATTTAAGTTTTTTCATTGTTGTTCTAAACAGCTGTGCATGAAATTTACTGTAGGGATTGGTGAGTACTACTCAATTGGTGAAATTCTTGACTCTAAATTCAAGGCCTACTACTACAAGATTTATTTCTCGTGCACTACCTGAATCCATATCACGGGCTTTTGTTGGAAGGTAGTATTTTTTTTCCCCTTTATTCTAGTCTTGACATGCATTACCTGTGTACTGGAGTTATCCAAACTCAAAATGTGCAACTGTTCTTATAATGTAATCTGTGGTGTTAGGGAGCTTTGTAATATCATCGAAATATCGCCACCCTAAATGTTCTCCTAGACATCATTGAATAACTTGTTTTCCATTCAATGATATGAAGTTGAACTTTTTATAGCATTTGATAGTAAGGTTCATTACAATCTTTTTGTTTGCAGGATTCTCGCAGACCCAGCTTTCCTATATAAGTTACTCCTGGAATCAGCAGCTACCATAGCCACTTCTACTTTATGGGAGTTCAAGAATCGTAAGGAAAGGTTTGTTTTCTATCTCTAGAGGGGCTGTTCAGTTGCTAATGTTTTCTTTAGCATTGAAGTGTTGTTATGTGTATACTCAATGCCGCTATGACTCACTTATAGACCAGGAACTAGGCTAAATTTAGGCAGGGATTGCTTTATTAGATTTTGTTTCTGTACAGACTGGAAATATTCTTGCAGTTGGTGTATGATTATACCAGTTGCAATTTAAAGTAATACTACAGTCAAAGTTTGTACATGCTTAATTTTTTGTTCTTGTTCTTGTTTGTTTCTTTTGGTTTATTTCTCATTTCTTAATTGGAAATGCATTTCATTTATGCTTTTACCTAAAGAATGCCATTAAAGGCTATTATGGTGAACTGTCGTGCCAAAATTAGATTATTGTATGGTCTGGGTACAGCTACATACTGGTAACAGGCAGTGTGGTCATACTTTATTGTTATAAGGTAAGCCAAAATATCTGAGATGTTTTAGTCTGTGTAGACAATCTACTTGAAATGATCCAGCTCTTGACAGAGAAAAGAATTTTGTTTGGTATCTGAGCTCTTTTTACATATTTAATTCTTGTGTTGTTCAGGATAAAAGAAGAATGGGATTTGGCATTGACAAACATTTTGACTGCCACAGCTTGCAATGCATTTGTTGTCTGGTCACTTGCACCATGCCGCTCTTATGGGAGCACATTTAGATCCGACTTGGAAAACACAATCCAGAAGCTACCAAACAATATCTTCGAAAAGAATTACCATATGCGAGAGTTTGACTTGCAAAAGCGAATCCAATCTTTTCTATATAAGACAGCTCAGCTTGGCGTCGTAGGGACAATGTTTGGTTTTGTGCAGGGAGCTGTGTCAAATCTTCTCTCCGGTAAAAAGGAAGAAAGGTTAGTTTGCCCAGTTCTGTTTCTTTTTTTCTTTTTCGTGCATGTTTTGATACTTATGCAGCATTCTATATTGCATTATTGCTATATGGTGAACACGATACGTCAAGTAATGTAGTCTATATGACTTGTGGGGTCGTGTACTAATAATAAGCACAAGTTACCTGAACCTATATGGCAGTATGACACTATAGCTCACCCTTTGGATATGATATAGAAACAGATATTATTTTGCTGTGGTGATTAAAATGTGGAGGAACTCCTAAGATGAACTCGTGTGGATCATATCGTGGGTGCAGCCTAACATTATACTTGGGTGCAAAAGGTTGCACTGCATATTCTCTAAGCACAAAGCTTTCTACATTTGTTTGATCATTGTTATTATTTTTTGTATCATTTTGTTATATTTCTTGTACAGAAAATTCTCTATGATTGTTGTTGTGATTACTCGCTGTAGGTTGTCTATGACTCTTCCTTCTACTACCACCTATGCTCTCAGCTATGGAGCTTTCTTAGGACTATATGCAAACATCCGTTATCAGGCAGTCTTTGGGCTTGATCGTGTTATGTTCGATTATTTTGATGTTCTTGGTGTATACCTCTTTTTCAGCACTGCTCTCAGGTCAGTAATAAAACTTTTTTTTTCAGGCTCCAAGTACAATGCTACAATTTTCAGGTCACTTTGTTGCACTTGGGAACATTCTTACTGACCATACATATTCGAAACAGTTGGGTTCTAATTCTGATAATGCAAATTCTCTAGGTTTCAAAATTAAACCTACTAACATCCCTGGCCCTTGTACATTCAAGTTAATGTTATAATTGTTTTGTCAGCTGAATTCTGAAAAATTAATTTCATGATGCACAGGACCATGAACACTTGTGTTGGAGAGACATCAAAGCTAGCTTTGCTTGGTGTCCAAGCAGATCCATTGGTTCAGTCTGATACTTTCATGAGATCATATAACAAGCAGGCAGATGGGGTTGACGGGTCAGATTCGAGATGGTTTATTTCCAAAAATGCTATCATTTCTGGCCTTGGTTTACTGGGTTTCAGAAGCAATGAAGAGGTTGAAGCATCACCCCCCAAGCCCCGCCGAAAAAGAGTAATTCGAAAGAAAATTAGCACAAGTTCGGCTTGACTTCTCTTCTTTTGTCTGATTCGAAACAATTTTGTTTTCTTTGAGGGGATTTTCTTTTCTTTTTCTCGGCTGCTTGTTTCTGTTGTTAGTCATGGCAAATATGTAAGTTGTGGAAAATGCTCTTAAGTCTGAAGGGATAGGTGTTAGTAGGCGTAATTTCTGGTTTAATTTTTTCTACTATGCTTGCTTTACCTTTTGGTTAGGGTTACAATCGCTGTGTTGCAACTTAATGTTCCGTGTATGCAGAACAGTTGCCAGGGTACCTATATTATTTGCGATGCACTGCTGCCATCATGGGGGCAAATAATTTATGTACGAAACATTGTATGACATTTTATTATTATAGAGATTTTGTGAAATAAAGCATTCTACATCATCTTGAGTTTCAATCTTGTGCGAAACAGAGCGAGTTGATAAGTAGGTACTTATTTTTATTGGCATTGTTCAAATGACGCCATCTTCATACCATGCCGTATTTCAGTAGGTTGAAAGAAAAGATTTAACCTTTTATATACTTGCATCGGATTTTTTATGTTTTTGAGGACGGTTCAAATGGCTCATGTAAGTTCTTTCTTATCGTGCTTCACAATTTTTTAAATATGAAGTTTTTAATAAATATAAAATTTAATCTCCAAACACAAACACATATTCCATTTTAGAGAGAATTTTCAGCGCACCCATACAAACTTTTGAAATAGTCTATATTTCCATTAAAAAATCATAATTTCAATATCCCATTACAATTTAACATTCTTATTTCTATCCCCTTTTAGTTATTAAGCTTTTTATTTGATTATTTTAAATTCTAATCTGACCAATATGCCCTTGAACTATAAATGGAGGTGTCCATTTTAATTGTTTCTTCCTCCCTCCCTGTCTCTCTCAGCCCCATTCTCCCTCCCTCGTCCTTCTTTGTTTCTCAGCAAAATTAATATTTTAAAATCGGATGGTGGAACTTCCAAATAATAATGAGGAACTCTCATAGGAATCTTTGGTCTTGATTTCAAATTCAACTATTTAATTTTAGAACAAACATCTTATTCATTGATATTATTTCTCTAACCGTAAGCACAACACTTTAATTTTTTGTATCTAGAGTTCCAAGATCCTCTTTAGCAAAGTTCATATCCTTCCACGAGCAAACACTGAATTGCTTGCGGTTAATCCATATTTACATTTGTGCAGTGACCGATCTTGATTGCATCTCCTTAGATCCTTGATCTAGGTGAACAGCATTTGGATCTTCGATATGTTTGAATCTTAAAATTAAAAGTAGTTGTGAACAACATGTAGTTCTTGTATCAAATCGAATCACAAAAAGATCAAACAGTTGTGCACTAGTGTTGCTAAGTTGCAGAGGATCCATTCTCTGGCAAGCCATAATGACATTCAACTATGTTAGTTTTTTCTTTCTCATATCGTTTTGTTTTTATAGTTGACCGCTGTTTATTTCTTTCTATAACATTCTTTTTCGAACTTGAAATAATTAACCAACTAACATTTTTAGTTTATGTGCGAACTCCAGCAAAATCTTGATTTTGCGGGGAGAGAGACCCATGTGAGGGAGAATGGAGCTGAGAGAGAAACCAGGGAGGAAGAAACAATTAAAATGGTCACCTCCATTTACAGTTCAAGGGCATATTGGTCACTTCAGATTTCAAAACAATTAAATAAAAAGTTTAATAATTAAAAGGGGATAAAAGTAAGAATCTTAAATTTTTCATGGGGATATTAGAAATTCTGATATTTGTATGGAGGTATTGGTATTTTAATAATTTGTATGGGTACATTGGAAATTTTTCCTAAATTTTAATATGGATATGTTGAGCAATTTGAATTGGATGCTAGAACTTTAAAATTAAAAATAAAGAATGTGAAACAAGATAGAGCATGAAAGACATGAGCCATTTGAAATTTTTTTTTTAATATATATATAATTGTGATGTATTGAAGTTAAGGGCAATACTATTGGAGATGTTTAAACTTTTAATTTTTGATAAAATAAGTTTTGAACTTCTAATGTGGACAACTATTCAGTCTATTCTATTGAACTATTTAATGGTTGATTGTTAAAATTATATATAAGAAAGAATGACTATTAAATTAAAAGTTCGAAAGTTAATATGTTGCAAATGAAAACGTTTAGAGCTTTCGTATAAGAGAGAATTGCACCACCTCCGTACAGTATTCGTAATAGCAAAGACCCCGAAAAGAGAGATTTTTTTATCGAAGTTCTATGAAAAAAAGGTTCTTCGGGGAAAACGGGAGAGAAATTTTAATCAGCTAAAGCGCATCGCCGTCACAACTTTGATACACAGATGATTTAAGAACATAAGACTACGCGCGCGCATTAGTTTCTAGACTTTGATACACAACTTTGTTTTGTCTGTCTGTCTGTTTGTTTGATTAAGCAAGGCATTAGTTTCTAGGCTTTTGTGTTTTTTTCTTGTTTGTGTGTTGCTCTGTAACATATTTATTGCGGAGGATTTGTAAGATGTAATCTCATTATTAATGAATGCAAACTCTTGGCAGCTTCTGCTAAGTTTCTCAAAAAAAAGACGCGAGCTCGGGTGTGTCCCCTAAGAATACATATCACCAAGTTCAGATTTGGACCGTCAGATTTGTTTTGGTATAAATATTAAAGCAGCTACGTGAATTTCATCTTGAGTTGGATTGCCGACATTTTTATTTTTACCCAATTAAAAAAATAATTTAATAATAATAACCATGATCCAAGAACATTATTAAAACTACCCAACCCGTGAAATTTTTCCACGGTTCCAACCTCTTTTTTTTTTTAACAAAACAAAATTTTTTATTTTTTGAATTGAAATATTAGAAATGTTGAATATATTTCTTTAAAAATAGATGAAATACAATATAATTTAATTTATTAGAAAGACTGTAACAAATAACTCGGATTAATATTTTTCAGGCCGAATTTTTCACGGCTGTAAGAAAAATTAATATATTTCTTTATGTGTTATTGGAAAAAAATAAAAATACTTAGATTCTGAGTTATTGATCCCGCTTTAAAAGTCACTTCTAGGTAATCCAGAAAATATTGTGATCTTTCTAATACATTTAATTTATAAAAAGTTATATCTATTTTGAGAATTATTTTTGAAAAACAATTATTAAATAAATTAAAGTTTTTATTTTTTATCAAAAATAGATACAACTTTTTATAAATTAAATGTATTAGAAATATCACAATATTTTCTGGATTACCTAGAAGTGACTTTTGAAGCGGGATCAATAACTCAGAATCTAAGTATTTTTATTTTTTTTCCAATAACACATAAAGAAATATATTAATTTTTCTTACAGCCGTGAAAAATCCGGCCTGAAAAATATTGATCCGAGTTATTTGTTACAGTCTTTCTAATAAATTAAATTATATTGTATTTCATCTATTTTTAAAGAAATATATTCAACATTTCTAATATTTCAATTCAAAAAATAAAAAATAAATAAATAATTCTGTTTTGTTAAAAAAACAGAGAGGTTGGAACCGTGGAAAAATTTCACGGGTTGGGTAGTTTTAATAATGTTCTTGGATCATGGTTATTATTATTAAATTATTTTTTTAATTGGGTAAAAATAAAAATGTCGGGTTGGATTGGTCCGAATTCTGATTGAACGGTCTGGATCTATATTTAAATTTTGTGTTACTTCATATGATCCAAATCTATGGTATCTCAGACACAATAGTTCAAATTATACACGTTTCAAATTAAGGAATATTTACTTGATTGTAATAAAAATATCTTAGCAATTTAATAAATCATACAGTACAACTGCGAGTTTAATGCACACAAATTCTCATCTCCGTAAGAGAAACGTAAGTTCAATTTTCAAAGATAATATTTAAAAAATACTTTTTTTGAAGATTAGCCGCTTTAAATACCTAAATTTAAAAAATACTTAAATGTACCGAACTCTTTAATAAAAATAAAAATAAAGTTAGACGATTTATATAGCTATAGAGCAAATAGGCTCAGCGCTTAACCAAAACAATAACTTCTTTGCAAGTCGGATCTGACGAGTGAGCCGTTGATCTACATCGAGATTCCACTAGCAAATCTCACTCCTATGACACGAATTCCATTTCCAATTCTTATTTCTTTGTTTTTTTACGCGTTCCGATCAGAGGGAATAGTCCCAATTTTGTCATTCATAGCAATAAAAAATATATAATTAAATCGGTAGCGTTAGATTGAAAAGATGTTGAAAATAATACGGACGATACTATTCATATCATCGAGTTTTTTTATTTTTTTTGGTTATGGACGTTATGATTCATACAGTTAAAGTTTTTCATTTTTTTGTGGACAGTAGGAATGTACCGTATTAATAATTAAAAACTATATTATATTTTGTTCGCATATAGACTTGCTAATTAAATAAGAAAAATATTATTACATTAATAATATTATACTTTGTTCTCATATAAGTGACTCGCTGATTAAATTCTCAAACTATATTATTTTACAAGTGACTTTATTTTAGATTTTAAAATAATATTTAAATTACTCAGTGAATGACAAAAAATAAACGAAATCTTATTATTTTATAGGTTCAGTACATTTATTGTATGAATTATACTTATAATGTTAAATTTAAAGTTTATTTTTATGATTGTCGAAAATATTAAGATAACTTAACCTCCCCTTCGTTTAGGTTAAATTAAGCTTAAAATAAGTCAAAATAACAATAAATAAAAATTGATAGTATACCAAAATATGATGTCTATATTGTTCATGATTGTAATGAAAAATTATTTCTTAAAATATTTTTGACAGATAATTCCACTTCTAATTTAAAAAAAAAAATCTAATTTAAAATAATTATTTCAGAACTACTTTAATTTCTAGTTTTCTTCTGACTTAGCTACGCCGTTTGGATCAGGGCTGATGTCAATTACAGGAGAGCCACCAGGCCCAGTGGAGGAGACGTCGGCTATTGGGCCGGGCCATTGACCTAAATAGAATTCGGATCTATGAAGTAATCCAACTTTTGAGTTTTGATCCTGACCGTTCGAACTGCTCTAACTTGAATATTAAAAGGAGCCTTGCGTTTCAAAACGGACGGATTGGCCCGAATTTATGATCGGACGGCTTGGATCAAAACTCAAAAATTGAGTTACTTTAGGATACTGACTGCCGAAGAGGTTTGGGCCGAAATTTTTATTAATAGGAAATATATTAAATAAATATCGAGATTAAATAATGTTTTTGGTTTTTTTCGAGATATAGGGAAAACGTTTTGATTCATCACGGTCATAATTAGAGCTTAATCAATCATTCTATCTAGATTAACCATTTCTAACTGAACCAGAAAAAAATCGGAAAAAAAACCTTGTCCGTGATAGACAGGAACGGCCAGACCCTGTCCGTGATAAATAGAAACGGCCAGGCGAAAAAAAGAGAGCTAGTCGTGATAGATAATAACGGCCAGAGCCAAAAAAAAAAAAAGGTCTAGCCGTTATAAATAGTAACGGCCAGAGGCTTAACTTGCACGGTCAAGGATCATTCCATTCTCCTTGAAGATATATATTTTATGAATTAAATTAAAGATGGTCTAGAAAAAAATATCGGTCTATTTTTGTTTTCTTTGTCGGATCTAGGGTTGGCAACAAATCAAACCGAATCGAACTTACTCTAGTTTGAGTTTAATTTGAATAAGGTTCGAACTGAACTGGATTTGATTTGTTTCGAATCAAATTAATTGCAAACTACACATTTTTCGAATTGAAGTCGAATCAAATTACGAACTAATTTTTTTTTAGCAGCCCTAGTTATACTGGTAGTTTATACATTAATTTTCTTCTTGCGGGACAAAATTCACACGGCTTCATTTTACCGGTATGAAATGAGTGTTTTTAAGTTGAAAAATTATTCATGAAAAAATCCATCACAACAAATAATCATAAAAAAAGGATTAAGTACAATAACTGGAATATGCAGTAAAACAAGTAGTTGTATCTCGAGTGCTCACTCTAGCAAACCCTCGATCGGACCATCTAATGAAGTGAGAATCTGAAAGGTAGAGAAGGCGGAGGAGAGACAGCCGTCTAGGTCGGAGAGACGGCCAGTCGCTGTCACACCCCGCGGCCACGGGTCGTAACGGTCCCCCGCCGTAAGCATACAACGCTGTGTACGCTTACAAGGCAATTAACAATTCAAACAAACAACAAGTAATATAAAACAAGTTTCTAATATATAATCAGAGTACACAGTCTGGACATCAAGTAGTACAACAAAAGTATCACATCCGGATACCAACCATGAGGCCTACCCTAAATCTACACAACAAAACATATCTAGGGTCATGAAGTGGTAAGCTACTAAGGCCTACTACTCTCGTGCCTCTCCGGAATCAGTCGCACCAGTACCTGTAAAGTAACCCGAAGGGTGGGGGTGAGAATAAATCCTCAGTGCGAAATTTGCCACATTTTAGATTATTGGACTTGCAATCAAACTCCATATTAAAAAATGAAACCCAAACCATAACAATTCAAACAGATATATATTCATAAATAATAGAATGCCAATGCTTGACAACAATTAATCCAATTTGAATCACAGTTTACGGAATTTCCAAGATGAATTTCAAACACAACATGTATTTGGCTTAACTCGACTCATTATGGCTTGTACCAACTACAGATGTTCTTTCGAGCTGGACCCTTTATCAAACCCACATCTGTAGGGTTACTGACACCTACAGATGGCCCACCGAGCTGGACCCTTTATCTGACACCCATCTGCAATCGCTTGGCTTAACAGTTATTAAGGTCTGGTTCAAGTCACATAAAGAAAATCCTCTTTAGAATCGTTTCCAATATTCGTAATATTCAATTGACCGTCCAAATGCATTAACACGTAGGAGAATGCCACCGAGCCACAGACGTTACACACTAGTCACCCACGATTCCAATTCACGCATCATAACATAATTACCCTCCCTCGTCCCAACCGGTACTGGGAAACATTGAGGGCCGTTCACCTAAGGCCATTTAGGATCCTGGGAATCAAAGCCAGCATACAGCCCGACTTTGCAAATTCATTGGATCCAAGTGCTTAACTTCGTAAATTCATTCACATACATATCAAATCGTGGTGACTTTCAATCAAATTAGATCATAATAGATCGACACAACCTACAACCATACCAGAATGCAAAATCACTTAAGTCACATCAATTCGAGTTTAATTTGATTGGGCTATGCAAATGCTTTACACAATTCAATGATGCAATCAATGATATTCAACATGACAAACGATAAACAGTTTAATTCCTGAAAATAAAGTATCAAACAAGTCCAAGAATCCCGCACCTGGTTACGACGAGCGTACCGCTTAGTTAAGGATCGGGCGTCTCGAATTGCCTCGCAACGTCTTGCTCGACCGAGCCTACACCTATATTACACGTATACTAGGTTTAACCGTGGTTCATGATCGAGGTATTCACTCGAGTTGTATTAGGGTTCATATATTCTTTAACCAATTCCTCACTCCTTACTTAAAACCTTTACATTTCACACACTTTACTTCGGGGTCCTTTAAACCCTACACAATTCCAATTAAGTAACAATTCATTCACCGTTTCACTACTTTGGTCCTCGGGACGATTCGATTTACCGATTGGTTAAACCCTAATTTGGTCAAAACCTCAAATTAACCGTTAAACGTTCTAGAAATCCAAGATCAAGAGGTAACCCTACCGATTGCAAGTCTAATCGGTTGGATTAAACTTATCAATTCACGATTATGCCCAATTTAGGTTTTGGTATGAAAACCCTAAAAATCAAAATCCACAAATCGAAAGGAAATCGGGAAAAAGATTGACAAATAAACAAGCAAGGAGTGTAGAGGAACTAATCCTCGAACAATTCGAACACAAATCTCGAGTTTAAAATGAAAATCTGAGAAATCGAGAAAATTCAAGGTTTCGAAAGAGAGAAGGAGAGAAAGGAATACCGAATCGGAGAGTTAGGAGAGATTCACGGCAGCTTACTCGGTTCCAACTTCGATTTCTCGCAACAATCGGGGCTTGAGCGGGAAAGGAAGCTCTCACGCTCGTTTTCTTCTCTCTTGGGCGAAAATCACATAAAAATGGGGAAAGTGGGCTGTGGAGAGAGAGAGAAGGTTCGATTTGAGTTTTAGGGTTAAAAATACCCTGAGTGCGGACACACTCAATTCAGTGCGGGTCGGCCACCCGCACTCAGCACTTGGAGCATTTTTCAGCATTTGAAAACACACATAAATATACACGAGTGCGGACGCACTCATTTTCAGTGCGGGTCGATCACCCGCACTCAATACTTGGCAGAATTTCGGCAGCTTGAAAACACAGAAAAGAATACTCCAGTGCGGACGCACTCAGTACTTAGTCAAATTTTCATGAAAACAACACTGAACAAGGGAAATGTCTGAGCGTAATGCGGACACACTCAATTTCAGTGCGGGTCGGTCACCCGCACTCAGTACTTAGACGGATTTTGGAAAGAAATTCAATCAACACAGAAGAATACTCCAGTGCGGACGCACTCAAATCCAGTGCGGACACACTGAGAAGAAATTCAAAAAACAACTAAGGAAAACAGAATCCAGTGCGGGTCAGTCACCCTCACTCACCACCAGTGCGGACGCACTGGACCTATAAAGGTTCAGAAATTCGAAATTCCGACGTGGTTTCGATTCATACTTAATTTACTTATTTAGGGGAACCTTAATTAAGGTTTAAACTTCCATTTTGTTAGCACGATTTTCGATTCTTGCCTTTAAATCATTAAAAATTAATTGTAAAAGTTTCGTAACGTAACAGTCGCCGAGAGCGTCGGCTAGGTTTTAAAGCGAGAGGTAGAGCGAGTTAGGGAGAGGCAGAGAGAAAACTAGGTTATTGAGATTTGAAAGCGAGGGAGAGTCGGCTAGATTAAATTATGACTCTCTTGTTGTTCTAGCAATAATCTTTTTCGTCTATTTGACTAATTTGCAAAACATACAATTATTGAATTTTACGATTTAATCTATTTTAGAATTATGTAGGTTCAAGCCGAATTGGAATTGCAATGTAGAATGCTTGAACTGAAGAAATCATGAAGATATTTATCAAGAATTTAATTTGTAATATTTTAAAGTTGGTAAAGTGTTTTTGATGTTGTTTCAACAGGATAAAAACGTTGGTAACGTTTGTAAAACGTTGGTAACGTTTGTAAAACGTTATAACGATTATACCTTAAGAAAATGCTGTGAAACAACTCGATCAAAGTCAAAGAAATAAAAAATGTTGCTGTAACGTTTTAAAAAGTTATAACATTTGTAGAAAAAGTTGTAACGTTTTAATTAATTTCCAAACTTCAGAAATTCCTGATTTTGATCAAGTTTTCACAGTGCAAAACGTTACATAACGTTTTACAAACGTTGTAACGTTTTACTAAGCTGTCAGAAAATTGAAACCCTAAATTGCACTTTGAATTCAAATGTTGTAACGTTTTAGCTCATTTAGCTCATTTTTGAGCTATTTCTATAAATAGGGCTTTGGGCTTTCTTCCCAAATTAACCCTAGCCGTCCCTAATTGCAAAAGAGGCGTTTTTCTAGTAGCTTTAGTTCGACCATTGTTGATTGAGCTTAAAACTTCAATATCTCTCAAACAACCTCAAACCCACTTCACCAATCTTGATTTAGATTAGGTTAGAGTGATTTATTGAGTGTTTCTTTTGTTTATCTAGACTTTGAGACTTTGTTCTTATCTCGAGTAGCTCGTGTGACTTTCCTTGGTTGTGAGGGCTCGCCGACGCTTATCTCAAGTAGCTTGTGCGACTTCCCTTGGTTGTAAGGGCTCGCCGGCGCTCATCTTTTCTTGGCCGTGTGACTTTCCTTGGTTGTAAGGGCTCGCCGGTTCACAAGTTGTAAACCTTTCTTATTGGGTAATAGAAAGGCGCACCTAGAAAGAGGTTGCGACGCCCCGGAGACGTAGACCTTTGTTTTGCCGAACTTCGTTAACATCCCGCGTGTCAAATTTCTCTAAATTCATCTATTTACTTTTAATCACATTTAATTTCAGTTTTTGAGCTAATTAGCGGTGCACTTAGTATAACATCTCTATCTTGGATTTTAATTTTATCAAGTAAATGAACGACCGATGTTATTATGAGATTCGAACCATAAAAGTTCGCGATGGATTCGCGATCGAACGAGACCTAGTTTGAATTTGGTTTGAATTAATTTTGAACCGAACTTGGTGGAGTTCATTTCAATTCGAACTAATACGAATCAAATTAAACTCGAATCAAATTAAACTCGAATCAAATTAAACTCGAATCAAACTCAAATCGAATCACGAACTACTAATTTTTCTACCAACCCTAGTCCGATCAAAGCACTTATTTGATTTTTGGGGTCCAGCATGGACATCCTTTTTTTCTTTTATTGATATATATCATTGGACTTTGAATTACAATACAATGAAATGAGTATAGACCATCTTTAATTTAATTCATAAAATATATATTTTCAAGGAGAATGGAATCTTTGACCGTGAGTGAAGCCTCTGGCCGTTACTATTTATAATGGCCAGATCTTTTTTTTTTTTTTGAGCTCTGGCTGTTACTGTTTATCACGGTAATTTTTTTTTTTTGCACCTGGTCATTCCTATATATCACGGACAGATTCTGACCGTTCCTGTTTTTCACGGACAATTTTTTTTTTTTTTTTCTGGTTCAGTTAGAAAATGGTTAATCTAGTTCCTATATATCACGGACAGATTCTGACCGTTTCTGTCTATTACGGACAAGTTTTTTTTTTCTGGTTCAGTTAGAAAATGGTTAATCTAGTTAGAATGATTGATTAAGTGTTAATTCTGGCCGTGATAAGTCATAACGGCCAGAGGCCGTAATGAATCAAAATGTTTTCCTTATATCTCGAAAAAAAACTAAAAACATTCTCTAATTTCGATATTTATTTAATGAGGAGGGTTCAAATGCACCAAAATTATATACTCCAAATCTATTCCAAAATCCCGACTGTCCAATTTACACTAATATTCGTGCTACTAGAAGCGCTGGATTTTATCTTAACGGAGCGGTTCCGTTAAATTTTAAATCAGTCATTAGCCGTCAGCGAAGGGAGCTTATGTTTCCTCTCTTCGTCGTAATCATTCCAATTTACGCTAATCATTTCCTCTCTCCTTCTCACTGGCTTCTCACAAAGGACAAAAAAAACCCTCTATCTCCTTCAAAGTTATTTTCTTCAAAATGGAAGCGGGGGCATTCCAATGGGTATCTACACCGTCTGATCATGCATTGAGATTAGTGCCAAGAATCAAAAGAAAAAATTGTGAAGATGGTACTACAGACAGTCCTATGGTTCAAATGGATTAACAAGGCTCTATAATTTTAAATAGTGAGATGCTAAGTTACTTCAGAAAAAATGAATCAACACTAACAAAACCTAATAAAAAATTATACACAACAACTCTTATTCATCTAACAAGGCTTCTCCTTTTTACTTATTGCTCCTTCAAAATTAAGAAATTAGCAATTGCTCCTTGAATATCTTTTTATATTTCTTAAATAATTAAAAAAATGAATCAACATAATACTCAAAATAATGCACAAAAACTGGTACACACTCAACATTGAATACTTGAGCAACACTTTTAACAGCGACAACACAAAATAACATCTCTTTGCATTTGCCATTTGGTACTCACCATCGTGTCCTCCCTGATTTCACAAACCTATTGTTCTCTTTGGGATTCATGCCTACAAAATATAACATTGTTCATCAATAACATAATAGTTATGGATTATATCTACTCCAGACTACAGATAATAGACACCCACTGCACCCAATTTGCTAATTAAATTCGATTTTGAAATGTTGCTCAATTTACACCTCAATTTACCACTGATTGTGTAATTAATGCAAAAGAAGTCGAGGGATCAAAAGCAAGATCAATCTCCCTATCCAAAAAAACAGCAGTCAGGAACCTTACCAAAATGGTACCAAAAAAAAAAGCACCCTCAGGGGTGGCATGCCTAGTTATAAAATTGAATGTGTTCTCAACTGCGATCAACTGACCTCCAATGATTCACAAATAACTGAACTTTTTGTGTATAGTTGAAAGTCCAAGAAAGAGAGGAATACAAGTCATATATAAAAAAAATCAAAGAAAGTAGAGTCCTTGGGGTTTTGCTTGACTGATCAGAAAGAAAACTGACCGGATCGGATCGAAGCTGAGGTGTGTGCCTTCGATTCTCTGGGAGGAAGGAGAGACAAGATCAGGAGGAAACGACCCCCGCTGGAAGAGAAAACAGGAGGGCAAAGAGAAGAGAGAAGCCATCGAGAGGGAGAAGACAGAAAACAAGCTCCCTTCGCTGATGACTTGTTAAAATTTAACGGAACCGCTCCGTTAAGATAAAATCCAGCGCTTCTTAGTAGCACGAATATTAGCGTAAATTGGACAGTCTAGATTTTGGAATAGATTTGGAGTATATAATTTTGGTGCATTTGAACCTTCCTCTTATTTAATATATTTTCAATTAATAAAAATTTCGGGAGATCTGGGCGTCTCCGAGTTCGCTTTTCTCCGTTCCGCCTCTGACTAGTCCTTTGATTACACACCCAAATCTATCTCAGGCTGAGATCATTGCTTACACACCTAAACGCCGACAGGAGATCCTAGTAATGACGCGGTCTACGTATTCCAAGAGTATGCGCTTTGTTTGGTCTTTGGTCTTTAACCCACAAGTTTGTCGATTCATATATTAGTACCCATCCGACCGACCGGTTAGTACCAACTACCAAATACCAATACCTTGCAGAATTCTTTCGCCTCTTTATTCTCTTTACTTGATTCGTTTCTGTCCGATCGGTCGGCTCCCATGGCTGAGGTGCTCTTCGGTTTGATTTTTTGTTTTTAATTTTAAGTTTGTTGTTTGAATTCTGTAGCAATTAGTTAACATAATACCTTTTGTAGTCACGGTTCTAGTAAGGATTGTAGGCTTGTAAGTTGTAGCTCATCTTGTTTATTCGGGATCAATCGCGGAAAGATTCGAGGGGATTGGGGATAAAAGCTGAGAAAGAGGCGATTTTCTCTTGACAAAACTTAATTTTTTTCTTCATGTAGATCTTCCTATTGATTTATTCCAATTCATAATACCCAGTAGCCTATTTGATCGTCTTCCCGATCCAATTGTTAGCGATCATTATAATACTATGTTTGTAGAGAAATACTTCAATTAATATTAATTTCAATATGACATCATACATTTAGAATGATATCTGGTTTGCATGCAAGACAAATAAACCTCACACCTACCTTATTTTAAGCTGAAACTTTACAACCTTTTCCCTCTATCCACTGTTATATGTCAAACCATCCGATTCCTCTCATTATTAGAATCTGAGGCATCATTTGTTGGGTCATGAAAAATAGAGTTAGGATGGATCTTTTTCCTTTTAGATGCACAATTACTTTCAATGTCTCTTCTTTCTCTGATGAGGCGTGATAACTATCCCCAAATTCTATAGGCCCCATTCTCCTGCCTGCTGGTGTTACCACAGCTGGCACACAATATTGAAAAGTTTAGATTAAGGTATGAAGATACATGATGATACCTAGCCATTACCAAACTCAGTAGTTACCTTATCCCATGGACTTTGGGGACTGGTCATTACCAACCTTATTAGTGCCCCCCCAATGAATTTGAAGATTATGGTGTTACATGGAGATATTTGTGTAGTATAATAATTGATTATGAATAGATTAGAACTTTCATCTCCAGAAATATAGGAGAGGCTATGCGTGGGATTAAAAAGGGGGTTAGCACTTCGAGTACTTTGATGTCTTTGTACTGTGTGAGTTATCTCTGTTGAAGGAATATTAGGCTTGTGTAACATATTTATGTTGTTTTTAATCCCCTGATCGAGCGTTCCATCTTAAACGAGGTGGAGGCATTATTAGTATCTGTTATGTGTGTTTTTTTATTATTTTTTCCCAGTTTTACTGATTGTTTCTTGCATGATCTTAAGAGAAATTAAGACTTGATTTTTGTATCCAATGCAGACAGTTGTCCTCAGAGTTGGCATGACCTGTGAAGGCTGCGTGGGAGCTGTTAAGAGGGTCCTTGGTAAAATGCAAGGTTCTTTTGTTGACCCTCTCTCTATAATTTTTTTTTTCTTGCTTCATCTTTTTCAATATAGAATTGCTCGTCATGCAAAGTGCATCTGTATGTCTGGAGTCAGCAGATTGTTCTTTGAATTAATGATGATAATAATCATGCTCGTAAGAATCATCCCACTCCAAGTTATGATCAGAAACATTTTTTATCTTTCTAGATATCCTGATATGCTGATTTTTGTCAAGTCATTGGTCTTGAGTGTTAACCTACTAGTACATGTCCTTTACAGACCTGAAAAAACCTTCCAGATGTATCTTTCCTTTTATAGTACATGTCTATGGCTGGGGACTGTTGTGGCCTTGTGGGTGTTTTTCTTTTATTATGACAGTAATAATCAGCTGCCAATGGTGCTTCAAAGTTCAAACATTTTTCATTTACTTATTCTTTTTGTATAAGTCATATAATATTTGTATTTGCAACTATTCCAAATAAAGTATGTATCATTTTTCAAATGGTACTTCAAACATTGGAGAATGTTTTATCAGCCGCCAATGGTACTTCCATAACAAAGTTTGTATTTATTTTGTAGATTTGTGCCAAAACAAAAGTAATTTTTGCAAAAGACCATCTTTTTTAATTGTATTTGCAACTAGCTTTAAACAAAGTGTGTATCATTTGCAAATAAGTGAATGATGCTCAAGATCCAACAGTAGTATGATTGTGACCAACAGATTACATCCCCTCGATTTTTCCATTATAACTCACGCTAAATTGATTTTGAACCTGTTCATTTATACTCAGAGCCAACATAAGGGTCTTCTTTGTTTGATTTTAGCCTAAGTTGGATTCAAAGATGATGTGGTTTAGGGATATACATTTTATTACAAGACCTAAAATTAAGGTGTCTTTTAAAACAAAAAACAAAATGGCTGTACTATGCAGAAGTGCAAATTTTTTTTATGCAATGTGCAAGACAACTTTGAAATTCTAATTTTTTGGCTGTTTATTTTGGTTTTATATGACAGGCGTGGAGTCATTTGATGTCGACATCAAGGAGCAGAAGGTGACAGTAAAAGGAAATGTCACCCCTGATGATGTTTTCAAAACTGTATCAAAGACAGGAAAGAAAACCACCTTCTGGGAAGAGGGTGAAACAGCTGCTCCCGCTGCCTCAGCTTGATCAAAGAAAATGAAGTTTAATAGTCCTATATATTTTTAAATGAAGTGTAAGATATTTAACTCGTGAAGCAGCTAGTACGTTGATTTATTAATAAATCAGTTTGACAGTGTGATATTGGAATGTCGGATTGTCTGTGTTCAAAGGTTATATTGTTTTGTACTCCCGTTCTTTGATTTGGGTTATTGAATATATGCGAAGGTAACGCTGGGCCTGTTTGTTGTTTCTTTTGCATGATAAGGCTAATTAGCTTGGCAGAGATATGGATTACAGTTATGATCATATGAACATGTACAGGTTCGATTGCAGATTAATATTGGATGGTTCAGAATAGATCTGACACTCTACCAGTAGGTCAGCTTGGGCAGACATTGATCAGTTTTCTGGCCTTGCACAATCTGAATTGTCTGTCTATGATAGACGGTCCAAGTTTGACCTCTAATAGACCCTCTGTTTAATAAAAAATAATAATAAATCATTGTTTAATGGTGTCATCTTTAAACCAGATGATTATTAAAGTGATCTTTAATTTAAATCTTCAATTATTAAAGTGATCTTTAATTTAAATTTTTACTTGTTACAGCATTTGTAATCTGCACTTCAACAAATTACAAGTAAAAAAATATCCAACTTGTCAAACTTTTAGATGGTCAGATTATATGGTTCTTTTTTCACAGTAGTTTTTGACATGAAACACAAATGATGACAACAATTAATTATAAAATTACGAATAATAAATAATAACACAATTTATGGTTGGGTTGCATTTCTAGCTTACCCAACTTGTTTGAGACTAAAGGTTTTGTTGTTGTTGTTGTAAAATATAACATAATCTTACTAAAAGTAGCACATGAAAGTTTTTGTTGAAGGGCTAAAAGTTAACAAGACAGGTTAGACAGCAGAATTTTTTTTGAAAAATATTTTGAGATTCTAAACGGCTGCTCTTTCAATTTCTCAATTATACGGGGATATAGATGCAATTTTTTTAGGTTGGAGACGATTTCTAATCCGTCGAATGTCAATAACTGGAAGGACGTTCTTACAATTTTTCCTTCAGAAACAGTCTGTTATTATGTACGATTGATACACGACATTTCTCGGATCGGATCCGCCAGTGCAAAAATAAATCAGACCGCTGAGTGCTGATTAAGATCTCATTTATCTTTTTACAAAATTTGGTTACTTTTAATCTTCTTAAATTCTGAAAAGTTTTAACTTCTTGCAAAGTTCCCAGAAAAAAATGGGCAGAAATATTTGTTTCGTACTATGGCCGTGTAAGCCCCGTAACTCCTCTCGTCTTGACTAGAAATCCCATGTTCTGCAACTAACAGCTTTGTAAAATGGTCCAGCTGTACAATGTTGATAAAATTCATTAATGTAGCTGTTCTGCACAAATCAATGAATCATAACACTACATCTACATGCCCAAAGTTACAACTGTTCCTTTATTTAATTTCAAAGGTTGACTGGTCCCTGACTGTTTTTTGTTCCTCAGTGATTTTCTTGTGTTTACCCCAAAAAAAAGCATCCGCTCCTAATTTCACTGAATTTATATTAGATTACCATTCATGTTTTAATATGGTTGCTCAACTTAGATTTGTTTCCTTCACCACTACCATATTCTATTACAGTCTATATTAGGTTATAACATATATTTAATTAAATAATTGGATGCAATCACAACCGCATGATTAAAAAATTAGGCGTAATTATCAAGTCATAGAAATGTAGTTATCAACCAATTAACTCAGTCAGTCAAAATGCTGCCAGGAAAGGAAGGGAAACTTTCCAGGTCTTCCAAAAGACTATTACTACCAGTACTGACGATGATAAACCCACAAAAAAGATACTGAAACTGAAGAGCATTTTTCTTTAATTTAATAATAGTACAGCCAGTCAGCCAGCGGGTTTCAAAGATACCAGGGGCAGGGCCTCCATTCTTCACTCAATATAGACCAATCACTATCCCTTCACCTTTCTGTTTCCAATCTTGCATCTGCTCCGGTCCTCCGGACTACACACTTCACACTAGACCAAAATAACCCTCATCACTACTTATTTCTTTTTAAGTCGTATTTTCTCCTTTCCATTCAACAACCATCATTTCAAACCAAACAGGCAAACACCATGCATGAACAACCTCCCCTCCTACCTTCTTTTGTGGATCCTGCCTCTACTGGAGGGGCAGCCACGGCAGCACCTAAGCCAGGACAGAGTATTGTGATGTCAGTGTACCGCACAAAGATTGCTGGTCACTGCCGTTTGATCACGATATCTTGGTACCGGGACCTTCTTTCTCATGGTTTCTCTGTCTCGATAGATGCGAATGGCAATTCTTGTTCCGA
The DNA here is from genome assembly GCF_964058835.1 of Carex rostrata. Classification (NCBI taxonomy): domain Eukaryota; kingdom Viridiplantae; phylum Streptophyta; class Magnoliopsida; order Poales; family Cyperaceae; genus Carex; species Carex rostrata. Next base: position 5,003,121 of record NC_135918.1, read on the forward strand.
TTATGGGTCCAGAAATGGCAGTTGTAAAGTCGAGTTGCGGCCCTGGCAATTTTGGCGCAAACATGGGTCGAAACTTGTGCACGTGGATGAGAGGCCGGTGCACGTGCACTGGGATCTGAGAAATGCCAAATTCTCTGGTGAGCCTGAGCCAAGATCGGGCTACTACATTGCGGTGGTGTCGGATGAGGTTGAGGAGGCGGTGCTTCTCTTAGGCGACCTCAAAAAAGAGGTCTACAAGAGAACCGCCTCCCGACCAGCCTCGATAGATGCAACTCTCATCTCACGAAAAGAGCACATTTTCGGCAAGAAGAGGTTTTTTATGAGATCCAAGCTCCATGAGAGAGGTCGGCATCATGAGATCATCATACAATTCGGCGACAGCAACACTGGGAGCAGCGTGGGTGGTAACATCGATCCACAGATGGAGATAAAGATCGACGGCCATATTGTAATTTCAGTGAAGCACCTCCAGTGGAAGTTTCGAGGGAATCAATCGATAACCGTAGGGAAAGCAAGGATCGAGGTGTACTGGGACGTGCACGACTGGCTGTTCAGCCCAGGTTTGAGCCATGCTCTATTCATATTCAAGCCGGTGCTGCTGATGACTTCTTCGTCAGCCTCGGCTTCTTCATCTCTGAGCTCTTTGTTGAGCTCCGCCCAAGGGAGCGGTGCGAATGTCAGTGGCACATTGCCGGGTTTTTGTTTGTATCTTCATGCTTGGAAGTTAGAATGATCGCAAATAAATTTCGAGAAATTAATAAATCTCGAATTCCCATTTTTTATTTATTTTTTATTCTTTGTTAATTTGAGGACATTTCCTGTGTGAAAAACTGATTTCACATTTGGTTTTTGTGAGTATCTGACTCAATTCTAACGGGATAAGTAATTTCTCATTGAACTTGTGGCACAATTTTAAAAAGTAAAATTCTCTGGTAAGATATATTGCCGAACTTTTATTTAATGAATGTAAATTTTATTCAACTAAATCTATAAATATATTAAATGAAATTTGAAGTTACAGAAAGGCTGTAAGTTGACATTCTAATTCATACACATTTTAGCTGAAAAAGAAGAAAAAAAAAAAACAATAAAGACTGAGAACGGTGATTTTTGTTAACTTGATTTTCCTTCTTGTTTATGTTTCATTCAAAGTTCTTGCTGCACTCATAATATTGATAATTGAAATACTTAATTTGTGTACGTCTAATTGTTGATTTAATGTACATCTATATATGGGACCAATTTATGCTACTGTGATTTGTGTAATTTGTTGATGTAATTGAAATACTTAATTGTTACTGTAATTTGTGTAACTAATGTGATTTAATTTTTTTATCACTTATTTCAAAATTTGTTATGTAATAGTAAAAAATTTAGGACAAAAAGTAATACTGTTTAATTACTTTTCAACTGTGATTAGATTTGTATTAAATGAGATAATAAAAAATATTTCCTAATCGGTAAACAAGAATTGAGGTATTATTGGAAAATATGATGCTTCATATATATTTAACAAGCCATGATAAATATAAGAGTTAATTGATAAGAAAAAAGAAAAAAAAAAAAAAAATTTCTTCCATCACTGTTCTAAATATACCATCCAACAACTCAAACAATATTTCTAGTTTCTACTAATCTAGAATAATCTAAAGTTAGCACTATTCTCAAACCACTCGAGTTAGCACTATTTTCAACCACTAATTCAAAAATTACTATTTTTACACTAATTCTTGCACGATCCAAACGTACCCTACGAGTTGTTATCAGAAAGTCCCACATATAAAAAAAAAGTAATTTGAAAGTTTGTTCTTTCTTTTGTTATTTAAAAAATTTGAGCATCCAGCACCTTTTAGAATTGAATATTTAATCGATGATCTTAGTAAAATTTTATTTAATTATTAGTTGTGTCAGAAAAAATTAATTAAGGCCGGGATTTCAATATGTTCAGTCAAAGCATCCCTTTGTCTTTGCAAATGCCAAATCAACTTGAAATTTAAATAACAAGGTACGCTATATTTGTTCTTGTTCTTAATTATACACAGTGCAAAGGTGGCCGTTGCTTGCGGTTATTATTCTCCACTAAATAGTAATTAAAACCCATTAACAAAAGAGGAGAAAATGGAAGACTGTGAGAAGTTAAATTTTGAGGCTCCAGAAACAGGGATCCAATGACAAAGAAACAGCTTTTTTATATGGTAGAACATGTGCTTCAAGTCAGGTCGGACTTGGCTCTGACTCCATTGGAGTGGTACACGTCAGTAACCAGTTTTCAGCTAACGACTTTTATTATTTTATTTTATTTTTCTCTCCCGGAAGGCGGAAAGTTTGCATATGCTTTGATGACTTATTCGGCTCTGGCTTTTCTGTGGCAATTGTGTGAGGAAATTGGCGAGCCATCAAATAGCATGGTGACTGAAACTGCATATGCATGAGTTTTATCAAAGAATTAGGACCATTGATGCAATTTAGGTCGTTCAATTCTAATGGAATGATGCAAATGATTCAAGATATACAGCTCAAATCAGAATAAAAATACATAGATACTATTAGAGTTGTTCAAATGGTTTGGTTTGTTCGGTTTTTAATCGAATTGGAATATTTCGGTTTAAATGAATTGGTTTTTTGGTTTAAATGGCTTGGTTCGGTTAAAATTTTGAACAATTTCGGTTCAAATGGATCGGTTTGGTTTAGACTTCTCAAAACCGACTAACTGAACCGACCGGTTTATATTGGTTCGACTCTAATTTTATTGGTGTTATAATGATTTAATTAAATCCAACCGGACCAAACTAAACCAAACCGAATTTCAATTGTTGTGCATGACAATGTGTTCTTTTAATTAATAATAGTATCAATAGGTTTACTTCAATTTGAATTGAATAAACCAAAATTTACTTCCATTTGTTTGATTCGGTTCTTAATTGGTTAATAGGTTTAATCGGTTCAGTTTAATTTTTATTTTTAAAAACTGAAGAAAAGTTTAATTTGATCATTTTATTTTAGTTTGAACTGAACCGACCGTTGGAATATCCTGAGATATTCATATGTATATGACCTGTGAATACAAGCATTTCAGCAAATAAATTTTGAGGGACAATGTGGATAATATTAAAATCTTCAGAGCTTTCTTAGTTTTGCATCCATTCTAATATTGCTTCTGAAGAAAATTGGCATGTACCGATCTGATCAGTATACGAGCCGAGGGAAAACGACACAAACCAGTAATGATGGTAAATGAAGTCCCAACAATTTATATTTTAAATATTTTAAAATAACTAATCGACAAAATTGGTCGTTGCCTCTGCTGTGTAATTCTGTTTCTCTTTTCTTTTTTTTTAATCGAAAGATAATTTTATTGTTGTACAACCCACGTTATTGTCGTAAGCCTATATATCACTCAATTTTTTATTTTTTTTTTAAAAGTGAGGTTACGCTAATATGAATATTATCGATATGGACAATGAACTCAGTATATTTACTTTTTTAAGTTCAAATAATTTATTTAAATTATTAAGCACCATCTTTATATGAAAATATACTTGGAGATTAAATTTCATATTTAAAAAAAAATAGATAAATACTAGATTAGTTTTGGATGGTCCATAATTTTGTATTTACCTAAAAAGTAATAAAAAAATTTAAAAAAATATATAAATTTTGATTTGCAAGCGTACTTTTATATAGATATTATATTAAACAATTCATATCTATCTTATATGTACTTTAAAAATAAAAATATAATACCGTAGTATGGACCGCTCTGTAATATGCATATTACCATAGTCTCACTAACGAAAATTATACATGTTATCCTCTAGATATATTGTTTACAGTTTATGGCACCAAAATATATATATAGGTTATCCTCCAGATCTAGTAACCACACAAGCTCAACTAACTGTCTCATTATAAAATGTTACTATATCTTATATTCCTAATAGTGAGATGTGTTTCAATGTGTCACACTAGCACCTGGTAGAATCTTATTTTCCATTTTTTTCTTATAAAATATTAAAACCCAGCTGATAGTTAAATAGTATATAATAATTGGTATTCTCATTAATTGGGATGCTTGCTGTGTATATCATATATTCATAATTTCATATGGAGGTCACGAGGATCTGTGCTGGATGTTTTTAGTTCGGCTGTCACATGCATGCGTTGCTTAGACCCAAGAAAAAACCACAAGTAATTTTTTTTAGTGTTTTGGGTAGCTATTGGCCAGTCTGTCCTAGTCTCCTAGTGTCATGTGCTCATAAGCTCATTAGATAGATTACACGGTTCATGTCAATAATTGTAAGATATGCATATAATGTTGTTATTGTATTTTTATAATTTGAAATACATAGCTAGCAATTAAGCAGGCTCGTTCCACTTTTATCTATGTCTAAATTGACATTAGATACGTAATGTCTGACAATTGTGCAATTAATTCTACATCTACTTCTTTTGTGTTTGACTTCACTGTATGAAATGATTGATTGTATTTTTATATCTTAGATATAACAAAAATAATATTAATATGCTTATTGACTTGTTGAATATTAGATGATCATCCATAGAAATTATTTTATGCAACAGCAATCAATCAACTAGGTAATGGGTCAATTGTTGTTCTAATTATATGATGTAGATAATATATTGTTTATTTGTTTTCCACTGTGTTGGAGATAATGGTATAACCTGATAGTTGATTAAACAGCTTTAGCATAGTCAAAGTCAAAGTTATAAGGTTGCTCGGAGAGAATTTGATCTATTTTAGCGAGGGAAGAGGTGAGGACAAGAGAAGGCGTATGCTGCTAATGTGCTTTTTAATCACTTTTATTGTGCTGTTTGATTGAAGTAGTAAGGCAATCTCTCTTGATTTGAGGAGAGATTTTTTAATAATTAGTTCTCCGTCTTAACAAATATTTGAGTTTTATGGTGAACACATTTTGATACCATATATTTATAAGTTATTTTTGCGATTTTAAAATCCAAAAAGTCAAACCGAACCATTCAACACGATCTCTATATTAAAATGTGCTTGGAGACCAAATTTTACATTTAAAAAAAAATAGTATTTATTAAGATGTATACAAAATTGTTGTTTCAAGCAATTTTGGATCATTGAAAAACATCAATTTCAAAAATTCTAAATAGATAGTAATAAAATTCCAAAAAAAATATAAAATTTGGTCTCGAAGCACATTTTAATATGAAATCATGTTGAATGGTTTGGATTTACTATTTGAATTTTAAAATCATAAAAATAATTTATAAAAATATGGTGTAATTGAATCCCTAATTATACACTTTATATTTAACTATAAATTTTAATAAATATAAAACTTTTAACTGTATATCCATCTGTAATAATAGTACATAGATGGAAGTCTCAGCTTCTGTTGGGACTGGAGGATTAGAAATCACACAATTTTAGAAAATTTTATTTATATAAAAAATAAACATAAATATTGGGTACCAGTCGAAACTGTCAGAAACTTATTATGTGGTATCAAAATTTCATGACGCATTGTAGTGATGCGTCCAGAGATGAAGGATGCTTTTGCCATTCTTCTCAGAGTTCTGTTCAACAGCGCTAACCCTCATTACATATGAATGAATATTATTTTCCTTTTCAACTTTCAAATAGTCAATCTAAACTATTCAACATATATAATAACCATATACAAATATACTTATAGATCAAATTTTACTATTTTAAAATTGTTTACTATTTTTTTAATAGTAAACAATTACTTGATTAAAATATTTCAGAACATTCAAAAATAATAATTTTTGTTAACTATCTAAAAGAAAATAAAGTATTCTGAAATAATCTAAAATTAGTCTGTAATTACATATTTATTTAAAAATTATATTGAACAATTCAGATCAATTATTTAAAGCCTAACAATAGAAATATTAATTTATAGTATAAACAAAAAATATTATTTAAGCTTTAAATATAAAAATATTAATTCAAAGTACAAATAAAAAATACCATAGCGTCACTCCCAAGTGAAACAGAAATCCTCACATATCAACGGACACTCACAAACAAACAAAATAACATTTGTGTGCACAATATATAATCATAAAATAACAAACCGAATTTTCTTTTTCACCTTATGCTTGTGTGTATTGCTTGCATGGGTTCTATGCATATATTATCATATTTGACCTGGCATTATAAATAAACCGAAAATTTGAGATATCTCAGAGGCCACAGGGATGGAATTCGTGCAGTGCAGTGCAATTTTCTTTTCTTTTTTTCGATATGGATTGAAGCTTTTGCAAAAACAGCCCTCATTATCGGATGCACAAATTAAGCTGATGCATCCTGCAAAAACAACCCTCACCGTGTTTGATAGAGGTCTAAATCAAAACATAAATAGTTTTGATCGTAGTTATTTCACCAAACAAGTATTAAATAAACTGGCCTAATTAGACATAAGTCCAGAATTAAACTGGTCTAAACTGAATCACTTCCGAAAATATCTTAATTTGTATTTCATCACGAACTCACTGTCAGTGACTATTTACAAATTTAGTTCCTCTCTCTTTCTCCAAATTTAACTAAACATAAATAATTTGAAACGATCTTGTTAAATTATAGATCTCATTATTTAATTAATATAGAAATAGAAATTTACTTATTTACAAATATAGATAGATAACGGTAACGTGTACCTTCATTACTAAAATAGGAAATAGTACCAACGGCTAGTTTTGGAGCTTTGTAATTATAAATATGAAATCTTGTAATAAGAAGAATACCTTTTTTTCTCAATATAATTTTCTCTCTTCATTTTATACTATCTATCTCTAAAATTCAACATGGTATCAGAGCAACAGATCTGAAATATACCGCCCAAGTACCACATAAACTAGCAAAACTAGTCGGTACAAAAAAATAGCAAAAATCTGCAAAAATCAAAATGACTCAAGAAGGGCAAGGGCAACAAAAGCTAACACATATTTTGCTCAATGGCCAAAACTATTTATCATGGGCAAAGGCTGTATATAGAGCTCTAAGTGGTCGGGAGGTGTTAGAATATATCACCGGCGAGATGAAAGAGCCAACGGTAGTAAATCCAGAAAATAAGACCGAAATTGAAAAAAAGGCAGCAAAAAATTGGAGAACAAAAAATGATAGAATCATAACCTTGCTCATGTTGTCAATGGAACCAACCGTAGCCGACCTCTTCGAGATGGCCGACACGGCGTATGAGTTGTGGGAAACCGTAAAAACCATGTACGGGCAACAAAATAATTTTTCCCATATCTATCAACTTATGCAAGAAATCCAACAAGAAAAGCAAGGAACAAGAAGTAATACCGAGTACCTCGGTGCTCTTAAGAAGAAAAAGGCCGAACTTCGGACTTACCGGCCTCTAACCACAGATCTGACCACACTTCAGAAACGAGATGAAGAAGATGACATCTTTCAATACCTCGCCGGGTTAAATCCGAGCTATGAAGCGATAAGGTCTCAAATCATGACTACGGTACCTCTTCCCTCTTATTCTCAAATTCAAAACTTAATTCAACAAGAGGAAAGTAGGAGGTCAGTCATGGGTGGTCTACAGATCACAAAATCTGAGGAACACGAGATTCGTGGTTTAGCCGTAAAAAACCCCAATTTCAATCAAAATCGACCAAATCAAAACAAAAATGAAAAATGCAATCACTGTAAAAGAGAGGGTCACACTCAAGATCGGTGTTGGTTTCTCTATCCGCATCTCAAACCTAAAAAAATTAGAGGAGAGAAAGGAGGAGATGGTCAAAATTGGGGAAGAAACGGTGGAAAAAATAAAACATACGCGGTTTCAAACGAAGAAGAAGGGGTCAATAGACTAACGGGTCTGAATCAAGTCGGATTGGGAACCCACATGTATCCAGGCGGACCCATTAGCCACTCTGGAGGATTCAGCGACCCAATGTTCAGACCCATTACAAATAGCGGACCCGTTACTGGTTATTTCGGACCCATTAGCCACTCTGGCGGATATGTTGATCATCTAGGCGGACCCAATAAACCAGGCGGACCCGTTAACTCAGTTTTTTACGGAAACGGGTCAGGTCTAGCGGGTCAGTTCCCATATGGCGCTGGCGGGTCAGTTCAACCGGGTCAGGAGCTTATTATAGCACTGGCGGGTCAATAAACGGGTCAGGAGGTGGATATGGCGCTGGGGATCAAGTGCATCAAGCTCTGGAGCATCTTTCTGCGCTGCTTGGGAGCCAAAACACCCCTAGTGCATGTGGTATTGCCTCTAACTCAAAAGATTTATTTTTTAACCAAATTATTACAGATAGTGGAGCAACCGACCATATGTTTGGTAACAAACAATTGTTATCAAATATAAACCCGACCAAGAATGATAAATTTGTCTTAGTTGCAAATGGCATGAAGGCACCAATAAATGGCATAGGGGAAATTAATTTATGTAACAAGTTAATTAAAAATGTTTTATACTTAGAAACATTTCCCATAAACTTATTTTCTATAAATAAATTAACACAAGAATTAAATTGTAATGCAATTTTCTCTTGTAAAAACGTCATATTTCAGGACCGGGAAACCGGAGTCAAGATTGGTGAGGGATTTTTACAAAACGGACATTATTTATTGAACTCCAAGCAATTTAATTTGTGTGCTTCCGCAAAGACCGTTAATTTTGATCTATGGCACAAGAGACTTGGGCATCCATCCGACAAGACTTTAAGTAGTATTTTAGATTTTAAAAATTCAAATTATATGAATTGTGAAACATGTAAGTTAGCTAAGCAAACAAAGCTTCCTTTTGTACCTTCCTTTAGCAAAACTAAGGCTTTATTTGATTTAGTTCACTCCGATGTATGGGGACCGGCCCCAATTGATTCATATAATGGATTTAAGTATTTTGTTATTTTTATTGATGATTTCTCAAAAACTACTTGGTTGTATTTATTAAAATCTAAAGATGAAGTGTTTGGGTGTTTTTTTGAATTCTTATGTCTTATAGAAACTCAATTTAATGCCAAACTCAAAATTATTAGATCGGATAATGGAACCGAATTTATAAACAACAAATTTTCAAACCTTTGTAGAGAAAAAGGAATCATACATCAAACAACTTGCATAAATACTCCGGAACAAAATGGAGTATCGGAAAGAAAAAATAGACATTTATTAGAAATGACACGAACTTTACTATTTCAAAATAATGTTCCTAAAATTTATTGGTCGGATGCCCTACTATGTGCCACACATTTAATTAATAGACTACCAAGTGTGGGTTTATGTAATAAAAGTCCGTTAGAAATCATCTACCAACAAAAAATTACATATGACCATTTAAGAATATTTGGTTGCACAAGTTTTGTGCATATCAAAAGAAAAGATAAACTTGATTTTGTGTCACAAAAAACTATATTTTTAGGATACTCATATTACAAAAAGGGTTATAAATGTTATGATCCAATTAACAAAAAATTATATCTTTCTAGAAATGTTACATTTTTTGAAAATGAGCCATACTTCAAAGAAAAAGTATTTGACCAAACAAATATAAACAACCACATTGTGATGCCTTACATGGATGACTTAAATTGTGAACCAACTAATATTTGTGAAAATGAAGTTAGTGAAATTAATAATAACACAAGTGAAGGTTTAGTACAAAATAATTTAGGAATTAGAAGGTCACCTAGGATACCAATACCATCAACTAGACTTAGAGATTATGAAACCTACACGGTTCAATACCCCATAGAAAATTTTGTTTCTTATAACAAAATTTCATCCGAATACCATACATTTCTCACTTGTGTTGAAAATAAATTAGAACCAAACAATTATCAAGATGCCATTGAAAATCCAATTTGGTGCAAAGCCATGAAAGAAGAACTTAATGCCTTAGAACAAAATGAAACTTGGAAAATAGTCCTCTTACCAAAAAATAAGAAACCGGTTGGATATAAATGGGTATATAAAATCAAATATAATAGTGATGGTACCATAGAACGGTATAAGGCAAGATTAGTTGCCAAAGGGTTTACACAAACCTATGGAATAAATTATAATGAAACCTTTGCACCGGTGGCAAAAATGAATACCGTTAGAATTTTATTCTCTATTGCCGTAAATAATGGTTGGGACCTTTACCAAATGGATGTTAAAAATGCTTTCCTTCAAGGAACACTTGAAGAGGAGGTGTATATGACATTACCACCCGGTCATAAATTGGAAAACAATTATAACTTGGTATGTAGGCTAAATAAATCAATCTACGGATTGAAGCAATCTCCAAGGGCATGGTATGACAAACTTAGCTCTTATTTAATTTCTTGTAATTTTAAGGTTAGTAATGCCGACCATTCTCTATTTACCAATTGTGATGGAACCAACACAACTCTAATTCTAGTATACGTAGATGACATTATAGTTACCGGAAATAATTTTGAACATATCCAAACAATCAAAAAACAATTAAAAGAAAATTTTGATATAAAAGATTTAGGATACCTCAAGTATTTTTTAGGAATAGAAGTGGCATTTTCAAATAAAGGACTTTTTATCTCACAAAGGAAATATACACTTGATTTATTAAAAGAAACCGGCAAACTAGGATGCAAACCGGCCTCTACCCCATTTGATTACAAACATAAATTGAATAGTGAAGATGGTGAACCAATAAAAGATATGAACCAATTTCAAAGACTTGTAGGAAAATTAATCTACCTAACGGTTACTCGTCCGGATATATCTTTTTCCATAAGCCAAATTAGTAAGTTCATGCACTCACCTAGAACACCACATTTAGAAGCTATAAATAGAATTTTGAGATATTTAAAAGGGAATCCCGGAAGGGGCATTTTGATGAAAAACAATAACTCTAACAACATATGTGGCTATTCCGATGCAGATTGGGCCGGAAGCTTCGATAGAAAATCGACAACCGATTTTTGCACATTTGTAGGCGGAAATTTAGTCACATGAAAAAGCAAGAAACAAAATGTTGTGGCACGTTCAAGTGCCGAAGCGGAGTATCGTGCCATGGCATCAACCGCAAGCGAATTAACTTGGATTAAGCAACTTTTGTCAGACATGGGGTTTAAAACTCAAGAACCTATGAAAATGTTTTGTGATAACAACTCGGCACGACACATAGCATCAAATCCCGTGTTTCATGAGCGAACGAAACATATAGAAGTAGATTGCCACTTCATTAGAGAGAAAGTTCAAGCAAAAGAAATAGAAACACCGTATGTTAAAAGTGAAGATCAACTTGCGGATATTTTCACCAAAGGCTTGGACCCGAATCCATTTGAAAGGATTACTAGCAATCTAAGATTATATGATATATACATTCCTAGCTTGAGGGGGAGTGTTAAATTATAGATCTCATTATTTAATTAATATAGAAATAGAAATTTACTTATTTACAAATATAGATAGATAACGGTAACGTGTACCTTCATTACTAAAATAGGAAATAGTACCAACGGCTAGTTTTGGAGCTTTGTAATTATAAATAGAAAATCTTGTAATAAGAAGAATACATTTTTTTCTCAATATAATTTTCTCTCTTCATTTTATACTATCTATCTCTAAAATTCAACAGATCTGAATCAAAATAACCAACTCAACCAAACATCACTGTCATCATAAGTTTCTCGGCGTGTGTCAAAAAGTTTTTTTTTTTTTTTTTTGATTGAGTGACTAGGCCTCTCCGTGTGGGTCCTGACCACGAGGGGCTGGAGTCTGGACCGATGGTCCCTTGTGCTTATTTTAGGATTACTTCTTTAGATGAAGTTGCAAGTTGCAACAATTGAACCCAGACCAAAGGCAGTTGGCATAGGGCTCTCTCTGTTATTGACTTATTTCACTGAAATTGCAGAAATTCGCACTAAAAGGTCCTGTGCATTCTACCTCAGATCAGATTGGCTCAGATTCTGATCGGATGTTCTGGATCTACACTCAAAATTTGAGTTACTTCGGAGGATCCGGCGCATTTGTTTGAGTTGTATGAGAATTTAATTTTGGTCATTTCAGTAAAAAAATAAACAATTTGCATCAGATAAAATTCTAGCTCTTTATATTTCTTTTGTCTAAAACAAACAATTGACATATATTATCAAATTTTAAATGTAATATTGTATGTTGTTGATTAGGAATAGACAGTTTGGATCATATGAAAAAGCAAACTACTATTAAGGGTACATATCCAGTCGTTTAGAAGTTCCATGCCAGTATGCCACAATGATTTTATTTTTATCCCAACCAAAATATTATAGGCAGAGATAAAAATAAAGGGGTGTGATGCTAGCTGATAGACCAATAATTTGTTATTTTATTTTTTAATCCTGAACTATTAGTGTCAAAGTTAAAAGGAAAACTATATGACGGGACACAACAAAAGGTTTGTGTGTGTATCAAATCCCTGATAACAAATTGCTAAATTTTATAACTCTGCAATTAAATACAATAACATAGGATGGTGTTTCTAAGAGTCTGTTTTCAGATAAATCTACATCTTCTTTGATGTCCGCAATCAACGGACAAGAGGTCCGGGGCAGTAGTGGATTCCAACTACCATCGCATCTCATGAGCCCATGTGGCCAGCCTGGATAATATTTGTTCCAAACTATAAACTCTAGCAAGCATTGGATGCCATACTGAAATTATATTGCTTGGATGTTGGGACTTATCCAGAAAATTATTTCAGTGGGATTATTAAATAAAGAAGTAACTATCAGAGGTCAATGAATGAAAGTGTAAAACATGCTACAAATAAAGAGTCTTTCATTTCCAGGATCAATAAGATGTTGAGTTCCAGAGTTGTAACCTCACTAGTACTTGAGTTCCTATCCTGTAATCCTGGTAGACAAATAATTATCTGAATGCCAGATGTTGCCTGAATAAATCAAATCATACATAGTTGCATGTAGACCAAATCTTGGTCTTGCTGTTTCCAGGAACAGACCTCAGGGGTAGTTTGAGTTTGTTATGTAATTGACGGGTTAAATTCTTGAATTCATGTATTGCCTTGTCCAGGACATGTTCCAGGCATATGCACATGACCAAGCTAGCCAACAATCAAGATGTTTGATCTTGCTAAATCTTTCTTGTCTCTTGACCTAACATTTGACACAGCTTAGGCATACAAAGATCAGTTGTTCCATGAAAATTTTAGTAAGGTGAACCTCCAAGTAATTTCTCCCAGATTATAGACACCAAATTGACAAAACATGACATTTTCACACCCGAAAGGATATTGCCAAAAAAATGTATAATCCTTTCACAATATCTGATAAAAATCATCTCCTACACACACATGTCCAAAGAATCAAACCTTACAAATCAAACAGTTTAAAAGAATTCAAAATCTCCATTAATCAGGTGATGTAGCAGAAACTGTCAGAAATTTGAAGAGAAGCTGTATGAACTGAAAAAGTGAATCCATAGACCATGAGAGACTTCACTGTTAGATCTCCAAGAATTTTGTTAATACTATCTTCATTATCTCATCGGCTAAAAAACCGCTCACTGCCGCCTAATGACATTTACCAGGACAACAGCCGCAGCACCACTCAAAGCACCAAGAAGAAAATTCCTCAATGCTGAACTTTCATCCTTCATTTTTTCATCAGGTTGAGATTCAGGTTCTGGCAATGGCGGTGCACTTGGTTCCAACCTAGCAATGATAAATAATATTCAGAAACGGAGTTCGAGTGGTACATCAAACATAAAATAAATAGGGGTAATTGTATTTGGAATTTTATTTCATATAAAATGTATTGTCGGGAAGGAAACCTGAGACCAGCTTCTGCTTCAAATCCACCGCAATCATCCAAAATCGGATCTGGAACCAGCGACCAGAGGATTCGAACAGACAAGCTTACAGAGGCGGTGAGGCGGCCGGAGGGGCGTCGGAGATGGAGTGTGACGGGATCACCGGAGAGACGGAGAGAGGAGAGGGGCGCGGAGGCCGAGGCGGAGGGACGAAAGGTCTTGAAAGCCAAGCGAGGAGCATGGTTCTGAACCGTTAAAACGGAATTAGGGTCTTGCAAGTGGCGAAGAGGGAGCGGGAGGTGGAGTACACAGTTGCGAGATGTCGTGGACCGCTTGTGAGCCGGGTCCACCCAGGCGGACAAGGATGGTTTTTGTTTGGCGAGAAATGGGTGAGAGAAATGGCTGTCAATGGAGAGGATGGTTAGCTCGAGAGTGGCCTCGGCCGCCTCCGACTCCGGCGGTCTTCTCATTTTCTATTATTGTTTTTATATATTTTTTTTCTTTCAGTAGCAGTCAAACCGCAGCAAGCACGAACAGTGAAACTGTGGAAACAGATGGTGGGTCCGGATTTCTAACCCAAATTTTGAGTTTAGATCCGGACCATCCGATCACAATTTGGATGTGATCGGACTAATTTGGCATGAGGTGAAAAGCACGGATGCTTTTAATATTTGCCAGAGAAAATTGAACGGTCCGGATCTAAACTCAAAATTTGAGTTACTTCAGGGAATTGAATTCACAGATAGCGGAGGGACTGCCTTGCCTGCCAGTGGATTGCGGCTATTTATTTCCTTCAGGGGCCTTGCGTTATGAGTTATGACTTGGGACAATTGACAACTACTCTCCAGACTCCAGTCTCCACCGGTTCGTATGGGTGGCTGACATATGGGGTCTGCATTTATCTGTTTGTTCTTGTAGGTCGGGGGCTCTGCGTTTCGTTGCTCCCTGCTTTTGTAGTTCGCGTCTGGTGCAGTGCTTGTCCAGTGGTTGATGCTCTCTCTTATCAGGATTCAGGAGTATACTACAAAGAGCAACTAATCATTTTGAATTTGCTCAAAATCAAATCAATTATAATTATATGAATTAATTTTAAGATTTACGAAACGTATTAATAGAGGTGTTATCGGATTGGGTAAAGTCTTAAAAGTATTCGGGTTCAAATTTCGATCCATATACTTATTAGTTTCAAATTGGATTAGGTTTAAATTTGGATATCTATCCATTCGTAGATATTAAGGATTCAGTCTTTCAGTTCCAGATAGTAACCATAACTTGTTTGTGGAACGGATCTAGATCCGAAGCAGGTACATATTACGACTCACAAACTTTCGAGAAAACCTTTATGTTTAAATAATATATTATTATAATATAAATAAAAGCTGCTCAAAAATAAAAAATTATATTGTCATTCTTGTTCATAAATAATAGAATATAACATGTTACAAAAATTCATAGATGAAATATTAGTATCAGTTTGTTTCAATTAGTAAAAAGAACAATAAATTTCAATGAGCTGTGCGAAGAGACTAATAAATTTTGTCCAAAAAGTTAATAGGTAAAATGTGAATGACGGAACATTTAATTTAAAATAAATGAAGGATTTAATTGTTAATTTAGGTATGATTTATATTGATACGGACTATGTCAGGGCGAGACGCTAGTACCGTAATAGAATGTTTAACTGGGTGTGCATGTGTGTGTCGCCCCGTCTCAAGGAGGCGGTCTGAGGTATAAAGGTTGGGATTGAGAATTTGATGGTAATTGTGAGACACTATAATTCTATCCTGTATCGTATCTCGATAGGTCAAAAGTGACAGCCCTGTTCAGTGGAACTGTTCACCTTAAATAGCCCCATTCAGTTCTGACATCCCGCGTTGTCATAACTGTCAGAGGAGTTCGCATAAGAACGATCACGCTTTTGTGGAACGTGATGTTGCTCGTGAAGGATTTCATGATGCGTCAAGGCGGTAAAAATAAATAAAAATTAATCATTTTTCAAGCATCTACGGATCTACTTTATTATTCTAATTCTATTAAAGCAATTCATATGCATGAATGATCATCTACTCATTCATCCATCATAAATCTATCTACAAAAGAACATTTTGATATACCTCTACCAAATGTCAATTTAGTAAGTAAAGAGAAGTCGTATTCTCTTCTAGATCTCTTAGATACCTTCGTTTGTCGAAACGGCCTCCTAAAATGTCTTGCACCAACTTGAGACTTCAAAGTAGAAGCCCTCTACGGTATCCACCAAAGAAATTAATTAGAAATTGAAGTTTCCTCTTGTTAGAGAGTATTATTTCAATTACTCCTTAATTCCTATTCTCTAATGGAAGATCTTGAGTTTAGGGTTTATGGTTTCTCAATACATGAGAGAGATCAAACGAGAGATAGACAAAGTTTCGACTTTCTTAAGAAGATGAGAGATAAATGAGATGAAACCCTAGGCAGTAGGGACCTCATTTTATAGCCTACTGTTGGTCCCAAAGACACTTAGAGGGGGGTGAATAGCGTCTTTTTAGATTTTTGTCTAATTAATAAAGTTTTAGCGTGTCTATAAGTTATTCTTGGCTGAAACTATAATAACTTTGTACTAAACTAAAATGTAAAGTAAATAAAGTAAATAGTAGATTTAGAGACACTTGACACAAAAGTTGTTTACGGAGTTTGGCACTAACGCCTATGTCTCCAGGGCCCGTGACCTTCGAGATGGCGCGCCTTTTTTTACCCAATGAGAAAGGATTACAAGGTGGAACCAGTGAGTCCTTACAATCTTCTGGAAAGTCACACGGCTCGAACAAGAGCACTAAAGGCTCAAAGGAAGACAATCTGATTCGCGAGGATTCAATGATTGCTAGGTGAGCACAAGGCTCGAAGTAGTAATTAATTTGATCACGCAGGATCACTCTAGGAGTTGTTGAATTAATTGAACAAACTTGAGATTGATTGTGAGTATTGAAGTTGAGGTGCACAAGCAACAACGGCTTTCTCTAGATCTGTAAATACGAAATATTGAAGTTGGGGCGACTAGAGTGATTCTTCAAACCTTGGTATAGCTTCTATTTATAGAGAGCTGATAAAAAGGAAGTGGTGCTGACCGTTGCAACAATACAGGGGACCATTACAACAGTGAGTTAATCTGAGCGGTTTGGAATGTAACAGTGGATACTGTTGACAATGGTCCATGACCGTTGCAACGGTTCCCCCAACGGTAATTCTCTGGAAGGGTTAACGTTCCGTGACGCTAAAATATTTTATGCGTCACGAGATTTACAAAAGATTTATTTATTCCGTTGCAACGGTTTCTTGACCGTTCCAATGGTAGGCCTCACTTAGGTTAATCGCAAACTTATTTTACCAATTTTACAGATTGATTATCCTTAATCTTGAGTTAATATTTTTGCTATCCAATGTCTTGTGCTTCATGACTATATCCTTGATGTTGTATTGCAGTTCATTAATTCATCATTGATGTGTAATTATCGATCCTTCAGTTGTCATGAACCTACACAAATTCTCAAGAAGGAAAACTGTCAAATGCAATTATGTATGTTTTGCAAATTTAGTCAAATGGATAAGTCAAGGGCTCCCAAAGCCAACACCTACATGTTGTTTAGAGGAGCTCCGACCGACCTAGACACGTTTCCCACGTTCTGCCACATTCCCCACGATTTCCATCATTAATTTAGGCCAAAATTAGCCGATTCTGGCCAAACAGCTCATTGTGCGATACCGCATGCGACATAGACCTACAGCCTATTTTATATCAAACTATAGATCTTGTCACAAGTTTTTTGAAAAGTCGTAGAACACTGAAATCAGAGCTATGGTTTATAGGATATGTATGTTTTAAGTTCTGTGCACAGAAATCATGGCGGAAATACACAACTCTTTGCTGCACACAAAAACTATCTTTTGTGTCTCACAAAGCTTCTTCCATTTTGATATTTTTCCAATATTTGAATTTCATTAATCATTTAATTAAATTCAAACATCTCATAATTATTCTCATAAATATTTATCTCATTTTAAGTAGAGAAACTCATTTATTAGTCATGTCATAAATGTCAAATAAATCTATGAGCCAGCCTTTCTAATTAATTCCTTATCGGTGTGACCCTGTAGGATCTATGTCATGTTGGCAATGACATAATAACATTTTATTACCATAAACTATAAGCAGTACTAGCTATACATTATAGTTACCCAAATGACACAGATGTAAAGTATCATTTTACAATACACGATCCCTTAAAGTAATGCTATAAATAATATCACTTGTGTCTATTTCTTGTCACATGATATTATGAATATTATACAAAATCGGACTGTGTTATCTTTGTATTATATATTCGTTTCTTGGTCTCCTAAGTAAATTATAAATATATAATTGCACTTCAGTTATATTGTATGCATTATAATTCTACTTTACCAAGAAGCTCATAAAATATCATCACTCATTATAAATGATGGACAATTATATTATTGACATATGACTTTCTCCTATACAAGTTATATACAAGAAACTAATATTTTTATCATCACTTATGACAAGTAGTTTTTAATATTAATTACATTATATACTTCTCATGTGAAAAATAAATATTTCTTATATCTAAAAATTCTAAGACACAATGAAAATATTAATGACACTAACATAATCCATATAATATTTTCATCTATTGAGTATGTTCAATATATAAAACATTTAATATACTCATGTTATTAAACGATAAACCTTTATCAATATTTATAAAACTACAATGCTTCTCCATTTTTTTCCCCCATACTTTTCGGGTTTTTTCTTTTCCGTTTCGGTTTCTTTTATAATTATATTCTTGATCCTGTTCTGATCTCTTGCCCCTTCGTGCTTAGGAATTGTCAAATTTTCGAACTAAGTGCCTTTGTTAGAACAAATTGCGTTGTCTATTTTTTCTAACAGTTTAATTTGTTTCCTCTTTTTCTCAGGTTGTATTTGCGCTTCGATCACACCCTGTTGGAGAGATCTCTGTCGGCCAGCTTGTAGGTGTGTTTTCTTTTTTCCGGCGCCCTTTCTCAACTGCTACCAATCGGTACCAGTGCCTTTTCTCTTGTACTGGTACGATTTGGGCATAGATATGAGTATGACTTTTGGGCAGTGCCAGAAAAAAAAAATATGAGGTCCTTAGTCCTTACATAAAACTGTACACCTTTCTTTTCAGGGGACTTGAATGTCAAATTCTATAAATAAACTGTTTCTAGACGAACCAAAGAAAATAAAAAGTGATGTTGGGCTTGACTCGAAGATTCTAATTTTTAAAAAGGAAAATAGGCTTGAAGATGTTGGATTCCTCTAGCTTCAGTTTGGGCTGAGAATTTGAAATAAAAAAGTAAAGAATAATTTGAATATATGATCTGAATTAATTAATAAAATGGGTATTTGTATTAAAACATAAACCCAGGATTTTTGGGAAATATTATACATGTCTCAAAGGTAATTTTATTGCTTAATAAATTCTTCCAGAATAGTTCATCTTGACAAAATCAAAGACGGTCTGTTACGAGAGTCAGGTTTTCTTTTCATTGTGGATATTTCATTGCACGGAATTTGTCCAACAATTGATTAATAAAAAAAGGTGGAGAAGAGTACGCGAAAGCTTAAAAAAAGATAAATCTAGCTGGAGAGGAGACTTTGTTATAAGGTCAATTTTCATTAATCCCAAAGCCGCTGATTATTTGATAATATGCCAGTTTTTTTTTTTTAGCAAGGGGCCTTTGGGAGCTATTTGCAAAAGGTCGTACGATTTTTTTTCATAGAAGTGTCATTTAGTAAAAGGAGGATTTATGAAAGATGTGAAACATGTTTGCATGTGCATACGAATTATATTCAGATTTCTAGGGTAGTATATGCAGAAATCTCAAAAGAAGGTTGTATATATGCGAGCCAGATATCATTTTCTTTGTAATAAAACAAATACAGGCGCAAGCATAAGCATAAACTTTGCTGAGATTAGTACGTTGAGTTCAATTATTTAGGAGAAAGGAGAGGTAGCACAATTGACTAGAAAAATATCCTAGAGTTATTATACTCAAAGATCAAGAGTTCGATTCCCCCTCACGAACCTTGGTAGCTACTATTAAGTTTTCAAAAAAAAAGAGTTCAATCATTTAGGTGAGTGTAGAGCCAAAACTTGGGAATTGTTTTGAGCCACACAATGAAAACGACATTATGGTACATTTATGATGATATATATTAATTGGTATGAAGAGCGTATTTGTGTGCTTAATTTGTGGATTTTTGGAAACCTCATCGAACTTTATAAAGCCATCTATCTAAATAACTTGACATTTATGCCAAGCAGGCTAGTTTTTTCAGCTAAAGTAACATCTACCATAAGCAGCCAATAGTAACCAACGAAACTAAGTATACAGTTACAATGGGAGGCAAATAAAACTATCACATATTACTGGCATTTAAATTTGTTGCCATCAAAATTATACTGAAGGGAGCTTGGCTATATTCGTCTACATCAAGAGTTCAAGACTACCAACAAAACACGCCACAAGATTTTACTACAAGGATGTTAGGAACTTGTACATCAGGAGTGGTAGCATTAACCTATGTCAAAAAAAGTACTAACCATACTTAAAATGAGCACAAAAAGTTCCACTTGTATCAGTCACAGTCGCATCATTACACGAAGCTCTTCAATACGCATGTTCTTCTGTTCTTCAGCTCCTTTCCTCCTAAACGCACCACTTGCAAGCTTCATCTTCTTTTCCTGTAACTCAAGTATCCTTTCCTCGATGCTGTCTCTTACAATCAGCCTCACCACCTTCACTTCCTGCTGCTGCCCAATCCGATGCACCCGGTCCATGGCTTGCTCCTCTACCCCAGGATTCCACCATGGTTCCATTAAGAAAACCCTAGATGCAGCTGTCAGATTTATGCCAGTGCCAGCTGCTTTCAAGCTAGCCAAAAGCACAGTAGGTGTTCTTGGACCACTTTGTGAGAATTCTTTAATAACCTCTAGCCTCTTTTTAGCACTCATTGAACCGTCTAGTCGTAGTACCCCAAAACCAGCTGCTTTTAGTGGAGCCTCTAGCAAAAGAAGCATCTTTCTGAACTGTGAGAAAACTACAGATTTTGTTAATGGGTCCTTTTTTTTAAATTCCTGGAGGAACTTCAACAAGATTGCAACTTTTGAAGAGACGGCTACGTTATCAGCAGAGGGGTTTGGTTCAAGTTCATCAGGAGGTGGATCTGGGGCAAGAAATAGATCAGCTTTTGATAGTGATTGCCGGCAAATCGGGCAGCGGGAATTGGGGTTCTTTAAAACTTTTAGAATGCAGTTTTGGCAGAAGATGTGGGTGCAACGGGTTATAACGGTTTTGGCCGGTGGAGAGAGGCAGATGGGGCAGTCAAAGTCATCTCCATCTTCAATTAATGACGCAAGCTTCTTTAGCAGTTCTGGATTGTTGGATACATCTGCAGGAGACAAATACCATTGAATTACATTGCAGAAAGCTAAGAGATCAAGTATGCACTCAGGTTGAATTTTGATAAAAGGGACAAATTATGTATATTGTCAGGTCAAATCTAGTAAATAAAAGATACCAATGATATTTATAAGCTAATGTCCTTGGTCGATGGGCGGTTCAGTTAACTCAAACATTCAACTTCACAAATTACAATATAAGTTTGAGGACAGCTTTGCTCTGTTCTGATTTGTTTACCTTGATGAAGGCAATATAAATATTTACCAGAAAGTTTCTTCATCAGGAAAAGAAACATTATAAAAGCGAAAACAAAACAAAAGAATTGTTATCTCCAGACAAATAAATTCAACCGGAACGCTCTAAATTTTTTCTTAAAAGTGAGCTAGCTAAGTATATTTTTATGCATAGAAATTCTCACAGTATTTGATTAAGTTGACCAACTCAGCACTAACTGTAATATATAGTCACAATAATTTCATCCATTAACAGGTCAACATGTATTTGCTGTAATAAATTTGACAAAATTGGGAAGAAAATCTTGAATTTTGAGAATCTTTGAATTCTGAGATATTAAGAGAGATATACCTTCCAAAACATTGGATGGAAGAAGGGATTTGATATCAGGAGGGCACAATGCCACATCATCACAAATCTGTCGAAGCCGTAAGATGATGTGCAGAACAGTTGAGTAATTGCGCAAGGCTGTATCAGAATCAATGAACTCTCTGACAGTACTCTGTGCTTCAGACTCCATCTTATCGTAGCACTCTCTTTCCTCTGCAGAGAGGTCTACCAGACAGGTTTCTACAACCTTAGGTGGCAGCCCTACCAATCCCTCACCTCCATCTGGCGCCTCTTTTGTTCTACGAAGAGAAATTGCTCCCAGCAAAGCCTGGAAGGTTATAATGCAAAAAACTCAGCTCAAAATAAGCTACACCTAACATTAAGTAAGCTGTGAAGAAATTCCTTTGGGCCCTATCTTAATCACACTCAATTCTTTAACTGTGCTCTTAACAACAACCCATATTTCTCGAATTTGCAATCCACATTCCACAAATTCCGACGAAAAGTAACTTTTAGGCTCACTCACAACAACATGACCA
This sequence comes from Carex rostrata, assembly GCF_964058835.1. NCBI lineage: Eukaryota > Viridiplantae > Streptophyta > Magnoliopsida > Poales > Cyperaceae > Carex > Carex rostrata. The sequence continues at coordinate 5,025,471 of NC_135918.1, forward strand.
GCAAGGAAAGGTTTTTAAGACAACTTTGATAACATGTTCATGTAAACTTGGAAATGAACATTAAGTTCCTTTTTTTTATTTTAGTTCAATTATACTAAGAAGAATAAATCTTAGCAGAGTTGGAACTAAAGTAAGAAATATATAACTGAATCAACCCTAAATCAGTATACCAAACTAATGGTTGGGTTTAGCTGCTAAAAATCAGATAAGCTGGAACTTTATTAAATGTGTGAAACATGATAATTAATGGTCATTGCTAGCAAATTGTCAATTATGTACCATCTAGGCATTACTTAATTTTATTCTATTAATAAAGCTAATTTGTTAAAAAGAAACAAACGGACCTGTAGACGTGACAACCCACTCACACTGCCTTGAGCCAAAAGCCGCTGTACCAGGTTCTGCCAATAACTCTTGATTGAGAAAGGCTGGAACCTCAGAAACATCATTAACGAAAACAAATCAAAGGAGCTGTTCTGAATCGGTGTGCCAGTGACAGCCCACCTCCTCTCTGCCTTCAGAGCAACAACAGCCTTGGTTTGTTGAGTGGCTGAATTCTTTATAACATGCGCCTCATCTAAGATTACTCTGTACCATTCTATCTCTGTTATAGGAGAATTTTGGTCACCGAACTCAGTCGACAAGGTGCTATATGTGGTTAGAACTATATCAAACTTGAGTAGTTGCTTTTTGTCCTTTGTTCTGTCCCCGTGGTATATATAGACCTTCAAGCTACCAGGTCGGGTATGCTCCTCCAGTTGAGTTATCCAAGAAGAGAAAACTGAAGGGGGGCAAACAACCAATGTGACCTTCGAGCCCGATACCTCTGCCTCTTGATTACTTCTTTTTCTTTTATTTTTACTTGTATTGCGAGCACCACCAGAGCATTCACCACCTCTCTTGGTAGTAGCAATTAGAGAGAGTAGAGTGAGGGTTTTACCAAGACCCATGTCATCAGCAAAAATCCCACCTTTCAACGGCTGAGGCCGCTCTTGGGATTTGTAATTAGTCAAGACGTTAACATAAGCTCCATCTTTCTCCTCCCAAAATGGAGGCAAATCAAATGACTTCTCTCTATTAAACAACCAACCTAACCCTTCTTTCTGGTGCTGAAACAATTCAGAAACAACCACATCCTTGGGGGGTTCCATTGGCGAAACTTTACCTCTTGCGTCCTTTTCCACAAGTGCAAATATCTCATCCAAATCCCGCTTCTTCCCTTTCTTACCTTTGTCCCCAGCCAAGATATTAGCCTGAGAGAGCCCAAACTCATGGTCCGTCTGTTGAATGAGCTGCAACCCACCTTCTTCGAGAGCCACCCGCACAATTTCCTCAGCATCAGGTCGTGCGAACAGATGTATCTGGCACGGGAGGCGGTAGGGTCTTGCGCTAGGGTTTTTAGGGTTTCTACCAGGTGGCTTGGGAACAATGGCCTCGGCCAAGGCAAGGTGGGAATCGAGAAGCGGTGCCAGCGTGGCTGCAACAGTGCGTTCGAGGTGACCAACTTGGGCCGAGCGCATGTTAAGCACTGCTATGGCGTTGGAATCGTACGGATTGAGAGGTTGGCGAGAGAGCACAACCAGTTCCCGGCCGCTCACAGTGCCAGTGTAGTGGCGGAGGCCAACGATGTTGGCTATGATAAAACCGATGAGGTGCGCCTCCGAGGCGCCAGCGGTGGAGGGTTCCGAGTCGGAGTTCGAACCCGACATGGGGAGAGAGAGAGGGAGACGGAGAGATTATACTCGTTAGCCACCACCGAGGTTTCAAAAGAGAGAGCGGCGGGGGTTTTGAACTTCTGAAAAGATGTTTGTGGGCCAGAGGTTCGCCGAACAACAAAATAATTGACTGGAATCGTAGAAGTTAGCAAATAAATTTGCTGATAATATTTTATATATTTATTTAAAAGTAATTTTTGAACTAAAATCAATAACTCAGAATTCAAATATTTTTTTTTAATAATACGTAAAAAATATTGATTTTTTTTATAGCTGTCAAAAATTCTGCCTGAAAAATATTAATTCCGATTATTTGTCGTAATCTTTCTAATAAATCAAATTATATTGTATTTCATATTTTCATCTATTTTCAAAAAAATATATTAAACAATTATAATATTTTAATACAAAAAATAAATAAATTAAAAAAAAAATCTGTTTTGTAAAAAATAAAAAACCAGTGAGATTATCACCGAAAAAAAAATATAAAAACAGTGAGATTCTCATCAGTTTGGACATTTTCCGAAATCTCGCTTAAAAGCGGGTAGACTTTGATTTTTTATTATTTTTTTATATTAATAAAAATTTCGGAAATAAAAGTCTATTATAAATTTCACTCTTGCTCTATTCTTTCATTATTCCACGTGTTACCGAACGAGTTCTTAATATTTTAATTTCGAATAATACAAAATAAGATGTGCTTGATGGTGAAAAATATTATGAAATTCATGCCCTAGTTTATTATCAAATAGTATACTCAAAAACATAGTCTGAAAGATAATTGCTAGCTTATTCCTAGGGGTGCAAATGGATCGATATTATCTGTTCGATTTTGGATTCGTACTCAAAATTTTGTAAATTCAGATATTTGAAAACAGATAATTTGTTGAATAATTATTCATATCCGTAATTTTTAAAATTTTGGATATATGTTAAGCTATCTGTGGAGGCAGACACATAATTTCTATTAGAGAGGAATAAGAATCAGATTTAAACTCATTAACTAATCAGATACTAAATTAAAAATAATTAATATAATAAAAAAATAAAAATAGTATACTCTTACATAATAAAACATCAAAATAATACCATTTTACATATTAAAAAGACAACAAAATTGGTTTGGATTCACAAATTTTTATAAAATTTCTATAAAAATAACAAAATTTCTCAATAACCATATTTTTAAACTGACTTGACGGATTTTCTAGTTTCAGAGAAAAATAAATTAATTTTCAAAAAAAATAAAGTGATACCGAACCATAATTTTTCACTAAATTAAAAAAATAATAAAAAAAAAAAAAAGTTATGTCCCGGATCAAAATGGGTCCGCCCTGGCCATCCGCAAGACCGCAACCCAGCTTCAATCCTTTGTTTTATTCTCTCACTGCAGAATGCATTAAATGGAAACAGCTGTATGGCAACAGCTGTTATTTTATTTTTATTTTTTGTGACGTTACGCGAACAGATGAAATCCCAAATACGACACTTGGACTAGTGGTTTGCAACTTGGGCGGGTACGGGTATCCCGGGTATACCCGTCTCGGGTACGGGTACGTCTCGGGTATGGGTATACTCGGGTACAAGGGTATTCGGGTACGGGTATGGCGGGTATAATTTTCAAAACCCATACCCTACCCGTCCTATACCCTTACCCGTGTACTCTTGACGGGTAAGGCGGGTACGGGTACGGGTATTTTTTTTTTGTTTGTTTTTTTTTTTCTGGTTTTTTTTCTGGTTTTTTTGGTTTTTTTTTGGTTTTTTTTCTGGTTTTTTTCTATTTTTTTCTGGTTTTTTTCTATTTTTTTCTGGTTTTTTTTGTTGGTTTGGGGGGGAAAAAAATCAGATTTTTTGAATTTTGAAATGGGATGAACAGTGGTCGGGTATACGGGTACGGGTACTCGGGTAGTTGGGTACGGGTTTAGTCGGGTACGGATAAACTCGGGTAGGGTATGGTCGGGTATTGGTCCAAAATAACGGGTCCGGTCCGGTTTTTGCCCGTACCCGCGTACCCGAGTACCCGACCCATACCCGAGCTCGGGCACGGGTACCCCGGGTGGCGGGTACGGGCGGGTATACCCAACTGGGGTAAAATCAATCCACTAACTTGGACCCACAATTCCACAAAAGTAATAATGACATTAATATCAATACTTACTGCTTAACTATAAAAAAACTTAGACCCACAAATCCTTTATGAAATTAATATTTCCAGTGTTTTAACTCTAAGAAATTTATATATACAATTAATATGAACAATATGATCCTAGTATGCTTCCAAAACAAAGATAAGAAATCAATCCAAAGTTCGAATAGAATCAAATATGATACTGTGATTATTGTCTGAGGGACTATTAATTTTAATTATGCTTGTGAATTATTTTTAAAGGTTTAAATAGCATTTATTGCATTATAGCCGAATGGCTAAAAAAAACAACGTTATGTCCATATAGCGCCGCTATAATGTGAAATAGCTATGGCGCCATAGCTTTTATAGTCTGAAAATATTATAGCGACGCTATAGCGCACTATTTAGAACCTTGATTATTTTTATTTAAAAATAAATAAATTGATAAATAATAAGTTAATTTTATTACAATATCATAATTATGTTATCTGTATGATATCTATATTCGTATCCGTTTAATATTCAATTCGTATCTGTATCAGTTTAATATTCAATATGTATCATTATCTATATCCGAAAAATAAAAACAAATACATATATAATTTTACCAATATCTAATCCGTATCCAATCTGTTTGCATTCCTACTTATACGTACCACTGATTAATATTATAATGAGAAACAACTTGTTGCGTCAACGTCTAACAGAAATATTATCTTCGGTTGTTATTTGCAAATATATTAGATAAATATTGGGTCTTTTTCAAATAACATAAATTAAGAGCGAGCAATCTAAAATGTATCCTAAAATTTAAATGCTTGTTTATTCTTGATCGTGCAGTTCATTGTGACCATCAGACCGGTTCATCTCCTTCTGCTCTAAGCCTTGCTCAAATGCCAAAAGGTTCATGAGAATAGTCTCCATTTTAAAAAAAAAAAAAAAAATTTCTTTATATATATGATTTTATATATAACTTAGATCAGAATTTTAAAGAACGGAAAAGAGTCAACTAAAAAGAATGAGCGAGAATCAACAAGAGGAGGCAATTTTACATAATTGGTTCTCAAAGGACATTTTGTCGAACAATTTAAGAGAAAGTATTTTATTTTATTTTTTACGAAGGAAAATTAGTTTATAAAATTCCCCATAAATAACATCCCGGTAGTAGAATCATGCGCTCGATATTTTTATCAATAGACAAAAATATATAACGAATGCATTTTCTCAATTTGTTTTGTGGAAATTGAGATGAATCATGAAAGGATACAAAGATACAAAGCTGGTAATATTATCGTTCCATACCCAACATCCTACCTCCATTGTTTTATTTTTAAATCATCTCATTTTTCATAAGACGCTGAAAATATTAGTCTTTTGTTTCTGGACTTAGGCAATATAAGGATGGAATCATAAAACTAAAATTGAGAGGGTGCAAAGAAAATTGCATTATAAAATTTTATAAAATCCAATGAAATAAACATTAAATGCTTGGCGGTACCATGTTTATCCAATAACCGAATACCATTATTTACCCAAAAGATTGGGAACTCATTTTTGTTTCTATAATCAGGCGCTATGTTCACGTTGCCAAGTAGATTCGACCAACATCAATTCCATGGATTCTTTATATATTATTGTATTAAGTGCAGGGTCCGTCTTGGCCCAGGGCACCCAGACGATGGCCCTTGACTCCAAATTCCAAAAGGGTCCTAAAAAGAAAAATATATATATGTGTTAAAAACACAAAAATAAAAAGATTGGAATCTAATTCATGGACAATCGACAAGGTCCAAAAATATTCTTAATTATTTCGTTTCTTCGCCAAAGGAAAGGTTTTCAATCCTTCCTCTTTTTGGTTTTTTTTATTTTTCCGTTTGTTAGTTTCTTCATTTTGAAAATCTATCAATTCAACATTGACTCAAAAAAATTGTGACAGCCGACAACATCTAAAAATTGAAAACCTAGTTCCGTTGTAGGAATAAAAATATTAAAAATTTAGTTCCACTGTTTCTTATATGTAAATTAATAAACGAGAGAAGAAAGAAATTAAGAAATCGAGTGGCGCGGCAACATCAGCAACACAACAATTGAACTGGGTGAGGTAAGGCGGCGGACCGCTGCCTCTCGATTAAACTGCTTTTGTCTCATTACCTAGATTTTATCCTTCTATTACTTTGTTTTATTTTTTTAATTTAAAACAGTGTTTTCTATAAAATATGTATTAGGTAGCGAAAAAAGAAACATAAAAAGAGTGGGAGAAGAAAAACTAAAATCTCAAAAAAATTATATTCAAAAATTTTAGAAGAAAATTAAATTACAAAATGAGTTTTTCAAAAACCAAATTAAATATTACGACCTCAAACTTTTATCTCGCTCCGGCCCTAAAATCTTCTGGATCGGCTTTAATTAATTGTATTGTGCATAATCCCCTGATCCTGTGGGCGACAACAGAAACAGAAGTAGAGGTATTGACAAAGAAATTCGTTCTTGTTGAACGGGTAAATACGAACTGAGCAAAGATCGGGCAGGGTCACCAAACTCGATCACAGCAAAAATATTTGGATCTGCTATATATTGAATGCGTGCACCAGACACTGTCAATAAATTATATGAATATTTAAAAAAAAAATACTATTTGCCTATTAGCAGTTTAAAAAAGAAACATAAAACTCTTCTTTATTATTTAAATATAATAAATCTATTATAACAATTATGGAACGTTAGGATAATATTCATCACCACTGTTTGATTGGCTCATTTATTTTCATTTATCTACCCACCTCGGCGATAATATTCATCACCACTGTTAGATTAATTTTTCTTTTCCATTTACTTTCTCTTCTTTCTTCTTTCTTTTTTCTCATCTTTCGTCTCTCCTATCTCTGCATTTATTTTATTTGTATTCGTACATATGGGTTTTCACTTTTCAAAAGTGGATTCTCATCTTCCTAAAATCTCATCCGGTGTTATCCTGTAATAAACAAACATATACTGTCGTTTTTACAAAACTTATTTTTAATAATTTACTTTGATAAGTTTGAAAAAGCACATATATAACTTCTCGAGAATAACAATTTCTAGGTATAATTAATAATTTATCGCTGAAGTTATTTTTTTACAGTCAAAGTTTCATTCACAGATTCACAGTTTGAATTTTTTTTTTTTTTTTTTTACGAAAACGAAAGGAGAAAAGAAGCATCTCTTGTTGAATACAATAGCTTATTTGTGAATGTAAAATTATGTTTGTTATTAATTTATAATGACATAAAAGTTGATGAACGTAAAGACATGATTTATTTTAATTTTTACAAATTTTAAAACTATTGAAAATATTAAATGACTTTAACATAAAAATTATTTGTTACACCTTCTAAATAAAAATGATAGTCTTACTAAATATCTGTGGTTTAAAGATTAAGATATTTGTAATAAGTCATTCGCTTGTTTTTTTATCAATACAAACATACTATAATTTACTTTTACTGTATTTAAGATTGTAATTCTTATTCTTGCCAAACATTTACCAGTGGAACTTGTTCATTTCTCATATCCTTAGTTTCCCTACCAACCCTTGGTAGAATTTCAAAATGACAAGATCACCTACCCTTCCCACCGAATCGGTCATACTCCTGTGACATTTCAAGTAGATTACCAAACAATTTCAGGGTTGCGCGCATAATAAGAGAAAATTGAAGTTCCGCTTGCATAATTATTTAAACGACAAAAGTTCCAAAATGATAGAAAAACAGAGCACTAAAGCTTTTTAAACAGAGGCTAAAGAACGTTTGACCATTCAAATATTGTTTTAGGAAGGGTGTTAAGGAATTTGTTTAATAACTTATATACTATATAATTAGTTTTTTTTCATTTTGTTTAGTAATTTGTTGCCCTTGGAAACAAAAAGTGACTAGTTTATCACCTCTTTTAAATCTACGAGTTTTTCTATATTTGCAATTTTTTATATTAGTTTGAAAGGGTGCTAACTATCGTTAGTAAAAATATTTGACCGATTTTTGTATTCTATTTTTACGTTTAAATCATGACAGTACATTAAACGAGAAAACAAAAAAAAAATGGTCGCTGAATAGTGAAGACCGTAGGGGAGGAGAAAAGGATTGATAATATCCGATTTGTATTTGATCCGTATTTGAAAATTAAATACAGATATAATTTTAAATTAAAATTTTTATTATTCGTATTTAAATAATATATATATTATAAAAAAATTATATTATTTATTTAATATCTGATCCGTATTTGTTGATCTGAAAAATTAAAAGCAGGTACGGACCACCATCCGATCCGGGTCAGATCCTTTTTCACCCCTGAAAGTGAAAGAGCGTTTCAATTTTATAAACAGTCAACCATGCTGAGGGTAGGTACGGCGAAGCCCCAATTTCCTGTTCAATTACAAAGAAATAATTTGTGGTCTACTTTTATATTCTTCTGAATTCCAAAGTGACAGCTCTATAAATTGGCGTCCTTCCAACTCACGACCTTATATCGCAAATTCGCAACCAATTCACTTTGATCTGCGCCACTGTCTGATCTAGAGAGAGAGAGAGAGAGAGAGCGAGAGAGAGAGATGGGCAAGGTGTTTACGCTTGAGGAGGTCTCAAAGCACAACACCGTCAAAGACTGTTGGCTCGTAATAGGGGGCAAGGTAGAATTTCGATCCGAATTTTCGATTTTCTTTTTGTACGATAAATATCATCGGCGACAAACTGTATCTTATAGATCTGGGATTTTCGAGCTCCTTCAGTCCTCCTTTGTTGGATTGTGCATCTAGGAATTAGGATTGCTTGATTTTTTTTTTTCCCACCTCGGATCTAGCATACATGCCAGCAAGGCAGCAACTACGAGGGATATCTTTTGATTTGATTGGTTTCATATTTGAGTTCCTTTTGACAGCTAAAGTGACACCGTTTTGGTGTTGCTTTCAAATTTTCCGATTAGATAATTTATTATTCGATCAGGCAGGTCTTGTGATTTTATTTCCTGATTGTCATAAATAATTTCTTAATTCCTATATAGTTGCACTGTTGAGTCTAGCATTTGATTTGATATATCGATACTTCGTCAGACCAGCTAATTGACACGGTAGTTTACGGATGGGTTGATTGGGTCGATAGATCAATAGATATTAGTAGTTGCTATGTCCAGTAATTTAAGACTTTGAGGAAAGGGACACATTATTAAAAAAGGTACTTGCATTTCAGTGGGGTGAAAAATAGTATCAGATCAGCAAAAATCTAACCAACTAATATCAACGGAGCCAGAACATTTTTTTTTGTCTTATTTTAATTCTCTTAATGAATGAGTATCCATGTGATGTACGATTTATGTAGACTAATATTATCTGTGTATTTTTTGGTTTTCAATCAGCCCATCCTAATTGAATAGCATTTCTATGGTACAGTAGTAACATTAAGTAAACAATTACAAAGGGTTGAGGTTGGAAATTTATTTGGTTACCTACTTTTTTTATCTACTTCAAAATTTAAACTTGACAGGCAATGTATACTTTCTGATCCAACCGCTTTTTTGCATATGGAATTATTTTTTATATTTTTTAGTTTATTACCTAACCTGCTGGAAACCTTCATACTTTAATAAAGTGTATGTCCGTATAAATTACAAATTCATGTTATTTCTAGTCCATGGGATAGTAGAAACTGCAACTTTGCTTTTAGCCAATGGCCCCCGTTTCTTTGGTGGATGCAGCTTTAGATTTTGTGCTTGCATGCAAATATTGGTCGGGTTCAGGGGAGGGCCAATAGTTCTTGGTTCAGTTGTCCTTGTTGCATATAAGGTATTTTTGGGTTTGGGTATTAATTTGTAATACATGAAGCATGTTAGCTGCTGGTTTGGTTCTTTTGGCTTTTTCTTGGTGGGTTGGTAGGGAATTCATCTTTTATAACCTTATTTTAAATATTTTGGTTCATTATGTCAGCACATTTTGGGTTTAAGATAAGTGTGAAAGGGTCATAGAAGATTATAAAGAAAGGTTACCCAGTTAATCCTAGTTAAAGCTTGATCAAAACATCTCCTAAGAAGGTACATGAAGACATTTCAAAAGAATATAAAAAGTGTCTAAGTTATTGGATTTTAATAATAATGTCATATGCTTCTGTACCTACCAGTATGCACTGATAAGTGTAATTTGATGGAATTCAGGAATCAGACGGAGAATGTTACTAATCCAATTATTTTGGGACTCATCCATGGATAAAATACACGACCTTTTAGTATTGCATAATCACATTTCTTGAAAGAATTATCGAAGTATTTGCCATCTGACTTTGTAATTTTGTTTACTGTAGGTATATGATGTGACAAAGTTCTTGGAAGATCACCCTGGTGGAGATGATGTCCTAATATCTTCAACTGGTATGTTTTCTATCAAAACACTCCATGGATAATGGTTATACTATTTGTATTCATAAATCGAGGAATGCATTATAATTTCATATATGAAAAAGGGTGCAAGGAGTAGTTGCATATATAATTCTGCACCTTTGCATAACCAGTGGGGTATTACAGTACCAGCAGCCAGTTGCCTGGTCATACAGGGTTGTTTGCAAAACTTAATGGTTTGATCATACTCAAACCTAGGAGGATTAATAGCAAATATTCAACTCAAGAACCCTCAGTGGACTTGTGAAAACCACAGTGACTGGTATATCAAGCACAGGCCATGGTGGCAACTGATCCTGTAAAGAATCTTGAGCTTTGCTTAGTCAAATGTTCTTCCATTTTTCAGCTAAAGATGCAACTGATGATTTTGAAGATGTGGGTCATAGCACCACCGCGAGAGCGATGATGGATGAATACTATGTCGGAGATATCGATGCCTCAACAATCCCTGCCAAGGTGAAGTACACACCGCCAAAGCAGCCGCACTATAACCAGGACAAGACCCCTGACTTCATAATCAAGATACTCCAATTCCTTGTTCCCCTGGTTATTTTGGGTTTGGCTGTTGGTGTGAGGATTTACACCAAATCTGAGTAGTAGGCTCGTGTGGTCGTTTTCTTTGCTTAGTCTTTTTTGGGGATGGTAATTTAATAAAATTATTAGCATTGCTCTTATACGAAATTCAAGAGAGAGCGTGCTTCTGTATTTATTATGCACTAATGGGCTGCCATTGTTGTGTCTATTGGAATTGTTTCTGGATTTTGGTCTTAGTGTTCAAGTTTTAGTTGTTGCTAGGTCCAGGTGTCACCTAATGTTGTTGGATTGAGGGCACAATTTCACTTTTCAATTATTTTCTGCTATTGCGCTAAAGCGATTATGAGTACCATGTTTGGTACAATTATACTTATCCTTTCGGTTCCTCGGTTGTAATTCAAATCACGTAAGGTAACAAAGTTTTGAGCTAAGATCCGTGGTTGGGATTCTGATCAGACGGTCCGAATCTGAACCCAAATATTATGTTACCTCAAAGGATGCGTGTTACCCTTTTTACGATTGTTTTATTGTTTGAGCTCAGTACGATTTGTTTTGCTTTTGATCTGGGGACTGTAATACTGTATTGATCCATTGCTTATTACAGCTGAGCTCCGCCTCTGTCCTTGGGATTCGTATCCAGTGCAATACGTGACTGAGTACAATTTTGATTAGATCCTAGCAATATGTTCATTGCTTAACACACTACTGGGCCTGATATACTCTTAACTGGAATATCCGCTACGAAATTCCTTAGCCATTACAGGATCCATTAACTTTGATTTGGTCCAGTATGATGTGCAGGAAACAAATCTGCGGGAATTCTCAGGGATTTCAGGGAGCCAGAAATTCTGAATTCAACCAATTATATGTTTTGAGATTTGTGCATAAAAAACTGTCTGCTTTGAGATTCGTGTATAAAAAAAAAATTAGATGGTTGGATTTGGAATTTCAGGGTTCCTGAAATCCTCAGATTTCATTCCTGATGTGCATGAATGTACGATACGAAGTTTCTTGTCCGAACTATCTTAATTCAATGATAAATATATAACTAAACAGTATACTGCGATCTGTCAAAGAACCGAACATGATTGAATAGGAGTAGTGTGAACCGTCCGATGCCATTTGATCTTAGTCAAGGTTCTAAATAATAATTATCGTGTTATTATGAAAATGCAAAAAAAAAAAAAATGTTATAACATAAAAAACAGCTGATAGTACTATAGCTTTTAAGAACCGAAATATAAATACTATAGCGCTGCTATAACTAATTTTTTTTAATACTAAATTCTGAGTAGTAATTAGTATGCCACGTAGAAGATCCAAAAAGGTGATCCAAGTGAGGAGTCATGCGCTGATTGGCTCTATTTGTCAGCCGATTGCGTGGATGTTTTAGTTTTTGTTTGTCAATCGAGGATCTATCACCGATTACGTGAATGTTTTAGTTTTTACTGATCACGTGAATGCTAATTTTAGTTATAATTTGTTGCGCATGCAACTGTTGAAGTGTATTGCAGTCTATTCCGACCAATATAATTATATAAACATCGGATTTAACTCCCAACAATATTATAAAGTCCGGCTAGTATGACATCAGTGTCACATGATATTAATTTCAAAATTGATTGAATAGATTTCAATCGACTAATTCAAACTGTTCAATTCAATTTATTTATGAGTGATGCATTTACCAATTTTTTTATTTATATCCAAAAATTAAATCAAATTACAAAAAATAACCGAAGTATAGTTGAATTTTGATTTCTACCCAATCCGGTTATCCAACAACCGAACTCAAGAAATATAACCGGTTATTGGATAACCGGAAAGTTATGTTTTTTTTTTTTTTTTTTTTTTTTAAAGAAAATCCGGTTAATCACTAACCGGAAAGTAAGTTTTTTTTTTTTTTAAAACCAGAAATTTCGAATTTTTTTTATTTTTTATATTAAAATATTAGAAATGTTGATTATATTTCTTTAAAAATAGATGAAATACAATATAATTTGATTTATTAGAAAGACTGCAACAAATAACCCGGATTAATATTTTTCAGGCCGGATTTTTCGCGGCTGTAAGAAAAATTAATATATTTCTTTATGTGCTATTGGAAAAAAATAAAAATGCTTAGATTCTGAGTTATTGATTCCGGTTCAAAAGTCACTTCTAGGTAATCTAGAAAATATTGTGATCCATCTAGTAAATTTAATTAATAAAAAGTTGTTTCTATTTTTGAAAAAAATAAAAACTTTAATTTATTTAATAATTGTTTTTCAAAAAGAATTATCAAAATAGAAACAACTTTTTATTAATTAAATTTATTAGATGGATCACAATATTTTCTAGATTACCTAAAAGTGAATTTTGAACCGGAATCAATAACTCAGAATCTAAGCATTTTTATTTTTTTCCAATAGCACATAAAGAAATATATTAATTTTTCTTACAGCCGCGAAAAATCCGGCCTGAAAAATATTAATCCGGGTTATTTGTTGCAGTCTTTCTAATAAATCAAATTATATTGTATTTCATCTATTTTTAAAGAAATATAATCAACATTTCTAATATTTTAATATAAAAAATAAAAAAAATCGAAATTTCTGGTTTTCAAAAAAAAAAAAAAAAAAAAAAAACATAACTTTCCGGTTATCCAATAACCGGTTATATTTCTTGAGTTCGGTTGTTGGATAACCGGACATTTATCCCAAATCCGGTTATTGGATAACCGGATTGGGTAGAAATCAAAATTCAACGATACTTCGGTTATTTTTTGTAATTTGATTTAATTTTTGGATATAAATAAAAAAATCGGAATTTTACATGTAAACACACAACTAATGAAATAGGTCGGTTTGAACGGTTTAGATTCATCGTTTGAAGTCGATTCGATAGGTTTTGAAATTAGTGTTATATAGATTGAAATGACACTGATGTTATACTAGCCAAACTCATTATATACAAATGAAAAACACTAACAAATCCAGCAATTGAAACTATTCCGCATCAAATAACATGCAAAATCGGAGTGAATAAGAAATAGATGCTAACATTGTCTGGTCTCGTGGACAGATTCAGAACATGTTCGGTAACAGAAATTTCGTAGAAATGAAAATATTAATTTGTTAAAGAGAAATATTATGTACCCCAAGTCACTATACCCTATTTAGTCCCCCGACCAGTTCAACTGATATATTTCTAATTTTGGAAAGTAGTTCAACCGATAAATTTCCAATTTTATCTAGTTTGTCTTTCAATCTGATCAGAACTCAATTATACCCGAGTGCATCCCCCAAATAATTTAACAGAAAAAACATTTTAATATTGTCTAACTTTCATTTTCAGCGCTAATATCCAAATATTTAAAGCTATGTTTATAACATTTTAAAATGTTACTCGCAAGCATAGAAACCTCTGTCTGAAAGCATTTATAAATAGTTTTAACTCTCAACTACTTTTGTCTTCAAGCCAAAAAAGAAAATATTTTTTTCACTCACTCTTTTTTAATTTTTCTCTGATAATTATAATTTATTTTTTCAACGATCCGTGATTAATTTTACGAATATAAAAATACGAACGTTTTTTATTCGATTTTATCTTTCAAATAAGATCAATGAATAAATACTTTTGAGTAATTTTAAAGTCATTTGTTTGTTTTTAAAGTAAAACTCATAAGCACTTTAAATTTTTCAAGTTTTTAAATCTCAGTCTACAACCATTCAAATTTTCAAGGCTCTGTACATGAGGTTTATATGTTTTGTACATTAGCTTTGTAAATGCAGTGTTATTGTTGAGGTTTATATACTTTGTACATGAGGTTTATATGTTTTATTCTAGAGATTTAAAGTGTTATTAATGAAGTTTATATGCTTGTAAACAGAAGTTTAAATTATTTTGAAGCAAAAATAAAAAACTTTGAAAGTCACAGATATTTAAAGTGGTAAAAAAAATTACAACACAAATATAACTAAAAAATTATTCTTCATGGATCTTATTTGAAAGAGAAAATCGGGTAAAAAACGTTCATATTTTTAGATTTGTAAAATTCATCACGAATCGTCGAGAAAATGGATGAGAATTATCAGAGAAGAAATAAAAAAAGTGGGTGGAAGGAATCTTTTCGTTTTTGACTTGAAAACAAAAGTAGTTAGGAGTTAAAACTATACAGATTTAAAATTGTAATGCTTGCAGAGATTTAAATGCTTACGAGTAGCATTGTAAAATGTTATAAACATAGCTTTAAATGAAAGTTAGATAACATTTGAAGTTGTATCCGTTAAACTACTTGAGGGGCACGCTCGGGGATTTTATTTGAGGTACAATTATCAGGACCCTTTGTTAAATACTAAGTGTTCGGTAAGTGTATAATTTTTTTTTTAGAAGTTGATTTTTTTTCCTCGCACAATTATATTTTTTATATAAAATGTTGTCATAACATGAAACTATGTTAAGTACATCGATTTTCCTCAAAAAAATGTTAAGTACATCGATACTGATTACATGTATTGTAATAAAAAAAAAATTACATGTATTGTATTTATGAAATAGTGAATTGACCAAGTTAATTTGTATTGTGTTAATTACAACTTTTTGTATTGTTTAATTATGTTTTGTTTGGTTAATTTTAGACTTATCAGATAGTTCAATTAAAAGTTAGCAGGTTTATGGTGTGTTACAAGTTTTTTTGAAATCTTAGTAGTGGCTACCAAGAATTATGTTGTGTCACAAGTTAATTTTACGAATTACCATGAAAATTTAATCTGTTAATTACTTAATTAACAAAATTTCCAAAAGTGCATTATGAACAGTTTTTTTTTCTTTTAAAAAAAAATTGATTTAAGTTTATCTGGTACAATTTTAATTTGTCTGCATGCTATAAAATTTAACGCACTGGTGTCTGCAGATGATTAAGGAGCAGTTAAAAAATGTGGTTTATGATATACACGTGTCTTCATTTTTACTCAAAATAAATTAGCAAAATAAATATTTTTTTTTAGATGTAGACAAATGCGAGAAGTGTGGTCGTTAAAATTTTTGGGTCTCCGACAGCTCCGCCGTTTGAAAAAAAAGTGGAGCTCGGACTGAAATATACTTTTTTTTTCCCCATGAAACTGAAACTCGGAAGGAAATAAAATTCTTTGGATATCTAAAATGAGAATATTTTCACAAGTCCACATTTTAAAAAAAAAAATTAAAAAAAAAAAACCATAAGAATTGAACCTACCGAACGTACCCTCAGAAATAAAGATCTGGATTGGATTCTTTTTTGTCGTAGGCCTTTTTAATAAGTTTTAAGAATCCATTTTGAAAATAAGAAACGTTGGTTTGTTTTTAACAAACATATCCAAACTAATCACAGAATGATGTTTTGTCTTTTGCTTTTTTCTTTCTTGATTTTCCAATATTTACTCAGTAATTTTCTTATTGCTTAAAAAATCATCAATTTTAATTAAAGCGTAGTAAGTCCTATAACCGCACTCCAGTATCTGCATCGTATCCGCATTTTAATCGTCATAACTGTTTGGAGGGACCGCAAAAATTATAACGCTGATTTTTAATAAAATATTTATACCTATGCACGAAAATGTGTATACCTATATACAGAAGTATTTATACTTATATGGTGAACAATTTTTATGTAAATAATTCTCTTCAACCAAATTTTTCAAAACGTACTGGCACCATAAAAATATATGGGGGACCACTCAAACTACATGGAGAATATATGTTTTTAGAAGTGATTTTTTTTTCGTTCAATCTCGTCCATATTTCTGACAATCTATGAGAGTTTTTTTTTTTTTATCTAAAATCATAAACGTCTTCTACGCAATTTTCTCTTTCAAATGAGATCCATGATGACGTACTTTTGGGTTCGTCATCACGCAAGTATTTATACCTCATCGTGCAAGTATTTATAGCTATATTTATAAGTATTTGTTTACATATGACACTGGATTACATCTGAGGGTACGTTTGGATGGAAGTTAGAATAGCTAGAATAGTGAAATTTAAGAATAACAAATGAGAATAGAAAATAAATAGTGATCTTTGATTAGTATAAAAATGGTGCTATTTGGATTAGTAAAAATGTTGTTTGGATTGTAAATTTGGAATAGTGAATAGCTGTAACCGATAAAGAATAGTGTTAACAGGGTGCTAATTAAGATGAAAGATAGGCAAGTAGGGTCTCAAATGAATTGTCACGACGTGAAAATAGCAGAAGTGGTGTCAATTTTATAATTTCGAAACTGTGTTAGCGAAAATCCGAGAAGGAAGCATTTTTTTTCTCTCTTCACACTTTCGAATAGTAGTTATTCCAACATTTACAAGGAATAGAGAATAGCAACTATTCTAACTATTCCGAATAGCCCTCTATTATAGCTATTCTCATTTCATCCAAATATACCCTGAAAGTATTAATATCAAGTATGACAAGTATTTATACCTATGGATTGAAGTATTTATATCTATGAGGTCAATTATATTTGCTAGAGGAAGGTTGATGCGGATATAAGAAGTCCCTACCACTTCATTAGAGAAATGCTGACACATGGATGATCGGAGAAGGTTAATGTGGAGATAAGAAGTCCCTACTACTTCATTAGAGGAATGTTGATACGGGAACAATTGACAGGCCATAAAAGGAGATAATCATATCAAGTTATGCATGTAAGTATTAATATTTTATTTTGAAAACATTAATATCTTATATTCAAAGTATTTATATCTATGAAGGTTGACGCGGAGACGAGTGTGGAACTGAGAAAAATGAATCATATCATTAGTGGGGACTATAGTACAACGTTCTTCTATTGTTGCAATGGGCTGGAGTAGGAGAATTAAAATAATTATTCATTATATTGAGCTATTTATTATCACGGTAATTATTCTCTAGTACTTATTTGTATATTATTCTGTTGTACTAATAGGAGACTTGTAACAGCGTCCAATTAATGAAACGGGTCCTTTATTGAAATAGGTCCCCTTAAAATAAAGGATGGTTTTGTCTTTCAAACCATGGTTTCGAACCTTCGTTAAAACACCATTCACTGTATTGAGAGCATCCCATCTCTATAATTTTAGGAATTTCTAAATAAATGTTAATTATTTTTTAGAAATTTAAATTTCTAAAATTTCTAAATTTTTATATTTTTAAATTTAAATTTTAAAGTTTCTATTAAACCAAATCAGAAATAAATTAAAAAATAATAATAATTTGAGCGAATCGTTTGACAAAGTGGCATTTAGAAACAATTTCTTAATAAAACTTTGTCTGATAGTTTCTAAATAAAAAACTGAGATACATCTTTAAATTTAGAATAGAAATCGTCATGTTAGATTAGGAATCTATAAAGTTTAAAAAATTGTAGATGTACGCCCACGCTCTCTCTCTCTATACAGAGAGAGGAACTACGATGCTTTGGAAATTAAAAAGATGATGTTTTACTTTCCACTCAAATCTCTATTTTCAAATTTTAAATAGAAAATTCGAACTTCTCAACATCAACGTGATCTTTATATTGAAATATGTTTGGAGACTAAATTTTGCATTTTTGGAATTCTTTTACTTTTTTTATTTTTGAAAATCACAATTTTTCATTAAAAATTAAGAGAAATAATAATTTTTAAAAATTCTAAAAATATAGTAAAAAAAAGTTAAAGAAAATATAAAATTTGATTTCCAAGTAGATTTTAAATGAAAATCATGTTAAAAAGTGAAAATAGACTATTTGAACACTGCAGCCATAATAGTCCATCTCTCTGTATATAATTTTTTTTTTTTCCTCTTTTTTGGGGAGGGGTGTTTGAGCCAGAGGTCAGAATTTCAGATACCGAACCTATACGGCCTCTCAAAACCTCATGAGCCACAACTAATGATATCCGCCTCCTTTTCCCTGATAGGTTGCAAAGTAGACTGTGTGCCTTTCCTATTTGGCAAGAAGATTAGGAAATACCGAAATAGATTTGAAATAAGGACGTAAAGTCCGATTTCTTTGATTAATCTGAATTTCTAATTTCATATCTTATATTATATTTTTAAGATATTCTTCAGCACGCCATATTTTTTTCAGAGCAAAATTCAATAATTAATTTTGACTATACGATCAAATGAAAGTAAATTGGGATTTATTGAGAGCAAAATGCAATTACTTTATTTTTAAGACTAGTCTTTTATTTATTTTTTTATAAGAGAAATTCGTTAATTGATATAGACTATAGCAAAATTACTTTTATATTCTGTTTTTTTTTTTGGAAATATTAGTAATGCAGAAAAACCACCCAATCAAATGAATATAAACCATTCAATTAGTGCACCGAAGAAATTTCTGTAACTTCTTTTTCTCTCATTTTGTTGAAAAATTCTCTTATGTTATATTTTATAATTATTATCTGATATAAATATAAAACTTATTATTTGCGGGTAATCAATATAATTTTAATTTTATTATTGTTACTTTTAAATGCTTATCCATGATAAATATAATAATCTTGTATTAAAATTATTTTAGAAAAATCATTTACTTTTAAATTTGATTGTTTATGTTATCTACATGCTTCCGACTCCCCTCCTCGCGCCCCACTCCTTAGTTGTGATGCGCGTGCTCCTCCACCCTCAAACGGCTGCATACGCTCCTCGGTGATGTACTGGCCGCTTGCTGCGTACTCTACTGGCCAATGATCCTGGACTGGTTCGAACTTAAAAACCTTTTTTTTGTTGTTTTTGTTTTTTGGTCTGTGAAAGTTTAATTTGTTTTTTTGGATAACTGATTATGATTGGTTTACATTAGTACTTAGAAGTTAGAATATTAAAATAAATTAAGATTATACATTAACTAATAAGTTTGAACTTGATTACTCTTGCTATTTTATGATCAAATTTTTGAGTCTGCCCCTGCTTCTTATAGGCACGAGGTATCAAATGTGAGCTCGATGCGTAGATTGAGCGTGTGAGCTCCCATGTAGAACATGAGCACTAATATGTTTTTCCGATATGTAGGGAACGAGAGACTGCTGTTTTTTTTACTATAACTTTTTTAGAAAATATATTTAGAAAACTGGACGTGAAAATTATTAGACGCTCTTTTAGAATATAGTATGTTTATAACACTAGTATTGGTCATAATTTTTTAAATATTATAACTAATATTATTGAGGAGGGTTTAAATACCTCTATTTTTGTAACTCCACATGCTTCTATTTAATTTTAAAACATTAATAACTCAAAATTTAAATCATAAACATCAAAATAAAACTGTTAGATGTGATTTATGTTTTTTTTTCTTTATGTACTCATAAAAAATTATTACATTTTGGTTTTGTTTATATGTGAATCAATAACTTGAAAAATTAACGTCTAGAGTTTTCACATTAGTACATTTTTACAAGTTCTTGATGACAACCAAAATAAAGTTAAAATGTCATAATTTTTTATATGTGCATAGATAAAATAATGTAGATCATATCTAACAGTTTTATTTTAACTTTTAAGTTTTAAGTTTTGAGTTATTAAAGTTTTCTAAAAATAAATTTATAATGGAGACACAAAAAATGGAGACATGTGAATCCGGTAATACACTCCATAGTTAAAATTTGTATTTATTTAAGACGCTAACGTTTTAAGGTACAAGATGGAAGAGAGAGGAAGGATTTTTTTTTAAAATAATTATCCCTTGATTGTATATTTAATAGAGTAATGATTTTGTCCCCCTCACTTTAGTCCCCTAACAGTCCCCCTAACGGTCAAAGTCAATAAAGAGAAATAAAATATATCATTTCTCTCCCAATTTCATTTTCCAGTTGGATTGGCTCTTTCTTTCTCTCCCAACTCTATTCTCTCCTCAAAGAAAATCCCTCTCTGCCTCCTCCACTCCGCCTCCTCCGCTCGATCTTCTAGTTGGATCCTCTCCAACTTCTCCGCTCGATCTCCCAGTTGGATCCTCTCCGCCTCCTCCGCTCGTCTCACCTCGATCTCTGGCTGAAACTTCATCGGCCTTCGGCTTGACCTTCGTACCGACGTCGAAGGCTAAGGAGGCAGTGACCTTCAGCAAGGCGGCTTTTGGCGAAGGTGCATGCTGCTTCAAGCGCAAGTCTAACCAGAGAAATACTTTCTTTATAAGAACTTCTCAGTCTCTCTTTCCCCTCCTCTTCACCTCCAAAGTAGACATTTCTCTTTCGCTATCAGCTCCAAGCAAGCTCGCATTCATAGCGTTCAAAAAGGTCAAGGTCGTCAACCCCATCGTCAAGATGGACAATTAATTAGTATTTTCTCTTTTTCCTCTGATGTGTTTTACTGTTTTTGATCTCTCGATCAGAGTCGCTTTACATCGATCGATCGGCGGTTCTCCTGTCAAGATCTAAACTTGAGATTTGGATCCACTTGAAGTGTATACAAATTTTTTTAATTTCAAGCATTAGAAAAAAGATCACAATGATCTATGCATTAGATTGAAGTTTTAATTGCTGTTCCGATTTAGATTTTTAATTGCATTAAAAATGGTGTTACTTTTTACTAATCTGGTTTTGTGTTGTTTAATTAGATGATCAAAGGTGCGATCTTGGCACTCCATGAGAGGACTGAGTCAAGCTCCTACGCCATAGCCAAGCATACAAAAAATTTAAAGTCAAATATTGTTTCATAACAATATACACTTTCACACTTAAGTATGATCAATACTAAGTGTTTTAGATATCAATAAATCATATAAAGTGTGTATGAAAAGAATAATAACACAAATGAGTGGATATGAATATTTCATGTCTTAACTATTGGTAAAACATATGCATCACAGGAACACTAAAATTTGACTAAGTAGATATGAATATTTACTGTCTTAAAAATTGATAAAACATATGCATCACAGTAACAACAAAATTTGACCAAGTAGATATGAATACTTGTTGTCTTAACTACTGTTACTTACCGTTTCATATATTAATTGTTTGAATATTGTTAATTTAAAAAAATATTAAATTAAAAAACTTTACAATGTAACAATTCATACTTCAGTTACTAGTATGAATATTTTTCTCGGTACCTATCAATATGTCCAAACACCAAGCAAATTAATTGATTTACATTACTTTACAACATAACAATTCACACTTCAATGTGTAAGTATGAATACTTGATATGTTATATATTTTTTTTAGAAATACAAATGTCATATGTAAATAATTCACACTTCACTTATAAGTATGAATACTTTATTCAGTACCTATCAATACATTCAAGTACCAAATAAATTAACTGATTAACTGATTTAAGTTACTTTACACCATCGCAGTTCACACTTCAATGCGTAAGTGTGAATACTTAAAATTTTAGATATTAATATTTTTACAAAAACTATCAGTAATGATCCCCCCAAGTAGTTAATGCCAAAGACACTTATGTGGATTTTTCAAAAATATTTTACAACATAAATATTCATACTTTACTGAGTAAGTATGAATACTCGGTATTTTAGAGAAGAATACTTGACAGGATATGAATACTTGCACACTAAGTTATGAATACTTGAATGACGAATGACCCGAAAGTACTTCATCATGGATCTCATTTGAAAGAGAAAATTACGTAGAAGATGTTCGTGGTTTTAGATTCGTAAAATTCCTCACATATTGTTAGAAATATTGACGAGATTAAATAGACAAAAAAAACTCACTTCTAAAAATATGTAAAAGATGAATGTGTAAAAGAAAGTTGATGCCCAGTTTTTTTTTTAATACTTAATGTCTTAGCTATGAATACTTCATATATTATATGGTAATACTTGCGCATATAAGTATCCATACATGCCCGCGCTAGTTAATTTTTTCAAATACAAGTGGTCTCCAAAATAGTTAGTAGCTTCCCATGTAGTTAGTGGTTTCTATTGTACTTTATCCATTAGTTAGTTAGGGGGACATTTAGGGGACTGAAGTAGGGGGACTGTTAGTCGATCCCTATTTAATATGAGAGTAACGTTAATTAATCTTCTTTTTAACTTTGTAGTTCCTTAAAACTTATATTTATTATTTTTTACATTAAACTATAACATAAATAAACAGTACCGGCTAAATATGAAAATTGAGAATAAGATGATCCCTTCTCGTTTTTTTCCCTTCATCTCATTGGTAAGAGGTAAGCAGTGTTGTAAAAAACGGTTGTTTAGACTGATTAATTGGCTGATTAGTCGTTGACGATGATCAAACCATCATAAATTTTTCGAACTATAATCAGCCAATTATTTTTTATTATGTCTGATTATTTTCGATTATTCTCAATTAATCGCTTAACAGTATCCTATCCGTCCGACCAACGCATGCTGTTATTTACAACACTGTTGGTAATTATTGAACCTTTTAGTTGACTATGTGAAGAGAGCATATGTTCCTGTAAAATAGTGCCAAATTTTTATACATACTATTTTTTTTTTCAAAATTAAACACATAACACTATTTTTGATTTTTTTTCAAAAATTAAATACATAACATTGTTTTATCCAACAGAATGCATGACTGCACGCTTTATGCTGAATAACATTCAAGAGTATGCTTAGTTAGATTGAGAATAGGCTATTTAAAATAGCCTACTCGTATTTGATTGAGTTACAATAGCTAGAATAATGAATTCAAATTTTTTATCTTACTAGAAATTTAACTATTATAATAAAACAAATAATAACTATTCTTAATAGACCATTCTTATTTTACAATCAACCATATCCCAACGGATCTGCTCATACTGCGTGGTTGCATAGGTCAAAAGTCAGAAAAATTTATGATAGCATGTCAACAAATTCAACAAGCTAACTTGCGGGACCTTGGAAAAAAAAAAAATTCAACAAGCTAAGATTTCCCTTTTTCTTTTCGTGTGGTTGCCCATGTCAAATCAATAGGATTAAAAAATTTAAAAGGTCATATCAAACAAGTTTTACAATACAAACCGATAAAATCAATACAATTTAAAAGTCTTAAAAGGTATACCAAACAAAATTTATAATATAAGCTGAGATTGACTTCCAATTATATTATATTATTTAGATATACAGAATGATCTTATCAAAACCACATCTAGACCCGCTGGATTATTTAGCGGCCATACCGCAAAATAATATAGTAGAAAATGTATTTTTGAAATTATTCCAAAAATAATGTAATGTATTTAATTTTAAAAGTTTAAAAGGCATACCAAACAAAATTATTTGATCATTTAGAAGAACATGATGATTCAATTAAGGCCACGTCTAAACTCGCTGGATTATTTAGCGGGCATAATCATATTGTCCGTTAGATAATTTAGTGGAAAATGTGTTTTTTAAATTATTCCAAAAATAATGTTATGTATTTAATTTTAATTCTTTTCGAGTATGAATAATTTTTTTTGACAAAATAACTCTTCAATTTATAAAAAAGAATTACTTATTTTTTCTTAACTCACTTGTCTGACACACTCTCTCTCTCTCTCCTTCCATTTTATCTCTTTATTTATAGGCATCATACTTTGAAATAATATCTCAAATATAAATGTAACTACTAGGATGTTCTTAAGTTCACCAAATTCTTTGGTGAACTCAAGTCTGAAATCCGTCAAATCGGTTTTAATGATGAATCCGAACCGTTAAAATTCGTCTACCTTACGAGTGATGCGTCTACACATAAAAATTTTAAACACTCGAATTAATTTAGTATAAAGTTAAGCGGTAAACAAACGTTCAAAAAATAAATGCATTAAAATTAATTTATTGACTTCTAATTTTGACTGATTGACTTTATACTAAATTAATTCGAATGTTTAAAATTTTCACATGTAGACGCATCACTCGTAAGGTGGACAGATTTCAACAGTTCAGATTCGTCATTTGAAGCCGATTTCACGGATTTTAAACATGAGTTCACTAAAAATCTTGATAAACTTAAGAACACCTTAGTTCTACTTCTACTAGATAAGAATATAAATTAGTGTCATAGTGTATCGTACTATCTTGTGAATAATTACATTGTGATTTTAATCTTGTGAGATAATGTGTTGTAGTTAAGTTAAATCTTCACGTGTTATGATTAAATTTGTGAAAATTAATTGTCACACACAAAATAACCATGAAACGTTAAATTTTATCACATTTAGGGCCTGTTCGGTGGTAGTCCAAAAATTACTATTTATGTGGAAAAAAAAGTTTACTCAGACTGAATATTTTTTTCTATGTAAACAGTAATTTTTAGTTAAAATATTTTACAATTATATTTTCATACCTATTCCACTCCGTCTTTAGTTTATTTTTATGTTTGCTTTTTAAGGAAGAAAAAAAATATGAAAAAATGTCTACAGTCGCACAACCACGTGCCTTTTAGATTCCGTACAATTATGCTGTGATCAAATCGCGTGTTGTCACCAAAAAATACTACAAGAGATAAACGATTCATGACGTCCCACGTAACTCTTTTAACATTATAACACGTATCCTCTGCATTAACTAAAAAAGGAATATTTTGATTTAATAGATAGAACCAATCTGTCTAATTTTAACACATAATTCTTTAATATTACTGCAGATCTAGTTTGTGCGTATTTCAAAGTGAATCGGACGGTTGAGATACATTAACTCAAAAGATTTTAAAGTGTCCGACTTCCATAGGACACCAAATTTTACTCATTTAATTGAATTTTTTTTAGAAACCATAAATAAAAAAAATAAATTTTACCAAATCAACTTGATTGCTTTGTTTGTTACAAAAATTATAAGAAATGAGATGCCATTTTAGTTCCAGCTATTTTCATAGATTTCGAGAAAAAAATACGTTAAAAAATTGTGATAGTATCTGGAACCGAATTGTCATTTTGGTCAAAATTTCTTTTTTGTTTGAGATCGAAATGATATTTCAGTTTTTATAGTTTTTATAAAAAAAAAGTAATCACGTTAGTTTCATAAAAAATCTTTTATCTAATTATGGTTTGTAAAAAATATTCCATTTAATTGCCGCTTTTTCTGGAATTTTCTGAATCATGACAAACTAGAAAAAAAAATTTAGGAACGGGCATAAGCATTTGAGGATTCCCAGTCAGCAGACTATTCACTGCCCTGTTGATTGTTTTTTTTTTTTTTTTTTTGAGGAAAGCCCTGTTGATTGTTGCAATCTGAGAGCGTATGCTGATGTCCTAGAGCATGTCTCGCGTCGGCATATTGCAACAAACCACGTCCAAATCCTGAACCGGGTTGAGTTTTCCAGGAGCTTGTGGTCGGACCATAGTGACAAATGAATTATTCGGGTTCGGTTCGGCGAGATCAAAAATTCGTGATTCGGATATAATTCGGGTATAATTCGGGAATGATTCGGAATTATCCGGATCAGAAATCTCAGTCCTGCAAGGGAGCAAAAAAATAAAAAACAAAAAAAATAATTGTTCTTAGAAAAATTCAGGAAAAATTCGTGAATAATTCGTAAAATTCAGGAAAAGTTCGTAAAATTCGGAAATTATTCGGGTTTAATTCGGTCAAAGTTTGGTCAACCGAATAATTCGGTGTTCGGTTCGGCATCACCCCAAAAAAGAATTAAACGGGTATAATTCGGATGTAATTCGGGTACCTTGTCACTATGCGGACAGGCCTCTACTCTACTCGTCACACAGAGAAACAGGCCCTCATCCGTCACAGAAAGAATCCGCACCAAAAGGTACGAGAAGTAATCAAACCCCGCACGGCTGCACCCACCTACCAACTGTTTCTCTGTTTTCTCCTGTCTTCTGTTCCGTAAACGCCCCACCGAAGGAAGTCGTACCCTCTGCATTAACTCAGAAAGGAATCTTTTAAATTAATGAAACTGGAACGTCCAATACGCTTTAAGATTCGTGCGAACCAAATTCTCTAAATTATAAGCCGTGATCGGATTGACTCCGTTTAAAATCAGACGGTTGAGATGCGTTAACTTAAAAGATGCTCTTTTGAGTTAATGCAGACTCTCACCGAAGTGCATTAAATCCCGAAAGCGTGATTTCGTTTAAAATCAGACGGCCCAGATATGTTAACTCAAAAGAGCATTAAATCCCAGCCAAAGAGCATCTTTTGAGTTAATGCAGACTCCCACCGAAGTGCATTAAATCCCAGCCGAAAGCGACGCATCACCTCCAAGCCTACCCCAGCTTCCACCTAAATACCTCCCCAGAAAAAGCTAGCACAGCACACGCACCTCAAGTCTCATCCAATCCCGTGTTTCCCTTCCCTTCCCTACCACCTCCTCTTTCCGTATCGGCGTATCCCACTTTTAATGCTCTTCCCCTTTGGTCCATAACTACCACCGGTCTTCGCGCACGGGTCCATACACCAAGAAGTCAACAAATTGGAATAGTACAGAGCTACTCTGCGGTTATTTACTGCGGGGGTTATGGCGCCAATAATCATGTCATTCAAGTCTCCCAACCTCTTACTTCGCCTTCCCTCTCCGCATTTAACCTCCACCTCGCTCCGTAACGGCTCTCTGCTTTTCTTCTGCACTTCGCCTTCTCGCATCTTCACAGGTGCTCCGCTCTTTCTATATTTTTAATTTCTGTTGTTGTGATTGAGAGCTAGTACGAGAGAGGGGTGGTACGGAAACTGCTTGTGGAATTGCCTCTTAAATTAATAAAGGTCAAATAAAACCGGTGTACTTAAATTTGACCAAATCCGTTGTAGAGTCTACTATGTGCTAAAATCAATATAAAACTATAGTTACGAAAGGTTGTTCGCTACTCAGTCCTAACTCCTTATGAATTATAAAATAAATTTTCTGAAAGATAATGCTGGGCTATACAATAGGTTGAATGCTTACAACTTTCTCCGTTCTATCTGTCCACAGATAGGCTTTGAAATTATCCCAACGCTGTAATTTGTACAAAATGCTTCTCTCTCTATTCAATTGAATGCAGCTCAAGCACTAATTGAGCTGAATAAGTGATTATTTTATATGTTAGAACGAAATATTAATTATTTTGTTTTTTGTGGTGCAGCAAAAACTACCGTGCATTCTGAAACATCTTCTTCGATGGAGTTTGTCAAAGAAACTATCAAGCATGCGTCAGAAGCGGACCGTGTTGCTTTAAGAGCTGAAAAGAAGAGCTATAGCTACCTTCAACTCATCTCTTCTGCACTCGATATATCCAGTATTCTGCGTACCAATGTAAGAAAATTTCTTTGAAGCAACGGTTGTCGTACAAGATGCAATTGCTATCTATATCAACCATACGTACTGGGTGATTAGTTGTACCGTTCTGTATTTTCAGTTTTTCAAGTTACCCTTTTTTGAGCTTTTTCCATGTTCCATTTGTTCAAAAAAGAAACACTGCCTAGCAGATTGTTTGAATTTATTATGAGCTTTAGTCTGAATTTGCAATAATACCCATAGAATTTTCCTAGTCTACATATACCTTTTTTTTGTTTGCTATTTGTATTCATCAAGTCCCAGATTGTAAATATTCTATGACGGTGTTTCACTTTTTAGATAATCAATGGACCGGGATGTCTTGATGGAGCTCGGGTTGGTATTGCAGCTAAACCTTCTCCTGAATTTGTTGCTGGTGTATTTGGTACTTGGCTCTGTGGTGGAGTTGCAGTTCCACTTGCTCTTAGCTACCCTGAAACTGAGCTTTTGCATGTCATGAATGATTCAGTTAGTATTTCATTTTTCTATTTTATTTCTTGTTCCCTTCTCACGTCATGTATCTCTTGGGAGTGACAGCATTTACTTGGACCTCTTAGCTTGAACTGACTGACCTTTCAGTTGGAAGGTTTATGTCAAGCCTGAGATTCTTGATTGGCTTGTCTGACAGGTCAGGTTGGGTTCAGAGTGCTATTGACCCGAACCTGATTACTTTAAATTGCAGTCCTGAATTACTTGCTCAGCAATGCATGTTATTCAGAAACCAAATGAAAAAATTAAGTTCAATTTGATAGAAACTTACCTTCTATTGAAGTGCTAATTTGACAATTTGGGATGCTAAAATGACCCTGAAATATATATACCCAACACCACCTCAAGCAGACATTGCCTGAAAGGAACAACCAAACCTCCTATCAGCCTTATTATTGAGCTGTTTTTTTTGTGGTCCTCAATGTATTTAAACATGTAGGATGTATCAATGGTACTGAGTTCTGGAGAGCATCAAGAGATTCTGGAGAGTGTAGCTGCTCAATGTTCAGCAAGATTTTCTCTTCTTCCTTTTGTCACAAGCATGTCGCCGAAGACAGAATCACAGGAACATTCACAAAATGGAAAAGCCAGCATGATTTCTAATTTGGCTGCTGAAGTGGACAAGTTTCCAATAAAAGAAGGTAATGCTGATTGTATTTCCAGTACCTCATCTACTGTACTAACTGGAAGGTGCTGGCATATTTCAGTTTCAAATCTGCTTATTTTATTTTATCTAATTTGTTTACTTTTGATATTACATCAACTTGTACCTCTTAATTTGGGCTTAAAATTTCTAATTTGGTGAAGAAGGAACTATACTGTACTAGTGATACAAACACTGTTTTTTTACACCTTATAGGAGATGATCCTGCTCTCATTCTTTACACCA
This sequence comes from Carex rostrata, assembly GCF_964058835.1. Taxonomy (NCBI): domain Eukaryota; kingdom Viridiplantae; phylum Streptophyta; class Magnoliopsida; order Poales; family Cyperaceae; genus Carex; species Carex rostrata. Next base: position 5,054,788 of record NC_135918.1, read on the forward strand.
GTGGCACAACCGGTAAGCCAAAAGGTGTGGTTCATACTCACAATACAATCATCTCTCAGGTGTGCTCTATTTTTGTTTCCATTGTTTATCTCTGCTATATCAACAGCTACTTTATCAATATTTTATCTAGTTCTGATGATTTGTTAAGTCTCTTTTCTTTCTTTTCCATATCAGGTGCAAATACTAACAAAAGCATGGGAATATTCGAGCAACGATCGATTCTTGCACTGCCTTCCCTTGCACCATATCCTACCAAATTCATATTACTCAATAGTTGTTGTTATTTTGAATCTAGCATTTGGACTTTGGTATTTACTGGTCAGGGTTAATAATGGTCTATTTTATTACTTTGGTATCACTAGTACAGTATTTTATTACTATCTACCTTGACTTTATGATTATGATTGGGTTTCATTTCTAGCCTACCCCAACTTGTTTGGGACTAAAGGCTTTGTTGTTTTTGCTGTTGTTGATTAACAATGGCTCATGCTAATTGGTACCATATGGCACCAGTCACAGTTTTGGTTCGGTGGGGAATAAAGCTTCTTTTTCTGCTCTTACCTTGTGTAAATCCTTAACTGCATCTTACATGTGCATGGCCTTTTCAATGCATTGCTTGCGCCTCTTTATGCTGGAGCTGTGGTAAAATTCTGCTATCCTTGTCCATCATTATAAGTAATATTGTATCATTTTTCTCATTTATTATGCTAAAGAAGTATGTAATTTTTTTCTCATACAGGTAGACTTCATGCCGAAGTTTAGTGTTCGTGGTATCTGGCAGAGATGGCGTGATTCATACCCCAAAGATGGTGATGAAGCAGATGGTGCTATTACATTGTTTACAGGAGTAAGTATACTTGTGTAAATCCATTCCAGTACTAAATGAAATTAGTTAGATTTTAGGTTGTTCATGTGTACTCAGCAAAAGTACACTACTACTGACATTCAAAGTGTACAGAATAAAGAAATCTTTCTCATGTTGTATACTTGTGTATTCTATTTTATATGGTTTTATTTAATTTACATGGGTGCATTTAGGTCCCAACCATGTATACACGGCTACTCCAAGGATATGAAGCTATGGATGCTGATCAGAAATCAACTTCTGCCTATGCTGCAAACCAGCTTCGCCTGATGGTGATTATAATTAATTACATTTTCACCCTTTTGTATTGAATATTGATCTATAATTCTAATTAATTACATGTTCACCCTTTTGTACTGAATATTGATCTTTTTTTCCTTTAATGCGAACAATACATAGTGTTTCCTTTATGCAGATGTGTGGCTCATCAGCTCTTCCTTACCCTGTGATGAAGCAATGGGAAGAGGTAACAGGTCATCGGCTTTTGGAACGCTATGGTATGACTGAGGTTAGTGCTGTTTGCCAATGCATGCAATTTAATGAAACAGAACATTTTTTTAAAAAAGTTTGAGATGTAACCCTAGCATATCTTAAAATCATATCTGGACCATCAGAAAGCAAGTATATTTCCTGTTGTACAAACAAAAAGACAATAAGTTCCTTTTCTCATGTTTTAAAAAATATGCCAAAACAACACCTATTTTCTCAGTTGTAGGAATGTGTTGAAGGAGGGGTATTCGGTACTTTCTGGAAAATATAAGAGAAATTCCTCTTTAGTGACAGTGTTGAAAGAGGGAATTGTAAGTCTTAACAAATGTTTTGAGCTTTCTCCTGTGCAATTCTCCTCCTCAATCATATTAGATGTTTTCTCATAAGAGTTGAGATTTAGTTTTCACTTATGATCAGAATCACGAGTGAGCTTTTTCTGGTTTGGTTGACAGTTTGTTATGGCATTATCTAATCCTTTACATGGCAAGCGGAAAGCAAAGACTGTTGGAAAACCACTTCCTCGTGTTGAGGTACGACAACTTCGGTCAATTTGGACATTTTTTAACAGATGAGCAAAACCAAAATACATCCAAAAGGACAAAACTGGTTAAAACCAGTAAATGAAAGTTTTTTTAACTGCAGGTTAAAATTTTGTTGGATGATGGGAGTGAGACCAAATCTGGAGAGGGGGAGCTCTGTGTGCGAAGCCCATCCCTGTTTAAAGAATACTGGAAAAAGGAAACAGTAAGTTCAAATTTTATTTTTATTGCAAGTATGACATGCTGAGTTTCTTGCTTCTGCAAATCAGCCCCAATAATACCTTTATATGCGGTTAAGCCTGATTTAAGTTCTCAGTTAAGCATTGACACCTTGAGGTAGATTAATTATAAGTCTATGATCTTAGGATTCAGTAAAGAGCACAGCCACACTCTAACAGAAAGGATAAAATAACAAAATCTCATCTGTTTAAGCTATTGTTTTAGGGTTGTAGTATTTTAATCTCTTGTATGCTTTTGCTTTAGGTTACTAAGGAATCATTCACTGATGATGGATTCTTCAAAACTGGTGATACAGTTACAGTTGATGAGGAGGGCTATTTTAAAATCTTAGGACGTAAGCTCATAGTTTAATTATATCTCTTTTATTATTTCTTTTTAATTAGAGTTGTATGATGTGGAGAAAAAACCATTATGTCAATATCAAAAAGAAAAGAAAGAAACCATTTTGTGTATTTACTGTTGAATTCTTGTTTAGGCCAGACCTCAGGCTTCTTGCGTAACATTTCACAATCACTTGTAGGTACAAATGCTGATATTATGAAAGTGGGTGGTTATAAGCTTTCCGCATTGGAAATTGAGGCAGTTATCCTTGAGGTATGTGTTTCCTTTATTATTATCTATTTTCAATTAAAAGATTAAAAACTAAATGAAGAAAAATAAGCATCAATGGTACCTGTGCCAAATTAAATTTATATTATCTTATTTTTCTGTAGCATGATGCTGTCTTGGAGTGTTGTGTGTTGGGTTTGCCTGACAAGGACTATGGTGAAGTTGTGGGCGCAATTATTGTTCCTCGTGAAGATGCAAAAAAGAAAGCAGAACAGGAGTCAAAGCCAGTTCTTACTTTAGAAGAGTTGAGCAGTTGGGCGAAGGAGAGGCTAGCTCCTTACAAGGTTCTAATTTGTACAAATTTAATCTTTCTTGGAGTAACTCTACCAGATTCACCCAACCTTATACCTATTTTTTTGAAAGGACTGCCAAAATTAGGTTTTCAATCCAATAAAGGCATAAAGCTAAAATGTGTACAAATACTACTTGCTGCTAAATATTCAATTTTTACTAGTTCTTTATATGACTTGTTAATTATTTCTTTTAAATAATTAGTTTTGTTTAGTTAGGAAAAGTTGGGTTGTTGATTACAAAAGAAATATAAACTCAAGGAAGGTTGCAAATTACAGCCATGCTTATTGGTTGCATTATATGTGAACTATTTCTGATTCACGTAATTGTTTCAGATACCAACAAAGTTGTTTCTGTGGGATAAACTGCCAAGGAATGCCATGAAAAAGGTAAGTTCACCCTCCCTAGCCTTCACTTAGTTCCTGTTAATTTCTATTTCCTGCTCTTTTTATTTGTCCCAACTTCAATTGGTACCAATTTTTTTATAATTTTTTTCTCATCTCAGGTGAACAAAAAGGAAATGAAGAAACTGCTGGAAGCAGAACCATGATATTTCTTATTTTTGTTTTGGATAGAGTTGAGGGGTGGAAATAGCATTTTTGCAATGGGCTTCTTGAAGGCCTGCCTGATAGAATATTCTATATGAAAAATATGACGAGGCATGACTAATGTTTCTCAAACGATGTCTTTGTTTTTCTGTCCTTTTTCTTTTTCTATCTCCCATTTTCCCCCAAAACATCGGATAATATGTTCATACATTTGTAGTTGCTGCCGTTTCGGAAGTGAACTTGGGATCTGCGTCATAATTAACCGATTGTTGGCAGTAAAATTTCTGTATTTTTTGAACTATGTAAATAATTTTTATTGTTGGCAGTAAAATTTTCTGTATTTTTTTTAACTATGTAAATAATTTTTATTCTCCATAGACTTCAGGGAACTACTTATATCCTTTGATTTATGTTTCAATAATGCAACCTGTTGTTATGTTCTTCTTTTGAATCTTATGGAAAAATAAATATATTCAAAAGTTTTTTGATATCTGTAATGAATACCATCTTCTATTTTAGCCTTGAAGATCGGAAAGAAGCATATTTCGAAGTACATTCGCGTAAGCCAGGTAAAAAAGAAGCACGAATACAATTTTAAAAAAAATTCGGTAGTTTATGAAATTTAGTAGGAAAATGGTAAATAATTATAAAAAAAAGAAAAAAAAAGACGCCCACCGTGGGGCTCGAACCCACGACCACAAGGTTAAGAGCCTTGCGCTCTACCAACTGAGCTAGACGGGCTTTTGTATTTATGTAACACTTTTTCATAAAAATTACAATAGATTCTTACAAAGTTCCACTGCGATTAATCAATTTATGGATAAAATTATATATATTTTTTAATTTCCTTTGTTTAATCAATTTGTCTTTTCTTCAAAAACTTATTTAACAATATGTTGCAAATAGAACAATTAACGGTCTCCTCGTATTGAATCAAACCGCTGATTAATTTTGCTTATGGTGCTCAACACTTAATCAACTGACTATAAAAAATACACACAATTACTTCAAATTAAAGGTTAATTTCTCATGTAGCTCTCAACTCTTATTTTTCTTTTCTGTTTACCCTTTGAATTAATAGCTCACAATTAAATACTATATAGTTTATTTATTTTCCATTATATTCTTATTCTTTCTCTTTATTTAAATTTTGCAAATTGCATCCTCATAACTCTTCATTTCATCTAAAATTTCATTATTGAGTTTGAAGTCTAGAGGAAAACCTGCGGCCCAGTCCAAAATCTCCTGACCCGACCATGGACCCAAATCTCCTTGCGCAGCTGAGCAAAACCTGCGGCCCAGTCCAAAAGCCGCTGAATCGGGACAGGACTGCCTTTTTGGATCAGAACACCTCATTTTTCTTAGACAACAGCTACTATAAGTAGCTCCAGAGTCACAAGGGTATTCTACAGATAGATCAGGAGCTGGCATTGGACAACTCAACGGCTAACTTGGTCAATACATTAGCAAGTAATCCAATCAGCTTCTATAACCTCCTTGCAAATGCACTGGTGAGGTTGGGAAATGTTGGAGTGCTGGAAGGTAGTGCTGGACAAATCCGGAAGAACTGCAACTCAAAAAAACTTTCTTATGAATTATTTGGTTTAACTCAATAGTGAAATTTTAGATGAAATGAAGAGTTATGAGGATGCACAACAATGGTGTCCTTTGCAAAATTTAAATCAAAGGAAAAAAATAAGGATATAATGAAAAATAAATAAATTAGATAGTATTTAATTGTGGATTATTACTTTAAAAGAATAAATAGAAAAGAAAAATAAGAGTTGAGAAATATGTGAGATATAACTAAGAGTAAAGAGTATCTTGTCAAAAAACTAAGAGTAAAGAGTAAAGGGATAAATAAAAAATTCAACAACTCTTGAATCTTGAAGGTACATAGAAATTACCCTAAAATGGAAAGCATAACTTTTTACAGTTTTTCGCAAGTAATTTTTTCTTACCATACAAACCATAGGTAGGTCGGTGGAAATGAGTCCATGCACATTTTCTCTCCGGTCTCTCGGCACAGGAACACATTCGTGTACAACTCTTCAGAAATTTAAAGTCAATTCAATCTTTTATGCTTGATCATTTCCTGCCCATGTCTCTAAAACTGAAGTAGAAAAAAATGAATTGTAGTGGAGGCACTGTGCAATTAAGAGGTAAGAGCGAGAAAACAAAAAGTTGGAGACAGAGGATGAGATTAGAGGTGCCATGGAGAGCGGCGATTCCACTTGTAGATTATAAAGCTTGCTGATTTTGGGGCTTCCAAAAAAGTTTTAGACTGGTAAACATTTGCAAATACTTTGGATTTTAGGTTTTGGACCACAAATTTCATGATTTTCGTGTTTTGTTGTCTTTTCATTAGTACCAGTTTGCTGCTGGTATGAGCTACTGGTTTTATAGGTCTGGTTTTGAGTACTTCTAGATTCTGTAGAGTTCTTTAATTATGTCCACTGGAAGGTACTGTTATTTGGTACTGGTATTGGTACTAGTATCAAGGAAGTTGTGGTCCATTTCTAACGATGCAAAAATATGGCAAAAATGAATTTATAATTAACTATCAGTTTGGGGTAAGTATCAGGTCTTGTGCTTTTATTCCATATTTGAGTTATTATTTTAGCTAATAATACTGTTAAATTGGGTTGTCAGTCTCGCAGCCTTTAGTTTCCAAGCATAATTTTCCTTGAAAGGTGCGTCGAAGATAAAATGTGTGTCGATAGACAACTTATTATCTTCCGTAATAACAATCAGAAGGCATGCTTAATGACAGTTTAGGTTCTATGAATTCAGAAAATTAAATGTAAACAATTAGAAATATAGCACATGCGTACTTAGATCTTTGAATGAATTGAAACCAATTACATAAAAATTTAATCAAAAATATCTGGATAGAAGAAGCTCATGACAGCAAAGCAAAACACAAATACCATAAACAATACATTAATCAAAGATGATATTTCAAATCCTAAAGGACTGGTAAAAAGAATAATGAATGACGAGAGAATATATTTTGAATAGCCAAAGAACTTTTTTATACTTTTGCCTGCAGATGTTGCTATTTAGATAGGAACAGAACGTAAAACGACTGTCTCAATGCTGAGGCCAGGTCCGAAGCCGAGAAGAACACCATACTCGAGCCCATTACCTGTGGTCAACTTGCCTTCCTTGGCCGATTCTTTGCGTAACTCATCTAGAATAAACAGGACAGTCGGGCTCGACAAGTTTCCGTATTCACTCAGGATCTTCCTTGACAGGCGCAATTTATCCTTATCGAGCTTGAGTTTTGCCTCTACTTGATTCAAAATTGCAGGCCCCCCTGGATGAGAAACCCAGAAAAGGGAATTCCAATCTGTAATACCTAGTGGCGAGAATGCTTCGAGAAGACAACCTTCGATGTTTGTGGATATGTGTTTCGGTATTGAGGGCGACAAAAATATGAGATTGCCTACCTCGCGAAGTTGCATCCCAAGCTCCTCCATTGTGTTTAGAATCATGGTCTCTCTTGCAGAAACAATTTCATACAGTGGACGCTCAACTTCCAAGTCTGGATCTGCACCGACTATAACAGCAGCAGCTCCGTCAGCAAACAATGCTTGGGAAACAAGGAAGTCAGCATAAGCTTCAGCAGGACCACGAAATGCATGGAGGATGTTCTCAGAAGTGATGATAAGAACACGTGCACCTCGGTTGTTCTCGGCAAGGTCCTTGGCCAGACGTAGAGTACTTGCGCCAGCATGGCATCCTTGGTAGTAAAGCATGACACGCTTGACAGTTCGAGACAGGCCGAGAAGGTGTACGAGTCTGGCATCAGCGCCAGGGCAGTCGGCACCACTATTAGTGGCAACTATAAGGTGCGTGATCTTGGAGACAGGCTGGCCCCACTCCTTGATGGCTGCCAGAGCTGCCTCTTTTCCCAGTTTTGGCACTTCCTCTACTAGAATGTCCAGTCGGTCATCCAAAGATGGTTCCATGCTCGCAGCAATGTTTGGGTGCTCCTTCAGCGTCTCTTCTGTTGCATAAAGGTATTTGCTTTGAATTGTGGTTGCCTTGCCTGGAGTAAATCGACAAAACCATAGAGTAAATATTTAATTGGGATCATGCATGTCATTAATTTGAAGTACTGAGACAAAATTTCACGGACTGCCTTGATTATGTTGCATTTAGTAAATCAGAAATTGTATCTTGGAAGCAGAATAAAACCAAAATAGAAAATACCATACTAATTAAAGCAAACATATATAGATGTTAGCATTGGCAGTGTATATATTTTTCTCTTCATAATGCAGTCTGAAAATAAAACAAACAAGCACTTCTTGTCGAGATTAGTTTTGTGGAAGTTACATTGTTTGTTTTTGTTTTTGGGCTGTTGAACGTTTGATGGATGGCCCCAATTAAATGGATTAGTATCTAGTACGGAATCTTGTGTTTAATTATTGTTATTTTGTATGTACAACTACAAATAATTACTTTAGAACAGAAATGGGTTCATGTTGTGTGGCCACTTCTGCTACACTCATTAAGATATATAATTTGCTTAAACAACCCAGAATATAATATTAATTGTGGTATACAGCCCTACAGTAATTTGTATATAAGAAATATTGATTATTCCAATACACAGGCTGTTTAGATTTTTTTTTTTAAGCTTATTTTTTCTTCTTTTTACTAATGTCTCAACCCAATGACAGTTATCATGCATGTTTGCTGCTGGTGCTGTAAAAAAGATATAGCAAATGAAATATAAATGAAGGGCCACTTACAAATCTTGGCAAACTTCTTCTTGAGCTCAGTCAAGTGCTCTGTGTTGGTGACCCTGAAGTAATTGTCAATCATATAATCTACAGAGATCTTTTGGGGTGGAACTGCAGTGCCTACTGCAAGCACAGTAGCAAAGCCTTTAGACCGTTGCTGCACAAGATCCATGTTGAAATTTTTTTTTGTTAGTTGTATGAATTGACTAAGTTGGTAGAATTGCTAAAGAAAGAGAAGGTTTTTGGATTTGTGGAAAATGTAAGGAGGGAGAAGCCTTAAATAGAACAAAGATTGACACTCGAGGAATTATAAAATTTGGAAACTGTGTGAGCAACTTTATTGATTTTGAATTATTCTAAAAATATATTTTTGAATTGTTTCAATTTTTTTTTTAGCTGCTATTGATATGGCCGGCTGTTCTGAATCTTCTGATGGAAAACAGTTAATGCAGTATGCTTTTGTTTATGAACATTTTGGAAAGTGAAACAACTAGCTTACTAACAACTCAACTCTTGACAATTTAACAATCTGAGATAATGATTAACTCTAGTTTCCTCTTTTGACTTTTTGATTAAATTTAGGTTGGTTTGGAATCTGGATACCAAATCAGGCAAGCAACTTTAATTGTGACTTTCGTGGTGCATACCAACCAAGTAACATCAGTTGAATGGATCCGGATCTGCTGAAATTCCAAAGGGAATTTCAGGACCCTGCAATCCTCCTCTTTCTTCTTTCTCTCTCATCAGAGTTGTTGATGAGAGAAAGAAGAGAGAGGAGAGAGATAGGGAGAGAGAACGATTGCAGAGTCCTGAAATTCCCTTCAGAATTTCAGCGGATTTGAATTTCAGTTGAGTACGCAACACTAGTGGAAAAACTGAAATCAGGATCGGCCTATTTGGATCGGATGTATGAACTAACCGATACTAATACCTATCTGAATCGGTTTTATCAATAAAACCGATACTAAAAGCTAATGAAAACACAGCACGTGAACTAATTGAATCGGTTCCTAGTTAAGAACCGATCCTAATACTTGATAATTAGGATCGGTTCTTAGCTTAGAACCAACTTTTTTTTTTCAGAACCAACTTTTAAAAAAAAAAATAGTATCAGCATCGGTTGTTTATAAACAACCGATGCTGATATTTTTTATTTTTTATTTTTTATTTTTTATTTTTTTTTTTGCAGAACCAACTTTTAAAAAAAAAAAAAAATAGTATCAGCATCGGTTGTTTATAAACAACCGTTCCAGATAGTCCATTTTAGGTTTTTATTTTTCCGCGCTCATCCCTTCTCTCCTTGCGTTTCTCCATTATTCAAAATTACAACTCTCTCAACTCCTTGTCTCCTCTAGCCGCCAGTCTCCTCCTCTCCCTCCATCTTGCCGTCTCCTCTCAGTCCGATCGGCTCAATAAAAAGAGTGCTCGGTGCTCAACGCAAGTGTGCTCGGCGCAATAAATCCACTCACTCGCTCGGTGCTCGGTGCTTGGTGCTCGGCCCTCTCCTCTCAGTCCGCTCGCCTCTCAGTTTAGGTAAATTTGCTAGATTAGTTTTGCTAGTTTAAGTAATTTCAAATTATCAAATCAATTCAATTCGGTTTCAAATCAATTCGGTTTCATTTAAATCAATTCGGCTAGTTTAGTTTTGGATTGAAATTACATGAGATGGTATTATGTTTTATCAAATCAATCCGGTTTCAATTCTTTGGGTACCATAAATCCTAAAAGAATAATATTGCAATTTTGCAGAACCAACAAAAAAAAAAAAAAAAATAGTATCAGCATCGGTTGTTTATAAACAACCGATGCTGATAGTATCAGTGTCGCCTTCATCAGGATCGGTTGTTTAACCGATACTAATATGCGTATATAACCGATGCTAATTCCATATTTTCCACTAGTGCAAGGACGGTTGCATAACATTCAAATTAACCTCTAAGATTTTTTTTTTCTAAAAAACAATCGATGTGTATATCTAGCTGATTAAGCTTAGAAATTGATTCTTGAGTTTTTCCTATCATTAAATACAGATAAAAGCTTTTCATGCAGGGTTTTCTAAACCAAAACCTACAAAACTCATCAATAAATGAAATTATGAACAATGGCTAGACCCTAATTCCTTACCCAAAAAAAAAATACAGAGAATAGATATGTTGTTTCTTTAAAATAGATATTCTAAATGAAAATCTATCGCTATTAATAAAAATATTTATCTAAAAACTTCTGGGCTAGCTTCTCCTTCCAATTATTCAATAGATCTTTGTTATTTTTCTTTGTTGAATGTTTTGTGCATGCAGAAACATTAGCCTGCATACTTTTTTTTTTTTTTGAAAAGCTTGGTAGTCTGTGTATCATGGAATAACGAGATTCAATCGTCATAATGGATATCAAATAAAATTTACGTAAAAAAACTTCAATTAACTTTCCTCAAATAATTAAGAATATATTCCTTGTAATTTATTAATTTGTTTAATTTGTCAAATTGTTTATTTTTTAAATAATCATAATAATCCCCACACTTCTATACCCCATTTATCCCCGCACTTCCATTAAAGAAAAATTGTACTATGGTTCCCACTAATTATATAGTTTCTGTAACGCTTCTGAATTCGGGTATATTTTAAATTTAGAATCCAATTTGAATCAAAATAAAAATAAGAATAATATATATAGTTCAGAAAATAAATAGCAAAACGTTTTATTAATTTACATGAAAGTTATATCTAAATTCTGCATATAAATTTTAATTATGCATTTCTTAGCCCAATTAGTAAGTCCAAATTAGAAATATGCAATCCTAAGTTTAGCCCACATCCAATAATATAACCAACCAAAGTCTCTCCTCTCTTCTCATTCCCAATTGTTTCCTTTTCAATTATTCCTGTAAGTCTTTCTCTTTCTCTTTCTCTCTTCTTGGCCGCCCCCCCCCATCTCTTTTTGGATGCCGCCGGCCCTCCCTCTCTCTTGTTCTCCCTTGTGCCGCCGCCCCCCTTCTCTCCCTTGGCTGCTGACCCGCTGACCCGAGCCCCACCCTTGGCCGCTGACCCGAGCAACCCCAAGGCCGCCAGCCCCCTGGCCGAACCCCTCCCTCTCTCTCTTCTTCCCCTTGCCGCTGCCGCCGGCCACTACCCTAGCCGGACCCCTGCTGGCCGAACCACAGCCCTAGACCCGAACCCAAACCCTAGACCCGAACCCATTAACCCTAGACCCGAACCCATTAACCCTAGACCTGAACCCATTAACCCTAGACCCGAAACCCATTAACCCTAGAGTGTGATCCTATGAACCAAAATTTTCTTCAGGGGGCAAGCCCCCTAAGACCCCTGTAAGGGGGGCCGCCCCCCTCTAACCCCCGGCCCGCTTACCGGCAAGCGGAACCGCCGATTTAATATACGGGGTAAGGAAACCAAAACCTAAACCCAATAACCCAATATCCGAACCGAACCCCTTCCCTCTTTAAAGTCAATCAAATTAGTACGAGGGTCAAGGTTAATACCAATTTAATAATACCAAATTGAATTGTGGGGGAAACTGAATTGAGGGTTTTAATTATGTATAAATTCTTTGAAATTTTAAAAGAAATAAGAAGTTAATTAAGCGTTTAAAACTTAGGAGCAAACCACGTGAATTTAGGAGACGCTGAGAATACGCGAGATCCTGACAACCGCTCAAACGAAGGCACTGAAAATACAGGTGCGGGTTCCTGGTCTTTTTACAAATAATACAAAAAATGCATGGATTGAGGTAAGTAGTCCTTTTTCTTAATCTGGTGGATAAACTGCATGTTGTGAATGTCGAACAATCGTTTGAATTTGTGTAGAATTGCATGATAGGAACCAAATATTCAAATTATGGATATTTAACTTAATAGATATAATAATAAGGATAATTCATTCACAAATGATTAATTATGGATACAATTAAAATTTGAACCAAATATTGAAATTGGCTTGACACCAGCGCAAATGAAGTGGGGAAGAAGGGAATTCGTATCCTCTGCATTAACTAAAAAATAATCTTTTGAGTTGATGTATTTGGACTGTCCGATTCACTTTAAGATCCATGCAACTAGATTCACACTAATATTAATGGACTCCTGAATTATAGGTTGTAGCTGAATTGACTCCATTTAAAATCAGACCGTAGAAATGAGTTAACTCAAAAGGTGCTCTTTTGAGTTAATGCAGATGATGCGGACTCGGAAGAAGGACCGCTACCAAAGGTTTTTTTTTAAAAAAAAAGAAGAAGAAGGGGAAGTAAGAAGGCTCAATAAAAAATCACCTAATATAAAGTATTCGGAAGTAGTAATTTTTTACCTATTTAAGTAAATAGTAAATAAAGATTCTAAAAATATAAATTTGGTTTCCAAGTACATTTTATAAGGTGATTACGTTGTGCCATTCGGATCAACTGTTCAAGCATGGTTAACGGAGATATGAAACCATAGTATAGATTGACCCGTGATTTGAAAAGTACCATAGCCTCAATAGAATAAGCTCATTATTTGAAGAAAGAAAAACATGATTATCACAAACACAAAAACAAGAGTGAGTCTATATGGTACTATGCATAACACATGTTGGACTGTACTTTGAATCAATATCTTTATTTTCAAAATCTAAAGCGTTGAAGACTAAATTTTACATTTTTTAAGAACCATTTACTATTGTTTAGGTATAGAAAATGACTATTTTTCAATGGTCTATAATCTTTAGAGCAAGCGATTTTCTATCTATTTTTGAATGACTATTTTTGAAGATGTAAAAAATTTGATCTACAAGTACAACGCCAAATTGTTCAGATCGACCAGTTATAATTTATTTGGTCAATTTGGTTTTCAAAATGAATCTTTCGAAATATAAACATTTTCAAAATGCATTCTCTAATATAGAGAAAAATCTCTATCACGAATTTATAGAACACAGAGAAAAAAATGTACAATTCGAAATTATTTGTGAAAAAAAAATCAAATTTCATGATATAAAATCGTGGCTCAAACTAAAATGAGAAAAATATAATAAAAAATATAACAAAATAATTTTATAAATTAAATAAAAATGTTAAAGAAGATATTGATTCAAAGCAATTGGTCAATGTGCGTTATGCATAAAACAATAACCTCACTCATTAAAACCAATCAAACAAAACAATAAGTAAAGATCATATTTTGAATCCTATAGACAAACGATAAAAAAATAATTACGACATTTTAGATAGGAATGGAATGTAGAACAACAGTCTCAATGCTAAATTAGAATACTAGATTAGTTTAGAAAATTTTATGAGAATAAAAAAGTTAATTTAGAAATTATAGTCATTTGATCCATTGTAAATACATTTTTTTTTATCAATGAAATTTGTTAGTTGAGATTTAAAGCCAATAATTAAAAAAAAAGTCTCAATGCTAAATCTGGATGCAAAGCTGAAAAGCACTCATATTCGAGCCCTTCACTGGTGATCGACTTGCCTAACTAATTCCTTCCATTATAGGCGCAATCAGGGGTAGATCTAGGATTTTTGTCAGAGAGGGGCACAAAAATAATGAATCAAATTTAAATAGATAATCGGGTTCAAACCCATTAGCTAATCGGGTATTAGATAAAAAACAATGCTCTAGATTCTAATTTCTAATGCTATGACTTCTGATTTTCGATACTTTGACTTCTAATCCTAACTACCAATTAGAATTCAAGAAATTTATCATAATTTTAACTCTAAATTTAACATTAATTTACAAACCAAAAGTCCATAGGAGGACAAATAAAATTCCAGAGGGGGGGAGGGGCAAAGTCGAACCTAACCTATAAATTTACATAAAACTTCAAAATTCAAGGGAGGGACAAACTGCCCCCATGGACTACACTAGATCTGCCCTCAACACAATTTATCCTTGTTGACCGGTAGCACTTCGACCTAAGTGCTTACGGGATCATATCTTCGTATTTGATGTTCAAACAATAAATCCAAACTGTTAGATGTTCAATCTATATTAAAATGTACTTAGAGACCAAATTTTACAATTTTTGGAATTTTTTTACTATTTATTAAGATGGTTTGAAATCGCTGTTTTTTAATGGTGCATAATTTTAATAAAAACAACGATTATCAAACCATCTTAATAAATAGTAAATTTTTTTCAAAAAAATGTAAAATTTGATCTCCAAGCACATTTTAATATAGATTGAACATCTAACGGTTTGGATTTGTTGTTTAAACATCAAATACGAAAATATGACCCCGTAAGCACTTAGGTCGAAGTGCTACCGGTAGCAATTTAGCCATACTATACATATATATATATATATATATATATATGAGTACGGCTAACGTGCTTCCGGTAGCATATGAGCCGAAATACTTCCGGTGGAAATTTGAAATTTCAAAATCCGAAAAGTCGATCTGAACCGTTCATCTCCTTCTCCATATTAATATCTGCTTGGAGACCAAATTTTACATTTTTCTGAAATTTTTTACTATTTATTAAGCCACTTTGAAAATCGCTGATCCAACGGTAGATTCTGATTTTTACTGTTTGGTAAGCCACCGTTGGATCAGCAATTTTCAAAGTGGCTTAATAAAGAGTAAAAAATTTCAGAAAAATGTAAAATTTGGTCTCCAAGCAGATATTAATATGGAGAAGGAGATGAACGGTTCAGATCGACTTTTTGGATTTTAAAATTTCAAATTTCCACCGGAAGCATTTCGGCTCATATGTTACCGGAAGCACGTTAGCCGTACTATATATATATATATATATATATATGTATGTATGTATGTATAAGCGCATTCGTATACATATGGCCCAATATGCATACAGTCCAAATTTGAAATTTGAAAATCCAAAACGTCGATCCGAACCGTTCATCTTGTTCTCCATACTAATATGTGATTAGAGACCAAATTTTATATTTTTCTGAATTTTTTTACTATTTGTTAAGCCACTTTGAAAATTACTGATCCAACGGTGGCTGCTGATCGGAAAGGCGCATCAGCCTTAGGTGTAGAAGTGCACCCTACGAAGCACCAACTCTGGCACCGGCCATACCAGAAACAGTGTGTACGGTGACTGCCCTAGACAGAGGAGAACCCGTGGAGGAGGAACCAGTCCAACTGCCACCCCATACGGCCACACTGAGGTCGTATGTGACATCCTTTGTGGTGCCAACAGAGGCTGGATCAGCATCAGCCGAAGGAGCAGACCGCACGGCAGTGCCACGTGCGACCACCACCAATACCACAGGACCTCCAGTCCCATCCAATCCGACTATCCTTTACCATTGGGAGCGAATCGGCCATGCCACAAGCATAGGATCAAACGCAGCCCCAAATCAAGATCACCACCATCACCGATGCCCGGTCGTGGAGGAACTAATCAAAAGCAAGCAAAGACTTAATAGCCTCGAGTTCTACAGAGCCCTGATGGATAAGGCTAGTGAGTTTTTGTGATCTTACCATGCCAAGGAGAGACCATCATCCGGAGGCATGCCTCGACGCTTCTAATTGTAAGTTCTACCCGGGTTCAATATTCTTCTCCGAAGTTTTACGATTGCATTGGGGACAATGCAAGGTTTAAGCTTGGGGGAGGGTATTGACCAATGTATCTTAGGTTTAGGTCATTTTTTTTTTCATTTTTTACCTTATAGTTTTATAATTTTTACCTAACCACGAATAGGGTTTGCATGACTGATCTTAATTGATTGAGACTGCAGCTTGTTAGGATGTTTATTTAGGCTATATAAATAGAGTCTTGCATGACTGGTCTTAATTGATTGAGATTGCATAAAGTATAGGTTAGATCGAGTCCACACAACGAAAAACTAGCAAAATTTTAGAAAATTTTTCGAAGCATAAAGCTTTTTCAAAATTTGTTGAAATAATTCCTACATGAAAAAGTGGCTTAGTCTCCAAGACGCTTGTTTGAAATTTTAGACATGGAAAGACTAAGGCTAACGACAAATTGATTTTAAAAGAAACTTTCTTGAAAGATGATTTTTCTTATTTTTGTTATGTAAAAGTTACTTAAGGTTTGAAAAATATCTTCAAAAATAAATCCCTTTTTAAATCTAGACCCTAATTTTGAAAAATATAAAAAGTTTGTGTATGTATTTTAGTAGAATGCAACTATATTATAATTAAAAGAGGACATAATAATAAGTCCCAAACAAAAACCCAAAAATATCAATTATTAGAAGAGGACATAAAATAGGTCCCACCATCACATTAATAAAATTGGGATTCGATGAAATCCTTAGGTGCATTCGGAACGCATACCCTCTCGTTTGTATCTATGTTATATAAGAATCACTCGATGAAATCCTTAGGTGCATTCGGAACACATAACCTCTCGTTTGTATTTATGCGATAGAAGGGTTAAAGCCAATTAAAATGTGGTGTTTTACTTTTTGTATTTTTTTCAAGGTTGCATTTTTACTAGTTGCATGCATAGGCTACAAATTCTTACATTCAATTGAAGGATCGAAATTTAGGGGGGATGGAAAATTTGAGTATTATTAGATTTTGAGATTTCTTTTACCATAATGATTTTAGGATTAGTCATCTTAAAGATTATTTCATTTGAGATCAAAATGTTGGTAATGCAAAGGTTTCCATTGTCTTTAAATTCATCAAGTACAAATATTAGGAAGTGTGTAGGCATTTTTGTTTATAGCTTGTGCTTAGGAATTTTTCAATTATTTGCTAATTCATGTTGTGTGAGGACGTTTTAAGTCTTCCTAAACCAAGTTTTTACTTAGTTTGTTTGAGGACGAACAAAGGTTTAAGCTTGGGGGTGTGATAACACCAAAATATATAATGACAGAAATGCATATGCAAAGTACCCATTTTCCCAAATTATTTATCGCAAATGTGTTTTTAGGCTATTTTGGCAGGTTTTGGAGAAAGTTGCAAATTTAGGTCGATTCTGAAGAAGGCGTCAACATGCAACATGGCAAAATTCACTGAAATTCGGCTAAGTACAGTGCTATACAGCCTCGGGTATGTCGCATGTGGATTGAATCCGCGGACTATCTAGTTTGAATTAAATCTCAGCCGTTGGATAGCAACCTTCTAGAAGGACGCATTTTCAAATGTGGCAGGCCTTGCCTTGCATTGAAATCTAAATTTAGCGCTCCAAATATAGCATGCACCCATGATCTCCATGTTCTCCATGACTCCTCACCCCTAGGCTAGGCTATATAAACCCCTATTGTAATAGGAATTAGTGTGCATGTTTTAGTTGTGTAAGTTCATAGTTTAGAGGCGCTCGAAGTCCAAGGCGGAAGAAGAAGGAGTCTTATAAGGAAGAGGTGTCTAGGTTTTAGGTTATGTCTTTCTTTTATTACTTTTTTTTTAATTTTGTCATGACTTTGAGTAGCTAAGCTCCTCCTCTTTAGGGATGAATGTAATGAATTCTAATTGCTCTTTACTATAATATTTATTTTTCTTTTATGTCTATTTGAGATTTCGTTATACTTAGAATGCTATTGAAATATGTCATTGCATACATAGTTCTGTCTATAGATGGTCCAGTGTCCTCCACATACCAATAGGTGTTATAAGTCATTGTATCTCGGTGTGGGAGGGGCTACATGTAAGTAGTATAAACACTTCGGCTAATGAGTCCTGATCACGGTTCAAAGGCTAGGATTCGAACCTAGTTGGCTCCCTTGGCAGGACATAGATTAGATAGCATCTTGAGGTTTAATTAGGAATTTATTTATTACTTGTAATGAATAAGGTTTAGGGTTATTACTTAGCAATTAATAGGGGAATATAATTAATTAGATTGGTGTGAGTGGTTTAATTATATTATATCCTGTGATAATCAGAATTGTACCCCATAAGTCGGCCTTAGAGTTGGAGAACCTTTCAAATATGCATAGAACTGAACCCAAGTAATATGTAGGGAATAATAGTACTGGTATGCGGCTCTGCTATGCGGGGTGGTCTATATCGCATACGACAGTGATAGAATGCCATAGGAAAGGCCGTATGCGGCAGTGACAGTGCCATATATGGGTAGACATGAGTACCATAAATATTGTATTGAGTTAATTAGAAGGAATTCATCCAAAACCCTCGAGGCTCCCTAAACTTGTTTACAGCGATTAACATCTCCACCTATAAATTCGGCAGAGTAAACTGTAAAATCAAACTGCACCTATTATTATTATTATTATTATTATTATTATTATTATTTATTTTATTAATTAATTAATATTCACGTGCACCAAACAAACCCGAATAACCTAGACTAGTGTTATTGTTGTTAAACTACTAAGATCTATCCTTATGGATCGAAACCCGACACTACTACACGGTAGGATTATGCGCCTGTAATTCGACAGAGTAGCATTAGGGTAACTAAGTATATATAAATATATACTAAAAGTTAGTAGTCTCATTTAGAGTCATTAAGCTTTTTGGCACCGTTGTCGGGGATAGATTAGATATTCTCCAATCATAGAGAGTATTTGCGCTATCTTTAGAAGTTTAACAATAACTGGGCCTAGGTCAAAAACCTGTATCTTTACTTTTTAGCATCTTATTTGCATAAAACCCCATAAAAACTAATTTGCATATTTTTTCTTTTTTGCATATTTACTTTTCCTGTTTGATCTTACTGCATACAAAATACCAAAAAATCAACTATATATTATATATTTATTTTTCACTATTAGGGGAGGGATTCTTAACAATCTTTCTTGCAGCTTTGTTGTGCTGGCTGGGACCCCGAGGCCCCGGACCACCAGGAATTCCAACAAGAAGGACTTTGTTATGCCAAATCCTAACCCCAGGGTGAAACGTTCTCGACCAACGAAGGACTCTTGCTCACTAAAGAAAGTTATGATTACAGACGAACCAACCTCTTGTAAAATCATAAACATGAGTCAAGACGGCATTCTTGTAGTCGATACCGACCAATCGGCCCACGTAGGAGGAGCAGCTAATACTGACAACAATGCACCACGAGTGCTCACGGAGTACGCCCTTCCCCATGACCTGCAAGATCAAACTAGCATCACAATACCCAACATAGAGGCGAACAACTTCGACGTCAAGAATACCTACCCTAATATAACACTACAATTGACAACAACAGGGCATTTACAACATCACAATGCCCAACATAGTGTCTCCAGATGGCAAGATAATAGGGCATTCACAACCCTAATACAACACTCTAATTGAAGGTGTTTGGAGCACTTTGGTAGTGTCTCCAGATGACAAGATAATAACACATTTACAACCCTAATACAACATTGCAATTGAAGGTGTTTGCAACACTCTAGTAGTGTCTATATATATGGGAAGATAATAGGGCATTTACAACCCTTATACAACACTCCAATTGATGATGTTTCGAGCACTCTAGTAGTGTTTTTAGACGGCAAGATAATAGGGTATTTACAACCCTAATACAAACTTCATATTTTGAGATGCTTTAATATTTGCAAAAACTAATTACTTGAAGTGATCAATCTTTCATTCTTACATTGAAATTATGCCCTTGTTTGTGGTGATTTTTTTCTTTTTCGCCCCCCCAAGCTTGAAACAAGCTTAGGTTAGAAAGTCGCGGATTTCATGTGTTGATAACTGCAAATATTTTTGAAACTTTTCGAGCTCAAAGGCATCCCATCGGATTGTGCCAGTACTCTTTTTTCTTTGGGAGACGAGCTCAAAGGCGCCCAGTAGGACTTATTGCCAGTACTCTTATTTTCTCCATCTTTTCATTTATTTCATTTGCATATATCATGAATACACACATCCAAGGTATTCTTTCATACCAATGGATATCCCAATCTTTCTACTATTTAAAATCCCCAATTCCCTATTTTAAAAGGCACAGTTCAGTTTCAAAATGGTTTTTTCGATACAATTCAACTTTTCATTTTCTCAAAGTCTCAAAACATCCCATCCTATGCAATTCTTTGATCAAACATGAGGTTATTTCTAATCTTTCAAAGTCATCCAAATCACTACCAAAATTTTTCAAACAAGTACTTAATTTTAACAATCACACAAATTTTTTTGAAAAATAAACATGAGTTTTATACTTTATGCATTTTCAGACAATGAAGTCCAATTATGCAAGACTCTATTTTTCATAACCTCGTAAAACATCTTGACAAATTTGCAATCTCAAGCAATTAAGTTCAAAATCACAAATTCTAATCAAGGTCAAGTAAAAATCAAGGTTATAAATCCTAAAAAGTTCGAAAAATAAAGTTCGAAAAATAAACATGACCTAAATGCAGATACAATTTTCTTCTATTTCACCCCCCCAAGCTTGAATGAAGCATTGTCCTCAATGCTTAAATTCACACAAGAAAGAGTAAATAAAAGAAAACATGGAAACTAACCAGATATAGAGTGTACGGACCGTGTGTAGGGTGCACGGACCGTATGAAGAGGCGGTTGAGCAGGAACAGCTGGTTCTAGAGAATGGAGGAGCTGTACGGTCCGTATGAAGATCTGTACGGGCCGTATCGGACGATGGTCCTCTGCTCCTCAGATGGTAATCGCCCGTAGGAGGTGGGACGAAGGCCAGCGTGTTCCTGTGGTGAGAGAAAAAGAAAAGAAAAGATACA
The DNA here is from genome assembly GCF_964058835.1 of Carex rostrata. NCBI lineage: Eukaryota > Viridiplantae > Streptophyta > Magnoliopsida > Poales > Cyperaceae > Carex > Carex rostrata. The sequence goes on from NC_135918.1 coordinate 5,075,713, forward strand.
AGTTAAAATCTAGAATTGATCAAAATAAGCAAAATCCAGAAAAAATTTCGATGCCATCCTCGGCAATGGCGCCAAAAACTTGTTCACACAAAAGTATGCACAAAGTTTCAGTACAGCAAGCTGTACCTTTTAACCTTGAATACACCTTCGGTTCAGACTGCAAGTGCACAGTCCTATCGAGTAGTATATTGTCGGGTATCGATCCACAGGGACGGTTGAAACTTAACTGGACTTTACTTAAATTAAATAAACTCTAGAAGTTGCAAATGTGATTTTGGTGTTTTAAAAAGATAAATAATGATATTCAAAACAATAAATATTTTTGGGGTTTTGTTTAATAAGAATAAAAAGGCATTTCCAGGGTTCATATTTCATTTCTGTTCAGCCCCGAGGCATACGGCCCGTACGGATTCCCGTACGGCCCGTAGGGGACCCCGAGTTGATGTTGCAGCTACTGTTTTCTGCATTGGTGCTAATGTTTAGGGTTTCTATCGACCAGATCTAGATACCTAACCTCAACTTTCGCATTTTGGCCTAGTACCCGATTACCGGACTCAAATACTTCCCTCTTAGATGCGTTAAACCTCAACTTTCGCATTTTGGCCTAATTTATCCAAGTTACTTGTCGGTTTACTAAAAGTATCCAAGGACTTTCACCTCAAGGAAAGTTTCACCTTTCGGGCACTCCTTGGTTTCACCCTACTTCATATACTTTATTCGGTTGGATTAAATGTCATAGACTTGGCTCCTAACACTTAGATGTGCGCATTCATCTAACGGGATGACTAATCAATTCAAGCAACCACAAATAAAGCAATCAAAATACTACACAACAAGGTAAAAACAAAGCATTCAACACAAAATCCAAGTAGCATGCAAACAAAACCAAACTAGAAACTACATCTTAGCCCTAGAAACTAAAAGAAAAGAAAGCAAATAAAACAAGTAAAGACAATGATAAGGGAGCTCATGGCAATGCTCGAGGAACGAAGAAGATCCGTCGCAAAACTCTCGTTTTCCTCCTCTCTACTTGCTCTCCAAGCCGAGCCGTCGCTCCTAAACCCTAGGTTGATCCCCCCATGATGAGGAATGATCTCTCTCTCATGCCCACTGATCTCTCCAAGAAGGATTCTATTTATTCCATGACCTAATCCCCCTTTTTCTGGTGTGTAATATCTCCTTTAATGACCCAGATTGCGTCTGCAGAGGCTTCCTTTTCGACCTCCTTAAATTAAGCTGATTTCAGATTCCAGCTGGATTTTCCAATTTAGCGTCGTACGGGCCGTATGGGACCCCGTACGGGCCTAATGGGACCCCGTACGGGCCTAATGGGACCCCGTACGTATGCATGTGCTTTGTCTTGGAGACTTTGTGCTTCTGTTGTGGAACCTTCTGTGTGGTTGGGCATATCTTGTACGGCCCGTAAGGAATGTCATACGGGCCGTATGAAAAATTGTCAGATCCAGTTTTTCGCCCTTTTTCCTGCAAAATACCAAACAAAGCATAGCAGTACCACATTTCATCGAAATATAAGTAAAAAGTCCACATTTATAGGCTTTAAAGCACAGGTTTCAGTGTAAATCAGGGCCGTAATTTAGATATAATATGGAGATATCAGGGCACTTACAACCCTAATATAAAGCTCCAATTGATGGTGTTTGGAGCACTCAAGTAGTGTCTCCAGATTGCAAGATAATAACTCCAAATGATCATGTTTTGAGCACTCTAGTAGTGTCTATATATGGCATGATAATAGGATTTACAACCTCAATACAACACTCCAATTGAAGGTGTTTGGAGAACTCTAGTAGTGTATCTATATGAAAATATAATAGGGCATTTACAACATTAATAAAACACTCCAATTGATGGTTTTTAAATCACTCTAGTAGTGTCCCTGTATGGAATAAAAATACAGCATTTGCAACCCTAATACAACACTCCGATTAAAGGTGTTTGGAGCACTCTAGGAGTGTCTTCAGAAGTAAAGATAATAGGGCATTTACAGCCTTAATACAACACACCAATTAAAGCTGTTTGGAGCACTATAGTAGTGTATCTATATCGCAAGACAATAATGAATCTACAACATTAATACAACACCCTAATTGATGGTATTTGGAGCACTCTAGTAGTGTCTCCAGTTGGCAAGATAAAAGGGCGTTTATAACTCTAATACAACACTCCAATTGATGATGTTTGGAGCACTCTAGTAGTGCCTCTATATGGCAAGATGGTAGGGCATTTACAACTCCAATACAACACTCCAATTGATGATGTTTGGAGCACTATAATAGTGTTTGTAGATGGCAAGATAATAGGGCATTTACAACCCTAATACAACACTCCAATTTATTATGTTTGTAGCACTCTAGTAGCGTCTTTAGATGGAAAGATAACAGGGCATTTACAACCTTAATACAACACTCCAATTGAAGTTATTTGGAGCACTCTAGTTGTGTCTCTAGATTGGAACACAATAAGGCATTCACAACCCTAATAAAATACTCTAATTGAAGGTATTTGGAGTACTATAGTAGTGTGTCTATATGACAAGATAATTGGGCATTAAAAACCCTAATACAACACTCCAATTAAGGATGTTTGGAGCACTCTAATAGTGTCTCCAGTTGGCAAGATAATAGGACATTCACAACCCTAATGCAACACTCAAATTGATGATGTTTGGAGCACTCTAGTAGTGCGTCTATATGGCAAGATAGTAGGGCATTTCCAACTCTAATACAACACTCCAATTGATGATGTTTGGAGCACTCTAGTAGTGTTTTTAGATGGCAAGATAATAGGGCATTTACAACCCTAATACGACAGTCCAATTTAATATGTTTGTAGCACTCTAGTAGCGTCTTCAGATGGGAAGATAATAGGACGTTTACAACCCTAATGCAACACTCCAATTGATGATATTTGGAGCACTCTAGTATTGTTTTTAGACGGCAAGATAATAGGGTATTTACAACCCTAATACAAAACTCCAATTTAATATGTTTGTAGCACGCTAGTAGCGTCTTCAGATGAGACGATAATAGGGCATTTAGAACCCTAATACAACACTTCAATTGAAGTTGTTTGGAGCACTCTAGTTGTATCTCCAGATTGGAATATAATAAGGCATTTACAACCCTAATAACATACACTAATTGAAGGTGCTTGGAGCACTCTAATATTGTCTCCAGTTGGCAAGATAGTAGGGCATTTACAACTGCAATACAACAGTCCAATTGATGATGTTTCGAGCACTCTAGTAGTGTTTTTAGATGGCAAGATAATAGAAACTCCAATTTAATATGTTTGTAGCACTCTAGTAGCGTCTTTAGATGGCAAGATAAGAAGGCATTTACAACCGTAAAACAACACTCCAATTGATGTTGTTTGGAGCACTCTAGTTGTGTCTCGAGATTGGAATATAATAAGGCATTTACAACCCTAATAAAATACTCTAATTGAAGGTGTTTGGAGTACTATAGTAGTGTCTCTAGATGGCAAGATAATAAGACATTTACAACATTAATACAACACACCTATTGATGGTGCATGGAGCACTATAATAGTGTCTCTAGTTGGCAAGATAATAGGGTATTTACAAGCCTAATACAACACTCCAATTTAATATTTTTGTAGTACTCTAGTAGCGTCTTTAGATGAGAACATAATAGGGCATTTACAACCCTAATACAACACTCCAATTGAAGATGTTTGGAGCACTCTAGTCATGTCTCTAGATGGCAAGATAATAAGGCATTTACAACATTAATACAACACACCAATTACTGGTGCTTGGAGCACTCTAATAGTGTCTCTAGTTGGCAAGATAATAGGGTATTTACAACCCTAATACAACTCTCCAATTGATGATGTTTGGAGCACTCTAGTAGTGTTTTTAGATGGCAAGATAATAGGGCATTTACAACCCTAATAGAACACTCCAATTGAAGTAGTTTGGAGCACTCTAGTTGTGTCTTCAGATTGGAACATAATAAGGCATTTACAACCCTAATTGAAGGTGTTTGGAGTACTATAGTAGTGTGTCTATATGACAAGATAATTGGACATTTACAACCCTAATGCAACACTCCAATCGATGATGTCTGGAGCACTCTAGTAGTGCATCTATATGACAAGATAGTAGGGCATTAACAACTCCAATTGATAATAGGGCATTTACAACCCTAATACAACACTTCAATTTAATATGTTTGTAGCACTCTATTAGCCTCTTTAGATGGGAAGATAATACGGCATTTACAACCCTAATACAATACCAATTGAAGTTGTTTGGAGCACTCTAGTTGTGTCTCCAGATTGGAACATAATAAGGCATTTACAACCCTAATAAAATACTCTAATTGAAGGTGTTTGGAGCACTCTAGTAGTGCATCTATATGGTAGGACAATAGGACATTTACAACATTAATACAATACTCCAATTGGTGTTTGGAGCACTATAATAGCGTCCTTGTAGGGAATGAAAAAGGGGCACTTACAACCCTAATATAAAGCTCCAATTGATGGTGTTTGGAGCACTCAAGTAGTGTCTCCAGATTGCAAGATAATAACTCCAAATGGTCATGTTTTGAGCACTCTAGTAGTGTCTATATATGGCATGATAATAGGATTTACAACCTCAATACAACACTCCAATTGAAGGTGTTTGGAGAACTCTAGTAGTGTATCTATATGAAAATATAATAGGGCATTTACAACATTAATAAAACACTCCAATTGATGGTGTTTAAATCACTCTAGTAGTGTCCCTATATGGAATAAAAATACAGCATTTGCAACCCTAATACAACACTCCGATTAAAGATGTTTGGAGCACTCTAGGAGTGTCTTCAGAAGTAAAGATAATAGGACATTTACAGCCTTAATACAACACACCAATTAAAGCTGTTTGGAGCACTATAGTAGTGTATCTATATTGCAAGACAATAATGAATCTACAACATTAATACAACACCCTAATTGATGGTATTTGGAGCACTCTAGTAGTGTCTCCAGTTGGCAAGATAAAAGGGCGTTTATAACTCTAATACAACACTCCAATTGATGATGTTTGGAGCACTCTAGTAGTGCCTCTATATGGCAAGATGGTAGGGCATTTACAACTCCAATAAAACACTCCAATTGATGATGTTTGGAGCACTATAATAGTGTTTCTAGATGGCAAGATAATAGGACATTTACAACCCTAATACAACACTCCAATTTATTATGTTTGTAGCACTCTAGTAGCGTCTTTAGATGGAAAGATAACAGGGCATTTACAACCTTAATACAACACTCCAATTGAAGTTATTTGGAGCACTCTAGTTGTGTCTCTAGATTGGAACACAATAAGGCATTCACAACCCTAATAAAATACTCTAATTGAAGGTATTTGGAGTACTATAGTAGTATGTCTATATGACAAGATAATTGGGCATTTAAAACCCTAATACAACACTCCAATTAAGGATGTTTGGAGCACTCTAATAGTGTCTCCAGTTGGCAAGATAATAGGACATTCACAACCCTAATGCAACACTCAAATTGATGATGTTTGGAGCACTCTAGTAGTGCGTCCATTTGGCAAGATAGTAGGGCATTTACAAGTCCAATACAACACTCCAATTGATGATGTTTGGAGCACTGTAGTAGTGTTTTTAGACGGCAATATATTAAGGCATTTACAACCCTAATACAACACTCCAATTTAATATGTTTGTAGTACTCTAGTAGCGTCTTTAGATGAGAACATAATAGGGCATTTACAACCCTAATACAACACTCCAATTGAAGATGTTTGGAGCACTCTAGTCGTGTCTCTAGATGGCAAGATAATAAGATATTTACAACATTAATACAACACACCAATTATTGGTGCTTGGAGCACTCTTATAGTGTCTCTAGTTGGCAAGATAGGAGGGCATTTCCAACTCTAATACAACACTCTAATTGATGATGTTTGGAGCACCCTAGTAGTGTTTTGAGATGGCAAGATAATAGGGCTTTTACAACCCAAATACGACAGTCCAATTTAATATGTTTGTAGCACTCTAGTAGCTTCTTTAGATGGGACAATAATAGGGCATTTACAACAATAATACAACACTCCAATTGAAGTTGTTTGGAGCACTCTAGTTGTGTCTTCAGATTTGGAGCACTCTAGTAGTGCATCTATAGGACAAGATAGTAGGGCATTAACAACTCCAATACAACACTCCAATACAACACTCCAATTGATAATAGGGAATTTAGAACCCTAATACAACACTTCAATTTAATATGTTTGTAGCACTCTAGTAGTGTCTTTAGATGGGAATATAATACGACATTTACAACCCTAATACAATACCAATTGAAGTTGTTTGGAGCACTCTAGTTGTGTCTCCAGATTGGAACATAATAAGGCATTTACAACCCTAATAAAATACTCTAATTGAAGGTCTTTGGCGCACTATAGTAGTGTGTCTATATGGCAAGATAATTGGGCATTTGCAACCCTAATACAACACTGCAATTAACGATGTTTGGAGCACTCTAATAGTGTCCAGTTGGCAAGCTAATAGGACGTTTACAACCCTAATGCAACACTCCAATTGATGATGTTTGGAGCACTCTAGTAGTGTTTTTAGACGGCAAGGTAATAGGGCATTTACAACCCTAATGCAACTCTCCAATTTAATATGTTTGCAGTACTCTTGTAGCGTCTTTAGATGGGAACATAATAGGGTATTTACAACTCTAATACAACACTCCAATTGAAAATGTTTGGAGTACTCTATTCGTGTCTCTAGATGGCAAGATAATAAGGCATTTACAACATTAATACAATACACCAATTGATGGTGCTTGGAGCACTCTAATAGAGTCTCCAGTTGTCAAGATAATAGGGTATTAACAACCCTAATACAACAATCCATTTGATGATGATTGGAGCACTCTAGTAGTGCCTCTATATGACAAGATGGTAGGACATTTACAACTCCAATACAACACTCCAATTGATGATGTTCGGTGCACTCTAATAGTGTTTTTAGATGGCAAGATAATATGACATTTACAACCCTAGTACAACACTCCAATTTAATATGTTTGTTGCACACTAGTAGCGTCTTTAGATGGGAAGATAATAGGGTATTTACAACCTTAATACAACACTCCAATTGAAGTTGTTTGGACCACTCTAGTTGTGTCTCCAGATTGGAACATAATAAGGCATTCACAACCCTAATAAAATACTCTAATTGAAGGTGTTTGGAGTACTATAGTAGTGTGTCTATATGACGAGATAATTGAGCATTTACAACCCTAATACAACACTCCAATTAAGGATGTTTGGTGCACTCTAATAGTGTCTCGAGTTGGCAAGATAATAGGACATTTACAACCCTAATGCAACACTCAAATTGATGATGTTTGGATCGCTCTAGTAGTGCGTTTATATGGCAAGATAGGAGGGCATTTCCAACTCTAATACAACACTCTAATTGATGATGTTTGGAGCACTCTAGTAGTGTTTTGAGATGGCAAGATAATAGGGCTTTTACAACCCAAATACGACAGTCCAATTTAATATGTTTGTAGCACTCTAGTAGCTTCTTTAGATGGGACAATAATAGGGCATTTACAACAATAATACAACACTCCAATTGAAGTTGTTTGGAGCACTCTAGTTGTATCTTCAGAGTGGAACATAATAAGGCATTTACAACCCTAATAAAGTACTCTAATTGAAGGTGTTTGGAGTGGAGTGTCTATATGGCAAGATAATTGAGCATTTACAACCCTAATAAAACACTCCAATTAATGATGTTTGGAGCACCCTAATAGTGTTTCCAGTTGGAAAGATAATATGACGTTTACAACCCTAATGCAATACTCCAATTGATGATGTTTGGAGCACTCCTGTAGTGCGTCCATCTGGCAAGATAGTAGGGCATTTACAAGTCCAATACAACACTCCAATTGATGATGTTTGGAGCACTGTAGTAGTGTTTTTAGACGGCAAGATAATAGGGCATTTACAACCCTAATACAACACTCCAATTTAATATGTTTGTAGCACTCTAGTAGCGTCTTTAGATGGGACGATAATAGGGCATTTACAACCCTAATACAACACTCCAATTGAAGTTGTTTGGAGCACTCAAGTTGTGCCTCCATATTGGAACATAATAAGGCATTAAAACCCTAATAAAATACTCTAATTGAAGGTGTTTGGAGTACAATAGTTGTGTGTCTATATGGTAAGATAATTGGTCATTTACAGCCCTAATACAACACTCCAATTAATGAATTTTGGAGCACTCTAATAGTGTCCAGTTGGCAAGATAATAGGACGTTTACAACCCTAATGCAACACTCCAATTGATGATGTTTGGAGCACTCTAGTAGTGCGTCTATATGGCAAGATAGTAGGGCATTTACAACCCTAATACAAAAGTCCAATTTAATATGTTTGTAGCACTCTAGAAGCATCTTTAGATGAGACGATAATAGGGCATTTACAACCCTAATACAACACTCAAATTGAAGTTGTTTGGAGCACTCTAGTTGTACCACCAGATTGGAGCATAATAAGGCATTTACAACCCTAATAAAGTACTCTAATTGAAGGTGTTTGGAGTAGAGTGTCTATATGGCAAGATAATTGAGCATTTACAACCCTAACAAAACACTCAAATTAATGATGTTTGGAGCACCCTAATAGTGTTTCCAGTTGGCAAGATAATAGGACGTTTACAACCCTAATGCAACACTCCAATTGATGATGTTTGGAGCACTCCTGTAGTGCGTCCATCTGGCAAGATAGTAGGGCATTTACAAGTCCAATACAACACTCCAATTGATGATGTTGGGAGCACTATAATAATGTTTTTAGACGAAAAGACAATAGGGCATTTACAACCCTAATACAACACTCCAATTTAATATGTTTGTTGCACTCTAGTAGCATCTTTAGATGGGACGATAATAGGGCATTTACAACCCTAATACAACACTACAATTGAAGTTGTTTGGAGCACTCTAGTTGTGCCTCCATATTGGAACATAATAAGGCATTTAAAACCCTAATAAAATACTCTAATTGAAGGTGTTTGGAGTACAATAGTTGTGTGTCTATATGGTAAGATAATTGGTCATTTACAGCCCTAATACAACACTCCAATTAATGAATTTTGGAGCACTCTAATAGTGTCCAGTTGGCAAGATAATAGGACGTTTACAACACTATTGCAACACTCCAATTGATGATGTTTGGAGCACTCTAGTAGTGCGTCCATCTGGCAAGATAGTAGGGAATTTACAAGTCCAATACAACACTCTAATTGATGATGTTTGGAGCACTGTAGTAGTGTATTTAGACAGCAAGACAATAGGGCATTTACAACCCTAATACAACAATCCAATTTAATATGTTTGTAGCACTCTAGTAGCATCTTTAGATGAGACGATAATAGGGCATTTACAACCCTAATACAACACTCCAATTGATGGTGTTTAAATCACTCTAGTAGTGTCCCTGTATGGAATAAAAATACATCATTTACAACCCAAATACAACACTCCAATTAATGATGTTTGGAGCACTCTAATAGTGTCTCCAGTTGGCAAGATAATAGGATATTTACAACCCTAAGGTAACACTCCAATTGATGATGTTTAGAACACTCTAGTAGTGCGTTTATATGGCAAGATAGTAGGGCATTTACAACTCCAACTGATGATGTTTGGAGCACTCTAGTAGTGATGTTAGATGGCAAGATAATATGACATTTACAACCCTAATACAACACTCCAATTCAATATATTTGTAGTACTCTAGTAGCGTCTTTAGAATAAGAACATAATAGGGCATTTACAACACTCCAATTGATGATGTTTGGAGCACTCTAGTAGTGCTTCTATATGGCAAGATAGTAGTGCATTTAAAACTCAAATACAACACTACAATTGATGATGTTTCGAGCACTATAGTAGTGTTTTTAGACGGCAAGATAATAGGGCATTTACAACCCTAATACAACACTCCAATTTAATATGTTTGTAGTACTCTAGTAGCGTCTTTAGATGAGAAGATAATAGGGCATTTACAACCCTAATACAACACTCTAATTGAAGATGTTTGGAGCACTCTAGTCCTGTGTCTAGATGGGAAGATAATAAGGCATTTACAACATTAATACAACACGCCAATTACTGGTGCTTGGAGCACTCTAATAGTGTCTCCAGTTGGCAAGATAATAGGGTATTTACTACCCTAATACAACACTCCAATTGATGATGTTTGGAGCACTCTAGTAGTGTTTTTATATGGAAAGATAATAGGGCATTTACAACCCTTATAAAATACTATAATTGAAGATGTTTGGAGTACTATAGTAGTGTGTCTATATGGAAAGATAATTGGGCATTTACAACCCTAATACAACACTCCAATTAATGATGTGTGGAGTACTCTAATAGTGTCTAGTTGACAATATAATATGACGTTTACAACCCTAATGCAACACGCCTATTGATGATGTTTGGGGCACTCTAGTAGTGTTTTTAGACGGCAAGATAATTGGGCATTTACAACCCTAATACAACACTCCAATTTAATATGTTTGTAGCACTCTACTAGCGTCTTTAGATGGGACGATAATAGGGCATTTACAACCCTAATACAACACTCCAATTGAAGTTGTTTGGAGCACTCTAGTTGTATCTCCAGATTGGAACATAATAAGGCATTTACAACCCTAATACAGTACTCTAATTGAAGATGTTTGGAGTAGAGTGTCTATATGGCAAGATAATTGAGCATTTACAACCCTAATAAAACCCTGCAATTAATGATGTTTGGAGCACCCTAATAGTGTTTCCAGTTGGCAAGAAAATAGGCCGTTTACAACCCTAATGCAACATTGATGATGTTTGGAGCACTCCAGTAGTGCGTCCATCTGGCAAGATAGTAGGGCATTTACAAGTCCAATACAACACTCCAATTGATGATGTTTGGAGCACTGTAGTAGGGTTTTTAGACGGCAATATATTAAGGCATTTGCAATCCTAATACAACACTCCAATTCAATTTGTTTGTAGCACTCTAGTAGCGTGTTTAGATGGGACGGTAATAGGGCATTTACAACCCTAATACAACACTCCAATTGAAGTTGTTTGGAGCACTCTAGTTGTGTCTCCATATTGGAACATAATAAGACATTTACAACCCTAATAAAATAATCTAATTGATGGTGTTTGGTGTACTATAGTAGTGTGTCTATATAGTGTGTCTATATGGCAAGATAATTGGGCATTTACAACCCTAATACGACAGTCCAATTTAATATGTTTGTAGCACTCTAGTAGTGTCTCCAGTTGGCAAGATAATAGGACGTTTACAACGCTAATGCAACACTCCAATTGATGATATTTGGAGCACTCTAGTATTGTTTTTAGACGGCAAGATAATAGGGTATTTACAACCCTAATACAAAACTCCAATTTAATATGTTTGTAGCACGCTAGTAGCGTCTTCAGATGAGACGATAATAGGGCATTTAGAACCCTAATACAACACTCCAATTGAAGTTGTTTGGAGCACTCTAGTTGTATCTCCAGATTGGAATATAATAAGGCATTTACAACCCTAATAACATACACTAATTGAAGGTGCTTGGAGCACTCTAATATTGTCTCCAGTTGGCAAGATAGTAGGGCATTTACAACTGCAATACAACAGTCCAATTGATGATGTTTCGAGCACTCTAGTAGTGTTTTTAGATGGCAAGATAATAGAAACTCCAATTTAATATGTTTGTAGCACTCTAGTAGCGTCTTTAGATGGCAAGATAAGAAATCATTTACAACCATAAAACAACCCTCCAATTGATGTTGTTTGGAGGACTCTAGTTGTGTCTCGAGATTGGAATATAATAAGGCATTTACAACCCTAATAAAATACTCTAATTGAAGGTGTTTGGAGTACTATAGTAGTGTCTCTAGATGGCAAGAAAGTAAGACATTTACAACATTAATACAACACACCAATTGATGGTGCATGGAGCACTATAATAGTGTCTCTACTTGGCAAGATAATAGGGTATTTACAACCCTAATACAACACTCCAATTGATGATGTTTGGAGCACTTTAGTAGTGCCTCTATATGACAAGATGGTAGGGCATTTACAACTCCAATACAACACTCCAATGGATGATATTTGGAGTAATCTAGTATTGTTTTAAGATGGCATCATGATAGGGCACTTACAACCCTAATACAACAGTCCAATTTAATATGTTTGTAGCACTCTAGTAGCGTCTTTAGATGGGAAGATAATAGGGCATTTACAACCCTAATACAACACTCCAATTGAAGCTGTTTGGAGCACACTAGTTGTGTCTCCAGATTGGAACATAACAAGGCATTTACAACCCTAATAAAATACTCTTATTGAATGTGTTTGGAGTACTATAGTAGTGTGTCTATATGACAAGATAATTGGGAATTTACAACCCTAATACAACACTGCAATTAATGATGTTTGCAGCACTCTAATAGTGTCCAGTTGGCAAGATAATAGGACGTTTACAAACCTAATGGAATACCCCAATTGAAGATGTTTGGAGCACTCTAGTAGTATTTTTAGACGGCAAGATAATAGGACATTTAGAACCCTAATACAACATTGATGATGTTTGGAGCACTCCAGTAGTGCGTCCATCTGGCAAGATAGTAGGGCATTTACAAGTCCAATACAACACTCCAATTGATGATGTTTGGAGCACTGTAGTAGGGTTTTTAGACGGCAATATATTAAGGCATTTGCAACCCTAATACAACACTCCAATTTAATTTGTTTGTAGCACTCTAGTAGCGTGTTTAGATGGGACGGTAATAGGGCATTTACAACCCTAATACAACACTCCAATTGAAGTTGTTTGGAGCACTCTAGTTGTGTCTCCATATTGGAACATAATAAGACATTTACAACCCTAATAAAATAATCTAATTGATGGTGTTTGGAGTACTATAGTAGTGTGTCTATATAGTGTCTCTATATGGCAAGATAATTGGGCATTTACAACCCTAATACGACAGTCCAATTTAATATGTTTGTAGCACTCTAGTAGTGTCTCCAGTTGGCAAGATAATAGGACGTTTACAACGCTAATGCAACACTCCAATTGATGATATTTGGAGCACTCTAGTATTGTTTTTAGACGGCCAGATAATAGGGTATTTACAACCCTAATACAAAACTCCAATTTAATATGTTTGTAGCACGCTAGTAGCGTCTTCAGATGAGACGATAATAGGGCATTTAGAACCCTAATACAACACTCCAATTGAAGTTGTTTGGAGCACTCTAGTTGTATCTCCAGATTGGAATATAATAAGGCATTTACAACCCTAATAACATACACTAATTGAAGGTGCTTGGAGCACTCTAATATTGTCTCCAGTTGGCAAGATAGTAGGGCATTTACAACTGCAATACAACAGTCCAATTGATGATGTTTCGAGCACTCTAGTAGTGTTTTTAGATGGCAAGATAATAGAAACTCCAATTTAATATGTTTGTAGCACTCTAGTAGCGTCTTTAGATGGCAAGATAAGAAATCATTTACAACCATAAAACAACCCTCCAATTGATGTTGTTTGGAGGACTCTAGTTGTGTCTCGAGATTGGAATATAATAAGGCATTTACAACCCTAATAAAATACTCTAATTGAAGGTGTTTGGAGTACTATAGTAGTGTCTCTAGATGGCAAGAAAGTAAGACATTTACAACATTAATACAACACACCAATTGATGGTGCATGGAGCACTATAATAGTGTCTCTACTTGGCAAGATAATAGGGTATTTACAACCCTAATACAACACTCCAATTGATGATGTTTGGAGCACTTTAGTAGTGCCTCTATATGACAAGATGGTAGGGCATTTACAACTCCAATACAACACTCCAATGGATGATATTTGGAGTAATCTAGTATTGTTTTAAGATGGCATCATGATAGGGCACTTACAACCCTAATACAACAGTCCAATTTAATATGTTTGTAGCACTCTAGTAGCGCCTTTAGATGGGAAGATAATAGGACATTTACAACCCTAATACAACACTCCAATTGAAGCTGTTTGGAGCACACTAGTTGTGTCTCCGGATTGGAACATAACAAGGCATTTACAACCCTAATAAAATACTCTTATTGAATGTGTTTGGAGTACTATAGTAGTGTGTCTATATGACAAGATAATTGAGAATTTACAACCCTAATACAACACTGCAATTAATGATGTTTGCAGCACTCTAATAGTGTCCAGTTGGCAAGATAATAGGACGTTTACAAACCTAATGGAATACCCCAATTGAAGATGTTTGGAGCACTCTAGTAGTATTTTTAGACGGCAAGATAATAGGGCATTTACAAACCTAATACAACACTCCAATTGAAGATGTTTGGAACGCACTAGTGGTGTCTATAGATGGCAAGATAATAAGGCATTTACAACATTAATACAACACATCAATTGATGGTGCATGGAGCACTATAATAGTGTCTCCAGTTGGCAAGATAATAGGGTATTTACAACCCTAATACAACACTCTATTTGATGATGTTTGGAGCACTCTAGTAGTGCCTATATATGGCATGATAGTAGTGCATTTACAACTCCAATTGATGAAGTTTGGAGCACTCTAGTAGTGTTTTTAGACGGCAAGATAATAGGACATTTACAACCCTAATACAAAACCCCAATTTAATATGTTTGTGGCACTCTAGTAGCGTCTTTAGATGGGACGATAATAGGGCATTTACATCCCTCATACAACACTCCAATTGAAGTTGTTTGGAGCACTCTAGTTGTATCTCCATATTGGAATATAATAAGGCATTTACAACCATAATAAAATGCTCTAATTGAAGGTGCTTGGAGCACTCTAATAGTGTCTCCAGTTGGCAAGATAATAGGGTATTTACAACCCTAGTACAACACTCCAATTGAAGATGTTTGGAGCACTCTAGTAGTGCCTCTATATGGCAAGATGGTAGGACATTTAGAACTCCAATACAACACTTCAAATGATGATGTTTGGAGTACTCTAGTATTGTTTTAAGATGACATGATAATTGGGCACTTACAACCCTAATACAACACTCCAATTTAATATGTTTGTAGCACTCAGTAGCGTCTTTAGATGGGAAGGTAATAGGGCATTTACAACCCTAATACAACACTCCAATTGAAGCTGTTTGGAGCACTCTAGTTGTGTCTCCAGATTGGAACATAACAAGGCATTTCCAACCCTAATAAAATACTCTTATTGAATGTGTTTGGAGTACTATAGTAGTGTGTCTATATGACAAGATAATTGGGCATTTGCAACCCTAATACAACACTGTAATTAATGATGTTTGGAGCACTCTAATAGTGTGCAGTTGGCAAGATAATAGGACGTTTACAACCCTAATGGAACACTCCATTTGATGATGTTTGGAGCACTCTAATAGTGTTTTTAGACGGCAAGATAATAGGGCATTTATAACCCTAATACAACACTCCAATTAAAGATGTTTGGAGCGCACTTGTTGTGTCTCTAGATGGCAAGATAATAAGGCATTTACAACATTAATACAACACATCAATTGATGGTGCATGGAGCACTATAATAGTGTCTCCAGTTGGCAAGATAATAGGGTATTTACAACCCTAATACGACAATCCAATTTAATATGTTTGTAGCACTTTAATATCGTTTTCAGATGGGAAGATAATAGGGCATTTACAACCCTAATACAACACTCAAATTGAAGTTGTTTGGAGCACTCTAGTTGTATCTCCAGATTGGAACATAATAAGGCATTTACAACCCTAAGAAAATACTCTAATTGAAGATGTTTGGAGTACTATAGTAGTGTGTCTATGTGGCAAGATAATCGGACATTTACAACCCAAATACAACACTCCAATTAATGATGTTTGGAGCACTCTAATAGTGTCTCCAGTTGGCAAGATAATAGGACATTTACAACCCTAATGCAACACTCCAATTGATGATGTTTGGAGCACTCTAGTAGTGCCTATATATGGCAAGATAGTAGGGCATTTACAGCTCCAATTGATGATGTTTGGAGCACTCTAGTAGGATTTTTAGACGGCAAGATAATAGGGCATTTACAACCCTAATACAACTCTCTAATTTAATTTTTTCTGTAGTTCTCTAGTAGCGTCTTTAGATGGGAACAACATAGGGTATTTACAACCCTAATACAACACTCCAATTGAAGATGTTTGGAGCGCTCTAGTCGTGTCTCTAGATGGAAAGATAATAAGGCATTTACAACATTAATACAACACACCAATTGATGGTGGTTGGAGCACTCTAATAGTGTCTCCAGTTGACAAGATAATAGGGTATTTACAAACCTAATACAATACTCAAATTGATGATGTTTGGAGGACTCTAGTAGTGGCTCTATATGGCAAGATAGTAGGGCATTTAGAACTCCAATACAACACTCCAATTGATGATGTTTCGAGCACTCTAGTAGTGTTTCTTGATGGCAAGAATAGGGCACTTACAACCATAATACAACACTCCAATTTAATATATTTGTAGCACTCTAGTAGCGTCTTTAGATTGGAAGATAATAGGGCATTTACAATCCTAATACAACACTCCAATTGAAAATGTTTGAAGCACTCTAGTAGCGTCTTTAGATTGGAAGATAATTGGACATTTACAACCCTAATACAACATTCCAATTGATCATGTTTGGAGCACTCTAGTAGTGTTTTTAGATGGCAAGATAATATGGCATTTATAACCCTAATAAAACACTCCAATTGAAGATGTTTGGGGCGCTATAGTCGTGTCTCTAGATGAAAAGATAATAAGGCATTTACAACATTAATACAACACACCAATTGATGGTGCATGGAGCACTATAATAGTGTCTCCAGTTGGCAAGATAATAGAGTATTTACAACCGTAATATAACACTCCAATTGATGATGTTTGGAGCACTATAGTAGTGCCTCTATATGGCAAGATGGTAGGGCATTTACAACTCCTATACAACACTCCAATTGATGATGTTTGGAGCACTCTAGTAGTGTTTTAAGATGGCAAGATAATAGGGCATTTACAACTTTAATACAACACTCCAATTGATGATGTTTGGAGCACTCTAGTAGTGTCTCTATATGGCAAGATAGTAGGGCAATTACAACTCCAATACAACACTCCATTGATGATGTTTCGAGCACTCTAGTAGTGTTTTTAGATGGCAAAATAATAGGGCATTTACAACCCTAATATAACACTCCAATTTAATATGTTTGTAGCACTCTAGTGGCGTCTTTAGATTGGAAGATAATAGGGCATTTACAACCCTAATACCACACTCCAATAGAAGTTGTTTCGAGCACTCTAGTGGTGTCTCTAGATGGGAAGATAATAAGGCATATACAACCTTAATACAACACACCAATTGATGGTTCTTGGAGGACCATAATAGTGTCTCCAGTTGGCAAGATAATAGGACATTTACAACCCTAATGCAACACTCTAATTGATGATGTTTGAAGCACTCTAGTAGTGCCTCTATATGTCAAGATAGTAGGGCATTTACAACTCCAATACAATAGTCCAATTGATGATGGTTGGAGCACTCTAGTAGCGTCTTTAGATTGGAAGATAATAGGGCATTTATAACCCTAATACTACACTCGAATTGAAGATGTTTGGAGCACTTTAGTTGTGTCTCTAGATGGAAAGGTAATAAGGCATTTACGCCATTAATCCAACACACCAATCGATGGTGCTTGGAGCACTCTAATAGTGTTTCCAGCTGGCAAGATAATAGGGCATTTACAACCCTAAGACAACACTACAATTGATTATGTTTGGAGCATTCTAGTAGTGCCTCTATATGTCAAGATGGTAGGGTATTTACAACTCCAATACAATACTCCAATTGATGATGTTTGAAGCACTCTATTAGTGCCTCTATATGGCAAGATAGTAGGGCATTTACAACTCCAATACAACATTCCAATTGATGATGTTTGGAGCATTCTATTAGTGTTTTTAGATGGCAAGATAATATGGCAGTTACAACCCTAATGCAACACTCCAAATTAATATGTTTGTAGCACGCTAGTAGCGTCATTAGATTGGAAGATAATAGGGCATTTATAACCTTAATACTACACTCCAATTGAAGATGTTTGGAGCACTCTAATAGTGTCTCCAGTTGGCAAGATAACAGGGCATTTACAACCCTAATACAACACTCCAATTGAAGATGTTTGGAGCACTCTAGTAGTGCCTCTATATGGGAAGATAGTAGGGCATATACAACTCCAATACAACATTCCATTTGATGATGATTGGAGCACTCTATTAGTGTTTTTAGATGGCAAGATAATATGACAGTTACAACCCTAATGCAACACTTCAAATTAATATGTTTGTAGCACTCTAGTAGCGTCTTTAGATTGGAAGATAATAGGGCATTTATAACCTTAATACTACACTCCAATTGAAGATGTTTTGAGCACTGTAGTCGTGTCTCTAGATTGCAAGATAATAAGACATTTACAACATTAATCCAACACACCAATTGATTGTGCTTGGAGCACTCTAATAGTGTCTCTAGTTGGCAAGATAATAGGGCATTTTCAGTCCTAATACAACACTCCAATTGATGATGTTTGGTGCACTCTAGTAGTGCCTCTCTATATGGCAAGATAGTAGGGCATTTACAACTCCAATACAACACTTCAATTGATGATGTTTGGAACACTCTAGTAATGTTTTTAGATGACAAGATAATATGACATTTACAAGAGTAGAACTTGGGTGCTCTTAAGCTCACCAAAGTTTTGGTGAGCTTAACTCTAAAACTCATCAAATCAATTTTAAATGACGAATCCGAACCGTTGAAACCCGCCGACCTTACGTGTGAGACATCTACATGCGAAATTTTCAAACATTCGAATTAATTTAGTATAAAGTCAAGCTTAAAAAAAAATAATAAGCACCCATTTTTTTTTCCCTTCTTGCTACTAGTTTCGGAATTTCCTGAATCGAGGGCTAAAAATGTTCAAATTACTCTTTCCTTCCTTTTCTTTTTGTCCAAAGGAACGGGTTCAGATCAATTACATATTCGACTGACACCATTTAACCGGTTTCCGATTTATATCACAGATTATTTGTAAGTTAAGAATTAGATTACTTTGAGGAAAAATATACATGCGATTAATTTTTTTTTTTGTGTGTGGAAAATCTGGCAGCAGCTGCCATATGAAATTTTGATTGTCTTGCTTCTGGATTTCTCTTTGTTTCCCTTCAGTGCGCCGAAACCAAACCAATTCCAATAAATGATTTTATATTTATTTCTAGTTATTTGCATCCACTAGTCATGAAAGAACTGATTCTCATTTTTTAAAAATATTGATGGCTCTCCAATCTCTTGCCATTAACAGATTCTCATATTTTAATTTGGAAAAATAATGATGCCTATCCAATCCCCAATTGCCATATTAGGTTAACTACAATTTTAACTAATAATTTATTACAGGTTGTTATAATATCGTAAAAACTTGAGCTTGGTTTGCAAGGAATTTTCAACTTGTCATACCCAGCTTGTTTATTTATTGAATTGTGATCAAGTTGGATACAAATTTAGTATTTAATTAATTAGCTAACTCGATCGTTAGTCTGTGCTAGATTGTGAGTTCGTCTAGAATTTTATTTTGGGTCTCAACCCGACCCACAAGTTCATATAATTAAGGAGATCAATTAATGATAATATATATTATGTTGTATACTAAACAATTTAACCATCATATATAACTAATGTTACTTAACTAAATCATCGAATGTTTTTTCGATAAAATTAAATTATAGAATGTAACAGTTACCTTGGACAGTACAAGCAAGAAAGTGGAATGTTATTTTTGTCAACAGGACAATTATGCGGTTGAAAATTTTGAATCGAAACATTACACAATGTTTCTTTATGGATTACTGGGCATCTGGACCATTGTCAATGGTTTAAAACAACTAGCTAGTAACAGTTTGTTGGCTGGTTTGCAAATTTTGTCTTCTTCGTTTCTAAAAATATTATGCCTTAACTTTCTAGTGTTTATGATACTTGATTAACTGATCAAAATACGCACTTTGTTTGATTATATGTCTTCTGATATTGAAGTGTTTTCTTTTGCAGAATCATACAATTTATAGTCTCAAATCTAGTGATTTAATATTGAAAGGTTTAGGTAGATTAAGCAAATACCTATTTTTTTTTGGCTTGAGGTCTTATTTACTGAATAGGGAACCTGTTGTTGTAATAAATAGTAAGCTAGGTGGTAACCTAGCTAGGGAGAGGCTTTGTAAATAACTCTTTTCATTATTTATAAAATCTGTTAGAAGGCATCTTGCCCTCTAACCTTAAAAACAAAAATCTCACTGTACCAACAAATGCTAGTCTGCATTTAAGAATTAGAAAGATGATAGGAAAAACTCAATAATCAATTTTTAAGGTTAATCAGCTGGATGTACAGCTCAGTCGAATGTTTTCAAATTTTGTTCTTATTTTGTCCACGGATGTTAATTTGAATACTATGCAACAAATCTTATGTTTTCAATTGATGTTGCTTGGTTGGTATGCACCAGGAAAGTCAAAGTCACAATTGAAGTTAAATTAAGCAAGAAGATCAAAAGAGAAAACTAGTGTTAATCATAATCTCAAATTGTTAATTTGTCAAGAGTTGAGTTACTAGTTGTTTCACATTAAAAAAGGTTCTTAAATAAAAGCATACTGCGTTAACTGTTTTCCATCAGAACAGCCGGCCATATCAATAATAGCCAAAAGTTTGAATAATTCAAAACTATTTTTTAGAATAACTCAAAATCATTAAAATTGAAGATGGTTACCGAAATATATAATTCTTCAGAGTCTCTTTGTTCTATTTAAGGCTTCTCCCTCCTCACATTTTCTTGCACAAGTCCAAAAACCTTCTCTTTCATTAGCAACTCTACCAACTTAATAAGCTAATTCATACAGCTAACCAAAAAGGCATGGATCTTGTGCAGAAACGGTCTAAAAGCTTTGCTACTGTTCTTGCAGTAGGCACAGCAGTTCCACCGCAAAAGATCTCTGTAGATTATATGATTGACAATTACTTCAGGGTCACCAATACAGAGCACTTAACTGAGCTCAAGAAGAAGTTTGCCAAGATTTGTAAGTGGTCCTTCATTTATATTTTATTTGTGTACATGTTCTTAATTTTTTGAAGAAATTATATTTAATAAACATAAATGCTTTTACAACACGAGCAGTATACATGCATGATAATCGTACGTTAGTGGGTCGAGACTTCAGCATAAGAAAAAGAAACACGCCAAAGGGCTGTTTTTGAAGAAATTACTGGCACGAGCAGTATACTTGCATGAATTATACAAACACAAACACGCCAAAGGGCTGTTTTGTTTCATTTTCAGACTACATTAGGAAGAGAAAAATATATACGCTGCTAATACTAATATCTATGTTTACTTTAATTAGTATGGTATTATATATTTGGTCTATTCTGCTTACAAGTTACAACATACAATTTCCTATTTACTAAATGCAAGATAATCAAGGCAGTCCGTGAAATTTTTAGTCTCGCTACTTCAAATTAATGAGATACATGATCCAAATTAAATATTTACTCTCCAATTTTATCGATTTACTCCAGGCAAGGCAACCACAATTCAAAGCAAATACCTTTATGCAACAGAAGAGACGCTGAAGGAGCACCCAAACATTGCTGCGAGCATGGAACCATCTTTGGATGACCGACTGGACATTCTAGTAGAGGAAGTGCCAAAACTGGGAAAAGAGGCAGCTCTGGCAGCCATCAAGGAGTGGGGCCAGCCTGTCTCCAAGATCACGCACCTTATAGTTGCCACTAATAGTGGTGCCGACTGCCCTGGCGCTGATGCCAGACTCGTACACCTTCTCGGCCTGTCTCGAACTGTCAAGCGTGTCATGCTTTACTACCAAGGATGCCATGCCGGTGCAAGTAGTCTACGTCTGGCCAAGGACCTTGCCGAGAACAACCGAGGTGCACGTGTTCTTATCATCACTTCTGAGAATATTCTCCATGCATTTCGTGGTCCTGCTGAAGCATATGCTGACTTCCTTGTTTCCCAAGCATTGTTTGCTGACGGCGCTGCTGCTGTTATAGTCGGCGCTGATCCGGACTTGGAAACTGAGCATCCACTGTATGAAATTGTGTCTGCGAGAGAGACCATGATTCTAAACACAATGGAGGAGCTTGGGATGCAACTTCGCGAGGTAGGCAATCTCATATTTTTGTCGCCCTCAATACCGAAACACATATCAGCAAACATCGAAGGTTGTCTTCTCGAAGCATTCTCGCCACTAGGTATCACGGATTGGAATTCCCTTTTCTGGGTTTCTCATCCAGGGGGGCCCGCAATTTTGAATCAAGTAGAGGCAAAACTCAAGCTCGATAAGGATAAATTGCACCTGTCAAGGAAGATCCTGAGTGAATATGGTAATTTGTCGAGCCCAACTGTCCTGTTTATTCTAGACAAGTTGCGCAAGGAATCGGTTAAGGCAGGCAAGTCGACCACAGGTGATGGGCTCGAATATGGGGTTCTTCTCGGCTTTGGACCAGGGCTCAGCATTGAGACAGTTGTTTTACGTTCTGTTCCTATCTAAGGAGGAGCATCTGCAGGCAAAAGTATAATACAATTGTTTGGCTATTCAAAATATCATCTCCTTCATTCATTATTAATTTAATTTATCAGTCCTTTAGGATTTGAAATATTTTCTTTGATTTTTGTATTGTTTATGGTATGTGTGTTTTGCTTTGCTGTAATGAGCTTATTATATCCAGATGATTGATTAAATTTTTATGTAATTGGTTTCAATTCATTCTAAGATCTGCGTGCACATGTGCTATTGTTTAATTTTAATTTTCTGAATTGGAGAACAAGAACAAAGAACAGAGTTTCCATAATATTTATTTATTGAGCACAAATGACAAGTATTAGAGTTTCAGAAATATGAGAGAGTTTCTTATTTAAATATTATGCATGATTAATTATGGAAATATGCGGAAATGAATGTTCGGTTGTACTGTGATAAAAACTGTGAGAAATCTTGATTTATCTTATTAATATGTATTTCTATGTTATTTTCTCACTTATTTACAATAAAAAGTTATAATAAATATGTAATTTGTAATTTATTCACCTATTTGTAAAAAAAATAACTTGTATTATAAAATTCTCACCTATTTATATAATTTAATATAATTATGTAATTTAAAAAAATAAAAAAATAATGTCCGGACTTGAAACCAATTAGTCCCACAATTATTAATGAAAAAAAAAGTTGAGTTTTTATATAAGAGGAAAGGACTCTTGCTGGATAGAGAAAATGAGAGAGCTGTAATATCCTAAAAATTAAGTTATAATTATCTATGCTTACAATTTTTTTTTCATAATATATATTAAAGATTTATAAATCTTTTGGTAACATATTTTATTTAAAAATATATTACTTTAAAAAAAATCAAAAGAGAGAAATGATATCGTAAAAAAAATATTGTTTCTTTTATTTTATTTCCTAAAATTATTGATATGGTCAAATTTATTTCTATTATTATATAATCTCCTAATCATTAATTTGATTTAATTCTATTTAATTTTATTTAGAAAGAAATGCTAATGTGGCAATAATCGGGCGGTTTCATTCCTTAATTGTGTCCTCTGATTCCTTAACACGATACACATGCTTTATGATAAATTTCATATAAATCTAATATAAATTCCCCTCCTTAATTAATTACCCTAAACAACAAAAAAATAAAATAATAAAAAGGAAATGATGCGGTTATACATGGCAACCCCTCACCCTCATCGTAACCCCTTTATAATTAGCACCGCTTGCAGTTTTATCAATTCAGAAAAAAAAAAACACAAAGGCAAAGAGACAAAACAGAAGTGTCTCCAGTTGAAGATGTTTGGAGCACTCTAATAGTGTATGATATCTCCATATTATATCTTAATTACGGCCCTGATTTACACTAAAACCTGTGTTTTAAAGTCTATAAAAGTGGACTTTGTAATTGTATTTCGATGAAATGTGGTACTGCTATGCTTTGTTTGATATTTTGCAGGAAAAAGGGCGAAAAACTGAATCTGACTACTTTTCATACGACCCGTAGGACATTCCCTACGGACCGTACAAGATCTGCCCAACCACACAGAAAGTTCCACAATAGAGGCACAAAGTCTCCAAGACAAAGCACAGGCATACGGCCCGTACGGGGTCCCCTACGGGTCGTAGGACGCTAATTCGGAAAATCCAGCTGGAATATGAAATGAGCATAATTTAAAGAAGCCTCTTGGGACGTGATCTGGGGCATTAAATGAGATATTTCATCACCAAAAAAAGGGGATTCAGCACTGGAACTTGGACAACTTTTCTTGGAGCAAAAGACAAGAGGATGAGAAGAGGAAGAGAAGTGAAAAACGCGAGTTTGCAACGGATCTTCGGATTTTCCACTGTTTTGTCATGAACTCTTTCATTTCTTGTTATTTGTGTTATCTTATGAACATGAGTAGCTAATTTACTTTGTTTCTAGGGTTAAGATGTAGTTTCTAGTTTGGTTTTGTTTGCATGCTACTTGGATTTTGTGTTGAATGCTTTGTTTTTACCTTGTCGAGTAGTATTTTGATTGCTTTATTTGTGCTTGCTTGAATTGATTAGTCATTCCGTTAGATGAATGCGCACATCTAAGTGTTAGGAGCCAAGTCTATGACATTTAATCCAACCGAATAAAGTATATGAATAGGGTGAAACCAAAGAGTACCCGAAAGGTGAAATTTCCTTGAGGCGAAAGTCCTTGGATACTTTTAGTAAACCAACAAGTAACTTGGATAAATTAGGCCAAAATGCGAAAGTTGAGGTTTAACGCATCTGAGAGGGAAGTATTTGAGTCCGGTAATCGGGTACTAGGCCAAAATGTGAAAGTTGAGGTTAGGTATCTAGATCTGGTCGATAGAAACCCTAAACATTAGCATCAACGTAGAAAACAGTAGCTGCAACATTAACTCGGGGTCCCCTACGGACCGTACGGGAATCCGTACGGGCCGTATGCCTCGGGGCTGAACATAAATGAAATCTGAACCCTGGAAACGCCTTTTTATCATTTGAAAACAACTTTAATTCTCTTTATTGTCTTTTAAACTTGTTATAAATCATTAGAATTGTTAGAACCAAACCAAACCAATTTCACTCACTTCTAGAATCTCAAGTAGTTTTAAGACGAGTCCGGTCATTTTCTTCCGTCCCTGTGGATCGATACCTGAGCATACTCATCGATAGGATAGTACACTTGCTATCTGATTTGACAGAGTATAACAAAGGTTTAAAAGGTATAGCTTGCTATACCGAAACTTCGTAGCATATATTCTGTGCGAACAAGTTTTTGGTGCCGTTGCTGGGGACGGCAACGAAAATTCTAGACTTTTTCTTATTTTTGCTTGATTCTAGATTTTAATTTTAATTTTTCTTTTTCCTTATTTGCAGGAACATACTGGAAGAGTCATGTTTGCTTCTCAGAGTGTGCTTACAAAGTTCCAAATACAACTAATTGTACTTGTTTTAAACCTTGAATCCACTCACGTCTAGGATTGCAAGTGTACAATCCTATCCGTGTAGTAAAATAAGGTATCGATCCTCAGGGACGGTTAAACTCAATTCTAGACTTTCACAAATCCAAGTTAGGTACTAGAAGTTTGAAGAATTGGGTTTGATTTGTTTATGTTTCCTAATTTCAAAAGACAATTCAATTAAAGGTAAATGAAAGCGATTAAAAGATTTGGTTTTGAATCAATTATAAAAGGCGTTCTTAGGGTTTCAGACTTCATCTCAAACTTTTCCTTCTCTGGACCTATCATACAACTCGCATCATCTCTGATGCGACCTGTGTGATGCGACTCGCATCATCTCTGATGCGGGTCGCATGGCCCTCGAGCAGAGCTGACATGAGTTCGTATCTAAGTTGATTTCTTGTGCGAGGCTTCAACCTGTGGCTCTCGCCTACTGGTATCTATCCTAAATTGATTGTCTGGTTAACTAGAAGTATCTATAACCTCTCGATAATAGAAATTTCACCTCTCGGTTACTATTGATCTTAGATCTACTTCAAGTGCTCAATTACAATTGCAAGATACATCAAGGCCTAATTACTAGAAGAGATGCTATAGACATCTAACAGTAGACAATCAAGAATCAATCAAGAAATCACAATCAAGCAAACGATGAATACTCAAACAACAATCACACAAGTTCAACATTAGATCAAAACATCATTCAACTCAAAGAAAAGGTTTGGAGATTACATCTTAACCCTAAGAACTAGAGATCTACTCAAGCATAACAAAAGTAAACATGAAAGAGAGAGAGAATAAGCAAATCATGATGGAGCTCGAAGATCCAAAGTAGATTGGAGAGGATCTTGAAATCTTCCCTTCTCTTCTTCTTCAATCAAGCTCCAATCTCCTTCTTCTCTCTTGATCTTCGCTCTTTTTGTGTTCTGGAATGTAGAGGGGGAAAAAGCTCTCCAATTTCTGGCTTAGGACCTCTTTATATAGGCATTAGATCTGACTTGGAGCTTATCAGGTCGAATTTGAATTGGGCGGCAACAGTTGATGCGACTCGCATCAACTGGATGCGACTCGCATCAACTGGATGCGACTCGCATCAGATGGTCTTCAAGAGAGAGCAGTGAGGGTCGCATCGCAGGTCGCTTTGGGCTTGGATGCGACTCGCACCAGGTGAATGCGACTCGCATCAGAGCTTCCTGAAGTCTGCCTTTTGCCTGATTTCACCTGATTCTTGCAAAGTAGGAACCAAAACATAGCAGTACCACATTCTAGGGATATTCAATGTAAAAGGTGCTATTTGTTGGTTCAAAATATCATTTTCTGTATGGAAACAAGTCAATATAATAGGTCTAATAATGTGACATCAAATTCCCCCAAGCTTAACCTTTGCTTGTCCTCAAGCAGAAATCTAAACATTGGTACCAATCTAAATTCTAAATGCGAGTTTCCTAAATGTAAGAATTTATATGAGTTGTTTCAATTGGGAACTTTAAAAATCATGTTGGTATAACTTGGACTTTCCTATTTAACCTTGATTCTCCACACAAATCGACCAACCAAACTTCAAATTCTGAAATATTTGAATACTTGTAAATCTGAGCACTTGAATCAATCAAGTTATCATTTATCTATTTAACTATTGTCCTCATTTGTGGAGATTTTCCCTTTTCAACCCCCCCAAGCTTGGAACAAGCTTAGGTCAGAAAGTTGCAGACTTCGCGTGTTGATATGTGCAAAATTTTCTTTCTTTTCTAAGTGGGAGACGAGCTCAAAGGCGCCCTAAAATGACTTATTGCCAGTACTCTTATGTTCTCCGTCTTTTCATTTCTTCTCTTTTTTTATTTTTTTATTTTTTATTTAGGAGATGAGCTCAAAGGCGCCCTAAAAAGGACTTATTGCCAGTACTCTTGGTTTCTCCATCTATTATTATATTTTTATTCTTTTGCACATATCATGAATACACACATCCTTTGATATTCATTCATACAAAATGATATCCCAAACTTTCTTTATCAATAACCCCCATTTCCCTATTTGAGAAGGCACAAGTCAATTTCTAAATGAGTTTCTCAATACAGTTCAAGTTTTCATTATTACAAATGGTCAAAACATTCGTCCTCATCAGTTTGTTGGTCGATTATGGGATAGTTCGAATCTCCTAGGGTTATCCTGATCAACACCAACAATTATTCAAAAAGTTTCCAATTTACACAATCACACAAATTCCTACCTATAAATGCAATAAACAAGTAAACATGGCCTAAGTAAGAACGAATAAATCCTAAAAATCCTAAAGTCACCCCCCCAAGCTTAGTCTGAGCATTGTCCTCAATGCTTCAAGACTCTAGGATAAAGCAAAGGGAAGGGGAGAAGAAAAACAAACCTGCTCAGTCATCGGAGGGGTCGAACCTCCAATCACGCAGAACATCCTCAATGTCTCCCACCCGGCGCTGTAAGTCGTAGAGAATGGCACCCTGCTCAGACCTCATGTCATAGACGAGGCTGTAGATATCCTGGATAGTGGGTGAGGGAACTGGTGGTGGATAGGAAGGACCAGCATATGAAGTGGAGGGGCCAGCATGATAGGGAGATGGGCCTGCCTGGAAGGTGGATGTGCCTGCCTGAAATGTGGGATCAGGAAAGTGCATAGGAGAAGTGTAAGGGTGTGCAGGAGAGCGAGGGACATCTGGCATGGCGACATCCTCCTGGGCTGGAGAAGTGATCTGGATAGGCGGAGAAGGTGGTGCTGGCACATCTGGTAGTGGCTCAGTGAAAAACCATGTGCTCTCATCCTCAAAGGATAAGGGTGCAAGACGGAGAGGCATCAGATGCGAGCCATGACCCTTCAAGGTCCAGAAATACCGAGAACGGTGGCCAGCAGGACCGCGCTCAATCTTGAGAAAAGTGGCCCGCTCGTAGGCCCTGGCATCCAGGGTGAGATGGCCAGTGGAGAGAGTGAGGCCTGCGGTGGAGATGCCCAGCCGATCAGCGATCAGGGTGACATAGGCGCCAATGCGGACAGCGCCACCCACCTTCGTGTTGCGCTGGAGATCCACCCAGTGACGGACCATGAACAACATCAGGTCCGGTCGCACCAACTCAGCCTCAGGACGGAGCATGTGGTCCATAAGGCAAAGGTCCTCCTCATTGACTCGGGCTGCAGTCTCCCCGCGTGCGAAGATAGAGCAGCCGTTGGTGCGCTGGATGCACCGCAGTACCGGGTGAGAGATGGCAATGCTGCGGTACTGGGCACTGGTGGCACTCATCATCCCAGTGATCAGACGCCAGAAATGAGCCTTGTCGAACCCCACGCGATGGTCAAGGAAATCGGTATCGGGGTCGCTGTCAAATCCGAACCACTCACGGAGTCGGACCAGAGTGAGCCGGTGCGTCTGGTTGAGCATCTGGAACTTGATGTAGTAGTTGCCATGCACATCCTGACGCAGCTTGAGAGAGGAGAGGAACTCGAGGGTAAGCTCGGTGTAGCAGTTACGCTCGATTGCCCAGAAGGCGGGAGTGAACCCGATCCTTCCAGTGAGACGAAGGAATTCCTCGCGAACCCCAAAGGCATCCAAAGTGTCGAAATCGACTTGGCGCGTGTTCTCATAAGTGCGCTGCATGAGGTAGAGAAAGCGTTCCAGCATACCATGGCTGGAGAGAGTGAAGTGAGGGGCTGGGTAGTCTGCTTCTCGGGGGGTTTCCCTACCCGAGATGGGGTCAGAGTCATCAGAGTTGTACTCTATAGTGCCCAACCCAGCCCCTGCTTGTGCGGGAGAAGGGTGATAGGAAGACTGAGAAAAATGAGAAGAAGAAGAGTGAGAGGAGTTACCACTGGTGCGAGCTGAACTGGCGCCTAGCTGAGACCAGTCGTGGTCCTCAGACTCTGAAGGAGAGGGAGTAGGGTCCGGTATCCCCTGTTGGATACGGAGATCCCTCTGTCGGCGAAGCTCGCGTTGTCGGCGCTCTTGGTTGCGCTTGGATCGGAGCTCGCGGTTCATGGGTGGTTCTGGTTCACTCATGATGGCTCTGATGCGAGTCGCCTGATGGGTGATGCGAGTCGCCTGACTGTTGATGCGAGTCGCCTTGTAAGCGATGCGAGTCGCACTGGGTAGCGATGCGAGTCGCACTGGGTAGCGATGCGAGTCGCACTGGCTGGTAT
Organism: Carex rostrata; assembly: GCF_964058835.1. Lineage (NCBI taxonomy): Eukaryota > Viridiplantae > Streptophyta > Magnoliopsida > Poales > Cyperaceae > Carex > Carex rostrata. The sequence goes on from NC_135918.1 coordinate 5,105,583, forward strand.
CTGGCGGCAGAGGCGATCTAGCAGAGGCGGAAGAAGAGAGAATGAGAGGGTTGTGATCGTGGTGAAGAGGGCAATGGAGAAAAGGGAAGTGATAAGGAGGTTTCGGCAGGGAGAGATGGAGATGGGTGTGATCGATGGAGAGGAGGTGAAGGCCGGCGGGTAGAGAAGGGAGAGGCTAGGGTTTTGGGTTGAGGGTTCGGTTGAGGCTCGCACGGAGTTGATTCGAGTCGCAACGAAGAAGAAAGAGGAAAAGTGGAATGTGGGGTATGCTGGGCAGAGAAAGAGAGAGGAAGAAGAAGAAGATACGGCTTTAAAAAGGAAGCCGCACCGTTTCGATGCACCTATTCAGTGCTGCGTCGGTTCACAGCGATGCGAGTCGCATCAGGTTGGATGCGAGTCGCATCACGTTGGTGCAAGTCGCATCAAGTGGAAATTGGCAGTCCAAAACAGTAAAAATAACTAACAAATCTAACTAAAACTAAAAGTAAACTAAAAAGGCTTGGGTTGCCTCCCAAGAAGCGCTTGTTTCAGGTCTCAAGCTCGACCTTCGTTGTGCTAATCCTTTGATGATATGGGATCGGAGAGGTCCTGAACAACCCGCTCCTGATAGTCATGATCTGCCACAAGTGCTTGAGACGCTGACCGTTCACTTTGAAATTCCCACATGCGTCATTCCCAATTTCAATCGCGCCGAAATGGTGCACCTTTCGTACCACAAACGGACCCGACCATCTGGTTTTCAATTTCCCAGGAAAGAGTCGCAACCTGGAATTGAACAAGAGGACCAGATCGCCTTCTTTGAAGTCGCGAGACATGATGCGCTTGTCATGAATTCGTTTGGTTTTGTCTTTGTAGATCCTCGCATTCTCGTATGAGTGCTGACGCAGTTCTTCCAATTCGTGCAAATCGAGGATACGCTTCTCTCCAGCTGCTAACAAGTCCATGTTGATAGCTCGAGTGGCCCAGAACGCTTTGTGCTCAATCTCAACTGGCAGATGACAAGGCTTTCCGTACACCAGCTTGAAAGGGCTCATCCCAATCGGTGTTTTGAATGCTGTACGGTAGGCCCAGAGTGCGTCACTCAATTTCAAAGACCAATCCTTCCTTGTTCTTGCCACGGTCTTCCCCAAGATAGATTTGATTTCCCTGTTGGAGATTCTTTGCAGCATTCCAGTGCTTTATGCCTGGATCAGCCTGATATCTACTCATCACACTCAAAGCGTACGAGTCATCAGGGCGAGTGCACAACATGGCGTATATGATAGAGCCAATAGCCGAAGCGTATGGTACTCTACTCATAGTGCTTTGCTCATCAGTTGTCGAAAGACACTGAGTCTTGCTAAGCTGTGTACCATGATTCATTGGCAGGAATTCTCTCTTAGAATCCTGCATGCTGAACCGATTCAGCACTTTGTCAATGTATGTGCTTTGACTTAATCCTATAAGTCTCTTTGATCTACCTCGGTAGATCTTTATGCCTAGTATATAGACATCCTCGCCCAAGTCCTTCATTGAAAAGACTTTCTTCAACGAAGACTTGGCTTGTTGCAAAAGAGGAATATCATTTCCCATTAAGAGTATGTTATCTACATATAAGATTAAGAAAGGCGATGGCACTCCCATTAGTTTTCTTGTACACATAAGATTCTTCTTCGCATCTGACGAAGTCAAGCTTTTTGACTTCTTTGCCAAATCGAAGATTCCAACTCCGTGATGCATGCTTCAATCCATAAATGGATTCAAGAAGCTTGCATACCTTCCCAGCAGTCTCTGGATCTTCAAAACTCGTAGGCTGTGTCATGTACACATCCTCTTCTTAAATTTCCATTTAAGAATGCTGTTTTGACATCCATTTGCCATATTTCATCATCATGAAATGCGGCAATTGCTAGGAGTATCCGAATTGACTTAAACATAGCCACGGGTGAAAAGTTTCATCAATTCCCAGAATTTGTTTGAAACCTTTTCGCTATTAGCCGTGCTTTGTAAATAGTCATATTGTCATCCATGTCTGTTTTCCTTTGAAAACCCACTTGTTAGCTATGGGCTTCACCCCATCAAGTGGTACAACTAGGTTCCAAACCGTGTTGTCATACATGGACTGTATTTCGGATCTCATGGCCTCCAGCCATTTATCAGAGTCAGGCCTATCCATTGCTTCCGCATAGGTCAGAGGATCTTCAGTGTCAAAAACTGAGACCTCGTGCAATCCCAAGTACCTCTCGGGTTCATGGACTGTTCTCGTTGACCTACGTAGCACTTGTTCTTCAGGCTGTCGAACTTGATCCACAACTGTCTGCGGATCCAGTTCTACTTCAACTTGCGTTGAAGCACTTGAGCTCGAGACTAGAACCTTATTCACAACTACTTGTGGACTTGGTACTTCCAGATGCTCATTAGCCAAAAATCAAGAGGTGGGTTAATCTGATCTAGTTCAGATATTGTATTGTGTGATGTATCTTGAATTTCTTCAAGTATTACATTACTCCCACTACTTCCTTTTGCAAGAAACTCGTTCTCCAAAAGTATACCATGACGAGCAACAACTAATTTGTTCTCGGACTGGTAATAGAAGTAATATCCTTTCGTTTCCTTAGGATACTCTACGAAAAAGCACTTGTCAGATTTGGGACCAAGTTTGTCAGACGTCAGGCGTTTGACAAATACTTCGCAACCCCATTTTTAAGATAAGACATATTTGGGATTTCCCAAACCATAACTCGTATGGAGTCTTTTCAACTGACTTGGATGGAACCATATTTATCGTTAGTGCGGCAGTATCTAGTGCGTATCCCCAAAATGATTTTGGGAAGGGTGGCGTTACTCATCATGGAACGAATCATGTGCAGCATGGTTTGTTTCATTTTCTTGGCAACATCGTAACATTGCGGTGTCCCTAGAGGTGTGAGTTGTGAGACTATCTCACATTCTTTTAAGTACATTTTGAAAACCATAACTCAAGTATTCGCCTCCACGGTCCTACCGTAATGCCTTAATACTTTTGTTCAGTTGATTTTCAAATTTAGTCTTAAATTCCTTGAACTCGTCAAAGGATTCAGACTTATGTCTTATGTAAGTCAATACTTTCATGAAACATTTTGAGTCTTTTGTTATTGATGTTAAACACGGGATTTTCCATTTCTAGCATATAAAGACCATTTAACAAGTAAGATGATCCATAATATGTCTCATTTTTATAAATAGAACATCTATTGTCCTTTATAACAAACGAGAAACCATTCATCTCTTAACACGAGATTGATATGATATTTCTAGAAATGGCAGGAACAAAATAGACATTTTCTAGTTCCAGAATAAACCCGCTAGGCAAGTACAATTCTATCCTACCGACTGTAACGGCTGCAACATGTGCTCCGTTTCCAACTCGGAGTTGTACTTCCTTATTGCGTAACTTCCTCTTAGTGCGTGCATATTCGTGCAAATATGAGCACATGATCCAGTATCCAGTACCCAATCATTAAGAGAAGTCGCAACATTAATTTCAATAACATAAATACTTGAGACTGAGACTTTTGAGACATTCTCAAACTTCATATCTCCAAGATACTCCGGGCAGTTTCTCTTCCAGTGATCTTTGCTATTGCTAAAATAGCAGTCAGAGTTAGCAGAAACATTTATCTTGGGAGAGTTCGTTCCCGGAACCAACTTCCCTTTGCCTTTGTACTTAATCGCCGTTTTTCCCTTTTGCTTTCTTGATCTTCCTCCCACCTTCTTGGATCATGAGGACATGAGAGCTATTCTCAATGTCTTTATCAGTGATCCTCAGCATCCCTTGGAGCTCCTGCAAGCTCTTATCCAACTCTTGCTTATGGGAGTTCACAATGAACTCCGAATAGCTGGGAGGAAATGAGTTCAGGATAACTAACGTGGCCAACTCGTGGCTCAACGGACAGTTAAGCTTCTTCAGTTTCTCATCATCACTTGTCATACGAAGCGTGTGAGTACTGACAGAGCTGCTCTCTACTATTTAAGCAGGGACCGGTGTATTTAGGATATATTCCTTTTTCTCACGTATGTCTACCTTTTCGAGTAGGTAGCGTAAAGAGAAAAACGTTTCTTTAGCCATATTTCTACAACTTTTAAAGTAAAAATTTTTAGCTTTGTTCATGTAATGTTTTATTCAATAATAAAACTCCCACTGCAAATTTGTTCTATTTCCGATTGCAGTAGGACCAAGATCCATATTTTCACCAATAACCAAGGCAGTGTATGCATATCATGGCTATCAGTTATCTTAGGTAAGCAAACTTGCTAATCACAACTCTTTGTGATTCTTAGTTTCGTTAAAACATCACGTGTATTTAACGAAGATTTTGCCCCGAGCCTAAAACTCTTTTAGAAATCATCGGTAAGTAACCTCACTCTATTTTATTTTGTTATGTCTCACATAACCCTCAACCACCAAAGGTAAAAGGCGATGCCTACTGAGTAGGTTTCAATCATACAACCAATGGACAATGATGTGACGAGGATAGAGTGGGAAGGGCATACTACTTAATATTTAATGGGTTGGTGTTTATGCTTAACAGTGCTAGTAATATCCAAAGGGGTATGTCAGAAAGAACGACTAATGTGATTCTATTTGTATATTTATAGCGACCTCTTTCATATGCTTCATTAAGCAGTTGTGGAAAGGAAGTCTTGAATACCGAATGTGATCCCCATTTCTTTTCTTAGCTTATGTCAGAAAGAACGACTAATGTGATTCTATTCGTATTTTTATAGCGACATCTTTCATATGCTTCATTAAGCAGTCGTGGAAAGGAAGTCAAAAATATCGAATGTGATCCCCATTACTTTCTTTTCTCAGCATATGTAAGAATGACTAAATGTGATTCTATTCGTATCTTTATAACGACCTCTTTCATATGCTTCATTAAGCAGTCGTGGAAAGGAAGTCTTGAATACGAAATGTGATCTCCATTAGTTTATGTTCTTATCAGTACCTCTTTGATATGCTTAGCTTTGTTAAGCAGTCAGTTCTTGTAACTGACTTTAGCTACCGTCTATCTTGTAGAGGTAGTTTATATGGTTTCTTATAAAAACGGTAAATCTAATCTATACGTTTTTATATGATAGCAGTAAATCTGATTTACCTATATATGTGACCGAGTCACGTATATTTCTTTCAGTTCGTAATGTTGACCTTGGTCAGCGTTACGGACACGTGAAAGTTGCTTGTCAGAAAAATACCGATTGTGATTCAATTCCTATCTTCCTGAAAGACCTCTTTCATATGCTTCAGTAAGCAGTCGTGGAAAGGAAGTCAGACAGAAAGAATAGTGAATATGATCGCATTTCCATTTTCTTAAAAGACCTCCTTCATATGCTTCATTAAGCAGTCGTGGAAAGGAAGTCAGAAAGAAAACAATGCTAAATGTGATCCCACATTCGTATTTTTCTTCAAACAAAATTTTCTTTCACGGTTCCTTAGAAAGACGGTAAATCTAGTTTTACCCATTTTCATTTTAAAGCAGTAAATCTAATTTACTCTAAGCTGTAAATCTAATTTACTTATATACGAGACCAAGTCGGGTATATAATCTATCAGTTACCAATTCTTTATTTTGCAGCTATGCTCAGTTCTTATTTATGCCATTTAAAGCACATAAACAATTTATATGTTTTAAAATCAAATATTCTTTTCGGTCCATAAAGCAATTTGGTAACGTGACAAAGTTCCTTTTGGGCCAGCCATTAGGACACGTGAAAGGGGCTCCCAGGAAAGATTGGGGTCACGAGGACCGCTTAGACTCAATCTTTCCTAGACAGAACCATCTCTTTCTTGTGTGGAAATGACAGCTCTTACTCAGGTACTTTATTGCTTTATCACATTCTTCGATGAACTTTACTTATCCGAAGGTTTTCGAAAAAGCAAAAACTTACACTTAATTTTGCCATTTCAAAAGCATAGAGTAATTTGGTAACGTGACAAAGTCCCCTTTGGGCCAGCTATCAGGACACGTAAACGAGGGTTAGACGAAAAGCCGAGACTTTTCTTGTCATTAAACTTGTCGTTTACGGGTGGAGATTAGCAGTTATTACTTGGGTACTTTATTGCTTCATCACATTCTTAGATATACTCAAACGCAGTAGAAAGTTTTGAAAACGAAAACATAAAGAAAGCATAAAATCCTATTTTATCTTTCTCGGTCGGAAAACCGATCCAAGAAATGTAAAAATTTACATTTCATAAGAAAGCATAAAGAAAGCTTAAATCTAATTTAGCTTTCTTAGTCGCTAGAACCGATCCAAGAAAATCTCATTTCTAATTGGTTTTGGACTTAAGCTGCAAATGTAAGAATTAAACTGATATGCGGTATATGCACCTAATTTGCATAAGTTGTAACTTTTAGAAAATCAATCAGCGGGAAAGCCTTGCGCTCTGATACCACTGTTGGGTTTCGGATACCACTTTTGGGGTTTCGCGGTAACCAAAACCCGTTTAGGCTTAAGGTGCGGAATGACCGTAGAACAAAAATTTCTACAACCAACTTAAGCTCAGGATTAAACGGGGTATGTCAGGAAACTTTCCAAGGCGGTCCACCTTCAGTATTCCTTTGGCATCAAAACCCAATTTAATCCTTTTACAGATCTACTCCATGATTGATTTCTAAAACTTTAATCTACTTACCAATTAAATAGATTAATATAACATATTTATACCTTGTTTCCAAATCATAGTTGGAATGCAGACCGAGCGAGTAGAGCCTCACCAGGGAAGGAATCGACTCGGAGTATCACACGTGTGATACCTCTATCGGTTATCCACCAGGACTAACCAGAGAGCGGTTTATTTCTTCTGCCAGAAATACCATAAACCGCGGAATTATGCAAAAACACTATTCACGGGGAAAAAGACGAAAACCCGTAAACACGAATTTTCGGTTGCTCAGTTTCATCAATATGCAAAACTGACATACCGCTAAATTCGGTAAAACACTATTCATCGATCCCGTAAATATACTCCACAACAACCCGCAAGATTATACGTCAAGTACGTATAACTTTCTTTTCTCAACCGAAACACTATTTGGGAGAGAAACCGAGAAAGAGAGAAAATACCGATTCGATTCTGCACGAAACGATACAAGTGAATTAGTGATTTTTCTCTCTACATGCACCCCTCTATTTATAGGCTTTTGAGGAGGTTCGCAAAAGACCGAAATACCCCTCAACATATGCCTATTTACAAGATATGCCATTGAATGGATAAGGATGACATGTCATGTGGATAAGATCGATGACGTGTCATCTGGATAGGATCGATGACGTGTCATGCGGATAAGGACGAATCTGAAAAGACCCGAATGCCCTCGGCCCGAACACAAATAATGTTTGTATAATTATTCTGAACAATTATATATATTTTTCTGCGGTTGTTTGTTTCGGTATCGATGACGTGTCATCTGGATAGGATCGATGACATGTCATGCAGATAAGAACGAATATGAAAAGACTCGAATGCCCTCGGCCCCAATACAAATAATATTCGTATAATTATTCTGAACAATTATATATATTTTTCTTGCGGTTGTTGTTTCGGTAATTTATACAACGTGTCTTGCACATTTATAAATTAACCGGTTAACTTTTATACAGCGTGTCACACACGTTTATAAATTAACCAATGTTTTTGCTTGTTATTTTACATAACATTTATAATTTAATTATAACACGTATAATTAATTATAACCATCTTACTATTGATCATAACCAATTTATAATCAATCACAATAAGATTATCCGATTAACTTTATATGGTGTGACCCAATAGGATCTGTGTTATGTTGGTAAATAGAGTTAAAACTGTTTTAACTTCTATAATCATGGGTGGCGTCTGGCAACACATCATGACCATCCAATTACACAGATGATGCTCTACTGTACAATATCACGATCCAGTAAACTATTTACTTGTGTCTGTTCTTCTGTCTCATAGCTATCAGATTAGTTTCAAGGTAGATGTGTGTCATCCTTGCTAACTGAATCTTTTCTTGATCTTGAGCATATTATCAAATATGATTACTCTTGTAATCATACTGCGCGCTGATAATCTTACTCTATCAAGGGGCCCAGTGATGCTATAGCTCGTATAAAATACGAGGGACAAATAGTATTCTTGGTAAACTATCACTTCCTCAGCTAAGCTATACATATGGAAAAGCTACCGTTATGACTGCTTTTTAGGGACAGCGGTGGATAACAATCACACATACATATTTCTCAGTGGGAACGATAAATACCTCATACTGTAGAACGTGACACTGAATGAAAACATAAATGACACGAACACAATTCTATTTAATGTTTCATTCGGGGTTTGTCAAATACCATGTTCCTTGAACATGTATCTATGTGATTAAAATGACAACTCCTTGTCTATGGTCTGTAAAACTTGACCATCATTTAATCCACATACTAACCTTATAGTGATAATTAGTGTTCCTGCTAATTACCTTGGTCAGTGACCTTTTAAGATTAAGAGTATATATCATCTATATTATGGAGTTTCACAATTTCAGTCATGAACTCGAAATGATCCATAAATGCAATAATACTCAAGGCAACAAAATGATATTAATCATCCAATTCATGAACAAAGCTTTATGATAAATTATCGTATTATTGACTTCTAGATTATTACACTAACACCTAGAACATGTATCTATGTGATTAAAATGATATCTCGTGTCAAGTGGTTTGTAAAACTTAACCATCTTTTAATCCATATACTAACCTTATAGCGGTAATTAGTGTTCCTGCTAATTACCTTGGTCAGTGACATTTTAAGAGTATATATCATCTATATTATGGAGTTTCACAATTTCAGTCATGAACTCGAAATGATCCATAAATTCAATAATACTCAAGGCAACAAAATGATATAAACATTCAATTCATGAATAAAGCGTTATGATAATTTTTCGTATTATTGACTTCTAGATTATTACAAACTAACAAGACAGACCCAGAACAAGGCGCAATGAACAACGGCGGAGCTAATCCACCCATCACTGATCCACCCGTTCAGGATCCACCCATCCAGGATCCTCCCGTCCAGGATCAATTCTCTGATGATGAAGGAGCAGACTATGCGCCAAGGACGTTGCGAGAGTTCAATGTCCCGAGAGCTGGAGATGTTAGAGGAGCAATCCGATTGCCAAGGGTTGCCAGCAATCAACCCAACTTCAATCCGGGCGTTGTCAACATCGTCCAGCAAAACACATTCCATGGCATGGATCATGAGGATCCGCATTCCCATGTTCAGACCTTCCTTGAGTGTTGTGCCACCATTAAAATCAATGGCGCAACAACTGATTACATTAGGCTTGCTTTATTTCCTTTCACTCTTAGGGATAAAGCCAAGAAATGGTTAGGGTCATTACCAAGGGATTCAATTACCACTTGGAGGGAACTGTCCAAACCGTTTTTGACTAGATTTTTCTTCCATAAAAGAACTGCCAATGTTAGGACCCAACTGACCAGTTTCAGACAAAGGCCTGATGAACCACTGAATGAGGCCTGGGAAAGATTTAGGGAATGACAATACTCTTGCCCACATCATGGTATTCCTGAATGGCTACTTGTTCAGTCTTTTTATGCTGGTTTAACTGATACCACTCGTACTTCAGTTGATGCAGTTGCAGGTGGAGCTCTCATGGATCGAGAGGCTACCGAGGCAATGAACTTAATTGACAATATGGCAACCAACCAACAATGGTCCGGCCGAGGGAGCACTCGAGCAACTGGAGGAGGCCGACTTGAGGTCGATCAGATAACTGCTCTCACCGCCAAGATGGATGCCATGCAGAAGGCTTTTGACAAGATGAGTGTCAAAGCGCTTGGTAACCAGCAACCACAGCCTTGTGTTATGTGTGGAGACGAGAGACACGAGTATGAGAATTGCCCGCTTGCTCAAAGAGATGAAGAGCCCGAGCAAGTAAATTCTCTTAACAATGAGCCATCTTACTTCCCAAAACCTCCTTTCAGCCGAACCTATTCCAAGGACCCGATTGAATAACAGAATTGGAGGTGGAAGCAAAACAATCCCACACACTTCAATAACAACCCTTCTGGCAACAACAACAACAACCGCAACTTCTACAATAATGTTGCTTTCAATAACTCGAACAACCGTGCACCATACTCAGGACCATCTAAGCCCTATGTTGCCCCTGCAGTGGAGAACTTTATGCATGAGCAAGGGAAGATGAATCAAATGATTTTCGAGCAAATGCAAGCGATCAGTGCTCAGTTGGCTAGTTTTTCCGCCCAAAACAACCCTCAAAGTGGGAGCCAAAGCGCACCACCACAACCTGGAATGTTACCAGGGCAACCAGAGATTAACCCCAGGGAAGAGGCCAAAGCAGTGACATTGCGAAGTGGGACACAGTACCAAGGACCAGCCATGCCTGTCGAGCCAGAAGCCGACCATACGGTCCGTACGACTTGCATGAGTTGCCTGTCGAGCCAGAAGCCGACCATACGGTCCGTACGACTTGCCTGTCGAGCCAGCCATGCCTGTCGAGCGATCAACATGGACCTACTTGCAGTCGGGGAAAAGCGTGTCCTCGACTTGCATGAGTTGGAGGAAATGAGGTGGCATGCATACGAGAATGCCAGGTTTTATAAGAAAAAGACGAAGCGATTGCATGACCGACGCATTTCGCTTCGCCAGTTCAAAGAGGGAGATCTTGTACTTTTGTTTAATGCTAGATTGAGAATTTTTCCAGGTAAACTCAAGTCAAGATGGTTCGGCCCATTTCAAGTGCAGAAAGTGTATCATTTCGGGGCAGTTGATATCTGGAGCACAGAAAGTGGGACCTTCATGGTAAATGGTCAGCGTCTCAAGCACTACATTGCTGACCACTTGATGAATGAGTGGAGTCTTCAGTTTCTTTCTGACCCCGCTTCGATAGAAGCTTAATTTGCAAGGTGGTCTAGCTAAAGACCTAAAACAAGCGCTTCTTGGGAGGCAACCCAAGAACTTTTAAATTTATTTTGTTTAATCATTTCTTTCATTCTTGCTTTAGTTTTTGCATATTTAGTTTCATATTAGTTTAATTCTGATTCTTCAATTTTTAAGTGTCTTTCAATTCAGATCAGGTAGGAGGAAAAATCATTTCTGGGAATTGGTACAGCCCGTACCAAATTTCATACGGGCCGTAGGGCATTCATTCGGCGCAGAAACTCAAGGGACGCAACTTTCTCCCTTCGCGTCCTTTCAAATCACCCCTCTACCTTTTTATACCCCCCCTCCCGACAGCCCCTAACCCACCCAAACCACCCTTGTCGTCTTCCTCCTACTGGCCGCACGAGACCCCGTAATACCAAACCCTAGCCGTCGCCACCCTCTCCTCCGCCAGTAGCCGCCCGATCTCCAACCTTGCACGAAGGAGACGCGTCATTCTCCTTGCTAACCCGACAGCCGCCGTCTCCCTTTCTCACTTCTTCAACCCAGCCAACTCCACCGCCAGCCGCCTCTTCTTCTTCTTCTCAAAGGTAAGCACCTTTACCTTCCTCCTTTTCTTTTTTACTCATTTTTCTCTATTTTCTTTCCTTTTCTCCAAATCTTCTCCGATCTCTCGGCCACCATCACCCAACCAGCCACAACCCCACTCTCACCGAAAATCACAAACCCTACGGTCCGTACACAAACCCCTACGGCCCGTAGAAAGTCTCTGCAGAAACCAACGAAGGCTATCCACCAGCCTACAGCCCATACCCAAAACCCTACGGCCCGTACCAAAGGAACTTGACAGCCATGTCTAGTGAACACCACCGAAAGAGATGCCAAGATCGCTCACCATCCCCACCACCTCATCCAACCCCTGAGCCATATGACTTTGGCTCTGACCAAACCTACTCTGGCGAATACACCGACCGAGCTGACCGCTTCGCGGTATGGTACTTCGAAATGCCCACTTGTTGGATGTACGAGAAATTCATTAATTTCTAAAAGAAGACATTTGAGAACACAACCATAGTCCACCTGGACACACTCCACACTTTTGGAGTGGAGGATGATTTCACGCTTCTCACTGCCAGGGTTGGGTTTGACACTGATTTTTGGAATCTCCGCCATCCCGCCTACGAAATGGACACCAAGGAATTTCTCTCCTCTCTCGAGCTTAAGAGGGACAACCAAGATGTCCCCTTCATCAAGTTTCAGTTGTGCAACAGAACTCATCGCGTCTATTTCCCTTCTCTACGCGAGTGGTTCAGTTTCAACCGACACCCTACTACCGACACCCTCAGTTTCCGCGAAGGGTGGGATCAGGATACCTTCTGGGCCATGATCACTGGCTGCCCTAGATCGACCAGTACCGAATACCGAGCCCGCTTCATCCCTCACCCTACTCTCCGTATCATCCAGCGTGCCCTCGCTTCCACTATCTTCACGCGCGGTGAGACTCAGAACCGCGCCAACACCATTGATATCATGCTCATGGACACTATGCTCCGTTCCGAGACCGAGTATCTGGACTTGGCCCTTCTCATGGTCCAGCATTGGATCCAGCAAAGAGACAAGAAGAAAAGTGGTGGAAAGATCAAGATTGGGACCTATGTCGAGGTAATCAAGCAAAAGTTAGGATTGGGGACGATACCAGGTCGAGAGCCATGTACTGGTCCCACTATTATGGACCCTGAGAGCTACCACCAGGCCCTTTCCATCTCTATCTCACGTGGGCCAGCGGGTCACCAGGACTACTATGACTGGCGCTTTGAGGATGGTTCCTCATGCAGGTTACGATTTGGCCCATCCATCTTACCACATGACCCATCCACCTGGTTGGTCTCAGCTCCTCCACCTCCTGCCTCTGACATTCCCAGCTCCTCTACCCAGCCACCACCATCAGAGTCTGCGCGCCCATACCCAGCCGACCCCACTCTTAGGGATATCTACTCCCTCATGCGGGACATCAGGGTTACTCAGCTGGAGCAGGGCCGTCACATCACGGCTATCCAGCAGCAGACAGACCTTCACAGCGATCGCTTGGATGAGCTCAGTGGACACATGTGTGTCTATGCTGAGGACCAGTTTCACGACTGGCGCTTCGACCCCTCCTATGATTACTGATCAGGTTTGTTTTCACTACCCCAGCTTCTATCTTTTTATCTTAGTTTACTTACTTGCATGTCTTGAAGCATTGAGGACAATGCTCAGACTAAGCTTGGGGGGGTGACTAGTTGCTTTGTTTAGTTGCATGTAGTTTGTTCTTTTTGTTTTTGTGTTTGCATGTTTTGAGGATATATTTGTGTGAATTGCGAGAATTAGGGACCAATTTGAGAAATTTTGGTTGTGACATGGTTCAATTTGTGAAATTGGAAATAACCACACATTTGGTTGAAAGAATTGTATACGATAGTTTGTTTTGGGACTTTGTAAAATTGAGAATTGAATTGTACCAAGAAAGCATTTGAAACCGAACTGTGCCTTGTAAAAATAGAGGAATAAGATTTAAAAATAATAGAAAGGTTGGGATATCCATTGGTATGAGAGAATACCATTGGATATGTGTATTCATGATATGTGCAAACAAATAAAAAAAATAAAAAGATGGAGAAAATAAGAGTACTGGCTATAAGTCCATTAGGGCGCCTTTGAGCTTGTCTCCCAAATATAAAAAAAGAAAAGAAATGATTTTTGCACATATCAACACATGTAGTCCGCGACTTTCTGACCTAAGCTTGCTCCAAGCTTGGGGGGATTTCAAAGAAAAACAAATCACCACAAATGAGGGCATAAACTTGGTAGAAAAATGAACTATTGATGGGTTTGATCACTTGGTTCTTACAAATAGCAATACATTCTTGAATATAGAGTTTTAATCGATTGAATTGTGGGGTGAATCAAAGTTGACCAAAGGAAACCAAATCACTACCCAAAATGACTCTAATAGGCTTCTAACGAACGCAAGATCATGCAAATTTTCCTCTTAGTAGATTAACTTGCATTTAGGTAATTCCAACAACCAGAACCACACCTAAGTTAGAATTTTTGTTTGAGGACAAGCAAAGTTCAAGCTTGGGGGAATTTGATATCTCCATATTATATCTTAATTACGGCCTTAATTTACACTAAAACCTGTGTTTTAAAGCCTATAAAAGTGGACTTTGTACTTGTATTTCGATGAAATGTGGTACTGCTATGTTTTTTTTGGTATTTTGCAGGAAAAAAAAGGGCGAAAAACTGGATCTGACTACTTTTCATACAGCCCGTAGGACATTCCCTACGAATCGTACAAGATCTGCCCAACCACACAGAAAGTTCCACAACAGAGGCACCAAGTCTCCAAGACAAAGCACAGGCATACGGCCCATACGGGGTCCCCTACGGGCCGTAGGACGCTAATTCGGAAAATCCAGCTGGAATCTGAAATGAGCATAATTTAAGGAGGCCAAAAAGGAAGCCTCTTGGGACGAGATCTGGGGCATTAAATGAGATATTTCCTCACCAAAAAAAGGGGATTCACCACTGGAACTTGGACAACTTTTCTTGGAGCAAAAGACAAGAGGAGGAGAAGAGGAAGAGAAGTGCAAAACGCGAGTTTGCAACGGATCTTCGAATTTTCCACTGTTTTGTCATGAACTATTTCATTTCTTGTTATTTGTGTTATCTTATGAACATGAGTAGCTAATTTACTTTGTTTCTAGGGTTAAGATGTAGTTTCTAGTTTGGTTTTGTTTGCATGCTACTTGGATTTTGTGTTGAATGCTTTGTTTTTACCTTGTTGAGTAGTATTTTGATTGCTTTATTTGTGCTTGCTTGAATTGATTAGTCATCCCGTTAGATGAATGCGCACATCTAAGTGTTAGGAGCCAAGTCTATGACATTTAATCCAACCGAATAAAGTATATGAAGTAGGGTGAAACCAAGGAGTACCCGTAAGGTGAAACTTTCCTTGAGGAGAAAGTCCTTGGATACTTTTAGTAAACCAACAAGTAACTTGGATAAATTAGGCCAAAATACGAAAGTTGAGGTTTAACGCATCTAAGAGGGAAGTATTTGAGTCCGGTAATCGGGTACTAGGCCAAAATGCGAAAGTTGAGGTTAGGTATCTAGATCTGGTCGATAGAAACCCTAAACATTAGCATCAACGCAGAAAACAGTAGCTGCAGCATTAACTCGGGGTCCCCTACGGACCGTACGGGAATCCGTACGGGCCGTATGCCTCGGGGCTGAACATAAATGAAATCTGAACCCTGGAAATGCCTTTTTATTATTTGAAAACAACTTTAATTCTCTTTATTATCTTTTAAACTTGTCATAAATCATTAGAATTGTTAGAACCAAACCAAACCAATTTCTCTCACTTCTAGAATCTCAAGTAGTTTTAAGACGAGTCCGGTCATTTTCTTCCGTCCCGGTGGATCGATACCTGAGCATACTCATCGATAGGATAGTACACTTGCTATCTGATTTGACATAGTATAACAAAGGTTTAAAAGGTATAGCTTGCTATACCGAAACTTCGTAGCATATATTCTGTGCGAACAATGTCTCCAGTTGGCAAGATAATAGGGCATTTATAACCCTAATACAACACTCCAATTGACAACACTCCAATTGATCATGTTTGGAGCACTCTAGTAGTGCCTCTATCTAGCAAGATGGTAGGGCATTTACAACTCCAACACAACACTCCAATTGATGGTGTTTGGAGCACTCTAGTAGTGCCTCTATATGGCAAGATGGTAGGGCATTTACAACTCCAATACAACACTCCAATTGATGATGTTTGGAGCACTCTAGTAGTATTTTTAGATGACAAGATAATAGGGCATTTACAACCCTAATACAACACTCCAATTGATGATGTTTGAAGCACTCTAGTAGTGTCTCTATATGGCAAGATAGTAGGGCAATTACAACTCCAGCACTCTAGTGGTGTCTCTAGATGGCAAGATAATAAAACATATACAACCTTAAAACAATACACCAATTGATGGTGCTTGGAACACCCTAATAGTGTCTCCAATTGGAAAGATAATAGGACATTTACAACCCCATTGCAACATTCCAATTGATGATGTTTGGAGCACTCTAGTACTGCGTCTATATAGCAAGATAGTAGGGCATTTACAACTCCAATACAATAGTCCAATTGATGATGTTTGGAGCACTCTAGTAGTGTTTTTAGATGGCAAGATAATAAAATATTTACAACCCTAATACAACATTCCAAATTAATATGTTTGTAGCACTATAGTAGCATCTTTAGATTGGAAGATAATAGGGCATTAATAACCCTAATACTCCACTCCAGTTGAAGATGTTTGGAGCACTTTAGTCATGTCTCTAGATGGCAAGATAATAAGGCAATTATAACATTAATCCAACACACCAATCGATGGTGCTTGGAGCACTCTAATAGTGTCTCCAGTTGGCAAGATAATATGGCATTTACAACCCTAATGCAACACTACAATTGATGATGTTTGGAGCACTCTAATAGTGTCTCCAGTTGGCAAGATAATATGGCATTTACAACCCTAATGCAACACTCCAATTGAGGGTTGAAGCACTCTAGTAGTGCCTCTATATGGCAAGATAGTAGGGCATTTACAACTCCAATACAATAGTCCAATTGATGATGTTTGGAGCACTATATTAGTGCTTTTAGATGGCAGGATAATAGGGCATTTACAACTCCAATACAATAGTCCAATTGATGATGTTTGGAGCACTATATTAGTGCTTTTAGATGGCAGGATAATAGGGCATTTACAACCCTAATACAACACTCCAAATTAATATGTTTGTAGCATTCTAGTAGCGTCTTTAGATTGGAAGATAATAGGGCAATTATAACCTTAATACTGCACTCCAATTGAAGATGTTTGGAGTACTGTAGTCGTGCCTCTAGATGGCAAGATAATAAGGCGTTTACAACATTAATCCAACACACCAATTAATGGTGCTTGGAGCACTCTAATAGTGTCTCCAGTTGGCAAGATAATATGGCATTTACAGCCCTATTACAAAACTCCAATTGATGATATTTGGAGCACTCTAGTAGTGTCTCTATATGGCAAGCTAGTAGGGTATTTACAACTCCAATACAACACTCCAATTGATGATGTTTGGAGCACTCTAGTAGTGTTTCTAGATGGAAAGATAATATGGCATTTACAACCCCAATACAACATTCCAATTGATGATGTTTGGAGTACTCTAGTAGTGCCTCTATATGGCAAGATAGTTGGGCATTTACAACTCCAATACAACACTCCAATTGATGATGTTTGGAGCACTCTAGTAGTGTTTTTAGATGGCAAGATAATAGGGCATTTACAACCCTAATACAACACTCCAAGTTAATATGTTTGTAATACTCTAGTAGCGTCTTTAGATGAGAACATAATAGGACATTTACAACTCTAATACAATACTCCAATTGAAGATGTTTGGAGGACTCTAGTCGTGTCTCTAGATGACAAGATAATAAGGCATTTACAACATTAATACAACACAACAATTGATGGTTCTTGGAGCACTCTAATAGTGTCTCCAGTTGGCAAGATAATAGGTGTTTACAACCCTAATACAACACTCCAATTGATGATGTTTGGAGCACTCTAGTAGTGCCTCTATATGGCAAGATAGTATGACATTTAGAACTCCAATATGACACTCCAATTGATGATGTTTGGGGCACTCTAGTAGTGTTTTTAGATGGCAAGATAATAAGGCATTTACAACCCTTATACAACACTTCAAATTAATATGTTTGTAGCACTCTAGTAGCGTCTTTAGATTGGAAGATAATAGGGCATTTACAGCCCTAATACAACACTTCAATTGAAGATTTTTGGAGCACTTTAGTCATGTCTCAAGATTTAATTGGAGATATTTTCATAAAATCATTGATTTAGAGAGGAATATGTTACCATAAAATTTTTATATATTATTCTCATTAACACTACCTATGGATATTCTTCTCATGATTGATTCTTTCTAAAATTACATGATTCAAAATATATTCAACAAGGAATGAAATCACGATATTAAATTCAAAGATTAGGAATGAACTCTATATAAGAAGAGCTCTTCCTTAGAAAAATATTCCAAGACTACTTACAATAATATCCTTTCCTTTTCCGCTCATCTTTCAATCAAAAGAAAAACCTAACCATGTCTCCAAAACCTTATCCCTTTAGAAAGATTGACATTGACAAACTTAAGAAAGGAGAATGGGTGAGCATTGATATTGAGAACTGGGGAAATTACATGAAGTGTGATGAAAAGACTAGAATGCTGGAGATGTTTTACTGCATGGACTGCGCTGCCACAATTCATCATTTCTGCCTGGATGAGGATGCCGATCTGTATGATGATCCTCGTTTCCAATTCTGGAAGTGCTCCACATGTGAAAAGAAAGAGAAGAACAACAAACTTGAAGAAGGTGAAGGTGTCTCCACAAACAACAATGAAAAACCCAACAAATGAAGTTACTTAGAGTCATATTAAATAAAATCTAGATATGTGCTCTATAGTCTATGTTTGTTGTTTTCACCTAGTCTTTCTTTCATGATCAAGTCAAGAGACTTATATCTTTATATTTTGCAACCCTTATGATTTCTATTTTTCAATCAATATGGTATTATTATTATATGTTTTTCATGTCTACATCTGATGGATGAACTTAGGTTATTTATGCACCTCATTTTCAAAATAACTACAAAATTTACTATATCCTTATTGAATACACACATGAGATTTAATGCAAAGGACTGTGCATTCCTAAGTATGACATAAATTATTATCAAGAACAATAACTAATTTATTAAAACTATAGTGACCTTAATTGACTCAAAGGAAAACTTCTTAATCTTCATTATCTTACAATAATCATATTTCATAGATCTACATAGTAAGGATTTGTAAGTATAAAGTAATGTCCAAGTAGAAAACTTTAGATCTTCTCTATCATACCTAACATAAATAAACATCTATTTGATTTAATTTCAATAGTTAAATATTATCTTAGCCTTGGAAGACAAATTAAAAAAATTATATATTATTGAAAATAAACATCCAGTTTTTGCCATATTTTCTTCACCAAACTTTTATATTCTTGATTAATTGATATTCTGTCAAAAAATCATGATTCCACTTCCAAAATTATGTATATTTCTCAATTCCAAATTGATATATTCCTCAATCAATATCAAATTGCCATATAATCAAAGATGTGTAGCCCTAATTACATCTCTTATTTAAGCACATCTTCGTGCACACATCTCGTATCATCACTTCTCATTCTATCTCACTCCTTCTCACCTTATAATTCAAATAAAACATGTCCTCCTTGAGTCTGATGCGGAGTCTCCAATTGAGTGCTACACATGTCTTGTTTGTAACAAAGATAGCACGGCTTGAAGTATGTTCACATGCAATGATTGCAACAAGGCCTTCCATCCTCGATGTGTTCTCATCAATCCGGTCCATCCTACTGACCCAAGGTTCAACTTCTTTGTATGCGTCGACTGCAAGTGCATTCGCGAAGCATAATAAAATCAACAAGAAGGATGTCAAAAAACCAAATGAAGAGAAAGACGTAGAAGTGGAGACTAAGTCCATAAAAAAATAAGTCATAGGGGTTTAGAAAAAGTTCATTTAATTATCTATGCGTACTTTTTATGTTTTTGAATTTAATTTTCGTTCAAATGATGTATCCTAGGGTACAAGTATAATTTTTCAATATATTCTGTTTAATCTTGTTATCTAGTGATTATCATGATTATAACCTAATCTCTACATTTCACCTATTTGAGAGGCATGAGTATCACACATTATCTAAAATAAATAAGAATAAACCAAAAATTATTAATTAAAATTTACTCCATTAATTATTTCGCCTATTTTAGAGACACCGACCATTGATCATGTATTAATATTCAAAATTATACCGATTAGAAGAATCATTATAATGATCAATTAAAATTCCCAAATTCTAATATTTTGCGTAAAATTAGAGGCGTATGCACTTGATCAACACTTAAACTCAATATTCTCTTGACTTAGAAGATTTGATTGATCAAGTTAGGTCAAATATAACTTAAACAATTTATGACCTGATATCTCCATATTATATCTAAATTACAGCCCTGATTTACACTAAAACCTGTGTTTTAAAGCCTATAAAAGTGGACTTTGTACTTGTATTTCGATGAAATGTGGTACTGCTATGCTTTGTTTGGTATTTTGCAGAAAAAATGGCGAAAAACTAGATCTGACTACTTTTCATACGGCCCGTATGACATTCCCTACAGACCGTACAAGATCCTCCCAACCACATAGAAGGTTCCACAACAGAGGCACAAAGTCTCCAAGACAAAGCACAGGCATACGGCCCGTATGGGGTCCCCTACGGGCCGTAGGACGCTAATTCAGAAAATCCAGCTGGAATCTGAAATGAGCATAATTTAAGGAGGCCGAAAAGGAAGCCTCTTGGGACGTGATCTGGGGCATTTAAGGAGATATTCCACACCAAAAAAAAAAGGGAGATCATTCTGCATCATGGGGGATCAACTTAGGGTTTGGGAGCGAGGGCTTGGCTTGGAGAGCAAGTAGAGAGGAGAAAAACGGGAGTTTTGCGACAGATCTTCTTCCTTCCTCGAGTTTTGCCATGAGCTCCCTTATCATTATCTTTACTTGTTTTATTTGCTTTCTTTTCTTTTAGTTTCTAGGGCTAAGATGTAGTTTATAGTTTGGTTTTGTTTGTATGCTACTTGGATTTTGTGTTGAATGCTTTGTTTTTACCTTGTCTTGATTGCTTTATTTGTGCTTGCTTGAATTGATTAGTCATCCCGTTAGATGAATGCGCACATCTAAGTGTTAGGAGCCAATTCTATGACATTTAATCCAACCAAATAAAGTATATGAAGTAGGGTGAAACCAAGGAGTACCCGAAAGGTGAAACTTTCCTTGAGGCGAAAGTCCTTGGATACTTTTAGTAAACCGACAAGTAACTTAGATAAATTAGGCCAAAATGCGAAAGTTGAGGTTTAACGCATCTAAGAGGGAAGTATTTGAGTCCGGTAATCGGGTACTAGGCCAAAATGTGAAAGTTGAGGTTATCTAGATCTGGTTGATAGAAACCCTAAACATTAGCATCAACGCAAAAAACAGTAGCTGCAACATTAACTCGGGGTCCCCTACGGACCGTACGGGAATCTGTACGGGCCGTACGCCTCGGGGCTAAACAGAAATGAAATCTGAACCCTGGAAACGCCTTTTTATTCTTATTAAACAAAACCCCAAAAATATTTATTGTTTTGAATATTATTATTTATCTTTTTAAAACACCAAAATCACATTTGCAACTTCTAGAGTTTATTTAATTTAAGTAAAGTCCAGTTAAGTTTCAACCGTCCCTGTGGATCGATACCTGATAATACTACGCGATTAGGATTGTACACTTGCAATCTGAGTCGAAAGTGTAATCAAGGTTAAAAGGTACAGCTTGCTGTACTGAAACTTTGTGCATACTTTTGTGTGAACATGACCAAAAAGGGGTAAAAAGTTACATATATAATCTCAAAGTTCACATTTAGTGCAAATTTTCATGCTAAAATTTCAATATTTTTATTGTTGGGCCTTAATTTATAATTTTACCAAATTAAGGGGGAGTGCATGAATTGAGGGGGAGCCCTCTCTTCGTTTTGAGCATAACTGTGTTTTATTTTCTACCATTTCCCATAAGAATTATAAAGGCTCACCGGTTCCACCTTGTACTCCTTTCTCATTGGGTAAAGAAAGGTGCGCCATCTAGAAGGTCGTGAGCCCCAGAGACGTAGGAGTTAGTGCCGAACTCCGTAAACAACTCTCGTGTCAAGTGTCTCTAAACTCTACTATTTACTTTACTTTACAATTATCTTAGGACAAAGTTATTCTAGTTTCCGCCAAGAATAACTTATAGACACGTTTGAATATTATTACTTAGACCAAAAATATAAAAAAAACCTATTCACCCCCCCCCCCTCTAGGTGCCTTTGGGACTAACATCTCCATATGGTAAGAGAAGATGATAGTTGTAACACTAATACAACACTCCAATTGAATGTGTTTGCAGCACTCTAGTAATGTCTCAAAATTGCAAGAGAAGATGGTAGTTGCAACCATAATACAACACTTCAATTGAAAGTCTTTGCAGCACATTAGTAGTGTCCCCAGATGGTGGTTGCAATCTGAATACACACTCCAATTGAAGATGTTTGCAGCACACTAGTAGTGTCTTCATTTAACAAGAGAAGAGGGTGGTTGCAACCCCAATACAACACTCCAATTGATGGTCTTTGCAGCACTCTACTAGTGTCTCCAGATAGCAAGACAAGAGGATAGTTGCAACCCTAATATTACAGTCCAATTGTAGGTATTTTTAGTACTCTAATATTGCTTCTATATGGCAACATAAGAGGGTAGTTGCAACCCTAATACAACTCTCAAATTAAATATTTTTGCAACACTTTTATATTGTCTCTAGATGGCAACATAAGAGAGTAGTTGCAACCCTAATACAACACTCCAATTGAAGGTCTTTGTAGTACACTATTAGTGTCTCCAGATAATAAGAGAAAGGGTGGTTGCAACCCATATACAACACTCCAATTGATGTTCTTTCCAGCACTCTAATAGTGTCTCCAGATGACAAGAGAAGAAGGTAGTTACAACTTTATTACAACACTCTAAATGAAGGTATTTGCCACACACAAGTAGTGTCTTTATGTAGTAAGAGAAGAGGGTGGTTGCAACTCCAATAAAACACTCCAATCGAAGGTCTTTGTGGCACTCTAAGAGTGTCTCCATATAACAAAAGAAGAAGGTCGTTGCAACTCCAATACAACACTCCAATTGAAGGTCTTTGCAACATTCTAGTTGTGTCTCCATATGACAAGAGAAGAGGGTACTTGCAACCCTAATACCAGACTCCAATTGAAGGTCTTTGTAACACTCTAATATTATCTCCATAAGGCAAGAGAAGAGCGTAGTTGCAATGCTAATACAACACTCCAATTGAAGGTGTTTGTAGCACTCTAGTAGTGTCTCCAGATGACAAGATAATAGGATAATTGCAACTCTAATACAACACTCCAATCGAATGTATTTGCAGCACACTAGTAGTATCCCCAGATGGCAAGAAAAGAGAATGTTTACAATCCTAATACAACACTCCAATTGAAGGTTTTTGTAGCACTCTAGTAGTGTCTCTATATGACAAAAGAAAATTGTAGTTGAAACCCTAATACAATACTCAAATTGAAGGTCTTTGCAACACACTAGTAGTGTCTCCTGATGACAAGAGAAGATGGTAGTTGCAACTCCAATACAACACTACAATTGATGGGCTTTGCAGCACTTTACTAGTTTCTCCATATGTCAAGTGGTGATGGTGGTTGCAATGCTAATAAAACACTCAAATTGAAGGTGTTTGCAACCTACTAGTAGTTTCTCCATATGGCAAGAGAAGATGGTAGTTGCAACTCCAATACAATACTCCAATTTAAGATCTTTGCAGCACACTAGTAGTGTACCCAAATGGCAAGAAGATGGTGTTTGTCACCTTAATACAGTACTTCAATTGAAGACCTTTGTAGCACTCTAGTAGTGTCTCCATATGGCAAGAGAAGAGGGTAGTTGCAACTCTAATATAACACTCCAATTGAAGGTTTTTGGAGCATTCTTGCTGTGTCTCCAGATGGCAACAAAAGAGGATGGTTGTAACCCTAATACAATACTCCAATTGAAGGTATTTGCAGTACACTCGTAGTGTCTCTAGATAACACGAGAAGATGATAGTTGCAACTCCAATACAACACCACAATTGATGGGCTTTGTAGCACTTTAGTAGTGTCTCCATATGTCAAGAGAAGATGGTAGTTGCAACACTAATACAACACTCCAATTGAATGTGTTTGCAGCATTCTAGTAGTCTCTCCTGATGGCAAGAGAAGATGGTAGTTGCAATCTAATACAACACTCAAATTGAAGGTCTTTGGAGTACACTCGTAGTGTCTTTAGATAACAAGAGAAGAGGGTAGTTGCAACTCCAATACAACACCACAATTGATGGGCTTTGCAGCACTTTAGTAGTGTCTCCATATGACAAGAGAAGATGGTAGTTGCAACGCTAATACAACACTCCATTTGAATGTGTTTGCAGCATTCTTGTAGTCTCTCCTGATGGCAAGAGAAGATAGTAGTTGCAATCTAATACAACACTCAAATTGAAGGTCTTTGTAGTATACTCGTAGTATCTCTAGATAACAAGAGAAGAGGGTAGTTGCAACTCCAATACAACACCACAATTGATAGGCTTTGCAGCACTTTAGTAGTGTCTCCATATGGCAAGAGGAGATGGTAGTTGCAACGCTAATACAACACTCTAATTGAATGTGTTTGCAGCATTCTAGTAGTCTCTCCTAATGGCAAGAGAAGATGGTAGTTGCAACCTAATACAACACTCAAATTAAAGATCTTTGTAGCTGTCCCAGATGGCAAGAAAAGATGGTGGTTGCAACCCGAATACATACTCTAATTGAGGATCGGTGATGAGATCTACAAGTAGTGGAAATGACTAACGGATATGGAGTGTGGGTTGGGGAGGAGGAGGAGAGGAGGGGGAGGGGAGGGGGAGGTGGCTGGCTCTAGAGTTGTCGTTGGGACTCTCCCAAAGAGCAAACTTATAACCAAACTAATTACATCTTAAGTTACATTTAATAACCTGGCTTTAGTATAATTAGTTGGGCTACAATACATATGTGACATATGACTACAATTATATTCGATTGTTGTTGGAATGCGGCAGTGGTCAAAGAAGTGGATCCGATTATAGAGCGAGATGAAGATTAAGATATTATAATATTAAATGCTATTTTTTAGGATTGAGCATATGAATGTAAATATTTACTTTTATTATATTTGAGATAGAATCTAGAATTTTGTAAATTTTTTTTTTGTTATATATCAATATATTTGTTAGCAGTAATTTTAACCACTAACTTTAAAAAAAAAATAATAAGCACCCATTTTTTTTTCCCTTCTTGCTACTAGTTTCGGAATTTCCTGAATCGAGGGCTAAAAATGTTCAAATTACTCTTTCCTTCCTTTTCTTTTTGTCAAAAGGAACGGGTTCAGATCAATTACATATTCGACTGACACCATTTAACCGGTTTCCGATTTATATCACAGATTATTTGTAAGTTAAGAATTAGATTACTTTGAGGAAAAATATACATGCGATTAATTTTTTGTTTTGTGTGTGGAAAATCTGGCAGCAGCTGCCATATGAAATTTTGATTGTCTTGCTTCTGGATTTCTCTTTGTTTCCCTTCAGTGCGCCGAAACCAAACCAATCCAATAAATGATTTTATATTTATTTCTAGTTATTTGCATCCACTAGTCATGAAAGAACTGATTCTCATTTTTTAAAAATATTGATGGCTCTCCAATCTCTTGCCATTAACAGATTCTCATATTTTAATTTGGAAAAATAATGATGCCTATCCAATCCCCAATTGCCATATTAGGTTAACTACAATTTTAACTAATAATTTATTACAGGTTGTTATAATATCGTAAAAACTTGAGCTTAGAGGTTTGCAAGGAATTTTCAACTTGTCATACCCAGCTTGTTTATTTATTGAATTGTGATCAACTTGGATACAAATTTAGTATTTAATTAATTAGCTAACTCGATCGTTAGTCTGTGCTAGATTGTGAGTTCGTCTAGAATTTTATTTTGGGTCTCAACCCGACCCACAAGTTCATATAATCAATCAAAAGTTCATATAATTAAGGAGATCAATTAATGATAATATATATTATGTTGTATAGTCACTAGTGGAGAACGTACAATTAGTGTCGCCTCAAAAAGCCGACACTAATACTTTAGCATCGGTCGATTACAAAAAACCGACACTAATACAATTAGTGTCGGCTGTTTATAATTAGTTGACACTAATAACTAATATTTAGTGTCGGATTTTTAATTTTAGCCGATACTAATACTTAGTATCGGCTGTTTATAAACAGCCGACACTAATAACTAACAATTACTGTCGGATAATTGTAAACAACCGACACTAATACTTAGTGTCAGGTTTTAAATTTAAGCCGATACTAATACTTAGTGTCGCTGTTATAAAAGCCGACACTAATTGTTCAAAAAAAATCATTTTAAGTCGCGCGCAAGCACCTCATCCAAAACGCGTCTAGGGTTGTGTACAACTCCTTTCTCCCTCCGCACCTGTCTCCCTCCGCCATTTCTAAATCGCCTCAGACCGACAGCATCTCTCTCTCATGCTCTCTCGCTCTCTCGCCTCTCTGGACGCACCAACTCTCTCTGGCCTCAGACCGACGGCCCTCAGCATCAGCACCAGCATCGATCTTGCCAAGCTGCTAGCGCCGCCTCCGGTTTGTCTAGCTCCGGCGATCCTACTCATAACCCGATTGTAGGTAAAGTCATTCTCTCTCTCAATCTCCTCAATCCCGATGTATATCTGTGCCATTTAGTAATTTCTTCTCTTTATCTCCTCAATCCCGATGTATATCTGTGCCTTAGGTTTTGGTCGTGTAATGTTCAATTAACTTAATTTCTGGTGAAATGTGAATCAATTTTGCAATGATATAGCTTTTCTATACATTTCGAAGGTGTGGGCATTTGCTGACTCAAAGCGACAAGGTTTCCTTGGTTTTGGTGAATTTGTGACATCAATACAGGTGAAGCCTTCTTTCCTTGGTTTTCTTATTTTGTATAGGTGGGGTTCAAATTCAACCTGCCTCATCAGCATCAAGTCAGTGGTTCAGCTCAAAATCGCAGAAAAAGGTATCTCCAAAGTTGTACCATCTGATTGATGAATAAAAATCAACAGGTTTCTGACATTTTATAGAAAAATTAAAAGGGCAAGCTCAAGACAGTTGAGCTGTAGTACGTAAATAAACAACAAAACAGAAAATTAATAAAGCATGAAACTAAAATAGATTAAGCAAAATTTTCAGAGGGCTTCTCTGAAGAAAGACACTAAAGAAATTCCTCTGTACCAGTGATGGTCTTGTTCGTACCAGTGGCATCCTGTTTTGTACCAGCACGCTCAATTCAACCAGTATCTCTGAACGGTGCTTCCCGCTTGTTGTCAGTGTATTACTTTAAGTACCAAGCTATCTGAACAATGAATTGATAGGTTAGGTCTGAACAGTGAATTGATGTCAATTCCTTCCATTGCCTCGTGCATAAGTGTGTCACAATGCAAGGCATACAAATACAAGTTTGGAAGCACATTTTTTAATATACCCTCTCCCCAATCATGTTCCCATAGTCTAATTGTGCAGCCGTCCCCTGCTATCCATTTTACTGAAACATTAAAGAATTGTCTAAACCGCCAATCAGTTTCGGATGACAAACGGATACCCAATTGACATATTGACAAGGTTGTACTCAAGATTGTTTTGTATTCACTATTTGTATGTTTATGGACATAATTCATTATTTGTATTCACTATATATTTTTTTTTTCTAATCTAATGGGTGTGCCTTTTATTATTCAAATACACAGCTTCTGACAAGGGTTATGATTTTGAAGCAATCAATATTACATTGACTAATTTGATGGCAATCAATAAATGGGACCTCGAAAGGTAATTTTTCAAATCATAGACATTTTACACCACTAAGTTATTAAAGATGTTTAGTTAATTTGTTCAGTGAATTGTTTGTAGAATGCAAGGACCTGTTCATTAGATCCCTATTTATCTTGGGTGAGTTTGGAGGAAATGACTATAACGCTCCTTTGTTCGCTGTGAGAAAATTCAAGGTGCATTTTTGCTGTTTTTCTTGTTTTGAAAGGTGGACTTTGGAAAATCATATAAAATCGAATAAAAATGCTAAAAATGCATATTTCAGCTCTAATCTGGTTGTTTGAAGTCTTCTATCTGATTGTGTATTTGATTTTCAGGTTTGGACTTGTGATAAGTCTGCATTGACTGATCTGTCACAGGAGGTCATTTTGGGGTTTTAGAGGTACCACTAGGGGCTTACATGAGCTAAGCTTAGTTCCTAGATTTATGAAATTGTGTGTCTTGAATAATGATAAACTTTGATTTTGTAAATGTGATATTTTATCTAGTGAGTGTTATTTGTAAATTAGGATGTGTTATTTGATATTTTTATTTCAGACGGCTTGTTTTATATATAGACCAACAAAAATATATGTTAGCTGGCCAAATAATAAAATTTATTTTTTTTGAAAAAAAAAATCTAGTGTCGGGTATTTATTAAAAATGTGACACTAATAAGTATTAGTGTCGGCTCTTTATTAAATAGGCGCCACTAATGAGTATTAGTGTCGGCTATTTAATAAAAATGCGCCACTAATGAGTATTAGTGTCGGTTATTTAATAAAAATGCGCCACTAATGAGTATTAGTGTCGGCTATTTAATAAAAATGCATCACTAATGAGTATTAGTGTCGGATGTTTAATAAAAATGCGCCACTAATGAGTATTAGTGTCGGATGTTTAATAAAAATGCGCCACTAATGAGTATTAGTGTCGGTTATTTAATAAAAATGCGCCACTAATGAGTATTAGTGTCGGCTATTTAATAAAAATGCGCCACTAATGAGTATTAGTGTCGGCTATTTAATAAAAATGCATCACTAATGAGTATTAGTGTCGGATGTTTAATAAAAATGCGCCACTAATGAGTATTAGTGTCGGATGTTTAATAAAAATGCGCCACTAATGAGTATTAGTGTCGGTTATTTAATAAAAATGCGCCACTAATGAGTATTAGTGTCGGCTATTTAATAAAAATGCGCCACTAATGAGTATTAGTGTCGGCTATTTAATAAAGAGCCGATACTAATGGCTTATTTTTAGTGTCGGCTATTTACAAAGTATTAGTATCAGCTCCATTAGTGTCGCCTTAAGTCCGACACTAATACCTATAAACAACTGATACTAATTCCAAGTTCTCCACTAGTGAGTACACAACAATTTAACCATCATATATAACTAATGTTACTTAACTAAATTATAGAATGTTTTTTCGATAAAATTAAATTATAGAATGTAACAGTTAGCTTGGACAGTACAAGCAAGAAAGTGGAATGTTATTTTTGTCAACAGGATAATTATGCGGTTGAAAATTTTGAATTGGACCATTACACAATGCTTCTTTACGGATTACTGGGCATCTGGACCATTGTCAATGGTTTAAAACTACTAGCTAGTAACAGTTTGTTTGGTTTGCAAATTTTGTCTTCTTCGTTTCTAAAAATATTATGCCTTTCTAGTGTTTATGATACTTGATTAACTGATCAAAATACGCACTTTGTTTGATTATATGTCTTCTGATATTGAAGTGTTTTCTTTTGCAGAATCATACAATTTATAGTCTCAAATCTAGTGATTTAATATTGAAAGGTTTAGGTAGATTAAGCAAATACCTATTTTTTTTTGGCTTGAGGTCTTATTTACTGAAACCTGTTGTTGTAATAAATAGTAAGCTAGGTGGTAACCTAGCTAGGGAGAGGCTTTGTAAATAACTCTTTTCATTATTTATAAAATTTGTTAGAAGGCATCTTGCCCTCTAACCTTAAAAACAAAAATCTCACTGTACCAACAAATGCTAGTCTGCATTTAAGAATTAGAAAGATGATAGGAAAAACTCAATAATCAATTTTTAAGGTTAATCAGCTGGATGTACAGCTCAGTCGAATGTTTTCAAATTTTGTTCTTATTTTGTCCACGGATGTTAATTTGAATACTATGCAACAAATCTTATGTTTTCAATTGATGTTGCTTGGTTGGTATGCACCAGGAAAGTCAAAGTCACAATTGAAGTTAAATTAAGCAAGAAGATCAAAAGAGAAAACTAGTGTTAATCATAATCTCAAATTGTTAATTTGTCAAGAGTTGAGTTACTAGTTGTTTCACATTAAAAAAGGTTCTTAAATAAAAGCATACTGCGTTAACTGTTTTCCATCAGAACAGCCGGCCATATCAATAATAGCCAAAAGTTTGAATAATTCAAAACTATTTTTTAGAATAACTCAAAATCATTAAAATTGAAGATGGTTACCGAAATATATAATTCTTCAGAGTCTCTTTGTTCTATTTAAGGCTTCTCCCTCCTCACATTTTCTTGCACAAGTCCAAAAACCTTCTCTTTCATTAGCAACTCTACCAACTTAATAAGCTAATTCATACAGCTAACCAAAAAGGCATGGATCTTGTGCAGAAACGGTCTAAAAGCTTTGCTACTGTTCTTGCAGTAGGCACAGCAGTTCCACCGCAAAAGATCTCTGTAGATTATATGATTGACAATTACTTCAGGGTCACCAATACAGAGCACTTAACTGAGCTCAAGAAGAAGTTTGCCAAGATTTGTAAGTGGTCCTTCATTTATATTTTATTTGTGTACATGTTCTTAATTTTTTGAAGAAATTATATTTAATAAACATAAATGCTTTTACAACACGAGCAGTATACATGCATGATAATCGTACGTTAGTGGGTCGAGACTTCAGCATAAGAAAAAGAAACACGCCAAAGGGCTGTTTTTGAAGAAATTACTGGCACGAGCAGTATACTTGCATGAATTATACAAACACAAACACGCCAAAGGGCTGTTTTGTTTCATTTTCAGACTACATTAGGAAGAGAAAAATATATACGCTGCTAATACTAATATCTATGTTTACTTTAATTAGTATGGTATT
The DNA here is from genome assembly GCF_964058835.1 of Carex rostrata. Lineage (NCBI taxonomy): Eukaryota > Viridiplantae > Streptophyta > Magnoliopsida > Poales > Cyperaceae > Carex > Carex rostrata. The sequence continues at coordinate 5,136,336 of NC_135918.1, forward strand.
ATATATTTGGTCTATTCTGCTTACAAGTTACAACATACAATTTCCTATTTACTAAATGCAAGATAATCAAGGCAGTCCGTGAAATTTTTAGTCTCGCTACTTCAAATTAATGAGATACATGATCCAAATTAAATATTTACTCTCCAATTTTATCGATTTACTCCAGGCAAGGCAACCACAATTCAAAGCAAATACCTTTATGCAACAGAAGAGACGCTGAAGGAGCACCCAAACATTGCTGCGAGCATGGAACCATCTTTGGATGACCGACTGGACATTCTAGTAGAGGAAGTGCCAAAACTGGGAAAAGAGGCAGCTCTGGCAGCCATCAAGGAGTGGGGCCAGCCTGTCTCCAAGATCACGCACCTTATAGTTGCCACTAATAGTGGTGCCGACTGCCCTGGCGCTGATGCCAGACTCGTACACCTTCTCGGCCTGTCTCGAACTGTCAAGCGTGTCATGCTTTACTACCAAGGATGCCATGCCGGTGCAAGTAGTCTACGTCTGGCCAAGGACCTTGCCGAGAACAACCGAGGTGCACGTGTTCTTATCATCACTTCTGAGAATATTCTCCATGCATTTCGTGGTCCTGCTGAAGCATATGCTGACTTCCTTGTTTCCCAAGCATTGTTTGCTGACGGCGCTGCTGCTGTTATAGTCGGCGCTGATCCGGACTTGGAAACTGAGCATCCACTGTATGAAATTGTGTCTGCGAGAGAGACCATGATTCTAAACACAATGGAGGAGCTTGGGATGCAACTTCGCGAGGTAGGCAATCTCATATTTTTGTCGCCCTCAATACCGAAACACATATCAGCAAACATCGAAGGTTGTCTTCTCGAAGCATTCTCGCCACTAGGTATCACGGATTGGAATTCCCTTTTCTGGGTTTCTCATCCAGGGGGGCCCGCAATTTTGAATCAAGTAGAGGCAAAACTCAAGCTCGATAAGGATAAATTGCACCTGTCAAGGAAGATCCTGAGTGAATATGGTAATTTGTCGAGCCCAACTGTCCTGTTTATTCTAGACAAGTTGCGCAAGGAATCGGTTAAGGCAGGCAAGTCGACCACAGGTGATGGGCTCGAATATGGGGTTCTTCTCGGCTTTGGACCAGGGCTCAGCATTGAGACAGTTGTTTTACGTTCTGTTCCTATCTAAGGAGGAGCATCTGCAGGCAAAAGTATAATACAATTGTTTGGCTATTCAAAATATCATCTCCTTCATTCATTATTAATTTAATTTATCAGTCCTTTAGGATTTGAAATATTTTCTTTGATTTTTGTATTGTTTATGGTATGTGTGTTTTGCTTTGCTGTAATGAGCTTATTATATCCAGATGATTGATTAAATTTTTATGTAATTGGTTTCAATTCATTAATTCTAAGATCTGCGTGCACATGTGCTATTGTTTAATTTTAATTTTCTGAATTGGAGAACAAGAACAAAGAACAGAGAACAAAGTTTCCATAATATTTATTTATTGAGCACAAATGATAAGTATTAGAGTTTCAGAAATATGAGAGAGTTTCTTATTTAAATATTTTACAGTAAAGTTTTTTATTAAGTAACTGTTAATAAACTTCATACTGACCAAATAATTGGCTCAAATTATTTCTTCTTTTTAATTTATTGTTGACGTGGCTTAATAAAATTTCTAAAATTAATTTTAGAGATGTGAGAGTTAAAATTTTTAAAGATCTTAATTTCTAAAAAATAGTTAGCAGTTATTTAGAAACTCATTTGAGTTGCTAGGATGTAGATATTCTTAGAAAGAAGGACAAAGGTGGAAGATACCTGCTCAAGTGCTATGCTGATGGTGCTTGGTGCTATCTGTTGGTGTGTTTGGCAAACAAGAAATGTTATTTGTTTTAATAATACTCTTTTACCTACAATTAGAAATATGCTTTTGCTGATATGCTCTTTGCTGGATTATTGGATAGGATACAAAAAACAGAATCTGAGGCCATTTACTGATGAGTGATGCTTGAAGACTATGACATGGTGCCTATCCAATCCCTCTCCCCTGTGCTTGCTCTTATGCCACCTATGGCACATGTCCCCCTGGTACCGGTCCTGATGAGTGCCTGAACCAATGCCTTATCCTTGTCTATTATGCATTTTGTCTTTATTTTATGAACTTGAATATTCTGTGTAATAATTGAGGTCTTCTCGTCTGTGATTGATACTCTGTTAGTGCCTTAGGGCTGGCACACGTTGTTCGTGCCTGGTAGAAAACATATGAGTTGCTACCTTTTGTTTTGGGCTAGCTTTTCCTTTTGACTTGTATCTCTTTTCTGTTTTTGAACCTTTGTATTTTGCATATTATTCTAATGGAAGGGCTTATGCCTATTTTTCCAAAAAAAAATTAAAATCATTTTGTTAAAGGATTCTAAGTATTTGTGCAAGAGCTTGTTTTTTTGAACATTTATCTTAAACATGTAACATATTTTATTTTTTTTAATAAAAAGTAAAATGATTTGTAAAAAAAATTAAATAAATTTGTATTTTTTTTATTGAGAGGGATAAATATCATGTTATAAAATTTAGGGAGACAAATACTTCATTTCGAGGCTTTTGAGGCCATAGATGAAATTTCCCATTTTTAAAGATAATTTGTGACTTTCGACAATGCACGATTGCTCCATCTTCTTTTGACACAATCCGTGTCTTTTTTGCGGAACTAAACAAAATACTGGTATTTCCAGCGCTTGAAGACTTTTAAATGTTAGCAAAGTTGGTGTTTCTGAACTGTCTTATGCTATCAATGTTAGCACTTTTATTATGAGACGATATTTGTTAAAAATATTGTTGTAGATTTAATTTTTTAGATGCTACATATAAAAATCAGACCAGTCCTTTTTGTAATAAACTTATTTTCTCCGCCCGTGGATAAGCCCAATATTAGTTTTCTCGGCTTCCATGATATGGCCCAAAGGTAGTGTTATAAAATCTTTCCTCTTTTTCCTTTCCAGGATGAGACAGCTGACAGCCTATATGAGTGTGAGTTTGTTGAAAATTTCTGCTCAGTCCTCTTAACAAAGGTAATCAAAGAATTTGTATAGTAGACCTCAAACTTAAGGGCATGTCGTTTGTTACGGAATTAGATGGGATGGGATTTGACAGAAATGAGAATCCACTTTTAAAAAAAAATGGGAACCCATGGATATGGGTATATATGCATGATTAATTATGGAAATATGCTGAAATGAATGTTCGGTTGTACCAAGATAAAAACTATGGGAAATCTTGATTTGTCTTATTAATATGTATTTCTAGGTTATTTTCTCACTTATTTACAATAAAAAGTTATAATAAATATGTAATTTGTAATTTATTCACCTATTTGTAAAAAAAAAATAACTTGTATTATAAAATTCTAACCTATTTATGTAATTTAATATAATTATGTAATTTAAAAAAATAAAAAAATAATGTCCGGACTTGAAACCGATTAGTCCCACAATTATTAATGAAAAAAAAAAAGTTGAGTGCTTATATAAGAGGAAAGGATTTTTGTTGGATAGAGAAAATGTAAAGAAATGAGAGAGCAAAGAGAGAGAGACGTAACAACTTGTAGGAAAGAAAAAATAAAGTTTGAGTCGATAGTTTTTTTCTCACTGGCTCTGAAATCAAGTTGGGATCTAAAATAGAAATAAGTAGGCCAAAACTGGAGACCGAATCCTCTGCCTCTAGAGTCACTGTCGGTGAGCCTCCAGTTCAAAAATTAAAAGTGACCGGCTCCATTTAACAGTGATCGGCTCCACCCGGCAGTGACTGAGAGAGCAGGAATTAATTCCTAGACCCCGGAGGGCAGGTGATCTCATTCCCCAAAACAGGTGATCTCATTCCCCAAAACTGACCATTCGAACACCTACATAAAATATGATAGAAAATTCAATCAAATCCCATCAAAATCCCAATAGCTGAACATGCTCTAAATTTCATATCAGACTTACCTACGTCACCACCAATACAAGCCAGGAGTCAGGACATCACTGGTACCAGTGACGAGAGAGCAGATGCACTTTGTAATTAAGGAGCCAATCGAGAACGTTATTATTATTTTTTTCTGATTTCTCCCAATTTCAACCAATTTTTTTTTTAACATCCACCATAAAATCGGTCAGAGATCATTAATCCTGGATACTGACAGACCAGTCGGTACAAATCGGGATACTGGCAGACCAGTCGGTACAAATCGGTTAGAGATCATTAATCCTGATAAGTTACTTCATTCTATGGAGAGAACGTTGCACGAGAATTTTTAGGGTCTGATCGAAATGAAAGTGTAACAAGAGTTCAATTCATTTCAATAGAATAGAGTTGAAAAGAAATGATTTGGAATTGAATTTTAATGATCGGAATAGTTAATTCTAAAAGAAGAATTGATTTAAAGATATGTTAAAAAGGTTATAATATTCAATTTATTTACTGTGTATGCCATTATAATTTCTTTGTCATTTTCATTCTCATTCGCATTTATTTTGAGATACATAAATGATAGCATGTACTAGATAATCAAGATAACTGTTGGAGATATGTAACAAAACCAAAGCATTGGGAGATTCATTTTTCATGTGCACATAGCATAGATATCATGTAGATTTGCGAAATTTACCCTGTATTTTTCTTTCTTCTCTATTGAGCAGTTTCTGATGCATACCAGAAAAGAGAACCGGTTATTTACTATTATAGGATAAATCATGAGTTGTAAATTGTGATTAGTAATTCAATAAAACAATCAACTTAATTATTTTGCTATTGACTAATAATATTACCAAACCAAAAAATTATTCTAATTTGGTACGATCTTACTTTTATTTTAATAATTTGGCTCTTGAAATAAGTCAAATAAAACAGAAATTTCTATAGTGTAATCCTTGTAAATGCTAAAAAATAATACAAATTTTGTTTTAAAGCAACTTCTCTAATCTCTTGCTCTGAGTTTTTCTTATGATGTTAAAATTACCCCTCTAATCGCATCTTGGATGTGCAAGAAAGGAGCTCTAAATGGGAAATAAAATGGCAGCTTCTTGTTCGTTGTTGTACATGCATATTGGTGCAGAGATTCTCAGATGGACGAGTAATGAAGCCCACCATTTTCCTCGTGCACCTTCCTGATCTGCCTTCTATCTTGCTAATCGCTTTCTTGTCAATTTCTTTATCGGAAAAGATAAGGATACAAACGACATTTCATCTCAGAAAAACGAATTCTCGTCAAATACCATGCTTTCTCCTGCGATTTCTCAACGTGATTTGGGGCTGTTCAAATCCCGTCGAATCGTCTCTATTCCCGTCCCATTTGACGTTTCGATCAGAAAATTCACGAGAAAGAGAATTCTCTTTCTCGTTTGTTGGGAGTGGACTCCGTTCCAATCAGACTCTTAGGGACACGGAAAACACGATTCAGGATTTGATGGAACAAGTTTCCACACAGTGGAGATACACATCAATGCAGGCTGTACCGGTACAGTAGCGGCAGACAAACAATCAGACAGATTAAAGAACCAAAGGGGATTCCGTTTCCTTAGAACTTTATTGTATCTTTACTGCTTTACTTTATCATTACAATTGCTTTCTTTAGCATTTTTTTTCAGTTTTTTTAGTTTCAGTTTTTATTTCGCTCAATTTTCTTTGAGTTTGTTTTGTAACTCTTTTTGCAAGTTCTTACTGTAAGAACGTGCCTATCAATGAAATAGGGACTGGATCCCTGTTCTTTCTCAACATCCACCATAAAATTAAAAAAAATACAAAAATATCCAAACTGTCAGGACTCTTGGTGGTTGTTTTTTTTTTTGTTTTTTGACCGACAGGAATCCTAGCGGTCCAGTTCAGTTTTTTTTTTCTTTTTTGAAAATTCTCAAAATGAAAATACTAAATAAAATTTTGATAAAACATTAAACTAAATACTCAAAATGATATGTTTTTCTTATAGCATACCCTAGATCTGAATATCAAAAATGCTAAATTAAATTTCAAAATGAAAATATTCTAACTAAAAAAAATGAAAACACAACAAAAACACAACAAGAAAAAACTCTAGATCTTAGACTTGATACATTTACATGAATAATGTGTAGGAAACAATATGGTAAAGGACAAGAAAATGGAAAATTATATTGAAAAAACTTAATCGAAAACTTCAACTCAAGTTTTGAGGCTTTTTTCCTTTGTCTTTTTGTAATTTGAAAATTTTGATAACCGCTATACGGTTAAACCAACATCTTTTTTTCTTGCAAGCTTTCTGAAAAGTTGTTATATGTTGAAAGCGAACTATCGAGATATGAGATACGCCTGTTTGAAATTTCTTTGCCATTTTTTACACTTTTCAATGAAGATATTGTCTCTCTTGTATTATCCTCTTGCTCTATCATGTTTACAAAAAATATGTCAGATAAATATATACATGTACAACCAACATAAAATTTTCGCTAAGACGAAATCATGACTCCCCGTTTCCTGTCTCTAAGAACCAATTCAGTCGCTGGTAGCTTCTGCTCTGCCTCCCCGTTCCCTGCCTGTGAGAAACTTCTTATTAACTAGTCTTAAATAAGAATACCAAAGATCGTATTAGACACAATTTAATTTCTAATTTTATAAATTTGTTGAGTTGTGACTTGCTATTTTTTTTCTACTCTGACAACGTTTCTGAGTTATTCTAAAAAAAAAAAAAATCGGAAAATAAATTTATTTCCGAGACTTCAACAAAAGGAGCGGCTTGTTGTTCTTTACACACTAATATATTTTTTATAACATTATTTATTTATTTATTTTAAAATTGTTTACAATTTTTTTCACATTTTTGTCAAATTTATGTCATTATTTATTCCAAACGACAATTTAAATTTCAGTTATATATTCACTTTTTGTACACAAATATTTTTTTATGAAATTATTTTTTATTTTATAATTGGCTACAATTTTCCACATTTTTTTATAGTTTTTAGAGTTCTCTTCCTCAGCAAATTTATAGTTTTTAGAGTTCTCTTGGTGATTGACTATATTCATTGGAGAAAAAGATGCATGTTACTATTTTGAGAAATTTTTTTTTATGCCACTCCAAAACATGAAAATTAGAAAATTGCCACCCTAAAACATAAAATTAGAAAATTGTCACTTCAAAGTCATCAAATTTATAAAATTGCCACAATTATACATTTGATCTACAAATTTAATTAAAATTAATCTGAAAAATAGTGTATAAAAATCGTATTTTAGTATTTCCAATAATACCCTTCAATTGAAGAGATCAAATTCCACCAGTACTTATCTCTTTCACCCTTCCCTTCCAGTACTTCATCTCTTTAACCTTCGGCAATCAAGTTTCTTTTTCTTTTTCTTTTCTAATATTTCGAGTCGCCATGAAACCAAGAGAAAGAGAAAGAGGAAGAAGAGAAGATGATGTCATCTCCGACGGAGGTGGTTGCTCCACTCCACCTCCACCGGCGCTGAGGCCTCCTACTGACGTAATTTGCCAGGTGTTCTCCCAGCTGGACTGCGTTGACCTCCTCACTTGTTCCCTCGTTTGCAAGTAACTACTCCCTTCCTCAATTTAATTAATTAATTAATTGGATGATTTTGGGAAATGAAAATGAATTCAAAGAGGATACTGGTTAGTTGTTGGTGCCTCGTACCATTGACAGTTTTACTGGTACAGAAAAGCTATATGTATCCAAGTAACATAACTTATTTATAATTTTTTACCAGAAAATGTTTCCTTGCATTTGGACAGGGCAGCTAGATTAGATTATACATCTGGATATGATTGATGGTGTCATTTGATTGATTTCAGGCAATGGTACAGAGATTCGTCGGAGCTGAGAGAGGGATGGAAGAGTGAATACAAGGAAGCATCAGCTTTGTTTTGTTTGGGTATCAAACGTGACGTGCATCCCCCTTCCTCTACTTGTTCTATCAGAGGCTTGCATTGTTGGTGCCCTTAATTTAATTTACGTACCGTCTTTGCAAGGGAAATTTTAATCTTGAAAAATTAATGTTGTATGCTACTTTTATTATTGATATGAGAAGGTCTGAGATAAGACCAGTGGCTTAGTTTGTCATGGGTGGTAAATTCCTGCTATAGTTTTTGCTTATTTTCCATTATTATTTTTATTAACTAGGGTGATCACAATAAAATATTTTAACAATTTAACAGCTTTTTATAGAACAGGTTAAAAGAATTCCTAAACTAAATAATTAATTTATTGGTATAATGGATTAATTTGCCATTAACATTTATACAAGTATTAGCACTTCTAAGTAACAATGATATCCAATAATTAACCCATTGGTGGTTGAAATTTTTTACTTAACAATACTTCTTTCATAAATTTCCAATTCACTTTATCATAGTTTTTTCCTGATACCACTAATTGGTTGCTTGATACCACTAATTCCCTTCAGAACTTATGGTTCTAGAAAAGAATAATAACGAGATATATGATTTTTAAAAGTATTCTAGAAATATATGCACCAAATTGAACTTTGACAGAAATATATGCACTGTAACTTTGACAGAAATATATGCACTGGAAATTCAAGTTGCAGCATATATGCACCAAATTGAACTTTGACAAATGCAAATTGAACTTTGATAGAAATTCAAGTCCCAGCTGCATCTAGCGCCATATATGCACCAAATTTCCAGGTTCAGCTAGTGAGGTTTCAGCTTTTGGTTTTAGAGAGAAGATTTATTTCGGTTTCTGCTTTGTCAGCAAGTATTTTTGTTTCTGCTTTGTCAGCTAGTGAGGTTTCAGGTTTTGGTTTTAGAGAGAAGATTTATTTCAGCTTTTGGTTTTGGCGGAGGAGGAGGAATGGAGTTTAGGGTTCCCGTGAGGTGAGGCACTACTGTATAGCAATTGGACGTGATATGAATTCGATTCCAAATAGAACCAGGTCTCCGCCTTAAAATCTTAGGCGTGATATGAATTCGATTCCAAATAGAAATATCAGAGATGAATTCAAGGGTATTTTAGTCCACATGTAAATTTATTGTATTTACAGATTAATTTTAATTAAATTTGTAGATTAAATGTATAATTGTGGCAATTTGATAAATTTGATAACTTTAGAGTGGCAATTTCCTAATTTCATGTTTTGGGGTGGCAATTTCCTAATTTTCATGTTTTGGAGTGGCATAAAAACAATTTTCCCTACTATTTTCAGCGATGACTCACTAGAGAATTTTTCTTATAAACCATAGTTAATTAAATCAAATTTAGCAAACCAGTATGATTGGTATTTTTTTTTGAAAAATCATAAAGACCGAATAGCCATTTCGGTCTCCACATTTACTTTTCTCCGAGACCGAATTGGCCATTCAGTCTCCAAGGTTTTTTTAGTTTTTAGCTAAGACCGATCGGTTCTTAGCTTGGACCCGATTTAGATACTATCAGGATCGGTTCTAAGCTAAGGACCGATCCTAATTATCAAGTATTAGGATCGGTTCTAAGCTAAGGACCGATCCTAATTGTCAAGTATTAGGATCGGTTCTTAGCCGAAACCGATCCTGATAGTATGTGGTTCGGTTCTAAGCTAAGAACCGATCCTAATTATCAAGTATCAGGATCGGTTCTTAGCTTAGAACCGATCCAGATACTATCAAGATCGGTTTTAAGCTAAGAACCGATCCTGATAGTGCATTTAAAGGCTTTCCTAAGTCTGATTCTTCACATAATCGCCTTTCTTTCTTCCTCAGACCTCGCCTCCATTACTTAGCGCAGCAGCTATCTTACTGGGCATTAATCAGCTATCTCACCCTTCTTTTCTCAGGTTCATTAATTGATCGATCATCTCTTTTATCAAGTTTGATGTTAGATGGAGCACCATTTAGGTTCTAATTCGGCTCATTTTATAAACCCTAAATCTCTCTTTTAGGTTTTAATTCATTTTCTATTTCAAATTTTTCTTTATATGTGGAGATTAGCAAATTCATGCTATATATGAGCTTTTGATATAATTATATTTGCACATATGAGCTTTTGATATATACCCATATATACCCTAGCATGCATCATATATATGTTATATATATATATACATCCCTTAATTAGGTTCCGATGGTTTAATTTTGTAGTTTGGCTATTATTGAGAGATTTGGTGCAGTGATCTTCATCTCACTCGCTACGGCATCTAAAAAATTTGGAAGTACAACATAAAACTCATGTTTAATTAGTTTTGTGCATGAATGTATATTTTGATAGCTAGAGTAAATGTATTTATATACGGTTCTTAAGCTAGAGTGTTGTCTTATGAGCCACAACCGCATGATTAATGCCTTTAGGTTATGATACCCGTTCAAAATTAATCCATTAGGGATTAATATTGAATAGTCCCCATTTTGGGACTGCTCTTTGAATACTTTGTCTCAATTAGGATGTGACCACCTGTTAGTCGTGTTTTAGTATTTAAGAAAATTTTGGCTGCATTTCTCCTTATTAGTTCCTCGAATACTCGGGGAACTAAAGGGAAATGCTGCCGAAATTTTCTTAAATACTAAAACATGTCTAACAGGTGGTCACTACTGGGACAAAGTATTCAAAGAGTGGGATAGGATGGTAACCAGGCCCCATGTAAGCCCTATTGTGAACATAATTGAGTACCCCAACCTTGTTCTAAATTAATTGTGTTCTATTATAATTGCAGATAGACCGCAGTTGGATGTACGAAACATCACGTCTATCGGATGAATATACGATAGGTGTCGAGGAATTTATCAGAGTTGCTATGGAAGATATGGCGAATAAGGGGAGTACACTGATGTCATGTCTTTGTCGTGATTGTAACAATGGTAAAAAAATTTCCAACCCGAACCAAGTGAGGAACCATTTAATCCGTCGTGGATTCAAGCAAGGATATAAATGTTGGATATGGCATGGTGAGAGTTTTCCAATCGACATAGGTACTGGTACTGAGCATCCGGAACCATACCAGTGGAGATGAGGGGAATGACCTACGGGGATTGGAAACCGACATAGGTACTCGTACTGAGCATCAGGAGTACCATACCGAAGAAAATGATGATATAGTGGTAGATAAATGTGATAATTTTGATCAAATGTTACGTGATATAGAACAGGAATTTGATAATGATAAGCAGTATTGTTTATTTAAGAATTTGTATGAAGATTCTAATAAGGAATTGTATCATGGTTGTTCTAAATTTTCAAAATTGAAAAGTGTATTAAAATTGTATAACCTTAAAACATCTAACGGTTGGTGTAATATCTTGAAAAATTAAGTTATAATTATCTATGCTTACAATTTTTTTTTCATAATATATATATTAGATTATAAATCTTTTGGTAACATATTTCATTTAAAAATATATTACTTTAAAAAAAAGAGAGAAATGATATCGTAAAAAAAATTATTGTTTCGTTTATTTTATTTCCTAAAATTATTGAGTTGGTCAAATTTATTTCTATTATTATATAACCTTCTAATCATTAATTTGCCGTATTTAATTCTATTTAATTTTATTTAGAAAGAAATGCTAATGTGGAAATAGTCAGGCGGTTCCATTTCTTAATTGTCTCCTCTGATTCCTTAACACAAAATAAATAAATAAAAAGGAAACGATGCGGTTATACATGGGAACCCCTCACCCTCATCGTAACCCCTTTATAATTAGTGCCGCTTGCAGTTTCTTCCTCTCATCAATTCAGAAAAAAATAAAATACACACAAAGGCAAAGAGACAAAACAGAAGAAAAATGATAAACCGTATAAAATAAATAGAAAGGAAATGAGAGAATAATAATAGAGATGTTCTCTGAAGATTATGATTTCCACTATTGATTGATTTTCTATCTGATTCGAATTCCTACTACGTCGCAGTGATTTTGAGTTGTCGTTTCAATCTGAGAAATTCTGAATATATCGCTTCAGGTAATTGGACTTCTCTATAACTGTGTTTTCGTTTTGTATGGTTAATTTGAATATTGGTATTGCATATTGGATTATGATGGCATATTTAACGGGATAGCGGGTCTGAGGTTGGAATTTGATTTGTCCGATACACGGGGGCTGCTAGTCGTGGTCGGGACCGATATGCGGGGAATGGTAGTCGTAGTCGGGTTCGATGGTTGAAAATATGATGTGACTTGTTTTACGGATAACCTAGACCGACGTGTTATCGCCGATGAAATATGCGTGCATAATTAATTTGATGTGAATTTGTGTGGATTAATTCGGCCTATTTGAATGGTTGTTAAATTAAGCCAATTATAGAGAAGCGCGTCGTTAAATAACCGGTTACTGAGCTTTGTAGCTGACTCCGTTTTGTTATTTTGTTTTCATTTCTGTTGGCGACGTAGGTTGTGTGAAGATGCTTATATAATCACGCTCCGGATGGTAAAAATCTGGGGTGTGACAGTTGGAGTGATAGAAATTTTACTGAGTTATTACAAACTTTAAAAGAAATGCTTCCGGATGAAAACGATATACCACCCAATGTTTATGAATTGAAGAAAATATTGTGCCCAGTGGATTTGGAAGTTCAAAGAATACACGCGTGTCCAAATGATTGTATATTATATCGAAATGAGTATAAAGACCTTCACGAGTGTCCAAAATGTGGTGCATCACGTTACAAACCAAAGCAGATAGCCAGTGATAAAAGTGATGATTGTAAACCGCATAAAGGACCTCCGGCAAAAGCATTGTGGTACCTCCCCGTGAAACCGAGATTCAAACGTTTGTTGTCAAATGCTAAAGATGCGAAATTAGTGCGTTGGCATGATGATAACCACAAAAAAGACGGGAAATTACGGCACCCCGCTGATTCTCCTCAGTGGAGAAATATTGACAGAGAGTTTCCCGAATTCGGACGTGACCCTAGAAATCTAAAGCTTGGGCTGAGTGCAGATGGAATAAATCCACAGAGTAGCATGAGTAGCAAATATAGCAGTTGGCCGGTTCTATTGTGCATTTATAATCTTCCGCCTTGGTTATGTATGAAATGCAAATACATCATGTTGACCTTGCTCATATCAGGACCCAAACAGCCCGGGAACGACATAGATGTGTATCTAGCGCCATTGATCGAGGATATAAAAGAATTATGGCAACTCGGAGTGCAGATATTTGATGCATACAGCAAGGAGAAATTCACTTTACGGGCCATGATTTTCTGCACCATTAATGATTTTTCAGCTTATGGAAATTTGTCGGCTTACAGTGTCGAAAGAGAGACAGCGTGCCCTGTTTGCCTGGACGATACAGTCGATGTGTGGCTACCTAATTCCTCTAAAAACGTGTACTGATGCGCGCAAAAGCGTATGCACAAAGTTTCAGTACAATGATGTACTTTTTAAACCTTTAACACACGTTTGATTTAAATTGCAAGTGCACAATTCTATCAAAGTAGTATTTGAGGTGTCGAACCGCAGGGAGTACGATAAAAACTTAGTTTAAACTTTAGTAATAAATTTCAGAAAATAAAATAAAGTAAAGTGCAATAAAAGTAAATTGGGGGGGTTTTGTTCTAACAATTCCTAAGGTTGGGTTCAATACCCAAAAGAAAGGAGTTTGAAACAATAATTGTAAATAAAAGTAAAAGAAAGGAATTGATTTGCTTTCAAGATTTAGAGATCTAGGGGTCTTTGGTCTACAATCCCTTGCTAACTCTATCTATTCGGTATTTGTTTGAATTCATGTATGATTTGATGAGGTTTCTAACCTAAAATGTTAAAAAGGGTCACGGTCGTGAATTAATAACGTGCCTAGATAACTTCGGACTTCACGGTCGTTCTTCACCCTAATTATCTAGACCCATTAAGCTCTTGTTAGCCTATATTGACTAATTACTTAATCAATATAGGTGTCCTAAGTAGGGGTTTGACTTCACGGTCGTTCTTCACCAAACCCTAACCCTTAATTTCTATAGTTCCGGTTATAGGTATCAAAGTACGGTCGCTTCTAACCTAAAACCTAAGATATTTGTGTTCATAATTTGGTACTCTCCTCTCATCCTAACTTCTTTGGATCTTTTGCCTAACAAACCGATTCCAAAGCGGGACTACAACGATTTCAAGTACTAAACTATGTAATCAACACAAATGATAAATCACAGAAAATAACAATCAAATCCCATAAAACAATCATAATAAAAACAAATAACCGAATAAAATAGAATTAAACAAGTTCATGCATTGACCTAAACCCCTAGAGAGAGATCTACTCCCTCATGGAGAGATCCATTACAAAAATTGGCAAAGTAAGAAGAAATGAAATAAAGGAAGTAAATACACCCTTTGACAAATCTAAAACCTCTATCTTGCCGATTTCTTGCTCAGGAAACCCTTCTTCTCCTTGCTTGAAAGCTTTCCTTTTCTCCAGAATTTTATCGCTAAGAATGGTATGTATGTAGAGAGAAAAAATGGATGAGAAAAGAGATGTTGTGTGAGATGATGCATGGGAAGAGATCATATGCCTTCTTTTATAGCCAATGATCATGCCCAATTAAGAGGCTAGGAAGTGGAGTTAGTGGGTGCTATATTTGGATTGTTTCTCAGGATGCCTTGTCCATGTTTTGCTGTAAAAACGTGTCCATCATGCGCCAAAAATAGAAACCGTGTTGAAAACGTGCAATTTTGGCTGTCTGCGAGTTTTGTGCGTCCAACTGACTCCAAATTTCCTTTTTTAGTTTCTCATGTTGTAGATCTTCTTCCTAGCTTTCCAAAAAGTGGTCGCAATCCTAAATCGGAGTTACGAGTCAAAAGTTATGGCTATTTTAAGATCAGGCTTCAGTTATGCGTTCTGCTACAGTGCGGCCAGGCCACCCGCATTGCTACAGTACCATCCGCACTGGGATCCGCACTGCGTCTTCACCATATGCTACAGTGCGTCCGCACTGCTACAGTATCATCCGCACTAGGATCCGCACTGCGTCTGAACCACCCGCACTGCGGTTGCATCGAGATCCGCATTAGGCTCGGACTTTTCCTGTGCAACCAGAGTGTGGCTGCATCGCGATCCGTGCGTCCGCATCGATATCCGTGCAATCGCACGGATTTTGATGTATAGCTTATTATATCTTTTTAAAATTGGCGCGCGTCCAGAAATCCATCTAAGTACTTATTTTGGCCATATCACAAACCGTGTGTCCGCAATGAGCAGTTTCCTTCAGTTTTCTTCATTTTTCTTCATTTCCTACAAATTAAAACCAAACAAACGCAGTAACTTGATCCAAGGTGTATTATATTCACTTTATATTCATAATACAAGATATTTGGTGTTATTTCGTAATAAAAATCAAATCGAATATGTATATAATTTAGGCCTATCAAATTCCCCCAAGCTTGAACATTGCTTGTCCTCAAGCAACATCTAAACTTAAACTACAATTCGATCTCTAATTTAACCTCATATCAAGTATATTTCTTCAATTGAAAAATTTGTATGACTTTGACAAAATTTAAAAATCTCAACGTAAATTTTTACAAATCTAAAGTTCAACCCTTGGCTAATTATGCTTCACCCCACAATTTGATTACTCTAACTTTAATTTCCTTAAAGATTTAGAATTTGTAAACTTCGGGTATCTAAATTTAATACAAAAAATGCACTCTTATTTGCGAAAATTCTTTAAAAATCCCCCAAGCTTGGATCCAACTTAGGTTAGAAAGTCGCGGACTTCATGTGTTGATACATGCAAAAGTTTTGGAAAATTTTTGAGCTCAAAGACATCCCGTGGGATTGTACCAGTACTCTTTTTTTATTACTTTGGGAGATGAGCTCAAAGGCATCCCGTAGGATTTATTGTGCCAGTACTCTTATTTATCTCCATCTTTTCTTTTGTTTCACTTTGTTTTTCATTTTCATATATCATGAATACACACATCCCTAGGCATTAAATCATACCCATGGATATCCCGATCTTTCTAAATCCATTTTTCACAAACAAGTTGCATTTTCAAAAAAATAAATTTAAATCCTAGGTTTCCAATTTCTTAAACCTTTATTTCCACAAAGTTTTTCGCCAAATTATGTGGTTATTTCAAATTATTCCAAGGGTATTCCTAAAAACTCATTAAAATTCGCATCAAAATCTCTAATTTCCATCAATCACTCAAATTTATCAAAAGTTTTATTTTTGCCAACTTTTAACACAAAATTTAAACATGATTTTATACTTTATGCATTTTCAAACAATTAAGTCCAATTATGCAAGACTCTATTTTTTATAACCTCATAAAACATCTTGACAAATTCGTAATTTCAATCATTTAAGTTCAAAATCACAAATCCTATTCATGGTCAAGTAAAAACAAGGTTATAAATCCTAAAATTTTTGAAAAAACTGGAAAAAAATAAACATGCATGCAAAGATACAATTTCTTCCCATCCCCCAAGCTTAAATTAAGCATTGTCCCCAATGCGTAAAAATAAACAAAAGTAAATAGGAAGAAACATGGATTACTCTATTGGCGGAAGGTGGTGGTGGTGCGCCTCAATGATTGGGTGGAGGATCGGGAGGGCGGCCTCCCCATTGCTCCGTTTTGTTCAACTTCTTCTTCTTGCTCCTGTTTTTGAATATTTCCATCAATTTTATGCATTTTGCTTTTGGGAGCCAAGCTTGTTTTGTCTTTATAACTTCTCGAGGTTTGTCGGTTTCAGATGTTGCCACCGACTTCTTTTGCACAAATTCTCTATTAACCTGTGAAATTTCTATCATGCAAACTGAATTTTTAATAGAAGGTATTAATGGCTTATGAAAATAAAAATTTTCTTTCTTTTTCCCAACGGAGAAAGAAAGCTCCCCCTCTTTGACTTTGATGTTTGCACCTGCAGTTGCTAAGAAAGCTCGACCTAAGAGAACGGTCGAATGATCATCCGTTTCAATGACAACAAAATCGTCAGGAATTTTAATCTTACCAATTTTGACAACCACATTTTTCAAAATACCAAGTGGAGATCGTGTCGTCCCATCAGCAAGAGTTAGTGTCATATTGGTTGGTTCTAAATTACTGGACTCAAGTTTGTCATAAACCGATTTAGGCATGAGACTGACACTTGCTCCTAAATCACACATTGCATTTTCAATTCTAGTTGTGTTTATAGAGCAAGGTATCGAAAAACTACCTGGATCTTTCATTTTGGGGGGTAAATCGGTAGAAAAAATTGCGCTACATTTTTCATCTAATATCACATGTTCGCTTTTCTCTATTGTGCACTTTTTCTGATCTACGAATTCGGTAAACTGTTGGTCAAGTTTATTCTTCACTAACCTTTGAGGAAATGGTACAAACCTGAGTGGAGGAATATACTTAGGAGTTTCAATAGGTTTTACCTTGGTCGGGTTGGAATTACCCGATTCTTGAGATTGATTTGATGCCGGTGTGTTTGCATTGAGAGGAGCCGGAGGCGGTTGTGTCTCCTTTGGTAGTTGTTGTTGCTCTTCTATGCTCATCATCTTTGGTCTTTCGTTTTTCGTGTCACTCCTCAAGGTTATGGCATTCGCGTACTCCCTTGAGTTTATGTCGGGCTTGCCCGGAAGTGTGCCTTGTTGGCGAGAGGTTAAAGATGCTTGTTGTGCTATTTGTGTTTCTAGCATTGAGGTCTTGGTGTCTAACAACTCAAACTTCCTCTTCAAGTCCCTCAAGGAATCCGAAACATCCGTGTTGGTGTTCCTTTGATATGCTGTAAAGTCGCTTACTTGGGTCATCAAGTCTTGGATCATCTTTTCTATGTTGCTATTTTGGGAGGTTCCTTGATACGAGTTTTGGTTGGGCCGGCTTTGATATTGGTTGGAATTGTTGTTCTCGGTCTTCCACTTGAAGTTCGGATGGTTGCACCTGTTGTTAGGGTTATAAGAATTTGAATTGAAATTATCATTTTGCCTAACCTTGTTGTAGATTGGATCGTTCCTCTTATCTCCCTGATTATAGAACATAGTGTTCGCTTGTTCTATTTCGTCGCCTTCAATAAGGACTTGACACTCGGCGGTGATATGAGTCACCTCTCCACATATGCCGCATGGAGCCTTCTTTGTCATAGATTTGGAGCTGTGAATTTGTGCCACTTGGTGTTGCAAGGCTTCCATCTGTGCTCTCAAAGCGGTAACTTCGTCGACCTTCACCATGCCCGGTGTGGTTTGGGCTCGTGCCCCTCGCTCGGCCGTCCACTCCCGTTGGTTGATTGCCATATCTTCAATCATTGCCATGGCTTGTGCCGGATCCATTCGTGACATGTTACCCCCTGCAGCTGAATTTAAATGAGTTTTAGTTGCTATTGTGCAACCCCCATAAAAAAATTGAAAGAGCAACCACATGTCAAGGCCATGGTTAGGGCACAAGCGTTGGAGCTCCGCCCATCGATCTCATGCCTCAGTTAGAGACTCCCCCTCGGCTTGCTTGAACGTCGTGATCTTTGTTCGGAAATGTT
Source organism: Carex rostrata (assembly GCF_964058835.1). NCBI lineage: Eukaryota > Viridiplantae > Streptophyta > Magnoliopsida > Poales > Cyperaceae > Carex > Carex rostrata. The sequence goes on from NC_135918.1 coordinate 5,154,722, forward strand.
GGGTTTTGGATGGAGGAAAGTATTTTCCTAAGAATAACTTCTCCATGTCGTCCCATGTCTCTATGTAGTCTCGGTTGACAGTCCTTAGCCATGTTCTCGCATTGTCTCGGAGGGACAAGTGGAAGCATTTGAGTTTTAGGTTGTCTAGATCATCTCCTTCTCGAGCGAAAGTGCCACAATGCTCTTCGAAAACCGCCAAATGGGCATACGGGTCTTCGTTTTGGGCTCCCCCAAACTGACTTTGGCCAAGAAGGTGGATGAGAGAGGGCTTGATGTCGCGTGGATCTTGGCCATGAGGAATGAAACCGAAACGGGGGCCTTGTTGACGGTTACGGCCATTTCCGTTGTTGTTGTGGTTGTTGTTCCCATGGTGAGATTGTTCGTCATGGTGGGATCTATGTTGGGATTGGTTGTCTTCGTTTTCCATGCTTCGATCTTCTTCTTCTTCAAAATAAAGCGTTCCTAAAGGGGTTCTTCCAAAGTTCATAGAACGCTAAAAGAATTAAAGTTAGTTCTCAAATAAAAAGAAAAAAAAATCTGAAATAAATTTGTAAAGTAAAAACTTAGTATTTAAACTATACTCCCCGGCAACGGCGCCAAAAACTTGATGCGCGCAAAAGCGTATGCACAAAGTTTCAGTACAATGATGTACTTTTTAAACCTTTAACACACGTTTGATTTAAATTGCAAGTGCACAATTCTATCAAAGTAGTATTTGAGGTGTCGAACCGCAGGGAGTACGATAAAAACTTAGTTTAAACTTTAGTAATAAATTTCAGAAAATAAAATAAAGTAAAGTGCAATAAAAGTAAATTGGGGGGGTTTTGTTCTAACAATTCCTAAGGTTGGGTTCAATACCCAAAAGAAAGGAGTTTGAAACAATAATTGTAAATAAAAGTAAAAGAAAGGAATTGATTTGCTTTCAAGATTTAGAGATCTAGGGGTCTTTGGTCTACAATCCCTTGCTAACTCTATCTATTCGGTATTTGTTTGAATTCATGTATGATTTGATGAGGTTTCTAACCTAAAATGTTAAAAAGGGTCACGGTCGTGAATTAATAACGTGCCTAGATAACTTCGGACTTCACGGTCGTTCTTCACCCTAATTATCTAGACCCATTAAGCTCTTGTTAGCCTATATTGACTAATTACTTAATCAATATAGGTGTCCTAAGTAGGGGTTTGACTTCACGGTCGTTCTTCACCAAACCCTAACCCTTAATTTCTATAGTTCCGGTTATAGGTATCAAAGTACGGTCGCTTCTAACCTAAAACCTAAGATATTTGTGTTCATAATTTGGTACTCTCCTCTCATCCTAACTTCTTTGGATCTTTTGCCTAACAAACCGATTCCAAAGCGGGACTACAACGATTTCAAGTACTAAACTATGTAATCAACACAAATGATAAATCACAGAAAATAACAATCAAATCCCATAAAACAATCATAATAAAAACAAATAACCGAATAAAATAGAATTAAACAAGTTCATGCATTGACCTAAACCCCTAGAGAGAGATCTACTCCCTCATGGAGAGATCCATTACAAAAATTGGCAAAGTAAGAAGAAATGAAATAAAGGAAGTAAATACACCCTTTGACAAATCTAAAACCTCTATCTTGCCGATTTCTTGCTCAGGAAACCCTTCTTCTCCTTGCTTGAAAGCTTTCCTTTTCTCCAGAATTTTATCGCTAAGAATGGTATGTATGTAGAGAGAAAAAATGGATGAGAAAAGAGATGTTGTGTGAGATGATGCATGGGAAGAGATCATATGCCTTCTTTTATAGCCAATGATCATGCCCAATTAAGAGGCTAGGAAGTGGAGTTAGTGGGTGCTATATTTGGATTGTTTCTCAGGATGCCTTGTCCATGTTTTGCTGTAAAAACGTGTCCATCATGCGCCAAAAATAGAAACCGTGTTGAAAACGTGCAATTTTGGCTGTCTGCGAGTTTTGTGCGTCCAACTGACTCCAAATTTCCTTTTTTAGTTTCTCATGTTGTAGATCTTCTTCCTAGCTTTCCAAAAAGTGGTCGCAATCCTAAATCGGAGTTACGAGTCAAAAGTTATGGCTATTTTAAGATCAGGCTCCAGTTATGCGTTCTGCTACAGTGCGGCCAGGCCACCCGCATTGCTACAGTACCATCCGCACTGGGATCCGCACTGCGTCTTCACCATATGCTACAGTGCGTCCGCACTGCTACAGTATCATCCGCACTAGGATCCGCACTGCGTCTGAACCACCCGCACTGCGGTTGCATCGAGATCCGCATTAGGCTCGGACTTTTCCTGTGCAACCAGAGTGTGGCTGCATCGCGATCCGTGCGTCCGCATCGATATCCGTGCAATCGCACGGATTTTGATGTATAGCTTATTATATCTTTTTAAATTGGCGCGCGTCCAGAAATCCATCTAAGTACTTATTTTGGCCATATCACAAACCGTGTGTCCGCAATGAGCAGTTTCCTTCAGTTTTCTTCATTTTTCTTCATTTCCTACAAATTAAAACCAAACAAACGCAGTAACTTGATCCAAGGTGTATTATATTCACTTTATATTCATAATACAAGATATTTGGTGTTATTTCGTAATAAAAATCAGATCGAATATGTATATAATTTAGGCCTATCATGTACATGGGTCATCGTAGATTTCTTTCTGCCAACATGATTGGTTCCTAGCTTAAGAACTGATCCTGATACCTATCTGGATCGGTTTTGAGCTAGGAACCGATCATGTTGTTTTATTTATTTTAAAAAAATAAAATAAGTTATCTGGATCGGTTCCTAGCTTAAGAACCGATCCAGATACTTATCAAGATCGGTTCTTAAGCTAGGAACCGATCCAGATAGTGTGTTAGGGTACAAAACCTCATTCCTTAGCCGAAATTCAAATTACTCTCTTCTAGCCTCCACCGTGACCTCTTTCTCTCCTCCTAAAATCCTTCATTCCGTGACTTTTGCTCTCCTCCTCCTCCTCCTCCTCTGTGACCTCTTTCTCTCCTTCTCCTCCGTTGGCTCCGCCTCCCTCTCTCTCTCAACTCGGGTAAGCATCTCTAAATTCAAATTATGAGATATTATAAATTGAATTGAGAGATTTGTTAGAAATTTGAGAAATTTGATAAATAATTGTTGCAAATTTAATTCTTGTGATACTTGTATATGCTTATATCCCTTTTATGGTGTACTTTATGCTTTCCTTCTAGATACTTGTATATGCTTATACCTCTTGTTGCAAATTTAGACTTGTTGCAAATTTAGATATTTGTTTGAAATTGTTAGAATTTGAATTTAGAAATTCGGATTATTAGAAATTGTTAGAAATTGCTAATTGTTATTTCGGTTTGTTAACCCTAGTTGCTCAAGTATTGGTACCAAGGTATTGCTCAAGTATTGGTTAGAAATTCTTAGGATCCAGAGGTTATAATGGTGAGAACTTCCAGAGTAGGCTTAGAGATGCTATGCAGGCGATTGTAGACGAGAAAGCATCTAGTGATCCGTCTTCCCAAGGGTCAACAAGTGCATTGACACCAGAAGAGGTCATTGATTTGTCGGTTGAGCATAGGCACGTCTCATGGAGACTAGAAAGACAAAAGCTCAATAAGGAGGCCAAATAACACTTTTATCCTGAAAAATATGTACCGGTCATCAACAAAATTGTGAGAATCTTTAATATTGTCATTCATTGAAACTTCAACTTTAAATTATTACGTTGTAACATGTTGTCATTTCAGGAAGAATAAGAAGCGGCTCTGAAACAAGGGTTGTTGGCCGTCGAACGATACGACGATGTTCTGGAAAAATCTCTTCCAAATCCGGAACATCCTGGGAGGGTGAGAGGAGTGGGAGGTCTGGTTCCAATCAGAAAAAACATACGAGAAGAGCTCAATAAGGAGGAGACGCGCTCCCTCGAGGTCCGAAGCAGAATTTGAAGAGAGAGTGGATAGAAAAGTGGAGGAGAAAGTAAGAGGAATAGAGGAGAGATTACAGGAAGAAATGGAGGTAAAATTTGCAATGCTTCAACAGACAATGGGCCAACAAGTCCAGACGTATACCCCAACAGTCGTTCAGAGCAGCTGCCAGTCAGTCAAACCATATGCAGATCTTTCCGAGTTTACTGAGGTAATGCAAATTCAAATTCATACATATTCAGATTTTAATTTATTTTCCATTACTTGTCTTAGTTTCATACATATTATTTTATTCGAGTAAATACATATATTTGAACAGGAGGCAGAACTAAGCTGCAAACTCTAGGCGGTTGTCGATGGGAAAACTGTTCAAGTGGCCTTGGGGACAATTCATGTTCTAGTTGTACCCTGATATCACTTTATTAGACCTATTATTTCGACTTGTTTCCATACAAAAATCTATGTTTTGAACCAACAAATGGTGCCTTTTACATTGAATATCCATAGAATGTGGTACTGCTATGTTTTGGTTCTTACTTTGCAGGAATCAGGCGAAAACGGGCAAAATCAGGGAAGTTACTGAAATCTGAGACATCTGATGCGACCCTTATCACATCCGATGCGACCCTCATCAGAGCCGATGCGACCCTCATCAGAGTCGATGCAGGTTGCATCAGACCTGATGCAGGTCGCATCGCGAGTTTCCAGAGCAGACAGCAAAGGCCCAGAATTGAAGCACTCGTTTTAAAAAGCCTATAAATAGGCCACCCCTGCTACCAGAGAGGGGGTTCCGAAATTTAAAGATTCAAAGCCTCAAGGAGAGAGAAAAGATCAAGAGAGAAGAGAGAGATTGGAGATCGCTTGGAGAAGAAGAGAAGATTGCAAGATCCTCTCCAATCCACCTTGGATCTTTGAGCTTCATCATGATCTGCCTATTCTCTCTCTCTTTTATGCTTTCTTTTGCTATGCTTGAGTAGATCTCTAGTTCTTAGGGTTAGGATGTAGTCTCTAAACCTTGTCTTTGAGTTGAATGATGTTTTGATCTAAGTTTGAACTTGTGTGATTGTTGTTTGAGTATTCATTGTTTGCTTGATTGTGATTTCTTGATTGATTCTTGATTGTCTACTGTTAGATGTCTATAGCATCTCTTCTAGTAATTTGGCCTTGATGTATCTTGTAATTGTGATTGAGCATTTGAGGTAGATCTAAGATCAATAGTAGCCGAGAGGTGAAATTTCTATTATCGAAAGGTTGTAGATACCTCTAGTTAACCAGACAATCAATTTAGGTTAGATACCAGTAGGCGAGAGCCACAGGTTGAAGCCTCGCACAAGAAATCAACTTAGATACGAACACATGTCAGCTCTGCTCGAGGGCCATGCGACCCGCATCAGAGATGATGCGAGTTGCATCATACGGGTCGCATCAGAGATGATGCGAGTCGCATGATAGGTCCAGAGAAGGCAAAGTTTGGGATGAAACCTGAAACCCTAGGAACACCTTTTATCTTTGATTCAAAACTAAAACCTTTAACTGCTTTCATTACTGTTAATTGAATCTTCATTTGAAATTAGGAAATATAAATAAATCAAACCCAACTCTTCGCACTTCTAGTACCTAGCTTGGATAAGTGGTGATTTAGAATCGAATTAAACCGTCCCTGAGGATCGATACCTTAATATACTATACGGATAGGGTTGTGCACTTGCAACCCTAGACGAGAGTAGATTCAAGGTTTAAACTGGTATAGCTTGCTATACCTGAGACTTTGTAGCCTACTTTTGTAAGCGAACATACCCGGTGGAACAATTCACAGCAGGCCGATGCCGCCCGACCATGCAAGAGTAATGGTGGATGGTATTTCCGATGCGGACTTCATAGACCTCCCATTACCTGTACCAAATGGCGAGCAGGAAACCCTAAAGGATGCCCTCAGCAGTTTCACTACATGGCCGATGCCCATGATATTGATAGCTTCAGATGAGGTATATTATTATTACAAGTTCTTATACTTCTTAATTAGTATCTATATGATAGAGTTATAGTTGATTCTGGATTTTATTTCAATTTATTATGAAATTTTGCAGGAACCACGCAAAGAATTAGGATTTCCTGGAGGTCGGAACGCAACGAGTCACTGCAAGGCGTTTGATGGTATCAATTTTGACAAGCTGGGATGGACATTCAAGCAGCTTCGTGATCGGTTTTCGGAGCTAGATGGCAATCCATTCAAAATCGATCCGCCACTTGATCTTTTATGTTTAGATGACTCCATATGCGTCTATGCAGATGATTATGCGGCCTTGCTTACACCACGGGAGTGGATCACTGTACCATTTGTTCAGATCTGGATGCTGTGAGTTAATATTCGTAATAATTGCATAATTTAGTACTTTTAATTCAAATTTCATAAAATTGAGATCACCTGTATGTCTTTATTTTGTAGGTATTGGCACAAATTCATCAAGGAGGAATTTCCCGATGAGCAAGTTGGTTTCATGGACCCCAATCGAACGAATGCCACCCCGATGAGCAGGTGTTCTTCAATACATAGGGAAAGCACTCCAAGAAAATCGGGACAAGAGATTGATATTCATACCTTACCATCAGATGTTAGTGTTATATATATATATTCTAATTTTATTATATTTCTTTCAATTCATATAAATTATAGAATATGACATGCTACAAACCTAACATGCATAAATCATTGGATATTGGTCGTTCTTATGCCAAGAGAACGTGCATTGTACGTGTACGATTTCGATAAGAAGAGCAAAAAAATGGTAATGATCACTGCTGCTGTCAAGGAGTAAGTGCCTTCCTAAAATTTACGTTTGTTTAGAATGCTAATGATTTTATTATTATATTATCATTTTAAATATGTCTCGTAAGTACTGATTGCTCAATGTGTTCATATTTCAACATCGTTTTCATGAGGGAAATGGGTACTTCTTTAACGGTTCGTAACGATTACAAGGTAATAGTTTCTATTGAGATATAATTATAATGACCTAGATGCAAAAATTTGTGAATATACATATAAGCCATTTGTATGCTCGTAATACATACATTTTATTTTTTTCAAACTTGTTATATAGTGTCCACAACAACCAGCCGGCTGGAAATGTGCATATTATGTCATGTTGCTCATGTAAGACATAATAAAGGAATTCCTCGATGTTTTCCAGCAATTAAAGGTATATATGCATTTATAAATTTTCCAAAAATAAGCATTGTTGCTTAAAATATAATAAAATACAAAATTTAATTGTACATGCTCTTCTAAATTCTAAAAAATGTAGGATATTCCCGCTAAACATACGGCACAACGCTTGGCCGACTTTCGCCTAATGTGGGTCCAAATTTTGCTAAATGAGATAAAGCCGAGAAGAAGTACAACAATTTAGGATGTGTTATCTGAATTTGCATGAACATGAATTCTTTGTAATAATTTAGGATGTGTATGATATATAATTAATTTAGGATGTGTGATATTGAATTTAGGATTTGTGATAAATTAGCATGTTGGCCAGCTAAATATATATGGAAGCTGGTCATTTAATAAAAAATATATTTTTTTAAATTCAATAAAGCATCAGGGTCGGTTCTTAGCTAAGAACCGATTCAGATAGAATTTTTTTTTTTTTAAAAAAAGGCAAAATAACTATTAGGATCAGTTCTTATATAAGAACCGATCCTGATAGTCAACAATCTGGATCGGTTTTTACATAAGAACCGATCCAGATAATTGTTTTCTGAATTTAAAAAAAAATCTAATTTAAAATATACATCAAGATCGGTTCTACAGTACAATCGATCCAGATAAGCAGTCATCTGGATCGGTTCTACTGTAGAACCGATCTTGATGGTGCCTATCTGGATCGGTCCTTAACTAAGAACCGATCCAGATAGTGACTATATATTAGGATTGGTCGCAAAACCGATACAGATTTGTTTGATATTTGTATCGCCCTGATCAGAATCGGTTGAATTCCGATACTAATATGTGTATATAACTGATTCTGATTCTATTTTTTCCAATAGTGCTTGTGTTAATTGTAATACTCGTACAATGTACATATATATTAAAACTTCTTCAAAAGTCGATACAGTAAGAACAATATGTATAAAAGGACCATCAACAGCATTCCTGAATATATATACTTATTTGTTGCAGTACCCGGCCCATCAACAGCGTGTAAATTAATGATCCCTTGTGTTAAAGTACGTCCTACTTGGTGTTTTTTTTTTTTTTTTTTTTTTTGATAAGAGAGGAATACGTCCTACTTGTACCTCTTCTTAAACAACAATTTGAAATTAATTACCTTTGTTCCAAAATTGAGCAACTGTGCGATGTCATTACTAATTTACTATATTAATTGCTAATATCATTATGATATGGCCACAGGCTTCTCTTTGGTAAGCTGATCAACTCTAATAGCATACTCCTTACTTTCTATATATATATATATATATATATATATATATATATATATATATATCTCTATATATATATAACTACAAAAATCTGCCACTATCTGCAAGAGTAAAAGTTTTTTTTTTTTCCGACGGTATTTTTGCGGATACTCTTGTTGGTAATACTGTACACTCAGAAATAGTAATTTCCGTCGGTGTACCCTCGAAAATAGTAACTTTTACTTTGACGGATAGTGACCTAATTTTATAGTATATCTATATTATATTTAGATATGATCTGGACCTATCACATTCCAAAATGGACAAGAACCTTGATGTCTAAAGGACAAGATCTTGAAAGTAATAAAGTAATGATTAGCTGAAGACATTTCAAGATTGACATGCATGCACTTAATTTGGTGGATAACACTGAGCATCTTGTTGATAATTGGATTGGTACCTATTTTAATTGGATACATAAAACTCTGTCCTAACTTGATAATTCAAGAAAACAAAATCATAATTATATCATAATTAAGCATCAAAAGTAACATTTTAGCAGTGGTAGCATGTATGGGAACTACCGATCGGAAAAATATATTTTCTATAAGGGAACAATGAATAAATGGTCAGAATCCTATAATATATAGCTCATTTGCACAAAGTGCGCGAGTGGTCCTTTTACAAGTTGCTATATATTGAGTCTATATATCATGCAGTAGGAGCCAAAGAAAAAATAAACTAAAAAACTCTTTGAGTGCTGCTTTGGCATGCATGCATGTCATAGAAATGGTGGAGAGGCTGGGATAACGCTTTAATCATTCGGCATGTGGCATGTGATACTTTACAGAAAAAAAAATTGATTGAATTTATTAGAAAGAAATAAAATATACAATATATATATTTTTTTTAATCTCAAGCTCTGGCTTGGACCTAATTAAGCTTGCCTAGTTGCCTATGCGTAGGTAGTGGTTTGACAATACCCTAGTCGGGTACGCGGGTACCCTATGTCCGAGCTCGTCCGTACCTTATGCCCGGGGTACTCGTGCCCGAGCCCGGGTATAGGTCGGGTACGCGGGTACGGGCAAAAAACGGACCGGACCGGATTTTTTGGGCAAATACCCGACCATACCCGGACCGACCATACCCGTACCCGTCTACTCTTACCCGTATACCCGACCCACTTTAATTCAAAATTCAAAATCCAATTTTTAAAATTCCCTCCACCCGGTTCAATCCCATTCGGACCCGACCGGCCGAACCCACCTGGCCCAAACCGGACCGACAGGATGGGAAATAAAGTTTTTTTTTTCTTTTTTTTTTCTTTTTTTCTGTTATTCTTTTAAAATTTAAAATTTAAATTTATCTCTCCAATCAAATTTCTTTAAATACCCCTCTCTTCCTCCTTTCATTTTCACATCTCCATCTCAATTCTCATTCTCTCAATCTAAATTTTTATTATTCTCAAATTTTAAATTTATTGTTTAAAAAAATATATAGCTGTAAATTTAATTCCTTCTACAAATACACAAACGGAATTACGAAGGTATCGAAATTACGAAGTTCGGCACCTCCCGCAAGATTTTTCCGCGAGATTTAAAGGTTACATTTATTTCATGTTAGATTAATTTATTTTTGTAGAGTAAATTTAGTTTATGCTAGATTTATTGGATGTTAAGTAATTAGATTTGTTAGATTTATTGAATATGTTAGATTTATTTAGTTTATGTTAGATTTGTTAGATGTAAAGTAATTAGATTTGTTTTGATGTTAGATTTTATTTTTGAAATTCGGATTTATTTTTCATAGGTTTAAAAAATATGTTATATTTATTTTTCAAAATATGTGAAGTAATTAGATTTGTTTTGTATATGTTAGATTTTATTTTTTTCAAATTCAGATTTATTTTTAATAGGTTAAAAAAAGATGTTAGATTTATTTTTGTGAATATGTTACATTAGATTTTATTTTAAAAATGTTACATTAGATTTATTTTTAAAAATGTCAGATTTATTTTGAATAGGTTAGATTTATTTTTGTAAATGTTAGATTTATTTTTAAATAGGTTAGATTTATTTTTGAAAATGTTAGATTTATTTTTAAATAGACTAGATTTATTTTCTGTTTTTTAATTTTTAGATTTGTTTTGATGTTAGGTTTTATTTTTAAAATTCGTATTTATTTTGCATAGGTTTAAAAAAATATGTTATATTTATTTTTGTTTTTTAATTTTTGTTTTTTAAATTCTGTTTTTTAAATTCTGTTTTTTTATTTCTGTTTTTTTATTTCTGTTTGTTAGATTTATTTTTGTAAATGTTAGATTTATTTTTAAATATCTTAGATTTACTTTGTAAAGGTTAGATTTATTTTTGTAAATGTTAGATTTATTTTGATAAATGTTAGATTTATTTTTGTACATGTTAGATTTATTTTTAAATAGATTACATTTATTTTTGAAAATATGTTAATTAATTTATGTTTAGGAAGAGAGCGAAGAATGGTATAGGAATGAGAACTTCTAGATAGGTGGTGTCGGTATAAATTTCTAACATCTTTTAATCTTTATAATTATTTTTTAAATTATAAATTTCAGACGATCCAATTAGTTTTTAAATTATTCGTTTTAAAGAAGAATTACTAACAATAAAAAAAGTTAGAACTCCGCCTATGTTATTTTACATAGCCGGTCCCAAGCCCGGAATAAAGGAGGAGGGTAACTTTTATTTTTTAATCTATTTCTTTAAAATAATTCATAATTATTTTAAAAGTAATTGATTTAAGAAATTTTTTTTTATATTTTATTGTTTTAAAGTAATTTATTTAAGATATTTTTTATTTATATTTTATTGTACCAATTAAAAATAAATGAACGTTTAGAAAATATATTATCAATTTAAAATGAACGTTTAGAAAATATATTATCAATTTAAAATGTAAACTAAAAATTTTGAGATATAAATAAATTATGAAACTATATAATTAGAATGAGAATTTGAAAATAAAATAAAATGACTCGGGTATAGAAATAAATAAATACAAATTTTCGCCCTACCCGGATAAACATACAAATTTTCGCAAGAATAATTTTTATATATAAGTTACAAATTTTATTTATGTAGGAATTATAAAAATGTGACTTGATAATTTTGTATATATATATATACTATTTGATATTGAACTATTCAGATTTTAAAAGTCGAATTATAAACACGTAATAATATTTATACGACACTGTTAAAAAAAACAGAAAAAAAAGGACCGGACCGGACCGCCCTGCCCCTCAAGGGTACAACGGGCACAGGTGTAGGACGGGTAGGGCACGGTTTTTGAAAAAAATACTCGAGATACCCGTCTACCTGTGATACCCGTGCCCGACCTCTACCCGTGCCCGGGTATACCCGGCCCGCCCTGCCCCTACCCGATAGCAGACCTCTATGCGTAGGTCCTTCCTTGCATTTAGTGTTTACCCATATATAGCAGGAAATTTAGTTGGGCGTTGCATATTTCAAAAATGGTGCACCCATGTCCATGTGCATGCAATAAATTAGCAAAAGATATATTAATTAAAAGAGTAATTATTTCTTTTTCCGTCTTCTATCCTCCATTCATCCCCAAACTCATTAACTACTCTTTAACTGATCAAACTGACAAATCGTTCGCCCACTCAGTTCAATCTCTCATTCTAAGAAAAAAACAAAAAAAAATAATTAGTCTCCATCGGGAATAAATGACTTTCAGAGCCTGGCGCGTGTGCTGGGTACATTGGATCATGTTTTATGATGACTTCATAAGCATGTGCCCCTTTAATTTATCTGATTTCTAAAACCAACTTGTGCAATTACGGTTTTGTTATTTTTCATGATTCCTGCAAATTTGTTGAAAGTAGTACAAAAAGAACTCCTTATATGGAAGATTAAATTTCAATCTTTTTCATGAAATGTAGCCTTAATTACATTTATATCACATGTAGTTGTTTCAGGGAATTGCAATTTTTTGCATGATCAGGTTCAATTATTGGCTCTGGGTTATCTCAGGTGATAAAAAATTAAAATCACAAAAACATTACTGCAAATAATACTAGAAGGTCGAGTTTAATTAGGGGGGAAACACATATTTTGCTTGTTAATTACTAGGTCTTACTTTGAACAACCGTTTTAATCTTATACAACCGTTTTAATCTTATACAGCGTTTTTTTTTTTTTTCGCAGAGGATGCGACGGAGTATCCGAAATTACTTTATCATGGATCTCATTTGAAAGATAAAATTATGTAGAAGACGTTTATGATTTTCGATTCTCAAAATTTCTCACAAATCGTCAGAAATATGGATGATATTAAACAAACAAAAAAATTCACCTCTATATGTAAAAGATGGGTGTATGATGAGAGAGGAAAAAGAAAGTTGATATGTTCAGTTTTTTTTTTATAAATACTTGATATCTTATGTAAAAATATTTGCAATATGAGATATAAATACTTGATCGATGAAGAACTAGAAAGTACTTTATCATGGATCTCATTTGAAAGAGAAAATTGTATAGAAGACGTTCGTGATTTTAGATTCGCAAAATTCTTCACAGATCATCAGAAATATGGGCGATATTAAACGAAGAAAAAATAAACTCACATCTAAAAACGTGTAAAATATGAGAATGTGATGAAAGAGATATAATAAAATAATTGATGCATGTCTATTTTGTTAAATAAATATTTGATATCTTAGATATGAATACTTGATATATTATATGTTAATACTTGTGCGGGTGATTGTGTGGTGGTTACGCATCCACTTTGCGCTTATGGTCTCTGTCTCTGTCGCTTTCAAGTGACGTTTGCAGTCCTCATAGCTGTCGTTTTTCCGCATATGGTCTATGTTGCTTTCAAGCGACGTTTGCAGTCCCCCCATATAGGTAGTGGTCCCTCCATGTAGTTAATGTCTGTAGCACGTTTGGCAGTTTCTCAAGAATATTTTACAACATAAATATTCATTCTTTAATGCACAAGTATAAATACTTGATATTTTAGAGATTAATATTGTTTATAACAATTATAGCGCTAGAACTTGCGATGGTTCTATGCATTCACTTGTCTTTGGTTTTCCTCATGTGGTTTGTGTCACTTTCAAGCGATGTCTATGGTCCCCTCCCCTCTCCCCGAGTAGTCCCTAGGTAAGTAGTGGTCTCAGGTAGTTAATTCTCAAGATCGACACATCTGTGAGTTTCTCATAAATAATTTACATAATTAATATTCACACTTTAGTACGTAAGTATGATTACTTGACATTTTAAAGATAAATAGTTCATCATGAATCTCATTTGAATGAAAAAATTACGTAGAAGATGTTCATGATTTTATATTCACATCATTCTTCACATATCGTCAGAAATATGAGCGAGATTAAACGGAAAAAAAAACTCACCTCTAAAAATGTGTAAAAGATAGGTGTGTGATGAGAGAGAAAAAACAAAGTTGATATGTCAATTTTTCTAGAAATACTTGGTATCTTAGATATGAATACTTGCATTACAAAGTATGAATACTTGCTCGACGATTTATGAATATTTGCACGATGAGGTATGAATACTTGCACGACGGACAATCTGAAAGTCTATTATCATCGATCTTATTTGAAAGAGAAAATTGAATAGAAGGCGTCGTGGTTTTAGATTCGTAAAAAATTTCACAGATCGTCAGAAATATTGGCAAGATTGACGAAGAAAGATAAACCCAACTCTAAAACGTGTAAAAGATAAGTGTGTGATGATATGTCTAGTTTTTTTCGGAAAACTTGGTATCTTAGATATGAATACTTGATATATTATATATTAACATTTGTAGATATCCATATTTGCTCGCCAGTTGTAAAATCTATCAAATATTAAGCAGTACCCCCAAGTAGTTAGGAATTCACATTCTCTCCAATACCTGATAAGGGAATCTTCTACAATTACTAGATCTGAACCGTTCCTTTTAACTTGGCACAAATTCAAAGTCCAAAAATACTGCCCCCTACTACGGCCCAAATACCAAACCGGTTAAAATTTAATCTCAAACCGTAAAGTGAGGGTGATCCTCTGCAATACCGGAGAGGATACGGATTCAATAGTTAGTGGCCCCCAGTCAATGTGCAATCCCCAGATAATTAATGCTTGGGGGATGAATGAGGAAAAATGAACTGGGGATAGTTAGGCACTCCCATTTTTTTTTTTTTAGGAAAGTTGGGATCAAAATTATCCAACTGTTTAATATCTAGAATTCTTATTCAGATTTCAAATTTGTGACCTCTCATACGGAAAAATCATTGTTCCTGACAACTTAAACAAATTAATAAATTACAAGGAATATATTCTTAATTATTTGAGAAAAGTTAATTGAATCTTTTTTACGTAAATTTTATTTGATATCCACTTTAACTTGCCAAGCAATTTCAAAAAAAAAAAAGAATCTAGTTATTCCATGATACACAGACTATCAAGCTTTCAATTAAAAAAAAAAAAAAAAAAAGAGGGGTATGCAGGCTAATGTTTCTGAATGCACAAAACATTCAACAAAGAAAAATAACAAAGATCTATTGAATAATTAATTGGAAGGAGAAGACAGCCCAGAAGTTTTTAGATAAATATTCTTATTAATAGCGATAGATTTTCATTTAGAATAACTATTTTAAAAAAACAACATATTTATTCTCTGTATTTTTTTTTAGTAAGGGTCTAGCCATTGTTCATAATTTCATTTATTGATGAGTTTTGTAGGCTTTAATTGGTTTAGAAAACCCTGCATGAAAAGCTTTTATCTGTATTTAATGATAGGAAAAACTCAAGAATCAATTTCTAATCTTAATCAGCTAGATGGACACAGCTTAGTCGATTGTTTTTTTTTTTTTTTTAAAAAAAAAAAATCTTATTTTTGCCAGAGATGTTAATTTGAATGCTATGCAACCACCCTTACGTATTCAATTGACGTTACTTGATTGGTATGCACCAGGAAAGTCAAAGTCACAATTAAAGTTGCTTGCCTGGTTGGGAATTTTTTATTCATAGTAATTATAAAAAAAATGTAGAGTATCTCATTTTCAACTAATATAATAAGATCGTCAGCACGGATCACGATCCACATTTTATGAATCGTGGGCATTGATAACGATCCATCTTTTTTTTCTTTTTTTGTAAAACGGTTTAAAACTACAATCTAATTAAGTTTTAAAAAAAATAAAAATAAAAGATGGATCGTTATCAATGTCCACCATCCATAAAAAGTTGGATCGTGTGATCTGTACTGATGATCTTACTATATTGGTTGAAAACGAAGTATTCTATCTATTTCCATACATCTTAATTTTATAATTACTATGAATAAAATATTCTGTCTGGTTTGGTATCCAGATTTCAAACCAACGGAAATTTAATCAAGAAGTCAAAAGAGGAAACTGAGCTAATCATTATCTCAGATTGTTAAATTGTCAAGATTTGAGTTGCTAGTAAGCTAGTTGTTTCACTTTCCAAAATGTTCTTAAATAAAAGCATACTGCAATAACTGCTTTCCATCAGAACAGCCGGCCATATCAATAATAGCCAAAAAAATTGAAACAATTCAAAAATATATTTTTAGAGTAATTTAAAATCAATAAAATTGCACACAGTTTCCAAATTTTATAATTCCTCGAGTGCCAATCTTTGTTCTATTTAAGGCTTCTCCCTCCTTTCATTTTCCACAAGTACAAAAACCTTCTCTTTCTTTAGCAATCCTACCAACTTAGCCAATTCATACAGCTAACAAAAAAAAAGTTTTCAAGATGGATCTTGTGCAGCAACGGTCTAAAGGCTTTGCTATTGTGCTTGCAGTAGGCACTGCAGTTCCATCCCAAAAGATCTCTGTAGATTATATGATTGACAATTACTTCAGGTTCACCAACACAGAGCACTTGACTGAGCTCCAGAAGAAGTTTGCCAAGATTTGTAAGTGTCCCTTCATTTATATTTCATTTGCTATCTCTTTTTTACAGCACCAGCAGCAAACATGCATGATAACTGTCATTGGGTTGAGACATTAGTAAAAAGAAGAAAATATAAGCTTAAAAAAAATCTAAAGAGCCTGCGTATTGGAATAATCAATCTTTCTTATATACAAATTACTGCAGGGCTGTATACCACAATTAATATTATATTCTGGCCTTCTGGGTTGTTTAAGCAAAATTATATATCTTAACGAGTGTAGCAGAAGTGGCCGCACAACATGAACCCATTGCTGTTCTAAAGCAATTATTTGTAGTTGTATATACAAATAACAATAATTAAACACAAGATTCCGTACTAGATACTAATCCATTTAATTGAGGACATCCATTAAACGTTCAACACCCCGAATACAAAAACAAATTAATAACTTGTTTGTTTTATTTTCAGACTACATTACGAATCGAAAAATATATACACTGCCAATGCTAACATCTATACATATGTTTGCTTTAATTAGTATGGTATTTTCTATTTAGGTCTGTTCTGCTTCCAAGATACAATTTCCAATTTACTAAATGCAACATAATCAAGACAGTCCGTGAAAGTTTCAGTACTTCAAATCAATGACATGCATGATCCCAATTAAATATTTACTCTACGGTTTTTCGATTTACTCCAGGCAAGGCAACCACAATTCAAAGCAAATACCTTTATGCAACAGAAGAGACGCTGAAGGAGCACCCAAACATTGCTGCCAGCATGGAACCATCTTTGGATGACCGACTGGACATTCTAGTAGAGGAAGTGCCAAAACTGGGAAAAGAGGCAGCTCTGGCAGCCATCAAGGAGTGGGGCCAGCCTGTCTCCAAGATCACGCACCTTATAGTTGCCACTAATAGTGGTGCCGACTGCCCTGGCGCTGATGCCAGACTTGTACACCTTCTCGGCCTATCTCGAACTGTCAAGCGTGTCATGCTTTACTACCAAGGATGCCATGCTGGCGCAAGTACTCTACGTCTGGCCAAGGACCTTGCCGAGAACAACCGAGGTGCACGTGTTCTTATAATCACTTCTGAGAACATCCTCCATGCATTTCGTGGTCCTGCTGAAGCTTATGCTGACTTCCTTGTTTCCCAAGCATTGTTTGCTGACGGAGCTGCTGCTGTTATAGTCGGTGCAGATCCGGACTTGGAAGTTGAGCGTCCACTGTATGAAATTGTTTCTGCAAGAGAGACTATGATTCTAAACACAATGGAGGAGCTCGGGATGCAACTTCGCGAGGTAGGCAACCTCATCTTTTTGTCACCTACAATACCGAAACACATATCCGCAAACATCGAAGGATGTCTTCTCGAAGCATTCTCGCCACTAGGTATTACAGATTGGAATTCCCTTTTCTGGGTTTCTCATCCAGGGGGGCCTGCAATTTTGAATCAAGTAGAGGCAAAACTCAAGCTCGATAAGGATAAATTGCGCCTGTCAAGGAAGATCCTGAGTGAATATGGAAACTTGTCGAGCCCAACTGTCCTGTTTATTCTAGATGAGTTACGCAAAGAGTCAGCCAAGGAAGGCAAGTTGACCACAGGGGATGGGCTCGAATATGGGGTTCTTCTTGGCTTCGGGCCTGGCCTCAGCATTGAGACAGTCGTTTTACGTTCTGTTCCTATCTAAACAGCAACATCTGCAGGCCCAAGTATAAAAAAGTTGTTTGACTAGTCAAAATATCTTCTCCGTCATTCATTATTCTTTTTACCAGTCCTGTAGGGTTTGAAATATCATCTTTCATTAATGTATTGTTTATGGTATTTGTGTTTTCCTTTGATGAGCTTATTCTATCCAGATATTTGATTAAATTTTTATGTAATTGGTTTCAATTCATTCAAAGATCTACATACACATGTGCTATACTGCTATTGTTTACAATTAATTTTCTGAATTCATAGAACCTAAACTGTCAGTAAGCATGCCTTCTGATTGTTATTATGGAAGATAATAACTAATTAGTCTATCGACACACATTTTATCTTCTACACACCTTTCAAGGAAAATTATGCTTGGAGAAGGCTAGACTGACTGTTAAAACCAAGGCCCAAATACTTCTTCTAGCTTTTTCAAGAAACATTATGAACCAAAGTCAAAGTCGGTAGTATATAAATTCTAGAATTTTGTAGATTAGTGCATTCCTTATAATCTAGAGTCCAAAACTAACTTTGCTAATGTCGGTAGAAATAAAATGAATTATGTTGAAGATTCTATCACCGACATGTATGGATATAAATAGAGCCCATGTATGCCATCAGAGGTGAATGAGTGAATCAGATAGTGAGGCGTGATTGAGTCTTTACCTGTAAATTCTATTCAATTAAATAAAAGAAATTATATTATATAAACTCCTCTCTTATACCATCCACAATCTGATTATAATTTTCAACATTTGATATCAGAGCTTTAGGTTTGAGTAAAAATTAGTGAAGTAGACAAGGACGTTCGGATAATAGAAGAAGCATGATGTCTTCAATTAGTATGGACGTAACTATGGCACAGTCGATGGTGAGAAAATTATGCCATGTGGAAGATCAAGATGCGGACACTGCTACTCTCGCAGGGATTGTGGGATGTCGTCGAATAAGGTTTTACAGCGCCAACGGGAGCAGCAACAATAACAAATGAAGGATGCTAAGGCCTTGTTTCTAATTCAACAATGTGTTATCGAAAGTCTATTTCCACGAATAAGTGGAACAATTTCATCCAAGAAAGCATGGAAGATTTTGAGAGAGGAGTTTGAAGGCTCGAAAAAGGTGAAAACGGTGAAGCTACAAACATTAAGAAGACAATTTCAAAATCTCCAAATGAAGGATGCCGAGAAGATCAAGGAGTACTTCTCGTGAGTTGTCGAAATTGTCAACCAGATGCGGGCGTATGGAGAAGACATCTCCGATCAGAAGGTAGTCGAGAAAATATTAATCAGCCTCACTGACAAGTACGACTATATCGTTATTGCGATAAAATAATTGAAAGATCTATCAAGCTTTCGATTCAACAATTGATGAGCTCCTTGGAGTCTCACGAAGAGAGAAAACTCCAATGCGAAGTAAATTTGGTAGAGGATGCATTACACTCCAAGCTAAGCTTCAGACCACAATATAACCCCACGAATCAAAAAAATAACCAAGGCGATGGCGGTCCGTGACAAGATACAGAAAAGCAGTCGACGCAAAAGGAGAAAGCACCAGGTTTGAGTTATTCAAATTTATTGTGTGATATACACAAAAGGTCGAACCATAGTACATCTGGTCGACAAAGAGATGCAACAAATGCAAGAAGATCGGTCACATAGCACGAATGTGCAAATCAAGGATTAACAACCGAGCAAACTTCATAGAAGAAAATGAGAGTCACGAAAATATTTTCTATGCGTGCCACTCAGCCAAAGAAGAGAAATGCGATATCTAGTTCCTTGACAATGGTTGCACAAATCATATGACTGAAAATCACGAATTATTTCAACACATCGATACTTCGGATGAGACAGAGGTACGTATGAAAAATGGCTCAATTGTTAAAGCAAAAGGCCAGGGAAGTATTGTTGTACAAACCAAGATGGGTCCAAAATTTATCCGAGATGTACTGTTGGTTCCGGACCTAAAACAAAACCTGCTAAGCGTGGGGCAATTAGTGAAGAATGGGTATGCAGTTCATTTTGAAGATGGAGGCTCCAAAATTTTCAACCGAAGAAATAAAAATCAAATAATAACAAGAATACAAATGGAGAAGTCTGGAAGCTTCCCACTCCACATAAGCTACGCTCCTCATTTGGCTCTAAGAAATGAGGTGATCGAGTCATGAGAGAAAGGTGATACACACCAAGAAGAGTAAAGTACAAGACAAAAATTCCGGCCAAGTCCAGGTTTAAGCTAGAGTGCCAGTCCAACAACTAAAGAAGATTCAAATATATTAGAGTCATCCCTCAGGCAAGTAAGATCTTTATCCAAAAGTTACGAGTCATTCAATTTTTCAATATTTGAACCTCAAAATCATGAAGAAGCCGAGAAGCAAGAAAATTGGACAAAGGCGATGAAGAAAAAAAATGCAAATGATTGACAAGAACAACACTCGGAAGGTTGTAGATCGACCAAAAGATCGTGAAGTCATTGGTGATAAATTAATCTACAAGATAAAGTTAAATTCTGACAATGAAGTTGAAAACTACAAAAAGGTTGATAACGAAAGGCTTCAAACAAGAATTCGGCATCAATTACTGGAAGACATATATTCAGATGAGAAGGCTTGCAACGTCCAAGAAGTGGCTATCATATCAATCTAATGTTAAATTGACATTCCAAAATGACTACCTTGATAAAGAAATTTACGTGAAGGAGCTACACATAATTTCATATCAAGAGGGAGTAAATAGAGGATACAAAAAAATTGATCGGCAAAATAAATTTTGAAGAAAATCAAGTCGGGCCCAAGGCTCAAGGCCCAAATATTTCTAGCTTTTTCAAGAAACATTATGAACCAAAGTCAAAGTCGGTAGTATATAAATTCTAGAATTTTGTATATTAGTGCATTCCCTATAATCTAGAGTCCAAAAATAACTTTGGTAATGTCGGTAGAAATAAAATGAATTATGTGGAAGATTCTATTTAAAAAAATTAATTCAATCACTTGACAATAAACGATCTCCACAAAATAAAAATTAAAAAAATAAATCCAATCACATGACAATAAACGATCTCCACAAAATGAAATTATCTATTTAATTCACAAATATTAAAATACTTGTTATGTTATAACTTTCTCATAATTTTAATGACACGGAGCATTATCCGCTCCGTATCCGCTCCATTTTCACTCCTATATATACTCATATCACATATCACGTAATGAATTTATTTTGTTATTCGTATGATTTAGTGTCAAGAGCGGTGAAGAGACATATTGATAGCCTTTGTAATAGTTATGTGCGAACCAAATATGATAATGAAATTTTTTTTAGAATACTGAAGTGATAGTCATGTACAAATTAAACATGATAATAATATATTCTCTAGAATCCCTCTATTCCCTGGAATAGACTATAGCGCAAACCAAACCCCCCCCTAATATTTTGGAGGTATGTAGCATTACTGAGTTGCAAGTTGCAACTAATTTCTGTTTCTTTCAATATTTAACCAAATTAATCACAATCAGTGCGGCATAGGGGTGCAAAACGGAACGGATACTTACCAGATAGTGATAAAATTATATTCCGTATCTGTCTTTATTTTTCGGATACAAATACGAATTGGATATTAAACACATACGAATCAAATATCTTTTTTTTCATAATAGTGAATAATATAATATTTTTCATAATATATATTAAACTATATAATATATATCTACTATTCAGATACGGATAATTAAAATTTAAAACCATATTTGTATCTATATTCACACGGGTATTCAAATATCGGATATCTGTATCTAATTTTGGGACACAGATACGGATCCGGATACGGTTGGATAATATCTGATCCGTTTGCACCCCTAGTGCGGTGACTTAGGCTCTAATCGAAGTCTATCTTTTGTACAACATTCAATTTCTTAGGAGAGATTTATAAATTACTCAAATAGTTAATTTAAATTACTATTACATTGTTAGGGTTTAAGGAAAGTAGGAAAATATGAAACAAAAAGAAAGAAAGAGAAGGAAAACATATTTAGTTGCACGTACAAATTTCTATACGTTATGGGGGGTATTTAGCAATGGTGCCATTTAGAGAGAATTTTTTTTCTTTTTCATTTCCAACAACTAGGGGTGTCAATGGGTACGATACAGGTAGGTCTGCTAAACGATCCGGGCCGGCTCATGGGCTATGAGCTGGGCTCTTGAATGAGCCGAATTAAGCTGAGCTCAATTCGAGTTGAGTCCAAACTCAGCTCAAACACGAAATTGAAAAGCATTTCCCTAACCGAGTCGATCTGATCCGAGCCGGGCCGCCCATTGAGTCTTCCTTCTCTTCTCTTTTGAGCTCGCCCATTGAGTCTCTCTATCGAGCTCCTCCCTAATCGCGTTCTCCTCCCTGTCGAGTTCGCCGATCTCGCCACATCTTCTCCCTGTCGCGGCGTCCCAAGCACTGTCTCCCTCCGCTTCATTCCCAAGTTTCTAGCCTCCTCATCGTCTCCCTCTCGCGCACAGGCCTCGCTCTCTCTCTCTCCAACTGGTATCTCACTAAGTTGCCCTTGATTTTCCTATTTTAGTTTTTTCTAACTTGATTTGAATGCAATCCATTAAGCACAATGGCCTATATTTGAGATTTATTTCAATTTTTTCTTATACTGGTAATTGTATTTGTCTGAAAATTGAAACTTTAACAGTAAATGATGACCTCAGTTCTTATACTGGTAAGCAGCTTATACTGGTAATTTAAAGAATACTGGTAATATAATATCCGACCCTCACATAGAATAATGATTACCATTGTTGACAGTTTGACACATTGTTTCATGGAATAATATTATATTTCTTCAACTTCCGAATCATTGGCAAGCTTTGTGCGTAATAAATAACGAATCATTGGCCACAAAAATAGTAAATTCCAAACTCATGTAGTCTTCTTCTAGTCCTGACAGTTCAATTCTTTGCTATTAACTTTTGTATGACGAGATATTTTATTATTATTGAAGAATATATAAACCTGATATCTGTTTGTTGTCTGTTCACTATTCTTCATTTCTATAAACCTGATACTTTATTTATATCTTTTCATATTGCATTCCTTATGTTGTGGTATACAACTATATATATTATATTAATTTAGTGAAGTGCAGCCACTGAATGCAAACTTAGGGGCATTTTTGTCAATTGAAAAAGATTTACCACATATGTCATTAGTATCACAAGGATCCCTTGTGATAATGGTGTCTTATGTATACTTAAATTACATAAATTATTGTCCTTACATAAATCACATTTATTCTTTTTCGTTAGAAAGAATTAACTTAAGTTAAAGCCTGCTCTTTTATAAAATGTCACAGGATCAGCGAGTGATATGATATTTTTGAAGTGCTGATTTGGAAAAAGAAAATCACCTGGCAATTGAAAAAGATGACGGTTCGAGCAGCTTTAGTTTTTTATGCTTTGTGGACTGACTTGCAAAAGTTCATTTTCTTAAGAAAGTTAAATGTCTGATTCTATTTGATGTTCTGTTTTGGCTTAAGATTTCAAATATTTTGTTGTCGTTTGTTGTTTTGGATCATCTTAGATTAGAGAAGGTGATGCTTTTAATTCTGTAATATTTGATCCGAGTTCGAATTTGACATGCTCGTAAGATTCTTGGGTTTATGTTTGAAACTTTTAAAAACGAAATGATGATATGTTTGCTTTGGGATGTAACCAATTTGATATGTTTATTTTGAACCAAATCAATTATATTTACTATTTCAAAGTCATGCTCTGATAAAAAAATTTAAATATGGAGAAAATCGGATGTGATGGTAGGACAGAGAATGAAAGAGTTGGCAAATTTTATTGACGTTATGGAGCAGAATTTTTTATTTATATAAATTATTTGTAAATGATATAGAAAATTATATGGAATGTAATAAAATTCTGGTCCCATACAAAAATTCGAAATTCTGATCCCGTAAATTATTTATTGACGTCATGGACAGAGAATGAAAGGCCCAGCGACTTCAGCTTTTGATCTAAATCTCTGCATTTAAGCCGAGTTTCTGGCTGAGCTCATTTCGGGCCGAGCTGAGTTCGGGCCGAGCCGAGCGAATGGGCCGAGTTGAGTCGAGCTATTTTCTTCATATTTGAGCCAAGTCCGAGCCGGACCTTTAATGAATGTTGATTGAGCCGAGCTGGGTTTTGGGTTGGATCCGGCCCATTAGCAGGCCTAGATACAAGTAGGGTGGAAGCATTTTCATATTCACACCCACTAAAAATGAACGTATCCATATCCTACCCTTACCCATTAAAATTTAATCTTACTCTACCCTACTCTTATCCATTAAAATTATCGGGTAACGAAAAGGTAGCGGGTGAATAACGAATAATCCTACTATAATAATTAGTTTTGTTATATTTTACAAATAGAGTATCAAAACTCATTTATTTCGCACATATGCAATAATATTATTAATAAAAAAAATTAAATTAAAATTAATGTGCAATTAATTTCAACTAAATTATATTTTTTATAAAACAAGATAATTCAAAATATATATATATATATATATATCTTCCAACAAATTTAATTGTTTAATTAAAGAACAAGACATAGAAATAAAAGTAATATGTTTAATATTTTTCTTACAACAAAAACAATATACTGAATAACAAGTAGAACTAGGGTGCTCTTAAGCTCACCAAAGTTTTGGTGAGCTTAACTCTAAAACTCATCAAATCGATTTCAAACGACAAATCCGAACCGTTGAAACCCGCCTACCTTACGTGTGATGCATCTACATGTGAAATTTTTAAACATTCGAATTAATTTAGTATAAAGTCAAGCGGTCAAAATTAGAAGGTTAATAAATTAATTTTAGTGCATTCATTTTTTGGACATTTTTGACCGCTTGACTTTATACTAAATTAATTCGAATGTTTAAAAATTTCACATGTAGATGCATCACACATAAGGTAGGCGGGTTTCAACGGTTCGGATTTGTCATTTGAAATCGATTTGATGAGTTTTAGAGTTAAGCTCACCAAAACTTTGGTAAGCTTAAGAGCACCCTAGTTCTACTCCTAAATAACACAAGTACTCACTAATTATTGCTCAAATATTATCATATTATTATATTTTATATAATTACCATATAGAGTAACGGGTACGAAATAGCCTTTATCCGTACCCTTATCCGTTTAGCTAACGTAAAAAAATTCTTATCCATACCCATATCCAATAAGCTGACGAAAAAAACACATTACTCATACCCATCTTATCGAATACGGTATGGATCGGGTAAACGGCCAAAAGGGTTTCATTGACACCCCTACCAACACTACTAGAATTCACACTTTTTTCATGCTCCCGAAAATGGCTATTTCCAAGGGTTTTCCCTTGAAAGAAGCCCAAAAATCACCATTTTCAAGCGCTACCCTTGAAAAAACTACCGTTGATAATACCCTCCTTGCAAATAGTATGTATTTCCAAGGGGACCGTTGGAAATACTCTTTTCTGGTTTTTTTCAAGGGACTACCCTTGAAAAAAGGGTCATTGGAAATACTTTCAAACTTGGCTACCGTCTGCATTATTTTTAAGGGAGCATCGTGGGGCCCACCAGATTATTTCCAAGAGGAGTGAACGTGGGTCCCACCTGAACATTTCCAAGGGTGACACCACTGGGACCCACTTGAGTATTTCCAAGGGTATCATACGGGGGACCCACTAGAGTATTTTCAAGGGTAGTTTACGGGGGACCCACCCCAGCATATCCATGACCAGCGAAAGTGGGCCCCACCTGGTCAGAAATTGGCGCTATTATTTGAATGGGCCCGTCCATTTTTTCCATAGATATACCCCTGGAATTACTAGCCTCCTATTTTTGGTACCAGAATGCTTTCATTGGACAATCCTCCCGGTACCAACCCAGTATTCCTTTACAATCCCCAATTCCCATTCAAACTGAGAACACGTCTTACAAATCGATAGAAAACACATTGAGAAAAGAGATTGCAAAGCATTTAATAAGCATAATCATTAACATAGCATAATCAACACATTGTATCAAAATAAGGTGGAAAACCCTTTACAACACAGTATTGTGTGCTTGAACATTGCTAATATAAACAAAATATACACACTATGCTATGAGTTAACAAAAATTCACATAATACGCTACCCAAAATATACCCACTATACCATGAGTTAACAAAAATTCACATAATAAGTTACGCAAGACCCATTCACCTTGCTGATATGCTACCTTGTAAATTCACAAAAATCTAAACTTTCTGGCACACTATAAGGCATGGTTCAGTTTGTAGGTAAATTGGCCCACCATTCGTCATCCCTTGCAATTTCTCTATTTCCAAGTGGAGCTTGATTCAATAGTGCTTGAAACGAGTCTCTCTGATTTGGTTGCATTGGAAAAGGAAGACCCTATGTATTACCAATTACCACATATATAGAGACAGCATGTTATATTTATGAGGGATTTTGCATGTACACCCTCAAAATAATTAATTTTGCAATTTAAGTATTGGGATCATTAATTGTACCTGAAAAGTAGGCAAACTCCTAGTTACACCTTGCTCAGTTCCAGAAATGTTCGGTTGAGCCTTAGTTTAACAATGCACAATGTAAAATGTTATTGTACCTTTATTACCAATGCTTTGCTAGAAAACCATAACAGTGTCAGAATACGCCATATGATAATTGCAGAAATACCAAATGAGTTCATAGGTTAATGGTGGTACCTGAGTAGTAGGCAAATTCCCAATGACACCTTGCTCAGTTCCAGAACTGTTAACTTGAGCCTAAGTTTCACAATTCGAAAGGTTTAATGTTAGTATACATCCACAACAGTAGCAAATAAGTCATATACAACTTACATAATCACTAATACATACTACTTGTAAATACTACATTCACAACAGGAGCTAAACTTTCTTTTAGAATAGTTGCCTATTTTGTAACACTAATACATATTACTTGCAAATTCTTCGTCAACGCAGTAATATTTTCAATTTAAACAAATTGAAATTTGCTATGAGACCCCGCTCAGCCATTTGAATTGGTATGTTCTAGAAAGCAAGCACTTCGAACTATAAATGATTAATGTGTATTTGATTTTATGTTGAAGTAGAATTATGGAACTATAAGTTGTGTATCTGATTCGAATCTTATATAGACTTAGAGGTTTATGTAGTGTATTATGAAATATTCAATTTTAGCCCTAATTTATGACCCATAATGCACTAAAGGAATGTAGTTCACATACCTGCAATGTAGGTTTTGGTACACCACACATTGAGAATAATTGGCTGAAGTACCAGTCATAAGTTGCCATTTTTCTTTCCTTCTCAGCCTCCGCCTCATCTTGACGACATTCACTCTGAGCTAAGAGCAATCCTACTTCTGCGCGAGAGAACATTGACTGCTCCTCATTTAGCACACCAGAAATAGAAGATGTGTGGTGCTGTTTGGCTCGGGTGGTTGCTGGTTGCACCTTGTTTTGAAGCATGCTTCCAAATCCTCGGACCCTACCGTGTTTTGATCCGCCAACAGCTGAGAGAAACATGGTGTTCTCGTCCATGTCAGAATTGGCCTGATCAGCCATCATGTCCCTCACCTTTTGCTATGAGTTGTTTCAAATTTGAAATAAGAGGGGAAAAAAATTAAATCATTACTCAATCAGCCTTGTGCTATAAATACTGTACATATTGTACTTATACTGAAAATGACAGAGGCTACAGTTTGCAAGGCTTAAAAAATAACAGAAAGTGTTGTAAGCTTGTCAGTACCAGTGGAGGTGCTGTGGCACTTAGTGGTTTGAATTTTTCAATAAATTGTATGTATGTAATAGGTAGAGTTGTAAGTAGATATATCTTTTTTACAGTTGGTAGTTACTACCCGGTCTTTCAAATAAAAAAATTGAATGCATTGCAATGTATGTAATGCAACTTACATAAATTGCCTCTGAATCTGTGTTGGTAAAATGTAAGGAATTGACATCCAAATCCGGAATCTCCGTGCAACTCTCATCGGTAATTGACTCCATTGGCCCGTTACCATCAGTAATTTCGCTGTTGGCCTCCGCAGCCTTCATGGCAGCTTCGATTTGGGCCACAATCAGTGATTTGCCATTCACTTTAGAACAATGAAGATGTGTATAAAGTTGTACTTTTTATGGTTCTTTTCCTTTGCGCAATTTTGTCTCCACATGAAAAATAATAAACAAGCAATAGTAAATGTCACAATAGTTATCCAAAATCGAACTCACAAAAAAACAAAATAATTTAAAAGGCACAAAAAAGCAAAATAACTTATTATGTGAATTTTTGTTAACTCGTAGCACAGTGGTTATATTTTGGGTAACTCACCCATGTTCAAGTACCAGCCCAGTGTGATACTACTTAAAAAAAACTCACATAATAAGTTGGTTTCCCATAATATATTAGAAGGTTAGCAAGTCTTTCAAGTTCACACAACAACAGTCACAGACCCATAATATATGTTGAAATATCTCAAATAGATTTTCATGGTTCTCTAGTCAAACATGAACAAATCGAATATATACAGTACATGCAAGATTTAACAAATCTTATTACAAGACCAATATAAGGAATCACATATATTAGAGATAATAAGAGTTAACTAAATCTATTTTCAGCACTACACATATTAAAACATATCAAAAAGAAACCCAAACCTTTAATTTCTACATAATCCAATCCATTTTAAAAAATCAGCAGCTGAACAGTACCAAAATTATCCAACTCATGTTGGTATGCAATCAGATCTAAATATAAACAACCCAATTTGATCTTATGAACATCAGAGTAATCTGATTTCCAGTGCAATTTATTAAATGACCTTATTTCTGAGTATACTATAAAATATTCGCTAATTACATAATAGTTCGTAGAGTTTACCAGCATTTGATGGTGCTGGTGTGCGCTTGCTGACCCACCGTGGTGTGCCGTGATATTACGTTTCTTGCGGTTTTCCTGGTTTTGTGTACTAATTTGTTTCCAATCTTCTGTGAAAAACAAATCACACAAACCATGCCAGTTGGGGTGGTCAAGGCACCAATGCGGAACCGTGGCCTTCCATAATTGTATGTTTGTACCATATCTTAAGGTCCATGTAACCCTCGCCGTGTGAAGCTCCTCGGTAACCTTTTTGGTTGCTATGGCCTCCAAAACATCCCGACAATGATCGGGGTCTTCCCCTTCCTTGTACCTGAATTTTTTCTGCAAAAACACATATGCACTGCCTTAATAGTGGTCATTGACACTAAAATCGTAAAAAGTGCAACTGAACTTGAATGTCTTTCATACCGTTCAATTAAGTCACTGTGCATATTAACCCTAAATATTCAATTAACTTTTCATGACTTATCCAATCAATTTGTTTTGGGACGTCAAAGGCTAGGATTATAATCCATGATATACTGTAATTTAAAAAAAGGGTACCAAAAAGAGAAACTCGATATTATCCTTTGTGTTATCATCATAGGCATGGGTGGATTGAACTCAAACTGTGTTATGAAATAATTTGGTTGGATTGAACTCAAGGGTCCCAGTTACTGTGTGTACTGTGATCAATACATACAAAGAATCATGGATGCATTTGTTGAGATTTAGTTGAGAGAAAATTACATGGTTAGTAAATTTGTGCATTTAGAAAATTACATGTTTAGAAAATTACATGGTTAGTAAATTAGTGCATTTGTTCATATGCTACACTATATATTTTATTTGTACTAAGTCCATATGTTTAATTGTACAGTTTTATCAGGAATTTAGAAAATGACAATAATCAAAATAACTGTGTGTATTATTATTGTTAATTTTTACAGAAAACAAGGGAGGTGCAGATGAATCAGAATCAGAACCTGCTCAGGCAACGGGTCTGGCTCGACCAGATGTATCAGTGCCTCTTCAGTCAACGGGTCCGACCCGACCAGAGGCATCAGTGTCGGCTTCGTCAGAGGAATCAGAGCTGGCTCGGTCAGAGGCATCAGAGCCGGCTCAGTCAGATGAATCAGAATCAGAAACTGCTCAGGCAACGGGTCCGGCCCGACCAGATGTATCAGTGCCTCCTCCGTCAACGGGTCCGACCCGACCAGAGGCATCAGTGTCAGCTTCGTCAGAGGAATCAGAGCTGGCTCAGTCAGAGGCATCAGAGCCGGCTCAGTCAGATGAATACTTCTCCTTGAATTCACAGGCCCGACCAGAGGCATCAGACCCGGCTCGGTCACTGTCTCGGTCGCTGTCTTCATCTGATATTAACCAAGCTGAGCAGTCCACTTATAGGCCACCTGTGGAACCTATGGATAAGACACAGAAACCATGGGATCGGTGGCCGCCTGTGGGCCAGAAGGAGGCTGCGAACCAGTATTCGGATCCCTCAGAAGATGAATCTGATGATGGTCAGTCGAGCGGGTCAAAGATGTTATTGGATGATGATGGTGGTAGGAGGAGGCACAACCATCTGCCCCTCAGGTGTTATCCCGAAGCTATTGCAGCATGCGGGAGAGATCTTGAAGAGTCTGCCGCTAAAGGGACAACTGGCAACCAAAAGAGAAAGAGAAAGAAGGACAAATCTGGTCCGAGGAATGGGCGGGGTCTTGCGAAGCCTCGTGATCCAGCCCGTCTGGAAGACAGACCAGAAGTCATAGTGGTTGGTGACTGTGAGTTCACAACTAAGCCCCTCTGCACAAAAGTCATAACAACGATTCGGATCCTGACTTTGGAGAACCTACCAGGACCTTGCAGGTCATACCGGTGGTTTCCAAGTAAAACGAGGTTGAATATCCTACAACAGTTCCTACAGAGGTATCGATGGGGTGAAGGTGAACGAATTGTGCGCTGTCTCGATGTTTTTGATAACATAGCGGCGGTCGCTTACGCTTCCCATTTGGCAGAGGACAGAGCTTCGTACACGAAGAAACACGGGGAAGATAAGGCGAAATGGAAAGATTTTCCTCCTAAATGGTGCAAAAATGTAGAAGCCTGGAAGGGGTTGTGTGACATTTGGTCCACTTACAAATTTGCAAGTCAATCGTTGACCAATAGTGACAACAAAAAAAGCAAAAACATCTGATCCACCACGTGACTGGTTCTAGGAGTATGTATCGACACAAGCAAGCCATGGTATTGGTTTACTACATTAACTTGAATTAAATTACAAATGTATTTATTTTATTAACATCATCTACATTTTTGTCCAATCTGCAGAGCAAAGAGAAGGGGGTGCACCAGTCGAGTTGAAGGAGGTTTTTGATCGAACTCACATGATAAAAACACCGGAAGGGCCAAAGAAATACGTGAACGCTAGTGCTGAAAAGGCAGCGGTGAGTGCCTCTTAATCCACCTTGAGATAACGTGCAATCTGGTTTCTTTCTTCCTTTGAAGAAAGCAAATTTGCAAATTAACTGTTGTGTTTGTTAGTCCAAAGATTTTCAATCACTGACAGTTATTTCTAACAAATACAGAAAACCTATTCTGTCCTTAAGGAGAAGTATTCGGGGAGGCTTTCTGATGAGGAAATATGGGAGCTAGCTGTGAACGGAGAGGACAAGCGAGGGAGGTTATTTGGATTTGGCAACAAATCAAGGACAAGCAAAGCCACCCGTGTTTTGGAGACATTGGAGGCAGACATGTCTACTCCAACCAAGAGCACTGCCACTTCTGCCAGTGATGCAGATACAAAATTCTCAAAGGAGGAGGTGACAGAATTATTAGCAGCTGAACGTGCCAAATTTGCTGCTGAACGTGCCAAGATTGTTGCTGACATAGTTGCCCAAGATGAGCGGCACAGACGTGAAATGCGGGATGTTCAAAGTTACAATGAGTACACGCAGGACTGTTTTAACAAGCTCTTCAAGGCTTACGGCCGTCGACCTCCACGTCCACCTCCAATGTACAAGGTAAACAACTAAACAACATAAAATAATTTATGCGTATGATACTTATATGAATAATTTCCAACCCCGAGTCTTTGTTTGCTCTTTGATTGGGCAGGGTTCGTCAAAAAAAGGCAACGGTGGTGAGGGCAACAGCGGTGGACGGACGGATGACAATGGAGCATCGAAGAGCCTTTGAAGGGGCAGAGCACACCAATCGACACATGGTGTTGGATTATATATGTGATAATTGTAATAATTGTAGGACTGAACAGTATTTTGAAATGTTATTGTAAGGATGTTTTAAAATGTTACGGTTGAAACTAGTAATCGTAGGATGTGTATGAACTGTTTAATGACTGGTAAGGCAAACATGCAACTGCGATGTGTAGGATGTTTATGAACTGTGATGTGTAGGATGTAACTTGTTAATGCTTTAACTCAGGTTCGTTAGCTAAAGGATGTTGTGCTTTGTCAATGTAGTGTACTTTGATTTCTAAGGATTTGTACATGTGTACAAAGTATGCATGTTGTGCTTTGTGCATTTAAGGCATAGGGCTTTGGGTAGTGGATTAATCATGGAAATTGTTGGTGTGTAATAAATCAAAATTTATGCGTACAATGGGTACGCAAACAACAATATATATTTTATCCAACAATTACATGACACTATTTCTGTTGGAATACCGACGAAAATAAGTGCAACAATCTATCAAAACCTTCTCGCCTATCTATTGCAACACTAGTGGAAAAACATGAATCAGGATCGGCCTATCTGGATCGGCTATATGAAACAACCGATACTAATACCTATCTGGATCGGTTTTCTGAACAAAACCGATCCTAAAAACTAATCATATCGGATTTTTTAGTCAACCGATCCTAATTTGTGAACTATCAGGATCAGTTTTTTATAAAATCCGATCCTGATACTATTAGGATCAGTTGTTTATAAAAACCGATCCTGATACTATCAGGATCAGTTCTTAGAAAAAACCGATCCTAATAGTTCAACTATTAGGATCAGTTGTTTATAAAAACCGATCATGATACTATCAGGATCAGTTCTTAGAAAAAACCGATCCTAATAGTTGAACTATTAGGATCGGTTTTTATAAACAACCGATCCTAATAGTATCAGGATCGGTTTTTTATAAACAACCGATCCTAATACTTTTTTTTCAAAGTTGGTTCTGCAAAAAAAAAAATTAGTATCAGGATCGGTTTTTTATAAAAACCGATCCTGATAGTAATTTTTTTTTTTTTTTTTTTGCAGAACCAACTTTGAAAAAAAAAATAGTATTACAATTTTGTTAGATAAACAAAAACAGTATCTCTGAAGTAGTTGGTTTGCGAATTAATTTTTTTTTTATATTGTATTAAATAAATAACCGCTTTTCCATTCATTTTGTTGCTGCGGCATTATGTAATGAAAGTTTTGAAATTTAATTCTATTTAAAAAAAAATTTATATTTTATTTCATGGAGATAGGTCCATAAGAAAATTTTAAATTGCTGGTAATTGTCTTTATTTCATCACCTTTTTTATAGTTAATTCATCTCGGTAAGATTCAAATTAAGATTTAATTGTTAATTATTGTGTGAGTTCAGTTAATTAATTAAGTCAAATTTTAGCATTAATAATAAAAATCTCAATTGTACTATTATGTGTCAAATTTGTTAATATTAAGCTCAGGTAGCAAAAGAAGTAATAAAAACATTTTAAGGTTCATTGTATGAGATAATACCATATAAGAATTGCATAATGCTAGCAAATTGAATTGTATAGGTACATAATTATAAGTAAATCTTTGAATAAAGTTTTAATTTAGTCTTAATATTAGACAAATTAAATTTATAATTCAATTGAATTATTTTTCTCACTCTTAACAAACAATGTCAAGCTTTTTTTTCTAAAAAAAAAACCTTTGTGTTTGTGTACAATATTGGATAATTTAGATAACATATATTATTTTTGAAAATTCTATTTTAAATTTAATAATAATTATAAGTAAATAGAGTGTAACTAGTTCTATATAAAAATATAACTATTTTTAAAATATTATTCAGGACAAGTGAGTTGAAGCATTTAAATAATATAACAATATAATAGTAGTTGGATTTCTCCAATATCTCATATGAGCAAATTATGAGTTGTGCTTTCATATAACAATTGTTGCATGCACATCGATTTTCAACCAGAGCTTATCTTGATATGTATATTATAAAACACCATAGCCTCACTTTTAAAGTAAGATGTTATGGATTTTGTAAAATTGACATCCATACTTTCATACTGTGAAAATTTTATATGATTGACATCTAATTTGTATGTTTGACACTGATAGTTTAAAAATCTGACTCTGTCCGTGCATGTTATGTGAACATGTGACCGACATGTATTTTTATGATGTGTGAATTTTTTTCCTCAATACCAATAACTAAAGTTGTTAGAAACAAAAAAAAAATTTGTTCAGAGAACAAATCATGAATAGTTCATCAATTAATTTTAAGAAGTTTGTTAATTCAGTATAATTTAGTTTAGTGATCCTTCTTCAGAATGTGCTAACATTCATAAAACTAAACATTATGAATTATTACAAATAGTTCGTATATAATTTTTAAAATCAATAAAATAACAGAATCAGTTCTTAGATAAGAACCGATCCAGATACTTTTTTTTTTTTTTGAAAATCAATAAAATAACAGGATCAGTTCTTAGGTAAGAACCGATCCAGATATTGTTTTTCTTTTTATTTTTTAAAATCAATAAAACAATAGAATCAGTTCTTAGATAAAAACCGATTCTATAACTGATCCTAAAACCATCTCATTTGGCGCTAGGTTAATTATTTTCGCTTGGCGCCTCATCCAATCTATCTCATTTTCAATTTCAACTAACTTAGCCAAAAACCATTCCCCCTCTCTCTCCGTCTCTCCCTCTCATTCTCCGCCTCTCCCAATCTCTCTCTCAATTCCTCCGTTGGTGACCAATCTATCTTTCTCCGTCTCTCAATTCCTCTAGCCAGATCTGAAGAAGGCGAAAAAGGCAAAGAAATTGACGGTCCAGATCAAAGATGACGGGGACTTCGTGGCGTCTGGTTCGCCACTCATGTGACTACGTCCGGGGAAGACAGGGCGCTATGGCTTTGGCTTTGGCTTTGGGGGGGCCTTCCTAAGGGCCTCGCGTAACATGCTGGTCAGGAGAGGTTGAAGCCGCATGAAGACAAGAGCGAAGAGGGTCGATCTAAGGTTGATGAGAACCATGCGATTGTATCAAGTTATTTGGGGCCTGAGTATTATGTTGGAATTTTGTCGTTTGTTGATAAGGATCAGCTTGAGCCGGGTTGAAATTTTGTCTTTTCTAGAATTTTGGATCTTGGGTTTTCAATCTTGGTGGGATAACTAGAAAGAGTTTGCTTTAAGGTAGCAACTGGTTCAGTATATTTGCATTTACATTTTCGTTTTGAATTAATTATTATTTGCAAACTTAATTTATGACAAGCATGAAGGTAACCCTCTGTAGATGACCATATAACATGCTTATGTGTTGATTTATTACCAGGTACTATCTGTTGTTGGTATATTACAAGATGAAGTGGACCCCATGGTGTCAGTGATGAAAGTCGAAAAAGCCCCTCTTGAATCATATGCTAACATAGGAGGTTTGGATGCTCAAATTCAAGAGATTAAAGAGGCAGTAGAGCTACCTCTGACGCATCGTGAGCTATATAAAGATATTGGTATTAGGCCTCCTAAAGGTGTTATACTATATGGAGAGCCCGGTACTGGCAAAACACTTCTTGCCAAGGTTTGACTTATGAAATTTTTGTCTTTGCTATTGTTAAAATTCTTGTCTATAACCACTACATTATCAAAGTATAATGTTAGACCTTGAAATGCACAATTCAATTTTGTAAAGGACATGTACCCTAGTGAACCGATTCAGCACAATTGCTCATGCCTAGCAACAATTCAAGGCCCTTGAAATGCACTTGGTTGCAAAATGTTAAAAACAAAAGTACCCTTCACTGGCCAACTTCACTAATTATACCATTCTTCTTTTGATAATGAACCTTTTCTAATACATCGTGCTTTTTATTCCACCTATTACCATGAATATCCTATATATAGCTTCCAAAAAGTAGTCTGTTTAATATTATTGTTATTGTTATTGTTAACTTTTTGAAAGTTTGGTCTTGAGCCTCTCTTTAAAAAAGGGTATGCAGGTCCATATGGTATAGGCTTGCTACAGGGACCTTCAAAAATAAATTATGACAGAGGAATCAGCCAAATATCTCATTCTCTGTTCATTTGATTACAGGTGTTAACTAGCTTTGGAGTAAGCAAAGTAATAGATTCTACCCATGCAAATTTTGAAGTAGGAGACTTGGTTTGGGGCACTACAGGACGTGAAGAATATAGCTTGATTACGGAACCCCAATTTTATTTAAAATCAACCACCCCGATTTGCCTCTTTCTTACTACACTGGTATACTCGGTAAGAGTAACTACTCTGATTGTGTATAAATTTACTATTCCCATCCATTCGTCTCAGCAAAAATTGGCTTTCACCATTACACCCTTGTTTGTTACATGTGCAAATAAAGAATTCATAGGGATATGTCGGTAAAAGTATACTTCGCTAATTTATACGTTGGTTTTAAAATACTTGGATATATACAGGGATGCCAGGTTTTACAGCATTTGTAGGATTTCATGAAATAGCATCGGCTAAGGAAGGTGAATATGTGTTCGTATCAGTAGCAGCTGGGGCAGTCAGGCAGCTTGTTGAGAATGTCGGTGGTGCAATGCTCGAGGCGGTGCTCAACAACATGCGACTTCATGGAAGGATTGCTGCATGTGGGATGATCTCGCGAGTGATGTCATCATACAATGGCTGGTGCATATGTGCAATGCCATTAGATGTAAGAAACAGGTCCTGTGGGAGATTTAATTAGCGCTTTGTATTGGCAGAGTTCCAGATGAAGTGCTGTTTGTGCTTCATCTAATTTATTGTACATGTCATGTTTTCTTAATTTATAATCCTATATAAGTTCCCAGTGAGATTTCTCAGTTTAATGGATGTCGAAGCAATCCATCATTTAAATTTGAAGCAATCCTGATATGTAATATTAAATTTTATGGATTTAAATAGACTATCAATATATAAATATCAATAATGCAATATATCTGAATATATAAAATGTTGATTCTTAAAAAAAAAAAAAAAAAAGAAGAATCTGGATCGGTCAAAAATTAATAACCGATCCTAATATAAATTGAATGTAAAAAAGAAAACAAAGAATCAGGATCGGTCAAAATACATTACCGTTCTTAATACTTCAAAATTTAGATCGGTCAAAAATTAATAACCGATCCTGATATAAATACCGTTCTTAATACTTCAAATTTAGATCGGTCAAAAATTAAGAACCGATCCTGATATAAATACAATGTAAAAACAAAAATTATTTGACCAGCTTCCAATAGGATCGGTTTTTAATAGAACCGATCCAGATTGTTGACTATCTAGATCGGTTGTTTAGTAGAACCGATCCAGATAGGCAGTAATCTAAATCGGTTATATTAAAGAACCGGTCCAGATTGTATCTGGATCGGTTTTTCTTCAAAAACCGATCTAGAAAAACAATTTTTAATAAAAAAAAAATTGGAAAATACTATCAGGATCGGTTTTACATAAAAACCGATCTTGATAGTAAGTATCTAGATCGGTTTTTCTTAAAAAACCGATCTAGAAAAATAATTTTTAATAAAAAAAAATTATAAAATACTATCAGGATCGGTTTGGTTTTTTGTTAAAACCGATCTTGATATGAATAATCTGGATCAGATTTGTTTTTTTAAAAAACTGATACTAATTTATTTAATAATGAGTATTAAAAAAATGAGGGAATAAACTATTAGGATCGGTTAAACGAAAGAACCGATCCTAATAGGTATTAATCTGAATCGGTTATTTTAAAGAACCGATCCAGAATATACCTATTAGGATCGGTTCATTAAGAAAAACCGATCCAGCTAACTGCTATTAAGATCGGTTTTAATGAACAACCGATCCTAATAGTTTCTATTTGAATCGGTTTTTAAAAAATACAAAACCGATCCTGATAGTATCAGTATCGCCTTCATCAGGATCGGTTGTATTCCGATACTGATATGCGTATATAACCGATCCTGATTCCATATTTTCCACTAGTGCAACTATCTGTTGTCCATTCTCTCTTTGTGAAAACCTTGTCGCCGTTCTCATCTTGCGACTGAAAACCCATCGCCTCTAACCCTATTTAGGTCGCCGTTATGTGAGACCTGATAAACCCCATCGCCATTTCTCTCTTCACGTGAACTTCCGATCACCCTCTCCCACCATCTTACCTTCTGTTGTGGTCTCATCCTCTTTGGTTACTGCATTTAGGTAGGTAACACTCACTCTATCTCCACTCTCAATCATTTCAAGAGAAAAAAAAAGGAAATAAGGAAACAAATCTTTCCAACGGTAGCCTCATGAAAATATTATGTCTAACTATAAAATAATATAAATTAAATCAATAAAACATTTCCAAGAGTGTGCTCCAGCATTTCCAAGGGCTTCAGCATAAAATAATATAAACTGAATCAACAAAATATTTCCAAGGGTATTGTGCTCCAGCATTTTCCATGAGCCTCATTATAAAATAATATAAACAGACTTACCAAAACATTTCCAAGGGTAGTCCCTTGAAAATAATATGGGCTCTCAATAAAATATAATGTTCGTTCTATTTAGCCGGTCATTGGTCGTGCAAAAGTATTTCCAAGGGTGGATAACAAGCATTTTCAAGGGTTGGCATCAGGGATTTCCATGCGCTACTATTTTCAAGGGCCTACCTTTGAAAATAGTTAAATGTGTCAGCAAACTCAATTTTATTTCCAAGGGCCCTTCTTACCCTTGAAAATACAGATGCTACCCTTGAAAAAAGCGGAAATTCTAGTAGTGCAACAACCTATTGCATGTGAATTTCATCCGATTCACATTTGACAATTCGCGAGGATCATCGCATATTTTTTCGGGAGGGGACATATTTTTTCTTTACTTGTGAAACTTTTCATTTTGTTTTCTAAGTACTTCATTCAATTTTTCACTAAACATAACGTATTTGTGGTGACTGGTGGTTTAGACGATTTTAAATTTTAGAATTTTCTTGTAAAACGAATCTAATACTATATATACTACTTGAAAAAGAATGAAGGTTGGTACTTCAAATTCACAGAGTATAATAATTTTGTCAATCTAAATTTGTCTGATCGATCATATGTTGTGGTTTTGCACTAATTAAAAAATATCAAAAAATAAAAAATAAATCCAAGTACAAAACAGAGGAAGTTTGATCTTGTGACCTTACTAATTTAATTACACATTGTAATAAGTTTTATCAGCTGTGCGTTATTTTAATTAGCATTTTTGTACTTTTTTTTCTTGAACATTTTAATATTTATTCACTGTGGAATTTTAATCTATTATTTCTTCTCCTTCAAAATTTGGTTTAAACTCATAAAAAAGTTAAGTTGTTTTAGATTGGTTTATTGTTCAATTGGCACTTTTGATCGGTTGGTCCCGTTATGATTTTACATATCAATTACCAAACAAAATTTGTAATGTTAAGTAGACCGAACCGGCAGATTAAGCATTCTAGCTAATTAATTACATAACCAGAATTTGTATTAATTATTTACGTTGGTATTTGACTTTATTTCGATGTGTTATTATCCAACCACAGAAATAACTTTTGTCGTGATTGCTGAGAAATTAATTGGGTTGACATATAACATAACGGATTTATTTATGCATGCAAAATTGTAGTGAAGCATGCGTACGTACTCACTTTGCAAACTAATTATTATGAAAAATGCATCTAGTATAAATAACCATTGGCATGCTATTAAGTTTTTTTTTTCGGATTTATTTAGATATCCAAACTGAGAGTGGTGTGTTTGATGGTTCCGATAGAAGCGATGCCACTGTTTGTTATTTGAATTACGAAGATTAAGTAATAATAAGAATCTATGATATGGGAAGTACTTATTTCACTACTGAAATTGTTTTTTGTTGCAACAAAATAATATATTGACCAAAAGATAGAACATAAATTGTGTTCATTACCACACTTATCTTAAGTAATAACTAATAACAATTTTAAAAGGGATACTGAATGACATTAATTTTAAGTTTAGTACATTGAGGAAATTTTAAATAGTACATGTAAACATATAGCTCTATTAATGAGTTGAAATCAATTACATATAAATGAAGTCAAGCACCTGGATAGGATAAGCTATTATCAAAGCAAATGAGAACACAAATATATATACCATAAACACAACTACAGCAAATGGAGATCATCATGTAAATCTCAGAGGACTCGTGATAAGAGAATTATGGCACTCCCGTATTATTAGATATATTTCTGCTTCTTAAATCTGTAATTATATAACAAACCAAATTAATGTTTCATACGTTTGATAGATGATCTTGCGGATTAAATAGTAATGGAACGCAGAACAACGGTCTCAATGCTAAGGCCGGGTCCGAAGCCCAGAAGCACCCCATATTCAAGCCCTCCACCGGTGGTCGACTTTCCTTCCTTAACTGATTCCTTCCGCAACTCATCTAGAATAAACAGGACAGTCGGGCTTGATATGTTTCCGTATTCTCTCAGGACCTTCCTTGACAGGCGCAATTTATCCTTATCGAGCTTGAGTTTTGCCTCTACTTGATTCAAAATTGCGGGGCCCCCTGGATGAGAAACCCAGAAAAGGGAATTCCAATCTGTAATACCTAGTGGCGAGAATGCTTCGAGAAGACATCCTTCGATGTTTGCGGATATATGTTTCGGTATTGTAGGCGACAAAAAGATGAGGTTGCCTACTTCGCGAAGTTGCATCCCGAGCTCCTCCATTGTGTTTAGAATCATGGTCTCTGTCGCAGAAACAATTTCATACAGTGGATGCTCAACTTCCAAATCCGGATCTGCACCGACTATAACAGCAGCAGCACCGTCAGAGAACAATGCTTGGGCAACAAGGAAGTCAGAATAAGCTTCATCAGGACCACGAAATGCATGGGTGATGTTCTCAGAAGTAATGATAAGGACACGTGCACCTTGGTTGTTCTCGGCAAGGTCCTTGGCCAGACGTAGAGTACTTGCGCCAGCATGGCATCCTTGGTAGTAAAACATGAAACGCTTCACAGTTCGAGACAGGCCGAGAAGGTGTACTAGTCTAGCATCAGCACCAGGGCAGTCAGCACCGCTATTAGTGGTAACGATTAGGTGAGTGATCTTGGAGACAGGCTGGCCCCACTCCTTGATGGCTACCAGAGCTGCCTCTTTCCCTAGCTTGGGCACTTCCTCTACTAGAAGGTCCAGTCGGTCATCGAGAGATGGTTCCATGCACGCTTGAATGTTTGGGTGCTCCCTCAGTTGCTCTTCTGTTGCACAAATGTATTTGCATTCAATCGTGGTCGCCTTGCCTGGAGTAATTTAAAAAAAAACAAAGAGTAATTGAGGAGAACTACATCATCGATTGTTCGGATAAATATTTGGGATCATGCATGCAATTGTTGAGATACTGAAACTTAAAAGTTTTACGGACTGGTTTAATAGATGTTACTTAGTATTGTCTGGATAATGTGATTACTTGAAAAATAATTTTATTCACTGATGCGGCCATATATTTACATGATTTAATTACTTAACATCCTCGGAATATAATATTAATTGTGGCATACAGTCCTATAATAATATAATAATAGAAAGACTGGTTATTCCAGCAGCCGGACTGCTTAATTTTTAATTTTTTGTATGCTTATTAATTTTCCTTTTTCTTATTAATATATAAATGGTTATCATGCCTGTT
The DNA here is from genome assembly GCF_964058835.1 of Carex rostrata. Taxonomy (NCBI): domain Eukaryota; kingdom Viridiplantae; phylum Streptophyta; class Magnoliopsida; order Poales; family Cyperaceae; genus Carex; species Carex rostrata. The sequence continues at coordinate 5,196,490 of NC_135918.1, forward strand.
CACTGCTTGTGCTGTAAAAAGATATGTCTATTAATAATGATGAAACTTTTTAATGACAAAATCCAATTCAATGATTTGATTTAATATACAAATGGGAACAAGTACAGGTATAGTAATTAATTAAATGAAAAATAAATTTAAGTTCCACTTACAAATCCTTGCATACTTCTTCTTCAGCTCAGTTAGATGCTCTTTGTTGGTGACCCTGAAGTAATTGTCAATCATATAATCTTGGGAATACTTTTGGGGTGGAACTACAGTGCCTATTGCAAGCACGGTAGCATAACCTTTAGACCTTTGCTGTACAGGATCCATGTTTGAAAGCCTTTGCTTTTATCTGTATGATTTGGCTCAAGAAGGAGAAGTTTTTGCACTTGTGGAAGAAAGAAGCTAGGATGGAAAGCTTTAAATAGAGCAACAATAGCTGAATAGTGGAATTAATGATTATTTTATTTATATCATTAAAAAAATAATATATATACCACGATATTTCATCATTATTAATGACAAATACCCTAGCCACACTCTCGATATTAAGGGTGAAAATGGATCGGATACATATCAAATAGTGGTAAAACCATATATGTATCCATTTTAATTTTTCGAATACGTATACAGATACGAAATGAATTGAATATTTATTAAAAAAATATCAAAGTTTCATAATATTTATCTAATTATAATGGTGAATAATATAATTTTTTTATAATATATATAAAACTATATAGTATATATCTACTATTCAGTTATGAACAATTAAAATTTAAAAACCATTTTTGTATCTGTATCCGGACAGAAATTTAAATATTGGATATCCGCATCTAATTTTTTTAATATGGATCGAATACGGATTGGATATTATCTGCTCCGTTTTCATCCTACCCGGTATATATCCACGTTCTTATCCTTCATGATTAGATACCTATGTTTGCATCATAATATATATGCAGAGCAACTGATGGACGAGGTAGATGGCAGAAATCGATGTAGATAGTGATGTTTTATTAGGGAATACACGATGGTGATGCCTCTTGGAAGGTATCCGACACAACCTAGTAGAGCTCAATTTTTTCCAATCTCTGTATGAGACAGGGCTGTACAAAATTGCTTAAATTCGTAACTCACTCATAACTCGCTTTAACTAGCTCATTTACAACTTGAGTTAACTGACTCATTTAATATATTTAAATGAGCTGAATTTGAGTATACTCTAACTCGCTCATTAACAACTCGAGTTAGACAAACTTCGTCACAATAAATCTCATGCCCTTGTAAATAACTCCTAAGTTGTTGTTTGGATTTTTATTTTGTTAGTTGTTATGTTAATTATGTTTGAATTGTTTGTGTTTAGATAAACTCTTACTAAATTATTTAAATTATTTTTGTTTAGATAAACTTTTACTAGTATGTAACTACAACTAAGAAAATTGACTGGTTAAACAAGTTATAAACGAGTTGTGAGCCAACTCGAGTTGGTAATGAGCTGAACTTGAGTTGACTTTACAGCTCGTTATTGACATTCCAACTCGAGTTAACTCGCTCAAATAAATGATATGAGCACGAATTGAGAGTAACTTGCTCAAACTCAACTCATTTACAGCCCTAGTATGGGATGCAAAACATCGAGGATCAAGCTTCAATGACACATTTTCCTTCCAAGAAACGAGTGTCAGTTTCTACGGTGCACTATCCGTATTTGCAAATCCATTATCTGAGAAACATGCGTATACCCTTTAAAACACCATACAATCTCTTTCTTCCACTTTAATTCGTGTGTTAAGGATAAACTCTACTCAAAACCCATGATTTAAGGATTGACTTTGTAAAGTATCTCTAGCAAGAAAAATATAAGGCCCCTAATTGAATCTTAGGTAGATACTAATGGAGGCATCATTCTTTGGTGATTTGGAGGTTTGGAGCTAAATAATTAAGGGCGGAATAAGAAGTTGAATATAGAGGGGGCTAACATTCTTTTTAATTAAGTATACCGTAGAATTGCACAATTTATAACACCCCCATCTGGCAAGGATTGCACAATTTTTCTTTGGTCACTTTTTTGTTTGAAATTTTTTGTTTGTTGCTATACACTGAACTAGAGATATTGCTCCGCTGAATTTAATTTGTTCTTTCTTTAGATGAGGTTTGTGTCTAAGTTATTTAAAAAGAAACACATAGAAAAGGAGATAGGAAGAAGAAAGGAGAAGAAGAAGAGGAAAGAAATCACCATCATCAACCATAAACATACATTATTTAAATGTAGATACTACAGTAGTGGTGGAGCAAATTTACAACACTCCCATCCGAACCCGTTGAAATGAGACGAGGCAGAGCGACGAGCAGTGACTAGACTGGGAGAAGGAGCTGACATGGTTTGAAAACTCAGCTGATTTCGAGTCAACTCGGTATCGACCGTGTCTGGCCCGAGTTTCACTCGAGTCTCGCGCCCATGCGATTTTTTCAGCAAAACTCGGTTGAAAAGTGTTTGACTCGCCGAGTCATCCGATTTTCAGGCCGAGTCAACCCGAGTCTGGCTGAGTCTGTCCAAGTATGGCCGAGTCTATCCGACTCTGACCGAGTCAACAATTTTTTCAATTATTTTTAAATGCTTACTCAATAAAATGAAAATAATATCTAATAGATAATGAATGAAACCAAAAACCACCAACGAATTACTATACATTTCAAATTCTGGTGGTTGATAAGTGCATTGCAAAAAAAAAAAGCGACTGAAAGGAAAGAAACCAATATATGGAGCTTTTCGCCAATAGATAATTCATTGTATCTATTTATAATCATGAACTGACTGCACAAACAAAACAAAATGCATAAACAATAAAATATTACATAATTGATAACAAAGTTAATATGTTTAAATACACGTAACTATGATAAAAAAGTGTGTTTTATATGTAATATTTGTATTACATTATGTAATTAGTGGATATTTTGTCTTAACATAGTTTTTTTACAAATTATTTTTTTACCAATTTTTTCCTATTTGTTGGCTACAAAACAAGCTTCTGCCAAAAAAATCCGAGTTACCGATCTAATTCTTCTGATTCCACAGTCAAAAACTCGATTCTGATTCCGATTCCGAGTTTCAGAACCATGGGAGCCGAGATAAAGTGGTGGACTCTCAAACCTCCTTAATGATGGAGTAGACCGAATCCTAAGGCGCCTACTTGATGTGGAAGCACAACCCGAGACAAGACGACGGAGTAGCGACGATTAGATCTGAGGTGGATGTGTCAGCTCGACATAGGCGAAATAGTGGTGATTAACGGCCAGATTCGTGACAGAAGCACTGACTGAATGGAGGTAAGGTGGTGGAGAGCGGCGCGCGATCAGATCTGAAGTGAAAGCGTCGGCTCAACGTTGGAAAATTAGTGGAAAGAAATGACGGAAGGAGGGAGACCTTGTCTGCTCAGTAGGTAGGTGTGTGAGAGTGAGGAGGAGGAGGTGCCGGTAGTGAGAGTCACTTTACGACCCTCAAAGTGGCAGGCTAGGGTTATACACTCTTGTTACTGTTACCGAGAATGCAGTGTCTTCTCGTATCTTGAATTTATAATTAATTAGTTTATAGCCTAATTTAAAAATTGTTTGATCATTTACAAAATAACGTTAGAATTAAATTTTTAAAAATACAGACTTTCAAATATGGCTTGAAAGAAGGATGGAAGGTAGAACTGTAAGTTTGCAAAAAGAAAGAAAAAAAAAACGTTTCCCACATTTAATCATATGGAAACTATTATTGTTCTATCTCCTAGTTGTATGTAGTTTTCATCACAAAACGGGAGTGCCTCTAACCAGAGGCGGAACCAGGGGGTGCAAGGGGGGCCAGGCACCCTCCAACTGAGGCGGAAGTGCTTATTGGGGTGGTTATTTTTATGTGGTTTTTTACAGATGCATATCGATTGGCACCCCCCCATGCAGTTGTTCTTTCGTCTTTCGTCTTTCGTCTTTCGGCAGCTCGCCCCCCCCCCAAGTTCAAGTCCTGGTTCCGCCCCTGCCTCTAACAACTTTGTAAATCAACATCATATGGTTGAGCATAGGTGTCTGATTGACTATATATATCACTATAAGAATGAGATTCGCGAGGGATACTATCAGTATACAGAAACTACTGTCGCTAATAGAAAAAGGCACATTTATATTGGTATACCCTTGCGAATAGTTATCTTTTACTTTCATGGATATTGTCTCATTCTTGTAGTTGTAATAACATGCTTGTGGAGAAGATAATGATATATACCGGTCTATAAATTAAGATTAATGCTGGTTGCCAACCCAATGAGTTGTATATTTTGGAAGGGTCTTCGAAGTTGCATTTTGTCGGATTGAAGATTCAATGGAACTTGTCAACATTAATTAATTATTTCGTGCATAATACAGCTGGTTGCTGACCCACGGGAAAATTAAAGAGAGTACTCCCTCTACAAATTTTCTCGTCTATTATTATTATTATTATTATTATTATTATTATTACTACTATTACTGCTGTTATTATTATTAAGATATTATTATTCTAGCTAGTTGTTGATCCACGCAGGCCAATTAATACCGAGAGAGAGAAATTGACTTATTTCCCTCTATATATTTTCTCGTTAAATATTCCCTCTTAAATATTATTATTATTATTTTTTTTATTTTTTTTTTATTATTATGAAGTTAATATCATTGTTGTTACCATATTAATATCATCATTATCACCATCATTATTGTTGTTTACTAATACATATTTTTAAGTAATACAAGCATTCCCCACTTGTACCTAAATGTTTATTTTCCATACTTTCAAATTTTTAAATAAATAATTCATGTCACATATATTATGCGTGCATGACTGTAGCTGAGATCATTTTGATTAATGAAGTTGACTAGCATATTCTAATGGTGATTATATACACAATTTCGACCATGCTTGGTCCTCGTGGAAACTTGATATGGCACAATTAATAATTTTGTTAATAACGATAGTTGGTGATTAAAAATGGATCCAAATCTGTTGTTATTCTATGGAGAATAGCAGCGTGGTGCTCTCCATTTATGTGTCTATCTCTCTCTTGTAAAAAGGAGGAGAGAGAAATAGAAGAGAGAGAAAAGAGAGATAAAGAGAAGAGCACAAATAGCAGGGATTTTGAATAGCAGCAGATCTCATTCCATTAAAAATCACCCTTTGATCTAGTAGCGAAGAATATTAAACTCTCACATAGAGAGGTGGTGAGTTTAAAACTCAAATAGGAGGTCCTTTATGGATAATAAATGAAAGTTCGCAACACCTTAAACTCTCTATGTATGTATGTATGTATGTATGTATGTAAACAATTGGTGATTTGATTGTGAAGTTTTTATACACAGGTATGATCGGAGCAAATTCCGGCGGTTGAGTCTATCGCTTGAACGAATTGGACCTTCTTATATGAAGCCACGTTATTTTGTCAAGGCCAGCTCATCTCATCTCATATCCTGCGTCCAGCAGCCTTGTTAAAGCCACATTGTATTGTTTCGCTTATGACATCATCTAGCTAGCTAGCATCCTTTCTAGCTAGGTTGGCAGTTACAAATATTAAATTTTATGAAGTATAATTTGGGATCTCATGCTTGAGTTGAGTGTTTACAAGCCTACAAAGGCATGTAAATGAGAGGAGATTTTTGTACCAATGATGCATAAATATAACGTTGTGGACCACGCTTTCTATTAGAATTTCAGCTAAGTACTTCCGGTTTTTAAAACTTTAAACCTTATTGAATTAATTTTAAAACAAGGAATCAATCGTTCAAACAGATCTATTTTATAAGTGTGTTATTTACATGCAATATTTATAAATTTTAGAATTCCTCTAGATCAAGTTAAACTGTCAAAAAAAAAAAATTAAATAATACATTACAATTAACATAAAAGCTTTTATTTTTTTTTAATACTTGACTGATTACTCAATTAATTCAAAATTTATAAATTTTGCAATTAAACAAAACACTCATTAAATAAATTGATTTGAACGGTTTGAATTTCTCTTTTGAAACTTTTTTTTTTTAAGTTTTGAAGATCGAAAACACATAGTAGCTAGCCACACTCCTATCTTAGGGTGTGGGACCAGGTCTCCCAAATGTTGGGATACAGACTCATGACACAACAAATTAAACCTCAGGAACGGACCACACAGTTTGTTGGGACGTGTTGGCAAATCTGGAAGAGTAGAAATGGGCGCATTTTCAGGGGAACAAATATGTCTGAAAACAACTCGGCGGAATGGGCGGTACATGAGTTCAGACTAGGAGTGGTAAAAAATCCGTAATTCGTGATTCGAATTGAGTTTGGTTTGAGTTTAATTCGATTCGAAATTAGTTTGTTCTAAAACAAATTAAATCAGTTCGGTACGAATCTTATTCAAATCAAACTTATCAAACTGGATATAACTTGTTCGAAATTAATTAGCGAACTATTTAGGTTTGAATCTCAAATAATGCAACTAATGGATTCAACAATTAATCTTTAATAATACAGGAACCAAACTTATATCACAACTCAAAATTGTTAATATAATGATAATTTATAATAGAAAAATATTTCAGCAGCGTAACAAATTAACAATGGAATAAGTTTCATTTGACTAGGTCAATGCCGTGATTTTAATCAATTCAGCAGCGTAAAAGGTAAGAAAATTTTGAACTGGTCTATAATCCATTAGTGTGAATTCATGAAAGGTAAAAGAAAACCGTGTGAATTTTATTCCGCGAGAAGAAAAATAATGCATAAACTACTGGTATAACTAGGTCTGCCAAAAAAAAAAATTAGTTCGTAATTCGATTGACTTCGATTCAGAAAATTTGTAATTCGCAATTAATTCAATTCGAAATTAGTTTGTTTTAAAATAAATCCAACCAGTTCGATTTGGTTTGATTCGTTTACAGTTGCAATGGTGCTAGAGCAACGTCAACAGTACCATGGAAATGGACCAAGTATTGGGCCAACTGAAATAGAATTTTTTTTGTAATAGATGCATCTGCCAAGTATTTTAAAAAAAAAAAAGAAATTAACTGAAATACGACCTTTTATGGATTTGTTTTATTCCATTAATTGTTTCAAAAGTATGCCATTTCCATCTTTAATTAATATAGATCAGAAAGCTACGTACGTTCACTTGTTGTCCCAGTTTTTGTAATAGTAATAATTGGTTTATTAATACTTGTACCGGTTGAATAATTACAGGAATTGGCCTACCTAAGATTAATGTACATATTTTAGCGATTTATGACGTGAAGTTACAAAAACAATATTATTCATATTTTTCTCAGTCATTCAAAGTTAATTTTTATGGTTCTTTTTTTTTATATATTAGCACTATTTCTCGAATTTCTCTATGAAAACAATTATTTATGGAAATGGTAATTTGTAAAATAATATTTTTATAAGAAAATATTAATTATTAAAAAAATTATGCACAAATAAATATTTTTCTCGAACCTTAAAAACATGTTTTATTTTGAAAACACAAAAATTATATTCTTTTCATATTATATTGCACTTTTACGCATTTAAATTATATATTATTTTTATAAATGAGGAGAGATAAACATATATAATACAAGAGCCAATATCTGAAAAAAAAAATCGAGGTGATGAAAATAACAATATATAAGGAGACAGGGGAGGTTGGAAACTCATAAATATGGGTCACATATTATATGTGCGCCGTTTGGAACATATGGAAACAACGAAACCAATTGATCTTTGGCGGTACTAGAAAGGATCCTAATCTCTTGGCAGATATCATTTTCAATGAGGCGGTGCTGTGCGTGGTTGAACATCTGCTGAGATGTAGCGGATCCACGTGGAAGCATTGGGACACATGTAGTTGTCCCCTTTTATTACATTTAGTGTAATACTTATTGTAATAATTGAACCTTGCTACTGTAGATTGTTGTAATGTATAAACATTGCTAGGATACCATTTAGGGGATAGATAGACAATGTTACTTTTAAAGCAGATGTAAAAACTATTTTATTAATGCAACGCTCGCTAGTTTCTATCAAGTATTTTCAAAAAAAAAAAAAAAAAAAAAAAAAAGAGAGAGGGGTTGAGAAAGGGGAGGTAGCACAGATAGCTAGAAAAAAAAAATTTAGAGTTGTTGTTTTTAAAGGTCAAGAGTTTGATTCTCTCTCACGATTTCGTAGCTTCTACGAAGATTCTCAAAAAAAAAAAAAAGAGGGGGGTTGGCTAATATCAAAACGTTTGTTCCGGAGCCGTGGTGCAACCAATTAGTTTTTTTATTTTCAAAGTGTAAATGATCGATCCGAACTGTTAGATATGATGTTTATATTAAAATGTGTTGGTGACCAAATTTTACAGTTTTTGGAATTTTTTTATCATTTATTGAGTCAGTTATAAAATCGCTGATTTTAATAAATAGTGAAAATTTTCTGAATTATTGAAAACAATAATTTTAAAACTGACTTAATATATAATAAAAAAATTCAAAAAATATAAAAGTTGGTCTCCAAGCATATTTTATTATAGATTGAATGTTAAACGGTTTGAATCGATTATTTAAACATTAAAAGTATAAAAAAATCAAAATATTTGTTTCAGGTCTAGAAACAAATATTTTGATATTAGCTAACTCCCCTCTATCTATATAGCTAAGAAACTTGACGGATTAACACTCTGTAAAATATTATCAATTAACTATTCCTTGTAAATAATTTTTTTCTATATTATTTTCTTTATTCTAATCATGATTCTAATAACGTAATGCTTTAATCTATCTGAACGTACATGTCAAATCACGATGAACATATATAAGACTAAAACATTATCAAATTCTACAAAGATCGCATATTACGATCCATGGTATTGATGAAACAAAATTATTCTTAATTCCAACAAGTGACATCTCCAATCCAAGAACAATTGTTTAGACTGAACATCAATTTTATTATACCATTGACCAATTATTCATATCATATATAGCTCCCATTTACACTAGACAACAATAACAGTTAGCGCCACAAATTTGCAACTACTAACTATAAAGTTAATGTTTGTTGTACTTTTGACTATACCTATTTAATGCTCTCAAATTTCTAGATTAGGGCTGAAAGCAAACATTTTCAAATTACTAGTAGGTAAAGTTAATAATTAGATTTTGTTAAGACAAAAATATATAATTAAGATTATTATTTTTTCAAAACCTGTTTCTTTTTTTTCTTTTTTTTTTGAAGGTCAGTTAAAACCTGTTTCTTAGTTTCATAAGAAACTTAAAAAGGAGCTAGACTCAAACGGATAAAATTGGATAAAATTCGTGATAATTAAAAAGCTAGCTTACGTACAAAATGAGTTTGATTTCTTTTATAACCTCACTGTACCACCTAAGCATTAATATTATTTCAACTATTTATTTTAGTACCAAAATACTCTTAATAATCTCAAGATCACTGAATACAGGCGGAGGTGCGCGAGCACATGGATGGGACACATCACACCTTCTTCTTCTTTTTTAAGGTACGGGGACTACTATTTGTAATTAGCTGGAGACATATCAAGATTGACATGGCCGAGCTCCTCAAAATATGAAAATTATCTTTAGATTAAAGACATTCCAAGAAAAAATAAAGCACATTGAACTTGAGGAGGACAACCTCCTCAAAATAAATGTAATTCTGAAGTTGAAGACATTAATTTTTGGGGAACAGGCTTCTCCAAGTAAGAAAACTGTTAACAATCCTTAGTAGCATCTTGATGCCGACGTAGATCTTGCACCGATAAGAAAGCATGATGCTAGCTCTTGCATGCGGGTTACGCTACTATGAAGGGGCGGAATTAGAAAATTGAGATTGGAAGAGCTGGATGAATAAGTGACTTGTAATTTCAATTTATGAAGTGGAGCTACTAGTAATAAATTTTACAAAAATTAAATACTTCAAAGGATAAAAAATACAATAATTTATTTTATATCAAGTTCAGGCATGCACCTAAGCTTAGGTAACTCCTTGCATTTAGCATGTTAGACAGTAGCAAAAGTTGCGTGTTGCTTTTTTTTTTCAAAAATGGTTCATGCAATTAATTAGCAAAGAATCTTCATTCTTATATTATGCACGTAGTTGTCCTGATTCACCAACGGCTGAGATTGAAAGATGAACTTTCGGATTAAATATCAGCCCTCCAATCACATAATTTGTCTTCTTTTGATTAAATACATCTATTTTATGTGTAAAAGTCTAAATTTAGTTAAAAATATACTCGACACAGACTGCTACATAGTTTGTCACAATCAAAATTGAATGAATCTCTAGCGATCTGTTTCCTTATTTCTCTTTATAGCTATCTCCAATTTATGCAATTAAATTATTTCCTTATTTCTCCACTTACTCTATAATTTCGACAATGAAAGTGAAAACAATCATATCTTTCTAATTTTGAGAGAAAATGAAGAATATCTAGAACTTTCGTGTAGAGAAATGATAAGTAGAAAAATTTTCATTGTTCAAATAATTCTCATCAAAAATATATGTGTAGAGAAAATCGTTTAATAACATGTCTTGCTTATGGAGAAAATTAGATATTAAATCGCAATGATACTTTAAGAATCTTTTTCCATGTTATATTTGATCTTCTTCTTTTTTTTCATTTGTTGTTGTTTCTTTTATTATTATTTGTTATTTGGATTTTCGTTTTTTTTTTCATTTGTGTCTTTTATTTTCATTTAAATATATTTATTTTCTTAATTTTATATGAATATCAAACAAAAAAGTCTCTTCATATTCTATTCAACCTTATAATATATTTTCGTTGCAACGATTTAATGGTTACCAACAATCGATAACATCAGAATTTAATGCAACAGTGGTCCATCTAACTTAGGCTGCATATATATATTTGTGCTTATCGGAAAATATGCCTACATAATACAAAATAAATGTTTGCATTAATTATGAGACAGGAACCAACAACTGCCCTGTGTACGTGAACCAACAAAATATATCTAGATACTTTTGAAAGATACCATTATAATTTAATTAGAACATACCTAGTGTGTGTCTGTGTACACACACACACACGCAAATGTTGTCTCCGCCAGGTATCAGTATCAAGATTCAAGACATCTTATCAAGAATATATATCGTATAACACACGGAATTGAAAACTACACAAAGCACGTTACATGTCAAATATATTTTTTTCACTGCAAATTATAATATTTATTTTGTATAAGAATTTGGTAAGATTATCTCCAATCCAGCAATTGAAATTAATTGCTAAAATGTGGGAAATTTTAGAAATTAATCTGCTGCATTGGTGCTATTAAATTAAATTATTTTTTATGTCCACATCAGCGCATCTTCCTTTTTTATCAGAGAGAGAGCACTAAGAAAGATTTTGAGCCAATCAATTAGATAGCGTGTCATTAAACAAACGTTTTCTTATAAAGCAAATTTGTTAATTTAACAATTGTAATACAATATTCCAGCAATTATGTTAGTAATTAACACATTAGATTAGCAATCTTAAAACAATTACCGTTGAAGATGCTCTTACGTAAAGTATATACAAATTTAAATTTTTATAAATATTAAATTTTGTATACGAAAATATGAAATTACGTAATATTCAAAGTACGCTACCCCATCTGAGATATATATAGACCGAAAATATACAAGCATTCTATGATGATTCTACAATGCATAGTTGTTCTTGAGACGACCTTATCAAATTGGCTATATTGAGTTTCTTTTTATTAACAGATACCCAAGTAAATATATCCGGGACAATCTAATTAACCAGGGAATCCAAGATTGGTTTTTAATAAAAAAAAATTAAGAAAAAAATGAGAATAAGTCTTTAATTTAGTGGCAAAAGCAATGTTCTATGTATTATATTTGCAAGTTTATGAGAAAATTCATTTTGAATATTAATAAATAATTTAAGAACTTGATCTCCAACTTTTACTAAAAAAAAAAAATTGAAAGAAAAAAAATTATAATCCTTAGCCTGGTTACCTGGTATGAAGCGGGATATGTATATACGTCTTGATGTGGTTACAGGTTTGGATCGATGGTAGGATGGATGGATCGGCATATATGCCAAATCATAATCATGTACTGGAGCGAAATGCCAAGGCACCTAACATTTTGTAGGTAGCATTAATGGGTTACAACTTACAACTAATTCGATCGTGCTGCTTTCAATATTTAGTCAAATCACAATCAGTGGGGGCAACTAATAATTAAGGCTATGATAGATTTTTTTTTTTCTTTGTGAAGTACGTATACTTTATTTAAATGGATTGCAAAGTTGCAACTAACATCTTCTGCCTTCAATAATTAGTCAAAATTCAATCAGTGGGGCGACGACTAAGGCTCTTATAAAAGTCTATCTTTTGTATACAAAAGTTCAATTTATTTAAATAGAAAACAATTAATTTTTAGTTTACTTAGTCTTTTTCCTGTGTTTTTTTGCTTCTCGCAATGTCTTTTATCTTTTGAACCTATGTAATGGATCGGATGTAAGATGTGTTTTGGCCTACGGGCATGAATTAAGCAAAAAAAATAAAAAAAAAATAATTAATTTTGAATTAAATGTTTATGATTGGGACCATAAACAGTCAGTGGGGGCGACTCAAATAGTTTATTCAATTTAAAATTACATTGTTAAAGTTTAATCAAAGCAGAAAATTACAAAACAATTTTGTTGAAAAGAAGAAAGATAGAGAAGGAGAGTGAAGATGAAAGAAATGAAAAACATGATATGGGAAGTATTTACTTCACTACGGATCTATTTTTGTGCAACAAAATAGTTTATTTGACCAAGAGATATAACATAATGTTGATACTTATTTTTCAAAAAGTCAAATTTTTTATAACTAAATTGTTTCATTAACATTTGAATTTTCTTACAAAATTGATGACTAAATTGAAAGGTTCAGTTCATTATTCATTTCATTCTGTCATTTCTTTTTCTGGGTGCATATCCATTATGATCATTTCATTGTGTCATTTATTTTCAATTTTACTAATTCAATCTCACAATCACTCCCTCTCTCCGTTTTTTTATTTTTATAAACCTAAAAAGATGAGTAGTTCCTTGTGATATTAATCCCCATGATTCCCTTCCTCTCTCCATCCGAGAATCTCAAAGAAATATTATGTTTCTATGAGGGCAATTTTACAAATTGTCCTACTTCTCCAAATTTTCAAACAAAATACCCCTCCTCTAAAATAATTAACAAAATGTCCTTGTGGGATCTCCATTTCTCCCTTCTTCTCTCTCCTCCTCCCTCCTATTTAGTCTCATAAATTTTAGCACTTCTTCTTTCATTAGACTTTAATGAGCGCATAATAGTCAACAAATATTTTGTAGACATGCAACAAATTTTCAAGTAGATAATTAATATATATTATCAAATATATGTTTTTCAATTAGGCAACAACTAATGCCAATCAAGATAAAAAATGTATAAATTGCAAATCATAAATTACTATACAAACAAAATGAAAGAGTACAAAACATAAAACATGGATATAAATTGCAAATTATAAATTTAACGGTTTTTGTAACCTTCTATGCTCAATATTGTACAGCACGTGTGCTCTAGTTCCATCTGTTTTGAGGTCTCAAGGATAATTTACTTGAGTCACTAACCTGTGGGCCCATGTTGTCAGGGTTTTGCTTGGCATCCATTTTGCACACAAAGTGACTAGGATAATTGCTAGGGGTACCCAGAGCCACATGGCACCAATCAGAGCATGCTATTTCATATCTTTTCAACCATTTTCAGTTAGGAGATGTATAATATATTAATCATGAATTTTATTTTATGGTTTTTATCTCCTATTTTTGTGGTTGTATACCATTTAACATATGATTGACATGTTAATTGGCCAATTTTAATTAATTAAATGGCATTTTTGTCCAAATAATTAAATTCCAACTTTTTAGGGTACAAAAATATCATAAACCAATAATAAGTTGATACAAAATATGAAAATAGAGATACTAACTGATTGTGGTTTCCATCCATCATCAAACGAGAACTTAACGGATGCTTAGAGGGACGAACTGATGCTAAGAGAGGCAAATATGTTATCAGATTTTGAGTTTAGAGAGGAAGAGACAGACATATATTTGATAATATATATTGATTATCTGATTGAAAATTTGTTGCCTATACAAAATATTTGTTGCCTATTATGTGCTCATTAAAGTCTAATGAGAGAGGAAGTGCTAAAATTTTATGAGAGTAAATAGAAGGGAGGGGGAGAGGGAAAAGAAGGGAGAAATGTGGACCCCGCAAGGGTATTTTGTTAGTTATTTTAGAGGAGGGTTATTTTGTTTGAAAATTTAGAGAAGTAGGACAATTTGTAAAATTTTCCTTTCTATGAAGTCTCTCTTTTATCTTCTAATAATCCTCCGATTAATTTAACCGTTGGATATTGCAGAGTTATCATTAGTTACTTCTATAGTCATGCTCTAAGAAATGATAATTCTAATTCCAGATTATGGTGATGGTGAATTCAATTCTTACAAAATAGAGACGGAATACGCTTTAAGGCATAGTGTCTCGCACACAATCCGGATAATATTATTTAACTTGATTTATTTTAATTAATTTTTTAACTATCCGAATTTCAAAAAATTTACCCCAACATGGATAATATAATTTAACTATCCGGCTAAATTTTTTTTTATCTGAATTTATATTGTTGTTTTTGAAGTTATAACTAGCATTCCTAAGCAAATTACTTGAATCGGATAACACGGGAAGTAACAATTAATTAGTGTAATTCTGAGATTAGATTTTAAAGAAATAATTAATAAGATGTCAATCTTATTATTTGATATAAAACAGAAAAAAGTGAGGGTTCAAATGTTTATTGAAATATTGAAAAACCAACCCTAAGTCATATTTTACATGAAATTATAAATGCATAATGATACATAATTAATTTTTCATTGCATATATATTGGCATAATTGCTGATTACGGCATTTCATAAAATCATAGAATGTTTACAAAAAATAATAATATTTACAGAGAATGATTTGTCATTATCTTATATATAGTAATTTGTGTGGGATTGTTGAAACTTTAACTTGAAAACCCAAATTTGCATTTTTAATATATTTGTCAAACCGGTCCTGCATGTAATTTAGTAGTTCGGATTTCAGTTTGTGATGAGGCCATTTTTTCAACATTCAGTGAGATACATTATTTGCTTAATAAACCTCAGAATATAATATTAATTTTAGCATACAGCCGTCCAATAATCTAAAAGAAGAGTATGGCTAATATAACATCAGTGTTATTTCAGGCTATATAACACCAACTTTAAAACTTATCAAATCGACTTCAAACGGTGAATCTAAACCATTCAAACGATCTACTTCATTAGTAGTGCTTTTACATCAAAATTTATAATTTTTCAAATTTATTTAGTATTAAGTTAAGCGGTCAAATGTGTGAGTTTTTAAGTTAATTTTAATACATTCATTTTCCAACATTTTTACCGCTTTATTTGATACTAAAATAACTCGAAAATATAAAAAAAAAAAATGTATGTAAACGCATCACTTATAAAGTAAATCGGTTTGAACGGTTTGAATTAGTCGTTTGAAATCATTTTAATTGATTTGAAGTTAGTGTCATATGACACCGATGTTATACTAGCCGGATCCTAAAAGAAATATTTATTATTCCAGCAGACGGACTGTTTATATTTTCGTGTTTTATGCTTATTTAGTGTCTTCTGTTTATTGAAGTTGTATCGCCATCCATAAATGGTTAATTATCATGCCTGTTTACTGCTAGCTCGTGCTGTAAGAAGATGTATATTGATTAAATACAATTTCTTCAAACGTATAACCAATTCATTGATTTTATTTAATATCAATATCTAAATGAACTATTTTTTATTTGGAGAATAATTGATGGACTTTTGTGTATGAATTATATCTAATTAAGCAGTGAATGGGAGCCCTTATTATAATTTACTGTTGACTTGTAACAGTTGTTTAAATTGAAATTAAATCAAAATTGTTATTGGCGATAATGCTACAACGGTAAAAGCTGAGAAAATGCAATGGGACTTGTTATGATCAAAGTCATATATATATACTTCATCTAGCGACGTCATTTTGTTATATTTCATTTTTCTCAGTCAGAAAATAAGAAGAAAAAAAAATTCCCATTATTTAGAAATTATATTTGGCCAAGAAATTTTTATTTGGTTATATTAATTATATAAATTAATTGACCTTCCATCCGTGACCATGCCAAACATATAATAAGATATTTGATCAATTATAAGAACCCTAAAAGGCCAGCCAGTTTTATTAATACCTCCAAAAAAAAATTAATTTTAAAAATGCCCCCGTGTTTGGTTATTTTTTTAAAATGCCCTGACCGCCAGGCCCACGAGAGGCCCAAAAAACCCAGCAGACCGCCCCCTGCAGAGGCAGGCCAAACCCCTACCAGACCACCCCCTGCAGGAGCGGGCCACACCTCTAGCAGACCTCCCGGGCCAGGGGCAGTCCACTAGGGACCAAACCGCCCCTAGTCCGAGTGGTCTTCTTTCTTTTTCTTTTTTTTTAGAGAGAGATCTTAATATTTTTATTTAAATATTTTTTGTGAAGAAAAAAATTTCTTGTTTAGAGTGCACGCCAAAAAATAAGACGTTTGATATATTTATGAAGTGATGTCGTAACTCTTTATAACTTTGATTTGATTTGTCAGTTAAATATCACAAGCCTAAAGATAACACTAATTAAGGACTTGGCATTGATTCAAAAGATACATATACATATATACATATACATATATTATACATATATTATATTATATTATATATACATATATTATACATATATACATAGCCCATGCGGCTGCAAATGCGGTGCATGCGGCTGCATTTTAAAACACTGAATATATGTATATGTATATCAAATTTGATCTCTTCTAGTAAATCAGCAAGTCTGGATTGATACAGGGACCAAATTGTAAAAGTGATTGTACCAGCATGTAGAGCATTCAAAAATACACAGAATTGATATAAGTTTCAATTTATTTGGATTTTTCTACAGTTAGTTATGAATTTCCAAATTTTAGCTTCCGAAAAAAATTTAAAAACCATAACTTTGGCTAGGAAAGTCGGATTTGCGCGTATGATGACTTTTCGGAAAGGGGGGGATGAGACGGATCTGAATATCACCCGAGGGGGCTATCCCAGGTATCCAAAGCATCAGAATTTTCAAAAAAACATTGTTTATTGCCTCAAAAACTCAGTTTAAGTTTTCGTTCGATGGTAGACGTACAACGATCGGTATTTTGTTTAGTCAAAAGCCTAAGAGATTATTCAAGAATTATTCATATAATTATTTTAAAATGCATTTACTATTTATTGTGTTCGTTTGCCTATCTCCGAGCAAATGGTATATGTTGATAATAATCAAATAATTCAATTATTCTCTAAAAAAAAAAAGTTGATATCATTGAGGCAATTTAACCATATTTCCTTGTGTATATTTGAATAAAATAAATTATTAAGAATCAATGCCAAGTCCTTAATTAGTTGTATCTTTAGGCTTGTGATATCCAACTGACAAATAAAATCAAAGTTATAAAGAGTTACGACATCACTTCATAAATATATCAAATGTCTTATTTTTTGGCGTACACTCTAAATAAGAAAAAAAAATTTCACAAAATTATTTAAATCAAAAATATTAAGATCTCTCTAAAAAAAAAAAGGAGGACCGCCCGGACCAGGGGTGGTCTGGTCCCTAGTGGACCGCCCCTGGCCCAGGCGGTCTGCTAGAGGTGTGGCCCGCCCTTGCAGGGGGCGAACTGGTAGGGGTTTGGCCCGCCTCTACAGGGGGCAGTCTGCTGGGTTTTTTGGGCCGCCCGTGGACCTAGCGATCAGGGTATTTTTAAAAAAAAATCAAACACGGGGGCATTTTTAAAATTAACTTTTTTTGGGGGGTATTAATAAAAATGGCCTCTAAAAGGCTAAAAAGAAATAAACGGCGGTGATTATATGCGCATAGAATTGTTAGTTGACTAATCATGCAAGCACTTGATCACATAAAACTAAACAAATAGGACAAGTGCAGGTACAATAAATGAAATATAAATTAAGGACCACATTCAAATTTTGGCAAACCACTTCTTGAGTTCAATTCGGTGTTCTTTGTTGTAGACCCTGCAGTAAAGATCATTTATGAAATCTACAGACAACTTTTGGGGTAGAACTGTGTAGTGCCTAATTAATGCAAAACCTTTTTAGACAGTTGCTGCAATACAGGATCCATGCATGTTGAAAACCTTTTTTGTTAAGCTGTATAATTTGGCTATATATGTTCAAAAAAATTCTAAAGAAAGAGAAGTTTTTGTTCTTGAAAGAATTACATTATGGAAGGCTTTAAATAGAACAACAAGATTGCATAGAGGGATTACTTTGGAACAAGTCAGCATCATTTTTATTGTTGGCAGTCTACCATGCAGTACTAGAAGCCAAAAACTAAGAAATTGGGGTTATTCAATTCTCATCAAAATTTGTGCAGATCAAGTGCACGTTAATTTTGATGTAGATCGGAGGACTTCCCCCAACTCAAGAAGTAAATATACTTGGAGTGGTGCTTTGGCACTTTACAGAAATGAAGGAGAGGCTGGAATTAATAACACATTAGTTGTGCATGGCTTCTTTTTCTAATCCAAAAATAATGCATGCATCTAGCTAGTTTGCAAAAAATAAGCGATTTGATGGTTGTCATCAATCAATCACATTAGTTGTGCTTATTTGAATGACATGTTTATGCCAACATATATAATAATTTTTTCTATCATGAGACAGGAATTCTAAGGGTGAAAACGGAGAGGATTCAGAGCGGACTCACATATTACTAAAATAGTGAACTCAAAATGCATATCCGGTTTGACTACATTTATTAGTCCCACATGATATAAAGAAAAATTATTTGAAGCATTATATACTGAAAAAGAGCAAACAACATCAAATTTATCTCATATGGGAGCAAATTAAACCAGTCCAACCTCATCCCACGTGATATCCAACGCTGTTGATTATATGTAACAAATTATCCGGATCCGTATCCGAATACTATCCACTCCGTTTAATTTGGATTCGGATTGTAAGCAGATACAGAGCGTATTCGGATCGAGTAATCAGTATCAAGACATCTAATTAAGGGTGGCACCGTGCCACTGGCCCACTGCACATGGTCGGGTTCAGATTTGAACAGCATAGTATATATAACACATGAAGTACACGTACTGTTATAATCTTACGAAAACATCAATGAATTTTTTGTCATTTTCAGCTGCTGTCAGCATTTTCAGAAAGAAAAAAAAATTGCCATTTGAATATTTTTTATCTCCGAGTCGAAGACTACTGAAAATTAAGTTTGTTAATACATGTCAAATATATTTTTATTCAGTGAGAAATATAACATGTGCATTATATATCCAAGTACACCTTTTTTTTGTGACACCGAATTACACTATCGATTTTCAAAGTTTTCAAAGTTTAAATAGTCGGTCCAAACCGTTCAACATAATGAATATATTAAAATGTGTTTGCAAATCAAATTTTACATTTTTTGGATTTCTTTTTTTTACTATTTATTAAGTATTTAACAAAATCGATATATTCAGACCATTGAATTTTTGTACCTATCTTAATAAATAGTAAAAAAATTCAAAAAAATATAAAATTTGATTTGCAAGCACATTTTAACATATTCATCATGTTGAATGATTTGGATCGACTGTTTGGACTTCGAAAATATATAGTTCAGAGGATTTGGATCGACTGTTTGGACTTCGAATCTAAACATGAATTTTGAGTTACTTCAGAGAATTTGAATTATCTTATGATGGTTCTATATATAATGTAATTCTTGTTGAGACCTCATAAAAGTGGTTCCATTGTGTTTTTGGAACTGACGCCCAAGTAAATATTTGGGACAAAATCTAACCAGGAAAACCATATTTTGTTTTTTTAGAAAAAAATTTGCTTAAAAAAATGTATAATGCAAGTGGTGAATAGGAAATCTGACGAGGAAAAGCCAGGTATGAAGAGGGCTATGTTGACTTGAATTGTGGGTTTGGATCTATTTGTAGGATGGAAAGATCAAAACGTCAAGGCACCTAATATTTTGGAGGCAGCATTAATAGGTCGCAACTAATTTCTACTGCTTTTAATATTTAGCCAAATCCAATTAGTGTGACGACTAAGGCTCTCATTGAAATATATCTTTATGACATCAATTGACAGCATTTGTTAAGATTTTTACAAAAAAAATAAAAAATAAAAAATATTTTTTATGAAGTTTAATTTATTAAACAGGAAGCCTATTAAAACGAATTACTTTTGAATTATTTTTTATAATTGGAGCTAAAAATAGTTGGTGAAGTATGTATTAGGAGATATTTATAATTACTCAAATATTTTATTAAATTTACTTCTACCTTGTTAAGGTCTTAAGGATAATATAAAACGACCTTCTTGAAAAGAAGAAAGATAAAGATGAGAGTAGACGAAAGGAAAAATAAAAAACATATTGGATCGGATATTTATTATTTCGTTTAATTGTCCAAGCGCAACTCTGAACACGAGAAAAGAGAAGAGGATAAAATTGTCTTTGTACTTCTCCGATCTTTACTCGTACAAATATCTATAACATGAACTGTATTTTTTGGCATAATTTAGAGGGGGGGGAAATCACGTCGATTGAATCCTCCTCCCTCTTCTTTACTGCCAATCATCCGTTGTGTGTGAATTTCATCCGAATTGCATTTGAAGACTCCCGAGGGTGTTCTCATCAGATCGTTAGTATAAAAATTATCCATGTTTTTGTGTGTATTATAGTAAAGATTATAGATAACAGAAAATTGCAAAAGGTGACACTAACTACATTTTAGTTGTTAATATTTAGTTCGGTTTAAACCGAACTGATATATCATACACCTATTCGTGGGGGGGGGCACTCATGTTTTGCAGGGGCACGCTTGATCTTTTTATTTGTATATTATAGAAAAATATGATGCATCTCTCCAACAAAACACTGGATGAATCATGAATTTGACACATAATTCTGGGTTACAATCATTATCACTATTAATTCGGCAAATAGGAATTATCTAGGAACCAAATTTCTGTTTTTGTCAAAAGAATAAACGCCGGTGACATTGTCCCACAAGATACCCACAGTCGAACACAAACAGCGGGTAAGGAACCAGGCATCCATGAAACACTGACATTTAGCAAACAGCGATATACGTGTACCAAGATATTCTACGGGCCGAAAACCGTACAACCCAAAAAATGATGATGTTCAATCTTGAACAGTAGAGAATGATTTTGCCATCCAAAGGCCTCTTCACCTCCAGCTCAGAACATTCAGATTACGATGTGCCCCATCATTTTGTTTTCCAGTGGGTAAAATAATCATTTTAAGCACAGTTCTTGGGTCTTTTCGGGCTTGGATCTTTATCTATGAAAGCAGGGTATCTAAATGCTGACGAAAAACAAGGCTGTTACCGGAGATAAAATGGTTAGTTCGTACAAACACCCAGGTATACGAATGCATTAGCAAATACCAGCCACAAGATGCCAAGGTAAGATAACAATTTCAACCTTTATTATAAACATAACAAATAAAGCGCCATAAGGAAAACAACTTCGTTATACTATATCTGTTCAAGCTAGACACTTTCCAGATGAACTGAAGTAGAAGTAGGCACACAGACGAGCCAACTTCATATAATACAAGTTATGCCCCAACCATACCATAGGTATTCCTCACACAGCTAAAAGAAACTTTCTAAAGTAAAAACTATAAACATATAGCACCTCATGTAAGATACAATTTAAGGGCAGGGCTTTAATTCATGAGGTGCACAGGGAAATTATATGGGTGCACTAGCGTTCTTTGCCCCAAAGTCTCTCCTTTTCATTATTAGCGGCGGCGGTGGTGAAGGCGGGGTATTCTATCAGCATACATAGGGAGGCGCACAATTTCAGAAATGTCGCCCAGAAGCACTTCCTCTGTTATGTTGTCCTTTATGCTCCTTAACACCTGTTTTTAGCAGGGTAAAAAGCACATTAAAAAATGCAAAACACGAGACATTGTTTTTGTACCAACTGGACAGTTCACCTACAAAATGTTTCAGCCACTGTCAATTCTTTTGACCAAGACTCAATGAGTTAACCAAGACATTCATTTACTCGTTATAAAACCCAAAACAAACAGTGCTTGTAAAAGGAAAATGCCAGTAGTCCAAATACACCCACCCACAAAAAATAACAATGAAAAAAAAAAAAAATTAGCACAGTAGTCCTTAGAAGTAAAAGGGAACAGGACGAGAGAGTAAGAGAGATGCCTTCCGGTATGTATTGATTTCGTTAGGGGTATTTTTATCAGTACGAACACGCATGCAGACCCAACAATCCTCATCTGAGTTCCAAGAACACTCCACAATTTTTCCTGATAGTGCATTAATATCTTCCACATCTGCATAAGAACTTCGATTAGTTAATTAACTTCTCTTCAGAGATACTGTTCTAAGTTCCCTAACATAGGAAAAAAATACACATAAAAATGACCGGAAATGAATTCTGACAATTGCACAAAGAATGATTTTCTTCAGTTGTGTAAAGATGTAGAGCAATATATTTATATTATAATTTTTACTCGAACAACTAGACATCTAAAAAAAACTTTCAGAAAGTCGAGCAACAAAGTTCATAAATCCAAAGAACTAAAATGATAATCCTGAAACGTGTATGTCCAAAGAGTCACCTCCAAAACTGATGCGAGCCCCATCCATCAGCTTTTTCTTTCCTTTATCATAAAGGAATAAAAAATGCCTGTTCCCGCCACCTATCTGCACGAATTAAAGAAAAAGAACAATGGGAAACGGTGCATCAAAACTGAAAAAAAAAACAATAACTGAGAAAATACAACTTGCTGGGAAGCATGGCTGATGAAAACACAAACAAACCTCAAATAGAAAATCAACTGAATTCATCTCTGGATATTTCCACTTCAGAAGCCCTTCATGTGTTCGGTTCACATATGGATCATCCCAACCCTAAATTAGTCAGCAATGTTTTAGACTAAAACAATGTACCACAAACAACACTGAGGTCTGAATTTTAATAAGGCATGAAAAGTAATTTCTAAAAGAATACCTGAAATATAAGTCCATCAGCTTCATGGGAAAGCCGTGGAATGAACTCCCTCAGTAACTTTGTGACTGTTGAGAGTAACCAAAAATCCTTCCTTCTAACCTGTGCAAGGGAAACCCAATAAATTGGTTACAAAACTGCTCAAATTCCAAATCTTACCTTAGACTAATTAAACTTCCCTGTTATTTCTTCCCATTAGTTTCTAAGAAAACAATCAATAAATGCAATGGAAAAAACCGACTATAATTTATATTCGAAGTGACCATTTGCAACTTAAATATACAAGTAACAGCTGTACAGAAAGAGAAATACAAAGCAGCATATAACATAACAAATTTGCATGCAGTTAAAAGGAAGCGTACTCCAAAGGGTTCCATATCATATCTGTAAACAGTGTTTGATCTCCCCTCAACTTCAAATTGCTTCCTTTCGTAATTGCGGGGCCTCACAATTT
Organism: Carex rostrata; assembly: GCF_964058835.1. NCBI lineage: Eukaryota > Viridiplantae > Streptophyta > Magnoliopsida > Poales > Cyperaceae > Carex > Carex rostrata. The sequence continues at coordinate 5,220,149 of NC_135918.1, forward strand.
CTTCTTCAATTAGCTTCCACCTCTCAGCAAATGGCAACTACACAGTGCATTTTACAAAATGTCAATTTATACCAGTATATTCAATATGTTCTCAAACCAACAATTTACAAAAGGCATAAAGCTAGATACATACCTTAACCTTAGAGGACCCATTAAGTGCCATTAGATCGTAAGCCAGGTATCTTCTCTTCAAACCAACCTCTGGTATCTTATCAATAATCATTTCCCCATCTATCAAAGTCATGTCATGAAACCCCTAGCAAACAACACAGAAAAAAGAAATGTTCAAGTGCAAAATACATGTATTTGACATGATTAAAATTTCAGTATCTACCAACTGTTTCATACGTCATGTATATTCTTCAAAGGAAACCGCATCTGAACTCTTCTAAATTCAAAATTGCGGTCAATCAAGTAGCAACCCTCACGCAATATAAGCATCATATATCGAGTACCATCAGCTTTCCATGTAGTGTAATAGTATCTCTGTCTCAGAAGTTGCAGGTTTTCGCTGTAAACAGAAGTAACAATAATAAAAAAATACATTTCATCATGCTTCTAGTTTACAAAATGGTATGGAAGAAGCATATGTGATTATTGTATAATTCTCATTTAAAAAGTAGACTATTGATAGCTAAGAAGACTAGTTTAGCTACAACAAATATACTTGAATGTTTAACAAGAATTACTAGGAAAAAGAAGCAAATTACCTGTTAAGAGAAACAGGATGCGACCCTGGAAACTGAAATTTTTTCCCATGCTATATCAAAAAAAGGGTCAATTAAGTATGAATCTTAAACAAAATTACAGCCCATAAGAAATAAAAATATATAAAAACAGTGAGGGGCCTCGCCTCTCTATAGAGAGACGGATAGAGAGACAGTTCAATCCCAAGAAAGGCATCCCACAGGTGTCAGGGTTAACAGGGTACTTTTCTACCCAAAAGAAATAAGAATCTACAAAGTCAGAATTTAAATAAAAGCAATTTAATCAGAATAGAGATAGGTCATATTGACAACAAGTTAGTTTTACAGCCCTATATTTGACAAACATAACAGCCAACAAAACGGTTATCAAAATTAAAAAAATATATATATTAGATAGTGTATCAAATTTGGTTCTCTGAAGACCAATTGGCCATCCATCAAGTGATTCGACATATAAACAGTTAAGTTTAATATTCACTTCATTACTGACCAAACAATAACCAAATTGCACCAAATTGGATACACAACCTACTATACTATGGAGAACATATCTACAATTTTATTTTTTTAAATATTGATAACCATTTAATAAGTTCTCACACTTGTCAAATAAATATGGCTATCAATGTATCCCTTCCCATCAGATTGCAGTAAGTATTACAAAAATATCAGAGTGTAGTACCTACAGGGGAAGTTATTTCAAGTAGGCGGTAGCAAATTTGGCGAAGTATATCTTGTAGGGCACCAGGTATTTCATCTCCGAGCGTGTCATCATTAGTTATATTCTTGTTATCTATTTGCTCCTGCAATTAAAAATAAGTATAAAATTCAACATCAAAATGTATGCACCAATTTTCAGTTACTGCATGTGCATCATTCATCAGTTTATAGTCTAAAGCAAAAGGGAGCCGTCAAATAAGCATGGGTTATGTACTATAATGTGATAACAAAAAGGAAAGATTTTAGGTCAATATAGGATCAGTGCAGGCCCCATCCTGACTATCAAGTACATGCAACAGACATTGCATGCACTGAGCTGAAATAATATTCTTATTCGTATTCGACATAGATTGAATTTAGTCTTTCCTGAACAAGAGAGGCCTCTGCACTCCTTGAAGAATAAAGAATCTATTAACAGTTATTTTGGTGAAACTGATAAAATGAGATAAGCAATTTGAATGGAAAAAAAAAAATCACATGTGACGGTGTAGAACGGTCACCAACATCATCGTCATCCTGTGCAGCCTCACCATTCAGATCTAGGTCTGATGAACGCTTCCATTCTGGGGTAGATGGGCACACCATATTTTCTGGAACCTCATGATAAAAATCATACAATGCTTGTATGTAATCGGGCTTGTATATTCCTGGGGGCCGCCTCTCAGCAAAAATGTTCAATGCCTACCAAATTATGAAGAAAAGTCCCAAAAATGATTATCAAGGCATGAGAGAAATATTTGTTAGGATGCAATTAAGCATTGCATACCTGGGTAACGCTTAACACCTGCGACCTCACGAGGTAATGGACAATCATAAAACCAGTACGGTTGTGTCCATGGGTGCAATGAACAACAATATACTTTGGGATCTTCAAGTTCTTCTGCCGATCAAGAAAATGCATGACCTGTGATGAGGGCCCAAAAGAATTATAAATTTAGCTTTCCATGCGTACATAAATAAGAAGTATTGCACAGTGCCTTAATTATTGACCTAACCATCTAGAATATGCTCAGTCTATTGATTTTAACAGTTTAAAAATCATACAAGAAAACAGACTAGTCCAATTCATCTGAAGAAACTAGGGGTGCAAACGGATACGGATAATCCGCTCCGTATCTGGAGATTATCTGAATCTAGATTAAACGGATAATTGCGCATACGAATACGGATAATTTTTGCATATGGTGAAAAGATGGCGGTTACGGATACGGATAATTTCATGAGGGTGAATATTCGTATCCGTATCTGCAATTGTCCGGATCCGAAATTACTCCAACCAACTTTGACTTTACTGCTCCGGATAGAAGTTGTTATATATTATCTCATACTCATTTCAATCTTGGTTGTGGTATAAATAATAATACCATATGGTTTTCAATTTAATCTCTTTTTCGCCGGTGATGGTGCTAAAATAATGCAATTTCCTTTCCTTTTTACCTCTATTTCTTCACTCTCCATTCTTTTCCATTTAAGACTTTAGCCCGTGAATGTAGTATACTTTTAGTCTCTACTAAAATGATTTTAGTCATTGTTTCAAGACAACAACAAGTAACTCTATTGTATCTTAAAGTGCATAACTCATTTATCCTACAATTATTCGTTTCGTATCCGTATTCGAATCCGTATCCATAGATTATCTCCTCCATATCCGTATCCATTTAAGGCGGATATGGTTTTAATTTTTGATATCCGTTTAATATCCGTATCCGCTCATTGAAAGACAGATACGGATATGGTATTAGCATTATCCGCTCTGTTTACACCCCTAGAAGAAACACACCTATACCAAAATAAAATTTACCCACTCAAGACTGTTTCATTACCTGAACACAGCCAGAGGAAACAGTACAAGAAAGACCAGGGATATCAATTTTTTACAGTACCGCTGTTTAAGAAGAAACTTAAGCAAACAAAACAAAGAACCAGATAATGCAATATTTTTACCTCAAAGATAAATGTGTTCACTGAAGCGTTATCAGGCACGGAATCCCTTCCTTTGCATGGTATCTACAACAGTATAAAAAACGAACATCAAAGGTAACCAACCAGGAAAGTGCCATGCTCAATCAGTCCAGCCAAAAGAAAACAGGACAGGGTAATATTAATCTGCTATTCACGAAGACCAAACTTTCCAATTATTACACCATGACAGTTATGAAGTACCTCTATGAAGTGAACAAGCATATAAAAGCAGATGTCTCACCTTAAGATGCTTTATACCCAGCTTCGTCCACTCTTGGGTACTATAATAGCGCGTAGTGTTTGTCAAGTCCAGTACCAAACCAATCTTTGGAGATGGATGAAGATCCCAAAACCGTAAGATTAGTACAAATTTTCAAAAAGAAATCCCCAAAGGGTCTGCTAAGGATGAACTTTACAACTGTGTTATATGCTCACCTCATGTCCTGCTTTTTTTTGTTTGGTAATAAGTTGTTTAGAAGAGTATCTCTTGCCAGGGGGGACACTTTCGTTGTACGTTTCGTCAAGAGGCACTTTTGAAGGAATTAGTTTGTCTATGCACTGTCCAAAAGCTGGACAATCCAGCCATCCTGGGTAATGAATGAACAGTGTAACAGAAAATTAAGATAACCAGGCTAACAACAGCAAATAACAGTATATACCACGATTATTCAATGGTACTGTAAATATAACATAATTCATATCCACAACAAAATTTCAATATGCCCATACAAACTCTACAAATCCATTGAAAAAAAAAAACTGAGATTTTGGAAGTCAAATTCTATATTAGAATATAGTACTTACACAACAATTTCAAAAAGTACCTCCAACCGACAAATTATTAGAGAACTAATTGGTATAAATAAAGCCCCAAACCCAAGGCTTCCATTGAAACCCCCATTGCCTATTATGTGGTTTCTTTTTTTTCAAATAAATTTTTCAAAATGTAAATCTGGATTCATATAGATGACGAGAGATGTAATACCTTGAGGCAACTCCTTTTTTCTGTAGCCATGGTACTGAGGCTTAGGGTCATAGTTAACTGTCGATGCATGCCGCTTGGGCCCTCTCTCTTCTAGCTCCCTTTCTTTCATTATCTTTTGTTTCCTCTCTTCCCGTTCCTAGAGTGTGTATAAAATTGAAAAGATTCATTGGATTTTAGAATAAATAAAATATCCTTTTATATGAGGATATCTACAATAAGATAGCTTTAAAATGTCTAATAGAATAAAACAAAAATACAATTCACTGGTAACATTCTGAAATGCCATCCGGTTGCACTCGACATTCCTGCTTAGTCCTAAAACCACATGAGATCTACCAGAAAAGGAAAACACTGCATATCTAACCCTAAAAATTCACTAAAAGACTTACCAACTTGTCAACTCTACCATGTCTTCACATCACGTACATCATAACACACCAAATTTTGTAACTCACAGAATAAGCTTTGTAAATTTGTAATAGCAAATTCAACATAAATACATTTAAAAGATCCAAAAGAACAAAAAACTGCGTATCTAACCCTAAAGACACACAAAAAGACTTTAACCTTTGTCAATTCTATCATATCTTCGTATCATCAGCACAAAACAAAACATAAAAACACCAGTCTTAAAATCACAAAATACACTTTGTAAGATTGTGATAGCATTTTCAACATAATTGCATTTAACAAATCCCCCTGATGTTATTCTCCATATCATAAAAAGTTCATTATATAAAGTTCCACCAAAGTTGATGAACAAAACAACCAACAGACAGGCATCCTCAATCCTGATGCAAAATGTTTCAAAAAAAATTACTAAAGAAAAATAATTAATTACCCTTCGTAATGTTTCAACAGCAGTCTCGGGACGCTCGTCCTGGATAAGAACACTCTCAATATGGTCTGCATAAGGTTGCTCATCATCTTCTGGAAGAGGTGACGCATTTAGGTCCATCAGTTCACATCAAACACCAATGTCTCTATGCTTGTGTAATCTACATAAAATAAAAATATATGAACCAGTTTTAATTATGTCAGACACCAAGGTCCGTTATTCAAATTATTCACAGAAATTATTTTCTTCAAGCATTATTAATTCAAATCATGCAAATGTTGTAAATTTATTTTCCAACTTAGCGAATCCATTTAATTATTTAACTTCAGTAAGTTAAAAGAAACGCTTTAGCAAAAAATTGTGAGAAAAAGTGTTTTGGTTAAGTAGCCTGCCTCAAAAATTCAATACTCCATCACAAATTAATTTTATATTAGAAAAAAAAAATGATCTCAGTTGCCTCAAAAAATGATCTCAGTAGCAAACGTTTGATGCCTGCTTGACAAATCAATTGCTTGTAACTTTTTTTTTTAAAAATAGTTCCATGGCTTCTTAGAAACAATCAACTAACTGAACTTCAAACTTGAAAGGAAGAAAGGAAGAAAGGAAGCAGTTCAATTTGGACTAGAATGAATTGTGCAGGCCGAATCAAATAGAGGTACGGTCTAGTATCTCCGCAAGAAATTAGCCCCAACCCAAGGGCGAAATAAAGACGAGTGTAATAATTTCCTACCAATGACGCGCAGCCACGTTTCACTGGAAGAAAATTAGAGGCGTCGACACTCTTAAAGGAGAAGGCGAATCGAGGAAGGATGAGACGACCGGTGGAAACCCTAGTTTTACTTTTTTATCTTCCGAAGATATGAGAGAGAGAGAGAGAAGGTGGAAATTGGAAGTATGGAAATTGAAAAACTTGGGGTGCGATTATGTATTTTTATTTTTTAGGTCGGTTGGTACTAACTGGGTTCACGGTCCAAACGCCTGCAAATGGACCCGGCCTTCCGGTCTTTCCTCTCCGGGCTTGGCCTGTAGAAGTTCAGATATCTCATGTATTTGAGAGAATCATCTCATATTCTCATCTACCATAAATTGTTATAAATTGACATAAATATAAAATAGAATCGTTGACATACTTTTAATACATTTTAAATTGTCTATATTTTATTAAATGGCTCAATTTTTTTATAATTTTAAATTGAGATAATTGTTGTCATATTTATCAAAAATTCCAAAATATTCAATTTTCTTATTAAATTTTAGAAATTACTTATTTTCCAATTAGAAACAAAATGACTAATTTATCTAATTTTAATTTTAAACCTTTCTTTTATCTAATTTTAAACTTTTATTTTAGCTTATTATTAATCTTTCATTTTAAAATAAAATGACTAATTTATTCTTCTCTTCAGATGAACACATTTTTATTGTCCAACTACGATCAATATTATTTTGCATTTTAATTAATTATATGATAAGTGTTAGTGTGCAAATTTAATTACCGAATGGACAAGTGTTGCTCATGGTTCAGGAGGCACATAGGTTAAAAAGTCACAAATTTATCTTTTATATTAAAATTCAGTTTAAATTTATAAAATATTCATTTTACTCTTTATTAAAAGCACAAAATGACCATCGAACTCAAATTTGAATTTGAAGAGTTCCTCTGTTGTCTGATAAGCACACATCACATTAAGATCTGTGCACGTCGCTTCAATATTTGTGCGCATTCGCTTCAAGATCTATGTGGATCTAGTGCGCACGACTCTTAAAGCATTTTCGATCCGCACATTGCATTAAGATATGTGCATGTCTCTTCAATATCTGTATGCTTTCACTTTAAGATTCATGCTTATCTAGCACACACAGATTTTAAAGCAGTTGGGACGGTAGAGGAACCCTTCAGATTCAAATTTGAGTCCAATCGGTGTTTTATGCTTTTAATAAAGTGTAAAATGGGCATTTTATAAATTTAAAATGAGTTTTAATATAAAAGACAATAAAATAAGTAATTTTTTGAGCTTACAAAGTTTAGAGGGGGAAATACGTAATTTTGAATTTTTTTTTTTTTTAGGTGTATACGTGAAATGTCCCCTATTTTTTACTGATTTTTTTATTAATCAAAAATTACAAAAATATCGTAGATGGGGAACGGTTTGCTAAAATTTCGATATATAGATAGGACGGGACAATTTATCCCGTCCCACAAATTCATATACTACAACACTGAAATAATGATTAAAATCCAAAATCCTTCTTATTTGTACGATAGAATAAATTGTCCCATCCTACGGAACGGGATAAATTGTCCCATCCTACCTATATATCAAATTTCTGCCAAAACCACTCCCGTCTGCAATATTTTTTTTTTTTTTTATTAATAAAAAATGGGTATTTTTTATGTCCTTTGTTTCTACATTCATGGAACTTATGAATTTTCATCTTTTTATGAGATATGACATCTTCATTATGGGACAACATATTGTGTGCTCGGAGTTCAGCGTCACTTGTGATTTCGAAGGAACGTATGATACTTAATTATAATAACTTAGCATCGTATATTTTTCACATAGGAGCGGATGTTTATCATCCATACATTCGAGTCGAATTGTGTTTCCAATTTAATCTTCTTTGATCACATACAAGCTTTTCAAATTGGGTTTGAATTTACCATCATTGCCCATAATTTGCTTTAAGACGTAAGGCAAAATCTCTCTTTAAATTCTCGTAGTTTGACCCCTTTTTTTTTTATTTTATTTTAAGCCCTTGCTCTTCTTTGTAGATAACACTGTGCATGGTATAACGCCCTCAAATCATTTTCCTTCTATCAAATTTTATTGATTATATCTTGATTGAATTTGTTTCGCCTGTTTTAAATGTGCCTCCATAAGTACTCATAAAGAAGGAATTTCCACCTTAACCAATGATATCACCTCTCTTTCACACGTCAATGAGTATAAAATCGCTCCATCAAATAAGCCGAGGACCAATGGTGTATAATCTTCAATTTCTTATATAGTTCCTCTATTTTTCGGGGTCAAATTTATACCGTGTTTGGTAATAACTAATCACTCCATACCTATAAATCAAGGCATTTTTTTTTTATAAATTGGGCCATGTGTGGTGTGTTAATGATGTGAAATAAGATATCACTCCGGCTCATTTTGTGAAATAGTCATGGCGAGAATGATAAATTCATGATCATTTGATGCTTTGGGTTAATTTTACTGATAATTTATATTCTCAATTCATAGAAAGGTCGCGGAAATGTCACGTCATGCAAATGAAAAACAGGGGAATCGATAACCTTTAGTATTTGTCGATTTTTTTTGTGAGTATATGACCTGATAAAAATTAGATCGTCATTAATATACAAGGATATAGAAAAAACAATGTATTGTCAATGCATTGAAGAAGATTTTTGTTCATATTTATTGTATCATTTAATTTAGTACAAACAAATTCATACGATAGTACACAAGATATTTGTTCATTCACAATATGTTTCAATGGGAGCTAGAATAGCTAGAATAACGAAATTTGAGTATAATATATGTGAATAGAGAAAAAATAGTTATTTTCATATTAGTGTGAAAATGGTGCAATTCGGATGTTTAAATTGTATATTTGGAATAGTGAATATCTGTAAGTGAGAAATAATAGTGTTAACATGTACTAATTAAGAAAAAAGATAGATAAGTGAGGTTTCAAACGAATTATCACGATGTAGAGAATGCAAAAATAGTATCAATTTTGTCATTTTGGATTTGTGTTGTATGAAATCCGAGAAGAAAACATTTTTTCTTTCTCTTCACACTTCCGAATTAATAATAGTTATTCCAACATTTACAAGAAATAGAAAATAACAGCTATTCTAGCTATTATGAATAGCAAAAATGTTGTTTGGATACAAATTACTATTCATAATAGCTCCTATTTTATTAAAAAAATTCTATTTTAACACATCCAAACGTACCCTTAAAGTGAGAGCTGAAATGTGGCGCGCAAATTTACTAATTAATGTTTAATAAATGCGTGACACAAGCTATAAATGCATTCTAGCATACTATTTTGCATAGAATTTTGATGTATCGTCTCACTTCGACACAAAAATATTCATGTGTAAATGGAAGATAATTAACATTGAGAGGTTATGTACTAATTATATGTTCAGTTTCATTGATTATGTGTATTTGGATTGTCAAAAATAATATTGAGTTAGCACTGTTTTTGTGTTGGCGACTAATTTTCTCCATTATTCTACGTTTAGATCACCTTAAGAATAGAGCTATTCTTGGAGTTAGCGTTACTCCTGCTAACCTATCCAAACAATGTAATAGTGCTAACTCTATGTTAGTGCTATATTCTTGCTATTTTTGGGTTGCATCCAAACTCACCCTATAAGTCTTGTGAAAGATATTTCTATTTGATTAAAAACTACTCTGATGTCCATGTTTATAAGTCTTGGGAAAGATGTTCCTATTTGATTAAAAACTAGTGTAATGTCCATGCCTCGATCATTCACTAGTGGAAAAACAGGAATCAGGATCGGTTATATACACATATCAGTATCGGAATCCAACCGATCCTGATGAAGGCGATACTGATACTATCAGGATCGGTTTTATATTTTTCAAGAACCGATCCAAATAGAAACTATTAGGATCGGTTTTTTAATAAAACCGATCTTAATAGTTGTTATCTAGATCGGTTTTTGACTAAGAACCGATCCCGATACGTACTATCAAGATCGGTTTTTATATAAGAACCGATCTTGATAGTATTTTCGAATTTTTTTTTTAAATTACATAACAACCGATCCTGATACGTACTATCAAGATCGGTTTTATATTAAAACCGATCTTGATTGTATTTCAGATCATAATTCCAAAAAAAAAAAAAAAAAACTTTTAGGATCGGTTTTTATTTAAAAACCGATCCTAAAAGTTTTTTTTTTTTTTTTTTTTAATTATGATCTGATAAAAAAAAAAACTTTTAGGATCGGTTTTTATTTAAAAACCGATCCTAAAAGGTTTTTTTTTTTTTTTTTTAGAATTAGGATCGGTTATTTTAAACAACCGATCCTAATAGTAGTAATCTGGATCGGTTGTTTAAAATAACCGATCCTGATGTTTTATTGAAGCTAAAAAAAATATTTTTATTTATTTGACCAGTTTCCATATATATTTTGCTGGCCAGCATCCTAAATTTTTTTTGTTGCATAGTAAGAAGCAATAATCAATTAAATATCATATACACATTCTAAATTAATTATCATACACATCTTAAACTATTACAAAAAATTCATGTACTTCATAAAAAGTTTTGTGAAGCATTACATGTTATAACAAGAAATCTAAATCCAAAAAAAAATTAATTAACAAACATACAATTGACTAATTGGGCTATTTCTTCAATTAACACACATTTATACAATATACACATTTATGCAATTAATGTAAAGCACAACAATAAAAAAAATCAATAATTACCTCTTTTGCAATCACATCACTTGAGATTAAAAAAGACCCTAAAAACAAAAACAAAGGTAACAATTAGATGGAAAAACATTTTCCAATAAAAAATACAAAAAAATGTGTTTTAAAAGTATAATAATGAGAAAATTAGATAAAGCTAATACCATGATAGTTGATCGGCCGGATGATTAAGTAACTTGAGAGAGATGTCCTCAAAACTGTAAAACAATATACAAACACCATTAATTAATTTTTGAAACAATAAAACAAATTAAAAACTGGCACAATTGAGTCGGAGGTGCGAGAGGCTCGGATTTGAGAGGAAGAGACGGAGAGAAAGAGAGAGAGAGACACGGAGGAGAGGGAGAGACGGAGACAGAGAGAGAGAGACAGAGTACTGAGGATTTGAGAGGAAGATACGGAGACAGAGACAGAGACAGAGATGCTAAATTGAAAATGAGAGGCGCGAAATGAAAATAAGAAGAACCCTAGCTAAGCTGGTTATATAGGAATTATCATTAGGATCGGTTGTTTATAAAGAACCGATCCTAATAGTATCAGGATCGGTTTTATAATAAAAAAACCGATCCTGATGCTAATTTTTTTGTATAAAAATAGTATCAGGATCGGTTTTTTATTATAAAAAACCGATCCTGATACAATTTTTTTTTTTCAAAATTGATTCTGTAAAAAAAAAAAAAAAAAAAAAAAAAAATCAGGGTCGGTTTTTTATAAAAAACCGATCCTGATTTTTTTTTTTTTTTTTTTTTTTTTTTTTTTTTTTTTTTTTACAGAATCAATTTTGAAAAAAAAAAATTGTATCAGGATCGGTTTTATTGCTAAAAACCGATCCTGATAGTATCTGGATCGGTTTTTAGCAATAAAACCGATCCTGATAGTTTTTTTCTTTTATTTGGAAACTCTTTTCATATGGTTATGTTTAAATAAATATAAAAAATTACATATTAGAAATATAAGTTAATTATTTAATAGAAATTTTATTTAATTTTCAAATTCTACTTAAATAATATTAAACAGGAGATAGGTACTATTTGACATTGACATTTCATTAATGTAATTTTGATGAAAATTAATGTAATTTATATTATTAAAATTTATGTGATAATATAATTAATTATTTGACATTGATATTTCATTTTGAAGTCATTTTGACTATTGAATTTTTTATACAATGATGCATGATGCATCAATGACTTGTGCCATATAATAATATACATAGGACTTGAACCCTTGTTGTGTGGGGTTGTGAAGGAACGAATACGAACATTAGCATTTGGTCGATCAGAACCGTTAAAATGAAAGAATGTCATATTAATTTCACCATTATAAAATTTGATACAATTCGGGATTCATTTACTAGTTCATCAAAGCAAAACAATATAGCAACATCGCACGGCCGTAAATAGTTTACGTTGGATCTTAATATTATTTAAGTAGAATTTGAAAATTAAATAAAATTTCTATTAAATAATTAACTTATATTTCTAATATGTAATTTTTTATATTTATTTAAACATAACCATATGAAAAGATTTTCCAAATAAAAGAAAAAAACTATCTGGATCGGTTTTATTGCTAAAAACCGATCCTGATAGTATCTGGATCGGTTTTTAGCAATAAAACCGATCCAGATAGTTTTTTTCTTTTATTTGGAAACTCTTTTCATATGGTTATGTTTAAATAAATATAAAAAATTACATATTAGAAATATAAGTTAATTATTTAATAGAAATTTTATTTAATTTTCAAATTCTACTTAAATAATATTAAACAGGAGATAGGTACTATTTGACATTGACATTTCATTAATGTAATTTTGATGAAAATTAATGTAATTTATATTATTAAAATTTATGTGATAATATAATTAATTATTTGACATTGATATTTCATTTTGAAGTCATTTTGACTATTGAATTTTTTTATACAATGATGCATGATGCATCAATGACTTGTGCCATATAATAATATACATAGGACTTGAACCCTTGTTGTGTGGGGTTGTGAAGGAACGAATACGAACATTAGCATTTGGTCGATCGGAACCGTTAAAATGAAAGAATGTCATATTAATTTCACCATTATAAAATTTGATACAATTCGGGATTCATTTACTAGTTCATCAAAGCAAAACAATATAGCAACATCGCACGGCCGTAAATAGTTTACGTTGGATCTTAATATTATTTAAGTAGAATTTGAAAATTAAATAAAATTTCTATTAAATAATTAACTTATATTTCTAATATGTAATTTTTTATATTTATTTAAACATAACCATATGAAAAGATTTTCCAAATAAAAGAAAAAAACTATCAGGATCGGTTTTTAGCAATAAAACCGATCCTGATACAATTTTTTTTTTCAAAATTGGTTCTGTAAAAAAAAAAAAAAAAAAAAAAAAAAAAAATCAGGATCGGTTTTTTATAAAAAACCGATCCTAATAGTATCAGGATCGGTTCTTTATAAAAAACCGGCCCTGATTTTTTTTTTTTTTTTTTTTTTGCAGAACCAATTTTGAAAAAAAAAATTGTATCAGGATCAGTTGTTCTAAACAACCGATCCTAATAGTTTAACTATTAGGATCGGTTTTTTAGAACAACCGATCCTGATACTATCAGGATCGGTTTTTTAGAACAACCGATCCTAATAGTTTAACTATTAGGATCGGTTTTTTAGAACAACCAATCCTGATAGTATCAGGATCGGTTTTATAAAAAACCGATCCGGATAGTTCACAAATTAGGATCGGTTGACTAAAAAACCCGATCTAACTAGTTTTTAGGATCGATTTTGTTCAGAAAACCGATCCAGATAGGTATTAGTATCGGTTGTTTCATATAACCGATCCAGATAGGCCGATCCTGATTCATGTTTTTCCACTAGTGATTGTTTGTCTGTGGTACGGGTCATCCCAATAGAGCGACCTCAAGAAGTGTGAATGCTGCATAGTGCATCTACTATTTTTAGGGCCTGTTCGGCGCACCATCGGGAATGGGCATGGGCATATAAATTGAACTGATTTTTACTGTTTCTGTGGGAAAAAAAAAATTCAGTTGAACTGAATTTTTATTTTCCCATAAAAACAGTAAAAATGCCGAACAGGCCCTTAATCTATCAACCTCGTTTATTCGAACTATGTTATCATATCCAGTGCCAACCTCTATCAATTGACTGGTTTAATTATCTATACTCTATTTAAATAAAATAGGATTAGATCAAGAATAATTTATAGCATATTAGTTTCATACAGATTACTAGGGAAGAGCAGGTGAAGTGAGGCCATGGGGGTGGCACATTGCCGTTTGTCGCCTAGCTAAGAAAAACTCATAAACATGCCTCCCATACTAGGATTTTTCATAAACAAGTACAAACATATGTTTGCAGTTTCAAACAAATTTAAAATTATACTTCATTGTAAAATTTCAATTTCTGCACTTTAATTGTCATTTCCTTTATATTGTTCATACTTCCTCTTAATTGGTGGATAAAGTAGTATTAGCTAGAATTTTAGCTTAGAAATATCAACACCTAGAAAACACAGAGAAGATGATTTACCTCAAGACCTAACTTCTAAGTTCAATAATAATAATGTTGTTTGATAAAATATACGATGAGGTATATTCAAATTTGGAGGGGATGGAGATTATACCAAAACGCCCCTTATACTTCATTAACTTGTCTTTAAATATTGGTCGGAATAATGGATGACGATTCACGACGCGTGTTAAAATATTGGTTGAAATAATGCAACGTTGACTCTAAAAAAAAAGTTTTTACAAATCTACCTTCGATTTTTTTTTTTAAATTACCCCAACCACCTCTTATAGGGGCGGTCCACTATGCAGACCTGACACATCAAGGGTGGGGCGGTCAACTATGGATGGGTATAAATTTGATTTTTTTTTCTCTCTCATGCCCACTCCAAACACATTCCAACCTTCAACAAATGCAGGGAGAAGAAGAAAGAGAAAAAGAAGAAGATTTTGGACAATTTCCAAAGATTTTTTGGGCAGCTACAAGTTTTTTTTTAATTACTTTTTAATTATTTTGTAATTACTCATTAATTACTTATAATTACCCTCTAATTAATGTAAAATTAGTCTTTAATTACTCTTTAATTAGCTTTTAAATTGTTATGACATATTATTTAGAATCAATCGATTATTCTATAATATTTATTAAATTACTTTTTAAATATAGTTTGTCAAGGAAAAAATGTTAATTGCAATGTACGTGGGAGGCAAGCTAACTCGGAGTGCGGAGGGCGCGCAATATACGAAAGATGCCGCATTTGGCTTCGAGGTTAATGAAAGTACTACATTTCTGAAACTTTAGCAACTAATATACGAAAAGACTGGTGTAAACCCCAACCGGTATGACATAGAATTAGTTCCACGAATTGACATATAAAGAGGTGGGGGTAGACCTTACTTTGTGAGTACAATCAATTTGAGTCTAGCGAGGTTCCGATAATGAACTTACATTCCAAGAGGGTTCCCCTATCTGGGGTTGGATCTTCTAGGATAAATTCAGGTTATGACAATTCAGATTATGAAAACCAGGGATTGACAATTCAGGTTGTGAAAACCAGAGATATCACAACTCGAGTTATGAAAATCAGGGGTGCCACAACTCCGGATATGAAAACCAGGGGTACCATCACTCTGGTTATGACAACCAGGGGTACCACAACTCCAGTTATCAAAATCAAGTTTACCATAACTCCGGTTATGATAACCCGGGGTACCACAACACCGGTTACGTACCTGATTATACCGAGCATTATTCCCCTGATTTTACTAAAGAGTTACAACCACCACCACCCAAACATGCACCCGTAATCGCAAGATTTTCATCTATACCAAAGTCAAGACCGGTACTGTTACCCGTTAATCGAAAACTATAAACATATAACACCTCAAGAAAGATACAATTTAAGGGTAGGACTTTAACTCATGAGGCGCACAGGGAAATTTATGGTGCACTAGCATTCTTTACCCCAAAAGTCTCTCCTTTTCATTATTAGCGGCGACGGTGGTGAAGGCGGGGTAATCTATCGGCATACATAGGGAGGCGCACAATTTCAAAAATGTTGCCCAGAAGCACTTCCTCTGTTATGTTGTCCTTTATGCTCCTTAACACCTGTTTTTAGCAGGGTAAAAAGCACATTAAAAAATGCAATACACAAGACATTGTTTTTGTACCAGCTGGACAATTCACCTAAAAATCGTTTCAGCAACTGTTAATTCTGACCAGGGCTCAATGAGTTAACCAAGACATTCATTTACTTGTTATAAACCCAAAACAAACAGTGCTTATAAAAGGAAAAGAGAGGGAGAGAAGAAAATGCCAGTAGTCCAAACCCCCCCCCCCCCCCCCCCCCCCCCCCCAAAAAAAAAATAATAATAATAATAATAACAATGAAAAACAAAAAAAAAAATTAGCACAGTAGTCCTTAGAAGTAAAAGGGAACAGGACGAGAGAATAAGAGAGATGCCTTTTGGTATGTAAAGATTCCGTTAGGGGCATCTTTATCAGTACGAACACGCATGTAGACCCAACAATCCTCATCTGAGTTCCACGAACACTCCACAATTTTTCCTGATAGTGCATTAATATCTTCCACATCTGCATATGAACTTCGATTAGTTAAATTAACTTTTCTTCAGAGATATTGTTCTAAGTTCCCTAACATGGGAAAAAATAACACTAAAAAATGACCGGAAATGAATTCTAACAATTGCACAAAGAATGATTTTCTAGAGTTGTGTAAAGATGTAGCAATATATTTATAATATAATTTTTACTCGAACACCTAGACACCTAAAAAAAACTTTCAGAAAGTCGAGCAACGAAGTTCATAAATCCAAAGAACTAAAATGATAATCCTGAAACGTGTATGTCCAAAGAGTCACCTCCAAAACTGATGCGAGCCCCATCCATCAGCTTTTTCTTTCTATTATCCTTAAGAAATAACAAATGCCTGTTCCCGCTACCTATCTGCACAAATTAAAGCAAAAGAACACTAACAAACAGTGCATCAAAACTGAAATAAAAACAATAACTGAGAAAATACGACTTCCTTGGAAACATAGATGATGAAAATACAAACAAACCTCAAATAGAAAATCAACTGAATTCATCTCTGGATATTTCCACTTCAGAAGCCCTTCATGTGTTCGGTTCACATATGGATCATCCCAACCCTAAATTAGTCAGCAATGTTTTAGACTAAAACAATGCACTACAAACAACACTGTGAGATTTGAATTTTACTAAGGCATGAAAAGTAATTTCTAAAAGAATATATACCTGAAATATAAGTCCATCAGCTTCATGCGAAAGCCGTGGAATGAACTCCCTGAGTAACTTTGTGACTGTTGAGAGTAACCAAAAATCCTTCCTTCTAACCTGTGCAAGGGAAAACACAATAAATTGTTCAAAGCTGCTCAAATTCCAAATCTTACCTTAGACTAATTAAACTTTCCTGTTATTTCTTCCCATTAGTTTCTAAAAAAACAATCAATAAATGCCATGGAAAAAACCGACTATAATTTCTACTCGAAGTAACCATTTGCAACTTAAATATGCAAGTAACAGCTGTACAGAAAGAGAAATACAAAGAAGCATATAAAATAACAAATTTGCATGCAGTTAAAAGGAAGCGTACTCCAAAGGGTTCCATATCATATCTGTAAACAGGGTTTGATCTCCCCTCAACTTCAAATTGCTTCCTTTCGTAATTGCGGGGCCTCACAATTTCTTCTTCAATTAGCTTCCACCTCTCAGCAAATGGCAACTACACAGTGCATTTTACAAAATGTCAATTTATACCAGTATATTCAATATGTTCTCAAGCCAACAATTTACAAAAAGCATAAATCTAGATCCATACCTTAACCTTAGAGGACCCATTAAGTGCCATTAGATCATAAGCCAGGTATCTTCTCTTCAAACCAACCTCTGGTATCTTATCAATAATCATTTCCCCATCTATCAAAGTCATGTCATGAAACTCCTACCAAACAACACAGAAAAAAAGCAAGGTTCAAGTGCAAAATACATGTATTTGACATGATTAAAATTTCAGTATCTACCAACTGTTTCATACGTCATGTATATTCTTCAAAGGAAACCGCATCTGAACTCTTCTAAATTTAAAATTGCGGTCAATCAAGTAGCAACCCTCACGCAATATAAGCATCATATATCGAGTACCATCAGCTTTCCATGTAGTGTAATAGTATCTCTGTCTCAGAAGTTGCAGGTTGTCGCTGTAAACAGAAGTAACAATAATAAAAAATATTATTTCATCATGCTTCTAGTTTACAAAATGATATGGAAGAAGCAAGAAGCGTGTGTGATTATTGTATAATTCTCATTAAAAAAGTAGACTATTGATAGCTAAGGAGACGAGTTTAGCTACAGCAAATATACTCGAATGTTTAAATAAGAATTAGTAGGAAAAAGAAGCAAATTACCTGTTAAGAGAAACAGGATGCGACCCTGGAAACTGAAAATTTTTCCCATGCTATATCAAAAAGAGGGGTCAATAAGTATGCATGTATCATAAATAAAATTACAGCCCATAAGAAATAAAAATATACAAAAACAGTGAGGGGCCTCGCCTCTCTATAGAGAAACAGTTCAATTCCCAAGAAAGGCATCCCACAGATGTCAGGGTTAATGGGGGACTTTTCTACCCAAAAGAAATAAGAAATAAGAATCTACAAAGTCAGAATTTAAACAAAAGCAATTTAATCAGAATAGATATAGGTAATATTGACAAGAAGTTAGTTTGACAGCCCTATATTTGACAAACATAACAGCTAACCAAACGGTTATCAAAATTAAAAAATAATATTAGATAGTGTATCAAATTTGGTTCACTCTGAAGACCAATTGGCCATCCATCAAGTGATTCAATATATTAACAGTTAAGTTTAATATTCACCTGATTACTGACCACAAACAATTCCCAAATTGCAACAAATTGAATACACAACCTAATATACTATAGGGAAGATATCTACATTTAATCAGTTCTCATGGTTGTCAAATAAATATGGCTATCAATGTATCCCTTCCCATCAGATTGCAATAAGTATTAACAAAATATCAGAGTGTAGTACCTACAGGGGGAGTTATTTCAAGTAGGCGGTAGCAAATTTGGCAAAGTATATCTTGTAGGGCACCAGGTATTTCATCTCCGAGCGGGTCATCATTAGTTATATTCTTGTTATCTATTTGCTCCTACAATTAAAAATAAGTATAAAATTCAACATCAAAATGTATGCACCAATTTTCAGTTACTGCATGCATCATTCATCAGGTTATAGTCTAAAGCAAAAGGGAGCCGTCAAATAAGCATGGGTTATGTACTATAATGTGATAACAAAAAGGAAAGATTTTATGTCAATATAGGATCAGTGCAGGCCCCATCCTGACTATTAAGTACATGCAACAGACATTGCATGCACTGAGCTGAAATAATATTCTTATTCGTATTCGACATAGATTGAATTTAGTCTTTCCTGAACAAGAGAGGCCTCTGCACTCCTTGAAGAATAAAGAATCTATTAACAGTTATTTTGGTGAAACTGATAAAATGAGATAAGCAATTTGAATGGAAAAAAGAAACTCACATGTGACGGTGCAGAACGGTCACCAACATCATCGTCATCCTGTGCAGCCTCACCATTCAGATCTAGGTCTGATGAACGCTTCCATTCTGGGGTAGATGGGCACACCATATTTTCTGGAACCTCATGATAAAAATCATACAATGCTTGTATGTAATCGGGCTTGTATATTCCTGGGGGCCGCCTCTCAGCAAAAATGTTCAATGCCTACCAAATTATGAAGAAAAGTCCCAAAAATGATTATCAAGGCATGAGAGAAATATTTGTTAGGATGCAATTAAGCTTTGCATACCTGGGTAACGCTTAACACCTGCGACCTCACGAGGTAATGGACAATCATAAAACCAGTACGGTTGTGTCCATGGGTGCAATGAACAACAATATACTTTGGGATCTTCAAGTTCTTCTGCCGATCAAGAAAATGCATGACCTGTGATGAGGGCCCAAAAGAATTATAAATTTAGCTTTCCATGCGTACATAAGCAAGAAGTATTGCACAGTGCCTTAATTATTGACCTAACCATCTAGAATATGCTCAGTCTATCGATTTTAACAGTTTAAAAATCATACAAGAAAACAGACTAGTCCAATTCATCTGAAGAAACACAGCTATACCAAAAATAAAATTTAACCACTCAAGACTGTTTCATTACCTGAACTCAGCCAGAGGAAACAGTACCAAAAAGACCAGGGATATCAATTTTTTACAGTACCGGTTAAGAAGAAACTTAAGCAAACAAAAAGAAGAACCAGATAATGCAATATTTTTACCTCAAAGACAAATGTGTTCACTGAAGTGTTATCAGGCACGGAGTCCCTTCCTTTGCACGGTATCTACAATAGTATATAAAAAAAAAAGAACATCAAAGGTAACCAACAAGGAAAGTGCCCTGCTCAATCAGTCCAGCCAAAAGAAAACAGGACAGGCTAATATTAATCTGCTATTCACGAAGACCAAACTTGCCAATTATTACACCATGACATTATGGAGTACCTCTATGAAGTGAACAAGCATCTAAAAGCAGATGTCTCACCTTAAGATGCTTGATACCCAGCTTCGTCCACTCTTGGGTACTATAATAGCGCGTAGTGTTTGTCAAGTCCAGTACCAACCCGATCTTTGGAGATGGATGAAGATCCCAAAAACGTAACATTAGTACAAATTTTCAAAAAGAAATTCCCAAAGGGTCTGCTATGGATGAACTTTACAACTGTGTTACATGCTCACCTCATGTCTTGCTTGTTTTTGTTTGGCAACAAGTTGTTTAGAAGAGTATCTCTTGCCAGGGGGAACACTTTCGTTGTACGTTTCGTCGAGAGGCACTTTTGAAGGAATTAGTTTGTCTATGCACTGTCCAAATGCTGGACAATCCAGCCATCCTGGGTAATGAATGAACAGTGTAACAGAAAATTAAGATAACAAGGCTAACAACAGCAAATAACAGTATATACCACCATTATTCAATGGTACTGTAATTATAACATAATTCTATCCACAACAAAATTTCAATATGCCCATACAAATTCTACAAATCCAGTGGAAAAAAAAAAAAAAAACTGAAATTTTGGAAGTCAAATTCTATAATAGAATATAGTACTTACACGACAATTTCAAAAAGTACCTCCAACCGACAAATTATTAGAAAACTTATTTATATAGGGTACATTTGGATGAAACAGGGAATACAGTAAGAATAGAGCTAATTCTAAGTTTGAGAATAGTAGCTAACTCAACTTTTGATTGGATTAGTAGAATAGTGAGCTAACACATGTAAGACAAACAAAGAATAGTGGGCTAGTACTATTCTTGCTCCATCTAAATATCAAATAGCTCAAAAAAATAGTACTATTCTCGGGTTAGTGCTATTCTTGCTCCATTCAAACACACCCATAAAGAAAGCCCCAAACCCAAGGCTTCCATTGAAAACCCCATTGCCTATTATGTGGTTTCTTATTTTCAAATATTTTTTTCGAAATGTAAATCTGGATTCATATAGATGACAAGAGATGTCATACCTTGAGGCAACTCCTTTTTTCTGTAGCCATGGTACTGAGGCTTAGAGTCATAGTTAACTGTCGATGCATGCCGTTTGGGCCCTCTCTCTTCTAGCTCCCTTTCTTTCATTATCTTTTGTTTCCTCTCTTGACGTTCCTAGAGTGTGTATAAAATTGAAAAGATTCATCGGATTTTAGAATAAATAAAATATCCTTTTATATGAGGATTTCTACAATAAGATAGCTTTAAAATGTCTACTAGAATAAAACAAAAAATAAAATGATCATTAATTTCACTGGTAACATTCTGAAATGCCATCCGGTTGCACTCGACATTCCTGCTTAGTCCTAAAACCATAGGTGATCTACCAGAAAAGGAAAGCACTGCATATCTAACCCTAAAAATTCACTAAAAGACTTCCAACTTGTCAACTCTACCATATCTTCACATCAGCGCGTATATTAAAAACATTACACACCAAATTTAATTATAACTCACAGAATAAGCTTTGTAAATTTGTAATAGCAAATTCAACATACTTACATTTAAAAGATCCAAAAAAAACTGCATATCTAACCCTAAAGACACACTAAAAGACTTTAACCTTTGTCAATTCTATCATATCTTCATATCAGCACAAAACAAAACAAAAAAAACCAGTCTTAAAATCACAAAATACACTTTGTAAGATTGTGATAGCATTTTCAACATAATTGCATTTAACAAATCCCCCTAATGTTATTCTCCATATCTTAAAAAGTTCATTCTATTAAGTTCCACCAAAGTTGATCAACAAAACAACCAACAGACAGGCATCCTCAATCCTGATACAAAATGTTTCAAAAAAATTTACTAAAGAAAAACAATAAATTACCCTTCGCAATGTTTCAACAGCAGTCTCGGGACGCTCTTCCTGGAGAAAAACACTCTCAATATGGTCTGCATAAGGTTGCTCATCATCTTCTGGAAGAGGTGACGCATTTAGGTCCATCAGCTCACATCAAACACCAATGTCTCTATGCTTGTGTATTCTACATAAAATAAAATTATATGGCACCAGTTTTTAATTATGTCAGCCACCAAGGTCCGTTATTCAAATTATTCTACAGATTAAAATTATTTTCTTCAAGCATTATTAATTCAAATCATGTAAATATTGTAAATTGATTTTCCAACTTAGCGAATCCACTTAATTATTTAACTTCAGTAATTTAAAAGAAACGCTTTAGCAAAAAATTGTGAGAAAAAGTGTTTTGGTTAATTAGCCTGCCTCAAAAATTCAATACTCCATCACAAATTAATTTTATATTAGAAAAAAAAAATGATCTCAGTAGCAAACGTTTGATGCCTGCTTGACAAATCAATTGACTGTAACTTCTTCTTTTTTTTTAAATAGTGCTATTATTAATTTCCATGGCTTCTTAGAAACAATCAACTAACTGTAACTTCAAACTTGAAAGGAAGAAAGGAAGCAATTCAATTTGGACTAGAATGAATTGTGCAGGCCGAATCAAACAAAGGTACGGTCTTGTATCTCCGCAAGAAATTAGCCCCAACCCAAGGGCGAAATAAAGGCGAGTGTAATAATCTCCTACCAATGACGCGACGCCACGTTTTTGAAGGGTATACGTGAAATTCCCCCTTTTATCTATCGAAGATATGAGAGAGAGAGAGAGGATGTGGAAATTGGAAGTATAGAAATTGGAAAACTTGGGGTGCGATTATGTATTTATTTTTATTTTGTTAGGTCGGTTGGTACTAACTGGGTTCACGGTCCAAACTCCTGCAAATGGACCCGGCCTTCCGGTCTTTCCTCTCCGGGCTTGGCCTCTAGAAGTAAAGATATCTCATGTAATTGAGAGAATTATCTCATCTACCATAAATTGTTATAAATTGACATAAATATAAAAGAGAATCGTTGACATCCTTTAATACATTCTATATTGTCTATATTTTATTAAATGACTCATTTTTTTATAATTTTAAATTGAGATAATTGTCGTCATACTTATCAAAAATTCCAAAATATTCAATTTTCTTATTAAATTTTAGAAATTACTTATTTTTCAATTAGAAACGAACAACCTTCTCGTTTCTCTTTCTTTTATCTAATTTTAAACCTTTCCTTTATCTAATTTTAAACTTTTATTTTAGGTTCTTTTATTTTAGCTCATTATTAATCTTTCATTTTAAAATGAAATGACTAATTTACCCTTCTCTTCAAATGAACACATTTTTATTGTCCAGTCCAACTACAATCAATATTTTTTTAAAAGAGGCATAAGCCCATTTCATTTGACTGAAATTGGTTTTTAATTACAAAATTTGTCGATTTTTGTATGATTTTTCAACATGGAAATCATATCGACGAAAGGATCATAAGTACTTAAGGCACAAAAACCAAAAAATAGTTCATACAATAGCCACATCATAACTAAGGCTAAGGACCAAAAATATAACAGGTTAGAGAGTACTAAGCCACTCAACATGGGGCTAAGGCTAACTATATGATAAAAGCAAAAAATGGCATCTGTCATCACAATCCTCAAGGCGACTCCAGACCCATATCTGCTGCTGGAGGCTCATACACCACCAGTGGCATGGGCATAAACTGACTGATGGGAATGACATCCTCTATGATAGGAAGCCAGTTACCCACAGCATCCTTGAGTTTCTTCTTCAATCTACCTGTCCAATATAAGCAAAGAGATTTAATTAGCATAATCAGATTTCTAACAGTTTTTTTGTGAGAGTTATTAAAACACAAATCATTTTTATGTTTCCAAATGGTCCATGTAACAGCACTTAATACAATTAAGAACCCAATTTTATCAGATGAATCAAGCAAACATGCAAAATTGATCAAATCTTCCCAAGTGAGCCATTGAGGCATTACATCCTGACTTTTCCCTAACCAGAACCAAACCTGTTGTGCTAGGCTACATGTCAAAAAAAGGTGGTCTATTGTTTCCTGTTGAGGACAGAATTGGCACTGTGTATTACCTACCCAACCCTTCTTGACCAAATTGTCTTTGGTCAAGATAAGATTATGTGAAACTAACCACATGAATATACGAATTTTAGGGGATACAGGTAGATGCCACCAGAGCAAAGCATTAATTGGTTGGTGTCCTCCAAAATTCAAAATATTGTAAATAGAGTGAGTGGAAAACTCCCCTGAATGCTCCCATCGCCAGCCTATCTTGTCTTGAGGCAATGTGAATGATGTTTGACTGATAATAGCTAGTAGTTCTAACCACTCTCTTTGATCTATTCCTACTAATTCTATTCTAAATTGTAACACTTGGCCTTGAGAATGTATGACATCAGCTAGTAATACGGATTTGTTACTACACTTAGCGAACAAAGAGTAATATTTGATGGCTAGTGAGCAATTTTGGTACCATTGGTCAAGCCAAAATCTGACCTGTGTGAGTACACCAGGAACATAACTAGTACTCATTTCACCAATATGACTTATTTTAAGTAAGGACGACCAAAGTGGAGATAAAGAGTGAGATTGAGATCTGGTATATTTGTGTATTATAAGAGTTTTCCAAAGGCCAGAATAATTATTATTTTTGAGTTTCCACCACCATTTAAGCATTAAGGAAATATTCATTTGTCTAAGATCTAATATTCCTAATCCACCAAAGTTTTTAGCTAATCTAGAGGTATACCAATCAAGCAAAATATATTTTTTCTTTTTGGAATTACCCTGCCATAAAAAACGTCGCCTAACTTTATCTATAAGTTTTATGACGGTAAGTGGGACTTTATACACTAATAATGCATATAGTGGTATAGCAGTAAGAACTGAATTAAGAAGGGTGAGTCGGCCTCCAACAGATAACATGTTACTCTTCCAGAGTTGTAACCTACTATCTACTTTATCTACTAAAAAAGCCTAATCAGATATTAGAAGTTTTTTGTAATGCAAAGGTAAACCTAGGTATTTCATGGGAAAATTGCCCCATGAACAACGGAACAACTGATTAAGAGCTTGATTTCTATCTACATTTATAGCAAACATTTCAGTTTTATCATAATTAACCTTAATACCCGATATTGACTCAAATGCTAACATCGCCCACCATGCAGATTCAACATTATCTTCTTGAGCCTCTAAGAAAAGAATTGTATCATCTGCATAATGGCAGTTGGTTATTGCTCTATTGTCTATGCATTGAGGACCTAAACCTTTAATGACATTAGCTACTCTACCTTTCAAGAATATTTTGCTAAGAGTATCGGCTGCCAGAATGTATAGAAATGGGGAGAGGGGATCCCCTTGTCTAACACCTCTCTTACAATAAAAATACGAACTAAGTTCTCCATTAATGGTAATACAAGATTGTGAGCTATATAACCATTTTGTAATCCATTGAATCCATCTACTACCAAAGTTTCGACCATGTAAAATTTCTAAGAGATATTCCCAATTTATTTTATCATATGCCTTTTCAAAATCTATCTTAATTACTACCCCTAGTTGTTTAGTAGTATGGCATGAGTGGAGTATTTCCTGACTTAGAATGACATTATCGAGGATATATCTATGTTTAATAAACGCAGATTGACTAGGATCTATAAGTCTATCCATTACTAATTCTAGTCTATTTGTAAGTAATTTAGATAGGATCTTAAAACTACAATTAACTAAGCTGATGGGTCTATATTTTTTAATAATATTGGCATCTTTCTCTTTGGGTATAAGACAGATACATGACTTATTGAGCTTATGCAGATTTAAGGTGTTCTCATAAAAGAAGTGTGTGAGAACCATCACGTCATCCTTAACTAAATCCCAGAAAAATTGATAAAATTTAAAAGTAAAACCATCTGGACCTGGTGCACCATTTGGATCTGAGGCAAAAACAGCATTTTTAAGATCATCCACACTAAAAGGTTGTTCTAATTCTCATTTTTCTAAACTAGTTAGTTTATCTTCCTCATTCCAAAAGTGGTGATCTAAATGACCATAAGTAAAGCCTGAAGTACCCAACAAATCCTTATAATAGTCTACTACATGTTTTCTAATCTCTATTCTACAATCAATATTATTTTGCATTTTAATTAATTATATGATAAATGTTAATGTTCAAATTTAATTACCGAATGGACAAGTGTTGCTCATGTTAACGAGGCTATGGTAATATACTAATATGCATATTATTATTGATCGACTCATGTTATAGGTTTATATTTCTATTTCTAAAATTCAAACAATCAATTCGAAACCTTATGTAATTTTTATATTAAAATGTATCTATAGACCAAATTTAATATTTTTTTAGAAGTTATTTACTTTTTGTTTAGATAGGTAGAAGATGGTTGTTTTTGGATGGTCCACAATTATCAAATCAAGTGATATTTTATCTATTTAAAAAAATAGCAAAAAAATTCTAAAAAGAATGTAAAATTTTGTCCGCATGTACATTTCCATATGGAGATCATTTTGAGCAGTGTGAAACATGTTGGAGTTTCGGGGTGCTAACCAAAACTCGTTTAGGCTTAAGTTGCGGAATGACCGTAGAACAAAAATTTCTACGGCCAACTTAAGCTCAGGATTAAACGGGGTATGTCAGGAAACTTTCCAAGGCGGTCCACCTTCAGTATTTCTTTGGCATCAAAACCCAATTTAATCCTTTTTACAGATCTACTCCATGATTGATTTCTAAAACTTTAATCTACTTACCAATTAAATAGATTAATATAGCATATTTATACCTTGTTTCCAAATCACAGTTGGAATGCAGACCGAGCGAGTAGAGCCTCACCAGGGAAGGAATCGACTCGGAGTATCACACGTGTGATACCTCTATCGGTTATCCACCAGGACTAACCATAGAGCGGTTTATTTCTTCTGCCAGAAATACCGTAAACCGCGAAATTCTGCAAAAACACTATTCACATGAAAAAGACGAAAACCCGTAAACACGAATTTTCGGTTGCTCAGTTTCATCAATATGCAAAACTGACATACCGCTAAATTCGGTAAAACACTATTCATCGATCCCGTAAATATACTCCACAACAACCCGCAAGATTATACGTTAAGTACGTATAACTTTCTTTTCTCAACCGAAACACTATTTGGGAGAGAAACCGAGAAAGAGAGAAAATACCAATCCGTTTCGACACGAAACCGGTACGAATGAATTAGCTATTTTCTCTCTACCCCTCCACCCCTATTTATAGTGTTTAGGGTTGGTTGCAAAAGACCAAAATGCCCTCCAAGTTCGGCCTATTTACAAGGTATGTCATTGACACCTCATCCTTTTATATGTGAAATGACCAAAATACCCATTCCACACCCTTCCACACTCTTCTCCATGTTTCTACACATGCAAGGTGGCATAGGTGTGAAATGACCATTTTGCCCTTGTGGATAGGATTGATGACATGTCATCTGGATAGGATCAATGACATGTCATGCGGATAATGACGAATCTGAAAAGACCCGAATGCCCTCGGTCCGAACACAAATAATATTCGTATAATTATTCTGAACAATTATATATATATTTTTCTTGCGGTTTGTTGTTTCGGTAATTTATACAACGTGTCCTGCACATTTATAAATTAACCGGTTAAACTTTTATACAACGTGTCACACACGTTTATAAATTAACCAATGTTTTTGCTTGTTATTTTTATATAACATTTATAATTCAATTATAACACGTATAATTAATTATAACCATCTTACTATTGATCATAACCAATTTATAATCAATCACAATAAGATTCTCCGATTAACTCCTATATGGTGTGACCCAATAGGACCTGTGTTATGCTGGTAAATAGAGTTAAAATTGTTTTAACTTCTATAATCATGGGTGGCATCTGGCAACACATCATGACCATCCAATTACACAGATGATGCTGTACTGTACAATATCACGATCCAGTAAACAATTTACTTGTGTCTGTTCTTCTGTCTCATAGCTATCAGATCAGTTTCAAGGTAGATGTGTGTCATCCTTGCTAACTGAATCTTTTCTTGATCTTGAGCAGATTATCAAATATAATTACTCTTGTAATTATACCGCTAGCAGATAATCTAACTCTACCAAGGGGCCCAGTGATGCTATAGCTCGTATAGAGATACGAGGGACAAATAGTATTCTTGGTAAACTATCACTTCCTCAGCTAAGCTATACATATGGAAAAGCTACCGTTATGACTGCTTTTTACGGACAGCGGTGGATAACAATCACACATACATATTTCTCAGTGGGAACGATAAATA
Source organism: Carex rostrata (assembly GCF_964058835.1). Lineage (NCBI taxonomy): Eukaryota > Viridiplantae > Streptophyta > Magnoliopsida > Poales > Cyperaceae > Carex > Carex rostrata. The sequence goes on from NC_135918.1 coordinate 5,248,749, forward strand.
CCTCATACTGTAGAACGTGACACTGAATGAAAACATAAATGACACGAACACAATTCTATTTAATGTTTTATTCGGGGTCTGTCAAATACCATGTTCCTAGAACATGTATCTATGTGATTAAAATGACATCTCGTGTCAGGTGGTTTGTAAAACTTAACCATCTTTTAATCCACATACTAACCTTATCGCGGTAATTAGTGTTCCTGCTAATTACCTTGGTCAGTGACATTTTAAGAGTATATATCATCTATATTATGGAGTTTCACAATTTCAGTCATGAACTCGAAATGATCCATAAATTCAATAATACTCAAGGCAACAAAATGATATATAAATAAACATTCAATTCATGAACAAAGCTTTATGATAATTTATCGTATTATTGACTTCTAAATTATTACACTAACAAAACAAATGTTTGAACTCTAAATATAAAGACATAAGTCCATAGCATGGACCATTATGCATATTATCATAGCCTCTCTTGAAACATCGTCCATTTCATGTTAAATGTTTATTTTTATTTTTAAGGGAAAATGCATCTAGATTTTCCGTTTATCAAAATTGAGTTTACACATTACATCATATCAGGATCAGAAGCAGAGCTAGACTTTCAAGCTATGGGAGTCAAACTTGAATGGAGGTCAATCATATAAATTTCCATACTATGTATGGGGGTCAATTTTACAGTACCAACAATATTTTACTCTGAACTAACTAGAAAATCATGTATAATTACAAAAAAAAAAAAAAAAATTGAAAATGAATGAAGATAAATTAACCCCATTCACTTAGGACATATTTGGCTTTTATTTTTTCCATGGAAAAAAAATTTATTCAAACTGATTTTTTTTTTCACAAAAATAGTATTTCAAACATTTAAATTGAATCCGAACTCAAATCCATTCTTATTTCCAATTAGCAGCTGAACAGACCCTTAACTTGTATTCGCCTCTGTCAGGGATCAGAGCAATTACAATCATCACGTGATACCAGAAAATACAATTTAACAACTAAACAAAGGGAATGCATCAACAATCATCGTGTTAATTCATAACCTCATCATATCTTACTTTTTTGTTGTTGTTTTATTAGCATGCGGAAGTATATAATTTCAAGCGGTTGTCAGAGTGTTTGTATATCCCACTAGGGGTGAGTAAATCGCTCATAACTCGTGAGCCGCTCATAACTCGCTCATTAAAAGCTCATCTAAACTCGCTCATTTAAACTCGCTCATTAACAACTCGCTCATTTATTTAATGAGCGAGCATGAGCATGACCCAACTCGCTCATAACTCGCTCATTAAGAATTTGCCACACCTAATCCCTGCCACATTTAATCCTATGTAATTTTGTATAACATCAACCTTGCCTCATTAAAATTGATAGATAGTGAGCATAGTTTCATATTTAATTATGTGTAATATAATGAGTACAATGTAACATTTAATCCTGTGTAATATACTAATATTCATAGTTTCATATTCATTTTTTTTGTAAATCGGCAGAATCAAAACCTCCGCCAAAAGCCCAAAACAAGTAATAGTCATAACAACTCACTCGTTTAAATGAATTATAACAATTTGTTGGATTTTATTACGATGACTTTTAACAAATTTTGTTATGCGTGGACACACTATATAATTTTGTTATGAGTCATAAGTCATAACTCGTGAGCCGCTCATAACTCGCTCATTAAAAGCTCGCTCATTTACAACTCGCTCATTTATCCGCTCATTTAAACTCGCTCATTAACAACTCGCTCATTTACTTAATGAGCGAGCATGAGCATACCCTAACTCGCTCATTAATCACCCCTATATCCCACCGACCACCGTACCTTTCTAATTTTTTTCCGCTTTTCTTTCGAATTTCCGCTGATCTCTCTCCGTATTTTCTAAATTTGTTAGCTACGTGGTTAATTATGTGTTGGGTTGGATAAGTCATAAGTGTTTTCTTTCTGCTTTGCTATGACTTTGGAATTTTGTGCTATAGATAATCTGAAGGCTGATGACATGGGAATTCGTATCCTCTGAGATATCTCAAACTTTGCGTGACTTTATGGAAAATCCCAACCGTTTAAATACGTTCTACACGAATCTTAATGCACGCGTAATACTGACCCCCTACATCTCCCCCAATAGGCACCGGACACGTCGGTCACGCAAAAGTTGAGATATCTCAGAGGATACGCACTCGATGACATGGTGGGTCCAATTTTGAGTTGGTCGGTGTATGTGCACAGACTAGCTTAAGAGCGGTGTTTCTTTTTTGTGTTAGATTTTGTGTGCCACTTTAGATGTGACTTTGGTGTAAAAACATGCTTTTGGTTTATTTTATATACGGCACATGAAAAATTATATAATTTAATATTAGATTTTGGAATTTAATAACTTTAGTGCCTAGGCCTTTTGAGGCTTAGGCCTTTGGGTTTGTTTGTTAAGTTTATTCCTCTGTTTCTATTGTTTTCCATTTTTAGTGAGAAGATGGTGTCACGGGATTTATTTTTTAAGAGGAATTTCACGTTAACCCTCAAAAACTTCAAAATTACATATTTTTTTCTCTAAATTTTAAAATTATGTATTTCCCCTCTATACTTTAAAAACTCACAAATTTATCCATTTCATTGTCTTTTATATTAAAACTTATTTTAAATTTATAAAATAAATGATGAGGTTGTACGACCTATGTGAAACAAATTCATACAATAGTACACAAGATATTTGTTCATTTACGATATGTTTTGATGGGAGTTAAAATAGTTATAATAGTTATAATAGCGAAATTTGAGATAGTACACAAGATATTCGGATTAGTGAAAATGTTGTTTGAATTGTACATTTGGAATAGTGAATAATTGTAAGTGAGAAATAATAGTGTTAATAGGTGCTAATTAAGAAGAAAGATAGACAAGTGAGGTCTCAAATGAATTATTACGACATGGAGATTGCAAAAGTGGTATCAATTTTGTCATTTCGGGACTGTGTTATCGACATGGCTCTTGCTTTTTCGGACCTCAAAAACTATAACGCTATTAACCGCTTTTCTTTTATAATGATTCTAAATAGCTAGCTATGGTTGCATTGTAGCTTTTTCGAACCTGAAAAGCTATAGCGCTATAATCGCTATTTAGAACGTTGGTTGTCGGAAATTCGAGAAGAAAACATTTGTTCTTTTTCTTCACACTTTCGAATAGTAGCTATTCCAACATTTACAAGAAATACAAAATAGCAGCTATTCTAGCTATTCCGAATAATAAAAATGTTGTTTGAATACAAATTGCAATTCCGAATCAGTGTTGTGAAAAATATCCGTTTAGGCCGATTAATCGGCCGATAGTTGTTGGCAGTGACGAAACCGTCATGAATTTTCCCAACTAATCAAATGATTATTCTCGAATATGGCCGATTATTTCCGATTAATTGTTTGACGATACCTTATCCATCCGACAACTGCATACCGTTATTTACAACACTGTTCCAAATAGCTCCTATTTTAAATCATCTTTATTCTTGACACATCTAAACGTACCCTTTAAGTCAGAGCTAAAACGTGGCCCCCAAATTTACTAATTGATCTTTAATAAATGCTAATTAATCTTTAATACAAGCTATAAATGTATTATAGCATACTATTTTGCATAGAATTTTGAAGTATCCTCTGACTTTGACACAAAAATATTCATATGTAAATGGAAGATAACATTGAGAGATTATATACTAATTATATGTCGGTTCCACTTATTATTAAGTCCTGTGAAAAGATGTTCCTATTTAATTAAAGAGGAGGGATCCAATTACATTTTTTTTTGTGACACTGGATTACACTCTATATTTTTAAAGTCCAAACATTCGATTCAAACTGTTCAACGTGATGGATATATTAAAATGTGCCTACAGATCAAATTTTACATTTTTTTTTAATTTTTTTTTTACTATTTATTAAGATGGGTACAAAAATTTAATGGTCTGAATATAGCGATTTTGTTAAATACTTAATAAATAGTAAAAAAAATCGAAAAAAATGTAAAATTTGATCTACAAGCACATTTTAATATATTCATTATATTGAACGGTTTGGATCGACTATTTGAACTTTGAAAACTTTGTAAATTGAGAGCGTAATTCAGTATCATTTTAGTGTAATTGGATCCCTCCTCTTGATTAAAAACACGTGTAATGTCCATGCCTCATTGTTTGTCCACGTGTGCATGGTGCATCTACTGCCTTAAATCTATGGACCTCGTTTATTCGAACTATGTTATCATATCGGTGCCAGCCTCTATCAATTGACTGGTTTAATTATCTATACTCTATTTAAATAAAATAGAATCAGATCAAGAATAATTTACAGCATATTAGTTTTATACAGATTACAAGGGAAGAGCAGGTAAAGTGAGGCCATGGGGGCACGTTGCCCTTAATTTGCCCCCTAGACAAGAAAAAATCACAAACAAGTACAGATATATGTTTGCAGTTTAAAAAAAAAGTTATAATTATACTTTGGATAAGACTAAGGTGCTATGGGTTGTATAGAGATCTACGGTGCTACAGCTCAATATTTGAATTTTCAAAATTCAAACAGTCGATTCGAACCGTTCATCTTGTTCTCCATATTAATATGTATTTCGAGACCAAATTTTACATTTTTTTTATTTTTTTTTACTATTTTTTTAGGTACACTACAACAAAGTAGACACTTTTTGTGACGAAAAAAACGCATTTATGGCAGTCGTCCGTCGCAAAAAGAAAAAACTGAACAATGAGAGTAGTCCGTCGCAAAAAGTCACTTTTTTATCCTCGCGAAAAGTGTCTCATTCTTGTTGTGATAGGTAGAAAATCAAATATCTGGATGGTGCGGAATTTTTTAGATCAACTGATTTTGTACCTATCTAAAAAAAATAGTAAAAAATTTTCAAAAAATGTAAAATTTGGTCTCCAAACACATATTAATATGAAGAACAAGATGAACGGTTCAGATCGACCGTTTGGATTTTGAAAACTCGAATATTGAGCCGTAGCACCGTAGGTCTCTATACAACCCATAGCACCTTAGCCTTACTCTTATACTTCATTGTAAAATTTAAATTTAAATTTCTGCACTATAATTGTTGTTCCCTTTATATTGTTCGTACTTCCTCTTAATTGGTGGATAAAGTAGTATTAGCTAGAATTTTAGCTTAAAAATAACAACACCTAGAAAACACACAGAGAAGATGATTTACCTCAAAACCTAACTTCTAAGTTCAATAATAATAATGATGCTTGATAAAATATCCGATGAGGTATATTCAAATTTGGAGGGGATGGAGATTATACCAAAACGCCTCTTGTACTTCTTCATTAACTTGTCTTTAAATATTGGTCGGAATAATGCAACTTCCTTGATTCTCCCACACAATATTTCCATTCTGTTTAAATTAGGGGTGTCAATGGCACCCTTTTACCCGATCCGTATCGTATCCGAAAACACAAGTAAGGGTAAGATTTTTTTTCCGTTAGCTAATCGGGTACGGGTAAGGATAGTAATTTTTTTTCGTTATCTTACCTGTTTTCGTATAAGATAATTTTTAAAAAATAAAATTATATATAGATATATATTTGTATGAAGATGATACATGATACAATAAAGATTTTGTATTTTATTAAATTTTCATAATACAAATTAGTTGTATTCATTATTATTTTTTCTTATTTAAAAAAATATTTTATCGAAAACACAAATCGAAATGCTAATGACACTTTTTTATCCGTTTACCCGACTCGTACCGTATTCGAAAATACGGGTAAGGGTAAAGATTTTTTTTTTGTTATCATAACGGATACGGGTATGAAAATATCTCCACCCGACCCGTATCGTACCCTTTGACATCCCTAGTTTAAATTGATTAAATCAATAATTCAATGGATGGATATTGTAGAGTTATCATTAGTTGCATTCTTGGTAGTAACATCTCCGAATTATTCTGGTGGTGATTTTAAGTCTTCATTCAATCCAAGTTATATTGTTCCAATTTAATTTACTTTGAGTAATTTCTTCACTTCTGAATTTCTGAAAATTTATCAGAACAATTCTGACAACTTATCCCAAAAATTTATCTCGATTTTCAATTCGAATTACTTTGATTAATTTGAAGTCTTCATTCGATCCAAGTTATATTGTTTCAATTTAATTTACTTTGAGTAATTTCTTCACTTCTAGATTTCTGAAAATTTATCAGAACAATTCTGAAAACTTATCCCAAAATTTATCTCGATTTTCAATTTGAATTACTTTGATTAATTTCTTAACTATCCGAGAGTTTGTTTTCAAACCAAAGGATCACAAAAGCTGAACACTGTAAAGGAAAGAAGACAAAACCAAGCTTCTTGCTTCTCTATTCTGGCGACTGCCAGAGTAGCGATGTGGCATTTGGTATTAAGTTATAACCTTTTAAATGTCAATAGTTTAGTACGGAAAGTTTAATTGCAGCCAAAAGATTGATCAAGAATCTGATACGAGGCGATTTATACCATATTCTAAAAAAATAATAAACTAAAAAGACATGATTTGATCTGAATGAAAATAATGATTGTTTAATCATTTTCAGGATTAGAAAGAATGATTAATAATTTAAATATGTTAGAAGGAAAATTAAATAAAATAGATAAAACATCTTATAATTTAGATGTACTATAATGACTCCGAAACATTTTCCAGGCAGGATTTTTTTCCGGTTGTAAGAAAAATTAAACTATTTTTTGGTGTGTTACTATAAACAAATATAAATACTTTGTATCTGAATTATTGATCCGGTTTAAAAGTCATTTCTAGTAATATAGAAATTATTGTGTTCTTTTTATTTTTGAAAATGATTAAATAATTATTATACACCCATCTGAAATTTGAGGTTTTTCTTGTTTTGTCGGGATCCGCAAGGCCATTTGACGGCCCTCCTTTTGAGATCGTGGATTGGCTTGACGACCTAGGTAGTTTTCGATATCCCTAAAATCAAAATGTTTTGGTTTATTTTTTTATTATGGTATAAATAAAAATTTCGGATGAATCCGATCATAATTCAGCATAATCGCCGTGTCTAACTGTTTTTCTAATAATTATTTGTAATTTCGGTTTTTTAGTAAATGAACGGAAGTACCTATTTGAATTATTATACGGTTGTCAATTTCATGGTTGGAGTGTTTGATTGTGCTTTTCCGGAGTGATATATGAACACATCCTGCCGTGTACGAGAAAAATTCTATCTGGTGGTTGGCTCTATGCCTCTATCACTCTTTATTGACATCCCATAATTTAAAGTAAAAGATGTTGCAACTCATGAGATGAATTTAGGCAGAACTTTTTTTTTAGATATTCATTAAAAATAATAATGGGGTATAATATCTATTGTTTTGTTTTTTTTCATAAAATAAACCAAATTAATAATTCTGTTTAATTTAATATGTATGTGATGATAATTTTTTGTGACAGATTAGAAAAAACAAAGTCATCCAGCTTGTTTCCGATATTAATTTTATGAATTTTTTAAAGTAAATAATTCTAAAATTAGGCGTATGTTGATCTTTTTTCACCATACCATAAACAGTTAAGATCAAGGTTGTAGATAGTGATTATCACGCCATCGCAAAAAAAAAAATACTATAGCTATAGTGCTAAAAACGATCGATAGCACTATAAACTATAATTTTGAAGGTAAAAAAAATATTAAGACGCCGCTGTAGCTAATTATTTAAAGGGGAAATTGGTTCCATGCAACTCTAAAATGATGAATTTAGAAAAATGTCACCTCAAAATTTTGATTTTGTTAAATGCCACCCCAAATCTCATTTATTAAGAAAAATGCCACAAATATTAAATTATTATACATTTGTAATAAAAAATAAACATAATATATTGTATTTTGAGTAGTATTTTTGTATATTCCAAAAATACCCTCACCCTTTCATTGTTCTTCTCAAGATAATTTGTAGCAGCTATGCATTCCTACTCATATCAGTTCATTTCTGGAACTGAAAGTCTATGTATCTCTAAGAAAGGTTTGAGTGTCAATCTGTCTCTCTTTGCTTGGTTGTTGTCTCTTCTGTGTTTCTTATTCTCGGATTAACTTCAATACCAGTTGGTACACATTCTCCCTTGTCTACTGGTACATATCTCCTCATTTAAAGGCCCTTTTGGCAGCAGCCTTGATCTATTTTGAGATATACTAGTTACTTTGACAGAAAATAAGATGTTGCTTTACCTTTCTTTTTGTGTATCATGGTTGTGATTTGCTCTTGAAAAACAAGTACAATTAATACAACTTTCCATTGGTCTTGTAGCTTAATCGGTTTATGGTTTTTGATTATGTGATTCTGGTAAACAAGTAAGGTTTTCTTTGAAGAAGTGGTGAGGCTTCTACCAAGATCCACCAGGTTTTAAAAAGAGAGAGAGAGAGAGCGGGAGGGAGAGAGAGAGACAGAGAGATGGTACTAGGCTACCAGCGTTACTGTCAAAAAAGAATTGGTGAGCGGAGAATACTGGAAAAGAAAACTGAAACTCACGGAGGGAAAGAAAGAGGTCAACGAAAAAGAATTTTGGATCAATGTTATTTTGGTAACTTCAGTTATTATGTAAATTGTTAATTTAAAATTATACATTAATATGGTATTCGTGACATTTTTCTTAATAAGTGAGATTTGAGGTGGCATTTAACAAAAACAAATTGTTAATCTAAATTCATCATTTTGGAGTGGCATAGACCAATTCTCCCTTATTTAAAATATAGTTAAATTTATAGATTCCACCATCTTGAACCGTTGACTAAGTTGAGAAAAAAAAACAGAAGGTACAGATGGAATGGAATTCATATCTTAACACGTGAGACTGTAGTATGGTTTAAAAGTTTTTAATATGTACTGTCTGTAATAGAAGAAAAAATTTAGGCCTGTTTTGTAAATCTGTAAAAAGGTTATTTCAGATCAAAGAAAAAAGAAATAAGAATAGGAAAGGAAAAGGAGTTTTAGGCTCGCGGGCTCTAGCTTGTAGACTGAACTTGGGCTGAGCATCTACAACGCCTTGCAAATAGAATTGCAAATGCAGACGTGGCTCCGACGTGTAATTTCAATTCCTCTTCCAGACGTGTAATTTCAATTCCTCTTCCAGCGATGCAGATGGATTGCGAGATATGAAAGCTTTCATTTGCCTTTCATTCTCCCGTTGATGCGCTCGCTTGCCGAAAAAAAAAAAAAAACAAATATCGCTGATGTGATGTGATGTGGCGGCGAAATGAAATTAGAATTAATTTCAGCGATGCAACGCATATGAAATTAAAAGTAACTCAATTTCAAAACAGCTGTTTGCAATTGCATTTCGGTATCACCAATGGAGAAAGCCGGGGAAATTTTGTGTTGGATGTGTGGATCGATTCCGAATACATTGTGGATTAAAATTATTTATTTCAAATTATGATGGTATAAAATATTTGTATTTAATTGTAATTTAAAGTTAAGTTATGAGAGAGATTCTAAAAACTGTATCATAATTTTAAACCTATATAGATGGATTAATTTATGACGGCATTATGTCATGCTATTTCATTTGATTTTATTTTGTTTGGCTTCATAAGTGTGGAATGAACTACTTATAGAGCTAGTTATGTCACAAAAATTAAAGGAAGATATTTTAAAGCTAACTAGTTATACTGAACGATGCTTGTATCCAGAAGAACTAATTGTATACAAAGTGGTCATACTTTAAACTATAGGATCAAATATGGATGGAAATTAATTATATAAAATTTTCACACTATGAATGAGATCAATTTCATAATATATATATAACATTTTACTCTATACTATATAATTTTTTTTTGCATAAATATATATATTAATTATTTAAAAAAATAGACCCCATTCAATTCTAGTAGATCTATATACTTAGAACTAAAAGGTAGAGTTCGAAATTTAAATATTTTGTGAATATTAAATAATGAGTGAGTCTATGGTACTATGCATATCACGGGTTGTTACCGTGCTACGGCTCTATATTGGAGTTTTCAAATCCTAACGGTCGATCCGAACCGTTCATCTTGTTCTCCATATTAATATGTGTTTGGAGACCAAATTTTACATTTTTTGAAAAATTTTTACTATTTTTTTTAGATATTTAGAAAATCACTTGATCTGAAAATTCTGGACCATCCAAAAACAGTGATTTTCAATAAATCTAAAAAAATTGTAAAAAAATTTCAAAAAATGTAAAATTTGGTCTCCAAACACATATTAATATGGAGAACAAGATGAACGGTTCGGATCAACCGTTAGGATTTGAAAACTCAAATATAGAGCCGTAGCACTGTAACAAATCGTAATATGCATAGTACCATAGACTCACTCTTAAATAATTGAATGGTTAACTATAATTGTTTTACTAAAAAAATGTTTACAACAAATAAAAGTTCGTAGTCTATCACTTGATCGAGTAATTTGAATGTAGTTCAAATTCAACTAGTTTAATTAGATTTTTGTTTGAGTTTTAAGCGCGTAGATAAAAATAAATTTGTTTACCGATCGAGCTCGACTCAATACTCAATAGTTGTATATAATTATGTTATTCAATTTTAGAGTATTTAGTCATTAAGATGATATAATACGCTTGTTTTGGTAGGTATAAATGCATTATTATTCTAAATCTATTTAAAAATAAACAAAAAATAGATAATTTAAATAAATAAGTTTAAGAAAAATGAACAATAATTATACTTTAATCAGTTAAAAATAGATCCACGACTTTCATTGTTGGCGGTTGAGATTGATTTTTCATTGATTTGACTCAGTTTAAAGGCTTCACACGGGTAGGGATGATTAATGAGCGAGTTAGGGGTAAATGAGCGAGTTTAAGCGAGTTGATAAATGAGCGAGTTATGAGCGGCTCACGAGTTATAAGTACTAAAATTTAATAAATTGTCATAATTCATTTAAATAAAATATAATAAAAATTCAACAAAAATCAACAGTATCATCAATACTTCAGCAGTGATACTTTCACAGCTATCGTCCTACAAACAACAATAGAATATAACAAAAATTAATAGTATCATCCAACAAAGTGTAATACTTTCACAGTAGCATCAATAGACAACAATCAATATATTACAAAAATAGAATAATCCAATATAAACTAACAACAACACTAATAAAAATCCAACAGCTATCGTGGCAGAAATTATGAATATTACACAGGATTTAATGAGGCAATGCTGATGTGGCAGAAATTTATTTGGGATTGAATGTGGCGGGGATTAGATGTGGCAAATCCTAAATGAGCGAGTTATGAGCGAGTTGGGGCATGCTCATTTAATAAATGAGCAAGTTGTTAATGAGCGAGTTTAAGTGAGTTGATAAATGAGCTAGTTTAAGTGAGCATTTAATGAGCGAGTTATGAGCGGCTCACGAGTTATGAGCAATTTACTCACTCCTACACACGGGTACTTAAAAAATTGCAGACAAAGGTTTAAAAACCTGTGAAATAAAAATAATGATAAGTTAAGAGTTGGAGACAAAGAGATTTAAAGATTTGAGAAAAAAAACTGATAAGTTACATGTAAGATTTAAATGCTTAACACGAGTGCTTTAAATGGTTGTAGACATAAGTTTGAAAGCTTGAGAAGCAAAATAAAAGAAAAAAAAATGATAAATTACATGTAAGGTTTAAATGCTTGACACAGAGTACTTTAATGGTTGTAGACAGAGTTTTAAAGGCTTAACATGAGTGCTTACGGGTTGTAGACATATATTTAAATGCTTGAGAATTAAAAATGCTTACGGACTTTTACTATAAAAAAAATTAGCAACACGAATATAACTCAAAAGTACTTCATGAATAATTTGAAGATAAAATCGAGTAGAAAACGTCTATATTTTTAGATTCGCAAATTTCATAAAAAATCATCGAGAAAATGAACGAGAATGATCGGAGAGAAAAAAAAAAAGATAGTGGGTGAAAGTAAAATTTTGTTTTTCTGGCCTGGAGACAAAAATAGGAGTTGCACTACTCAGATTTTTGAATTTAAATACTTGTAGACATAGAATTTGCATGTAGTACTTTAAGGACTATAAACAAAACTTTAAAGAGTTGAACATGGGTGTTGGACAAGGAGTACTCGGGGGGGGGGGGGGGGGGCTACATTATAAAAAGACGACTAGTTCGGAGGCACGCTTGGAGATTGGGTTTGAGGCTTAAAAGGTTTAAAAAAAAAAATACAATTTAGGCTTAATGTTTAAATGCTTGAATGAAGAACATTTAGTTCGGAGGCACGCTTGGAGATTGGGTTTGAGGCTTAAAAGGTTTTAAAAAAAAAATACAATTTAGGCTTAATGTTTAAATGCTTGAATGAAGAACATTAAATGATTGTCTTGAGAGGTTGAGAGATTTAAAGAGTTGGATAGGATATTGTTGAATAGAATACCGATATTCTAGAAGGTCGAGTAGAAAATCATTGTTTTTAGGTGGATTCTGAATCATTAAAAATAATTATTTAAAAAAGAAATTTAAAAAATGGTAAGAAATTTCAAAAAATATAAAATTTGATCTTCTAGTACATTTCAATATGTAGATCATATTAAACGGTTCGAATCGATTGTTTGAACATAGAAAATATGAACATGAAGTAAAACAAGATTATTACTTTGTACTCACCATAACCCAGCTCATAAATATATTTATTTATATAAATACAAAAAATATTACTATATAATTCTATATTAGAAATTATTCAAAAACAATGATTTTGTATTTTTTTTTAAATAGTAAAAGAGTTTTTAAAAAAATATAAAATTTAGTTTCTATTTATATCATATCGTCTGTATAAACTTTAAAATTAAAAATAAAAATATTACATTATAATTGAAGTAATGGACATTTGAACGCTCTTCGTATATATTAATTTGACTCTAGTAACAAAAAAAAAATTACTCATGTCCGCACGTAGGGCTGCACAAAAAATTCGTAGTTCGTAATTCAATTCGAGTTTGATTCGAAAAAGTTCGTAAAAAATTTGATTCGAAATAGTTCGAAATTAATTCAAACCAAATTCAAACTGGACGTGGTTCATTCAAAATAGGTTAGCAAACTATTCTAGTTCGAAATTCAAAGTAACGTGAATCATTGATTTCTGCTAATGACTTATGTTCTCTGATAACTTAAAAGTTAAAACATAAAGTCGTCCAGCCATAAGTCATAACTCGTAAGTCATAACCCTCGTTCTCAGTTCTAAAATCCTAAATGACTTTCACCTCTCGCTTTCGGCGATTACGATCACTCTTCCTTGTCATAAAAAGGTTCATAAAAGGTTCGAAATTGAGTTCGTAAAAAATTTGATTCAAAATTAATTCAAACCAAATTCAAACTGGAGTAAGTTCGATTCGGTTCGATTCGTTTGCAGCCCTGGACCGCACGGATCGAATGAACAATTAGAAGCAATGTTATCAGAACCGGACCGAACATCGATCCGCTAAAGCTTCAGTTCAACGGTTCACTGGTCGGACCGGTGGTTCAACCGGTTCAATTGCTGTTTTTTTTAAAACATATATAACTTAGGGGGAATTTCATGTATCCTCTCAAAAAACTTCAATATTACATATTTCTTCCTCAAAAGTTTGTAATGACGCATTTACCTTTTAAAATGATAGAAACTCACATATTTACCCAAAACAATAAAATAATAAAATTTTACACTTAAAATTTACTAAATAATATCAATTAATAAAACATATTATATACCTCTCTTCTTTCTCTCATTCACTCTATGTGTGCCTGCACCAATTCCTGACGTCAAATTGCACAGATTCCATACTGAGAGAAGATAGCTCATAGATTCCATTGGAACTCATAAATCTCTGACAAATTGGATCATCAAGTGACAGCCCTAGTAACGTGTCTTCAATGGAGTATTTCACTGGCACCATTTCTTCATCTGTAAAGTCATGTTATAGTTAGGTAACTTGGGAATAAGAGAATATCATTGTTATAATTAAGCATCATAACATATCACATTTCACCTTTGTAAGCATCCGCACAGATATCTTATCAGTTTGTCATTATGTTACTGGCAAAACATAAATAGTTACAAAAAGAAAAGATGTTGCATTAAATACTTTTAGTGTCTAATCTGTAAGGTTCCATTTTATCTTCAAGCACCTTAGTAAACAAGATGTAATATTTTCTGACAAAAGAAGTTTTCTATTTAATTTTAAGCAAACAAATAAGAAAATATCAATCCAAAATTATCTTACATACATGAAGTCCAACTCTTATTAAACTGAATCGGTCACCATTGATCGGTATGAAAAGTATTGAGTTATTAATTATGTTTAAATCTTGCTAGGACATATAATAATTTGATGACAAAGATGGACACATGCAGTAAATTGATCAGGGAAAGCATATGCTCTTGAGAAACCTTAAGTTCAAAATATTGGTCATGGATTTGATGGTTTTGTATATGTATCAGTGAACTCGAACAAATTTTCAGATAGTGCTTCTCATGTAATATAAACCCCTCTTTACATTGAGATTCTGTAATTTGAATTTAACGATAATTAGTGGGTAAAACTAATAAGGCCATTGATAAAGTGCAAATTCATAAGCAAAGCATTCAATGCTTTTTTGCTTGATCAAAATATAAGGACCTTGATACTAGTATGTACCTTTTTATACCGACCAATACAATTGGGTTAGAGCAATTTTAAAAATTATATGGAGGCATCACAGAACGATTTCGAAAGGCAGTACTCACAGAATCACCATCTGCATTTCTAAACAATAATGTAAGAAATGATGATTTCAAATTACGGTTTAGAAATAAAGGGGGCAAATGAACAATAAAGGGATGTACCAATATTTTAACAAGGCACACTCGCAGTTTATAATGACAGCGATTTGTTTTAAGTGCGAGGCTTTTAAATATTATAAGAACCTAATTGAGACTATTGCAAACTAACTAATGCTTAACTGGTTTTATTACAGGTGTTTCAAAGAGACATCAGATGCTATAACTGGTACCATGGCTAAGTGGCTATCAGATTCATCTTTCAAGCACATATATAGACTTATTATTAGACACACACACAAATGCACAATTATTGACAACTTCATCCTCATCTAAAATCTTATTTTGGCCTGAGCATTTCATCAAACACCTTTAATGCATTCATCTATTGAATAAAATCATCTCAAAAATTCAAGTTTTTCAAGTGCATATTTTACAAATACAAATTAAATGATTAAATGAGATTACTTACAGTATTTGATGCAGATTCTTTGATGATTTCATTTCAAGCCTAGACTTTGAATGAGATTGAGCCACTGTGTAATACACCACAGTAGATATAAGAAATTAGAAGAAAACCAACTTGAAAGAGAAATGAGAGTCAATTTCTCATTTGTTTACATCTCAGTGTGTGAAGAAAAATGCAGAAAATGAAAAACTTAGCAAAAAAAGGAAGTCGCGTGAAATCAGAAGAGTGAGAGATGAAGATTTATCAAATTTGATTTGAATCCCGGTTTTACACAGTCCGGTTCAGCGAAATTGTAATAATAATCGACCGGTTTAATCGGTTTTAACCGATTCATTTACATAGACGATAATTTAAAAGAACCGAATCGGACAGGTGATCGGTTTCGATTTTTTCCGACCGGTCCGGTGCGGTTCTCATAACACTGATTAGAAGGTTATTATAATATTACTGACACCTCTGGAAGTCTGGACATTTATTTATGTTTTTCGTTCAGTTTTCCTTTTAAGCTAGTCAAGGCCGCCTCGATCCTCTCAAATCACACAATCCCGAGTCGGGTCCCACCCTCTCCACCCCACTTTTCCTTCCATGTATAAATAAATCCCACCCACCCTTCTGCAAAGAAACACCCCGCCATTTTCCCCTCCACAAAACCAAAAGGTTTACAAACGCAAGCGGCTGCTGCTTCGCCTCCTTCTTCCCTCCATCCCCACCTTACACCTATGGAATCAGCAGCTCTTTCAGCCATATCTCCACCTCTTCTCAAACCTAACTCTAACCCTAACCATTACGCTACTTCCCAGACTCTCCCCGTCCGCTCTCTCAGTCTAGCACCGCTACGGCGGCGTTTCAATTCCCTTTCAACTAGGTGCCAACATGCGTCCAGCGCTAGCCCTAATCATAACCCTAATTTAAGCTGCTCGGCGGTTGCATCTGACACGGCGGTCCCAGCTTCTCACAAAGTCTCGACTCCCCGACTGCACTTGAGACGGCTTGTTGATGAGTTTGGCTCCTTGCCAGAGCCGTTGGACCGGGTTAAGCTGTTGCTGGAATATGCCACGTCACTACCATTTTTCCCTGCTTCAGCTCGAGTTCTATCAAACCGGGTCATGGGCTGCACTGCTCAGGTATTGAATTGAAAACCAAATAATTGATTTTATATGGAGAGACAGGTATACAGTTTCACACAGCAAATCAAATAATGAATTTAAGACCAACTGATGGAAGAGAAATTATACGGAGATATACCCTTTTGCTATCTGCTTTTTGTTCATCAACTTGAAAGTTTTAAAACACCGTGAAAAGTCGTGACCCAAAACTAAAAAGTGATGGATATTTGGCTCTAAATCGCCTTGAGTAAAGGAAATTTATTGGAGGGAACTAAACAAACCGTTTATTTAGTTTGTACTTCAAGTATTATCTCGTAGTATCTAGTTGAACCAAGCGATTACCTTCACTGATGCTAATATCCTGGTATTGGTACATGCCAATCAAACCATAATCTCAATCTGAACTGAATTGCCTATCTTTTTTATTTGAAATATGTTTTGGGGACTCATTCAGAATTATTGGCACTAGGTCAGGTAAAGGAAGCACTCCATTTTATCTGCCAATTTTGTAATCCTTGTCTACTTGGGTCATGGTATAGCCAATGGTCTAGTGTTAAAATTGCTTGAGATGGCACCTGAGACCTTTTGTTCTCTTGCATCTTAATCTCAGGTGTGGTTGTCAACCTCAACGGACGGCTACACCATGCAATTCTCAGCTGACTCAGACTCAGAAATAACTCGCGGATATTGTGCATGTCTTATCTCAGTGCTTGATGGTGCCTCGCCTGAAGAGGTTTTAGAATTGCACCCAGAGGACTTTGCGGAACTTAACGTGGTGGGATCATCAAGCAAGGGTGGTGCCCAGTCACGGGTGAACACATGGCACAATGTCCTGATTGCCATGCAGAAGAGAGCCAAGGCTGCTATTGCTGAGAGGGAAGGGAGACCTCCAGTTGACCCATTTCCTTCGCTAGTTATTGGTTCAGGTGGAATCCGGGCCCAGGGGAGCTATGCTGAGGCCCAGGTGAGATATATGAGCATATAAGTGTTTTTTAGCTATTTAGAACATATGTACTTGTATGTTATACATTTATTGTGTTAGTGCAAAACAGAGAAATTTGGATTTTCATTGAATGTGAGCATGATTTTGAATAATCACTCACGGTTTTTAACTACTTAGAATTATATGGTTGTATTAAGTGCTTAAAATGAAATGAGGAGATAGCATTTTAGTTAACTCAAATCATGCTTTAACAATGATCACCTACTTTGAGTATCGATTTTAAGTCAAAAGCTAGAATCTGTTTTAATAATGATTTAAGGGGATACCTTCTCCTAAAATCTTCTGGCAATGATGAATGCTGCCATACAACTTCCACTATACTAAAGGAAATAGTTGATGAATATTAAAATCGAGGCCTATATTGAAAAGCGAGGCCATAAGCAAGAGGGAAGTACTTTATTCTAATGTTAGAGGTCTATGCTGAAAAGTGGGGTCACATATTCAAGCCCAAGTAGGGGATATTTGACTGACTTGGTTCTAAGACGGAGATATCAAAAGATATTGGCCCTTGGTCCTTGTACACATTTTCTTTTAGTACTTATATGGCTGTCATACACAATAATAATGAGAGAGCAAAACTGAAACCTCATCATGTTTGGGATACCTACTTGAAATGGTACATCCCTCTCCATTTGCAATCCTTATTGGATGGGCATTTTAGGTTAGGGATACCTTCTCGTAGTATGATCCTCTCTATTTGCAATCCTTGTTGGATGGGCATTGATGTTTAAAAACCATTACATGTAGGTCGATGTGTAAATGACTAATTGTTGGGATATAAATATGGTAAGTCTTACCGGAAAAACCATTTGTTGTTGGTTGGATTTGCATGCTCTACTTATATATCAGACTGGACTTGTGTCTAATTTTCATTTTTTTTTTTCATTTTGCCCTTTTACTAAAACATCTGCTTACTAAGTTACAATTAAATGAACAGCTTCATTTCTTGATACAAAACGCAAGAAAAAAAAACTGACTTTCTTTTTTTGTCTGCTTGCTAAAAAGCTGTTTAAATAGCATCTTCCTTTATTTTTCTATTGCTTTACTTTGTTGAATTGAACAAAAATTAACTAATCGATTGCTTGCGTGAAGGCAATGTTTTTATCCCCTGACAAGTCGAAGATAAAAGAACTTGTGAGCGTGCTAAGAGAGAAACAAATTGGTGTGGTTGCCCATTTCTACATGGACCCAGAAGTCCAGGGAATTCTGACTGCAGCAAAAAGGCATTGGCCTCACATTCACATATCGGACTCACTAGTCATGGCTGATTCGGCTGTTAAAATGGCAGAAGCAGGTTGTCAGTATATTACAGTTCTTGGTGTTGATTTTATGTCAGAAAATGTTCGTGCTATTCTTGATCAAGCAGGTTTTCAGAAGGTATGTTGTTTCTTTACATTTTTTGTTTTCCAGCCATATGTAAGGCATCTTTATCTATGAAAAATCTTATAATTTTTATATACCCTGTAATTTGAGGGAAGTCCTCTGGAAGATAGGAAATTCCACCTCTCTACTCCGCATTTCTCTCTACAAAGTCCAAGTTGCCTATTAATTTATGGATGCAAAGATAAACCTTTAGGAAATGTAGTTTGCAGGATTTTTTTTTTAAAAACAACTGTTAAGGGTTATGGGATGCGGGGTTATTGCTTTTGTTTCTAGGGGCATACAGGATATGAGACTTTTAAGCAAATGAGAAGGAACTTAGAAGCTGGATAGTTTGGGGCTTTGGACATTCAAGCTAATCCTTCTTTCTTTTCCTGGAGTATATAACAGCATACCAAAACTTTTCCAAGGCCGAAATAGAAGATTATCAAAATATTAAAGATCCTTTTAGTATTTCTGATGGCTGTTTTCTTTAGGTTGGTGTGTATAGGATGTCAGATGCACAGATCGGGTGTTCTTTAGCAGATGCGGCATCAAGTGAATCATACAAGCAATTCTTGGATACTGCATCAAAATCACCCCCTTCCCTACATGTTATTTACATAAACACTTCCCTCGAGACGAAGGCTCATGGCCATGAGCTGGTCCCTACTATAACTTGTACCTCCTCTAATGTCGTCCAGACAATTTTACAGGTAAATTTAGTTAAGGGTTAACTATTCTCATTGATGTTGATATGTTAAATATACATACATTTATTACCAAAGTTATATTAGTCACATTTTGGCTTCAGCCTTAATCAGTATCCCACTTTTTCTCTTTCAATATTGCTGTCCTTTTTTTTATTGTTTGAAACTTTATGAAGGTATGCTAAATTAAAGCTTCAATATTGATTTCTTTAGAACATTAAATAGAAGGGAAAGAAACTCCCAGAACTCTACCAGCATTACTGTACCAATGATGGTACACACAATTTGGATTGTTAAAGTTGGTATGTTATCATTCAAAAGAACAATCAAGTAAACTTAAGCCTTGGACCATAAGCCAATAACAAGAGGCCACCAATGAAGACAACTAGATTTGGTCTTTACCATACAGTACAGCACCACAGGAAGATGGTTCCTTGCAGATTTATGCCATGCTCTCACCTCGCTCACATCTCTATGGATCCTTTCTATATCTCTAGACATAATTCTTGCATTTGTTTTAACAGGCTTTTGCACAAGTACCAGATGTGAATGTTTGGTATGGCCCTGATTCATATATGGGTGCAAACATAGTGGAGTTGTTTCACCAAATGGCCGCCTTATCAGATGAAGAGATCAAAGAGATACATCCAATACATGATAGAAAATCCATTAAATCATTATTATCGCAACTGCACTACTATCAGGTACATATTCAAAATAGATAGGCTACTTTTATGCATCATGCATGAGGTAGTACTAACATAGCAACTTCCCTTTTTAGGATGGTAATTGCATTGTCCATGACATCTTCGGTCATGAAGTAGTAGAGAAAATAAAAGAACTGTACTGCGACTCATACCTGACAGCACATTTTGAGGTACCAGGAGAAATGTTCTCTCTGGCAATGGAGGCAAAAAGGAGAGGGATGGGGGTGGTGGGATCAACTCAGAACATCCTGGATTTCATCAAAAGCCGTGTAAAGGAAGCACTGGACCGAGATGCGGCTGAACATCTCCAGTTTGTGCTCGGTACGGAGTCAGGCATGATCACCTCCATTGTAGCTGCGGTGCGGGAATTGCTTGGTAAGAAAGGCACAGGCTCACCTAAAGTTGAGGTGGAAATTGTGTTTCCTGTTTCCTCAGATTCAGTATCAGCTGCTCCTGTGAATGGTTCTGATGGTGTGGCTAGTCTCGGTGTAGTCCCTGGAGTGGTAGCTGGTGAAGGATGCTCTATCCATGGTGGTTGTGCTTCCTGTCCGTACATGAAGGTATGCTGTCTAATTAATTGCATGAGTTGTGCTTGTTTTAATCTTACTTGAACCCTAGTTGCAATGGCCAAAACGAACTTATGTTACTGGTTTAATTTGGACAGTGTTTGAGGAAATGATAATTGAATAAAAAGATAACTAAAGCTGACACGGGTTATTATTTTAGTTGGGACAGAGTATTTCATGTATGAGTTTATTAGAATAAAAAGCAAGTTGCGGAAAAAAGATAAGAAATAATAAAAAAAATATAAAACAGAAATTTGACAAGATTATACTGCAAGGATCAGATGAGCTGGTATGAGGTTCCATTGTGTCTGATTAAAGTTGCATCCCTTTATTGAAGTCTCAAGTTTTCCGTTTACTTTTCAGATGAACTCACTTAGGTCACTACTGAGAGTATGCCATCAAGTGCCAGATGAAGAGGGTGTCTTATCTGCATTCCAAGCCAGCAGATTTAATGTGAAAACTCCTTTAGGAAGATCAGTTGCAGATGTCGGATGTGAACCAATTTTGCACATGAGGCATTTCCAGGTCAGTGAATTATGTTTTGTTTCTTTGTCTTGATGACGTTATTGATGTTCGGGCTAAGTTGGGCCTTTTACTCTTTTGTTTATTGGGCTTCCATGTTTGGATAACTTTGTTGCAATTGAAGCTGGTATATGATTTACCAGCAACAAATGCAGATACTCAAAAGTCAAAACTGACCAGTGTGAAGAGACCTTCAACCAGCGACATAATAGATCTGAAATACCTATTGGCATAAAGTTAGACCCTATAAAATTCTATTAAATAAAGTGCATGCTTAGCAATAGCACCTATTGCCGATGGCACAGGTTTTAAGCCTTGGTGATGGCAACGAGGTTGACTAAATGGATTTAACATTGTGACTATTGAAAGAGGTTGAATTGCCCTGTTTCAGATAATAGGTTGCGATAATGCCACCGTTTCTTAAATGATTAATCTGTGACAAACAACCCAGCCTCCGGCCATTCCCTAACTCACCCCTCCAAAAAGATATGAAAGAAAAATGAACTATTTAATATTACTGTTAATTGATTAACACATTTATGTATTTGATGGAAATTGAGCAAAAGAACATTATACTTCTTAGATTTCATGTTTTTCCAAATTTGGAGACATACAAATTCAAGTAGCTATTATTTATTATTTCGAATAAGACAGAGGTTACAGATATTTATCTGATAACAAAAGTTTAACAAGAAACAACAATGAAGACTCAAGGTAATTTTAGTCCTTTCCCATTTTGAGCTCGTAAGCCAAACAGCCACTGCCGATTTTTACAAATGAATAAGAAGAGCACAAGGAGAGGAAAAAGAAAAAGAAAAGGAAAATAAATATATGCACACTTAAATCCCTAAAAAAACTCCAAGACAGTAAAGAAAATAAAAGCTGGAGTTGTCTGTCAGAAGGAATCACTCACCAGCAGCACACGAACAAACAATCACCATGTCAGAAGCTCCCAGTACTCACTGTCAATTTGTCACTCTGACAACATGACATCAAACATAGACTGCCACACCTGAGAAGGCCATAACCGAAAATAAATATGCTGTATCGTATCGGCCTGGGATGGCCTCCCGCTTATGATTGTTGAAATTTTGAAACATTACTCAGTGCTTCTGACCGTAGAAAGAGAAGGGACCAGACCAGTTAAGTTTGCCAAAATAGTTAACACACCAATAGAAGAAATTTCTATTAGGTTGATAATTGTCATGAAACAAGATGATTGTCAGAGAGGTCTTTGTGATGGATGAAAAGTTCAGATGGTTTGGTGGCAGTAATACAAAAAAGTTATTGTTGCTTTTGAGTGCTATTTTACTGGTCTAAAAAGGCATGAAGAACATTTTTTAACTTGTACCTTTACTGAAAATGCAGGCAACAGGAAAACTGGTAGACAAGCTTGTTGATCAAATTCTCAGTAAGAACAGATGACCCATCTCATGACGATCATGCCAGGTGTGTCCATTTGTGTCGTAATGTGAAATAGAAAATGCTACCTCCAGCCATAGAAGATAGAAGCAATGCCTATTGTTTGCATTGTATCCTCCATAATTTGTCCGAAGTGCAGAAGTCCCCCTTTAACTGCATTTTTTTTTTCTTGATTATATATTTCAAATGATAGAATTCGTAGCCCTGTGTGCACACTTTTTCCTAGCGGTGGTTTTGCAGCTACCATATAATTTTTGTGTGATGCTAACATTGTTTATAATCATTTTTGTGCCAATTTAGAAGTAAATTTTCCATCAAAATAATGATTACCTTACAGTTTTGTTCAGTCAAAATTGCTCTGGTGATCGACTCTTTGTGAAGCACGCTTTCCAATATAATGTTTTTTCTCCAGTTGTAATCTGGCTCAATTTTCCCTGATCAAAGATTTGCATTGTAAAAGCGATCTTATCTGTCAAAACACGATAGTAAAAAACTTTTTACTTTCAGTATCTTTTCAGTCTATTGTTGCGCCTTGTGCAGCTCCTTGTGTTTATGTAAAGTCAATTACGGCGCCATGTGCTGAGCCATGGGTTTTTAATATTCAGCGCTCAAATCTCAGAGGCGACAACCACCATTAGATGAACCCATACACCTGGGTCAATCTACGCAGTAGCATGGAGCTGAATGTAATAACTGCTGATATTATTAGAGAGAATGGAGAGAAGGTAGGGTAATGAGAGGATGGAGCCAGAATTTTGACTTCTAGGGAACACCAAATGATAACATTGTCTAGGGGAATCCCTTGATCTGACCTTTGGCCCCCGTTTGATCAAGTACCGCAAATTATAGTTTCCAAATCTTATCTATGGAGAACTCAAGATTCCACCAAAATTGGTATTTATTGTGTAGGGATAAAATTTCCAGCAGAGAAAGAGAAGTTAGCACAGTTAGTTAGAAAAAAAAGTTCTTAGTTATTCAAAGATTGAGAGTTTGATTTTCTCTCACAGCTTCGCAGCCTCTGCAAAAATTTAAAAAAAAAAAACAAAAAATCCAACATCTCAAGGGTCAACCCAAATAGATATATATTATGTAGGGGGGGATAAAGTTGCTAGCATCTCTCAACAAAATTAATGTAGCATGAATAAAAGCTTGCTGACCAAAGTTTAAAAATGTACATGAACAAAGACTGATATTCATCCACGAGAAAATATAACCATCATCCAATAATAATCCGAACAAACATAATATAAAAGTTAGAATCACCTACCTAGGCCAGTAATTGGTTGAATTAGAAAACTGAGAAGGCCGTTTATTGAGCCCTCCAAAACCTTTTATTCGATTCTGTCAAAAACAATGGCAGAATTTAAAGGACCAATCAGGGCTGATCAGACATTTTTCGACCCTCTCAGTTGGGTTGGGAGGGCTGAAAAGTTTCGTTTAGGTCTCCTCAATCTTTTATTTCTATCAATCGCAAGCCTAGATTAAGGGTTGCATATTTTTCAATCTTGTTATGAAAACAATTTTCTGCAGATTCTAAATTATTACAATACTCAACATCCTAGTTTCCCAAAGCTACAACATCACAGCAGTCACCGCAGAAAAGGTCGTTATTAGTTCGACAGATTTTTGAATTATTACAATTCTCAACATCCTAATTTCTAAAGCTACAACATCACAACAAGCATCACAGCAAAGGTTGTCTCAGCATGTCAGCTCATTGTTCACACTCGACATCACAACCACGTCTAAACGGGGTAATCTCGTCAATCACCCTATAAATGTGCATCTTCAAATGATTTTTCTTGACAATCTCAAGCACCACAACATCATGGATTTCTAGGTTGTTCGCCACAGAAGCCTTACCCCACCCGCCACTCAGTGCACCATGACGGCCATTGTAGCACACATAAATGATGGGCCAGGACCTTCCTGTGGGGTCCCACAGGGTTAACTTTGCATTTTTCTTTGGGAGATTCTCCCTTACAAAATCAACAGGGAGAGACTGCATTGCAACAGAAAAACCAAAACTTAAGCTGAGTTTTAAACTGAAGTTTGGGCAGCAGCACAAGTGATTGCTTATGCAGGACAAACAAATTGCATATATGTATATGCCCCATACTAAAAGATCAGTAATAGCAATAGTCAAGGAGTAGTACATCTAATTCTGATAACACTCATTGTTGCTTCTACCAGTGTTCTTGCATTACTTGTGTACTGAAGCTGTACCCGTTGGTTACTAACTTTATGATAATTCAAGGATAAAAATGAGTCTCTTGAATCACCTTTTAGAATTATATGGTAGTACTACAGTATAACAATATTGACAACTAAGTTCTGCTAAAGGTTATAAAAAAATAACAGATAAACCCAATATCTACTCCATACGCCCACATAAATATAAGTTATCAATTACTGTATAATTTATCATAACAATAATAAGAACAGTGTGAACGAGCTTGCTTATGGTACACAAACTAGTTATTCGTAAATTTATTATATCTCACAGATAATCAATAGGTGTAATTTTCCCAACAGTCCAAAAGGATCTTACCAAAAAAAAGCTGCAATAGACATAGGAGTTGCGCATCCCAATAATAATAAAAGGGTTTTCAGATGCAAACAACTTAGCCTTCTGAAGAGTGTTAGATATCTCTTCTTGGGTGACAGGTCGCCTTTGTGACACAATCGTAGGCAATCTCTTTGGTTTAGTTACTGTGTAATAAGAATTATAATATGTAAGAGAATGAGATATGCAACTTTGCATACTTGATGGAATATGGAGATGACTACCTTCTGTCCATGATCTGTCATCGGTATTGTGGCTTAGCCATCGCTTGTATGAGGGTTGTTCAGGTGTTTTAGTTGGCATCAATGATCTTGAATATGTGAAATCTGCTTCATTAACAAGAGCACAACAGTATTAGAGAATACCAAAAAGGGTATTTAGAAACAAATAGTCAGTAAATTCTAAGATCTAACTTCTCTGACCCAGATCAATACAATACCACTGGCAAATGAAGAATTAGATAATATACCAATCAGACCCTATACTGGTTTGATATTGCTTCATATTGGTCAATTCCATTCATTTGGAAACTTATATTTTATTGCCCCTAATTGGATCCCACTATCGACAGAAACCTAAAGGTAACTTGCTAATATGATACCCCATGAGACAACAAAAAATTTAAAATAAAAAAAGAGCAGAGAAGTTACCATCTGGCTCTTCCTTCTTGACGACAACAAGTGCCATATTTGGCTGCTCTTGTAAAACTGATTGGCCATTACGGCTCTCTCCTTTGCTAGACTTGCTCGGCTGAGCACTAAATGCTGATTCCTTTTCACATGCTGAACGGTCAAACACTTGAACTGAGAAGCTGTTTTGCCCTTCATACCGAAAAACCAATATCTCACCAACCTGAATGGAGTGGTCAAAAACAAAGTCCCTCCAACCAGACTCGAAATATAGCTCGTTATTGCTCTGCATCAACTCCACCTGCCATTTGTGCCCACTTGGGCCTCTCAGGTAGGCCATGCCATTGATGGCTTTTTTATCTATTTGTTGGCAAAAGGCTGGAGGAATCCTCTAAAAGAAAAAAATTGAGAAGGTTAAAAAGAAAATCTTCCATACATGGAAAATGAATATTGTTTCAGCACCTAATAAAGAGTTAGTTTTTCAAATTAGAATACAACACTTTAAGCCAACTTACAACAGGAAAAACAAAAACAATGGATACATATGACAAACACTAGCATGATTTATTAGTAATTCCTCTTGAGCCCTAAACCATGGAATGGAACATATCGCTTCCACTACAGTTTATCCTAAAATTGCTAGGATTGCTGAGTAATATTAATTTTTCTTTTTGCTTTCTTTTCTTTTGCTACCTTGGTTTTGTGACTCCGGTTGGGTTTCATTTCTAGCCTACCCCAACTTGTTTGGGACTAAAGGCTTGGTTGTTGCTGTTTTCTTTTATTAAGGATGTCTTTCTGATTCCTTCTTTTATTGTTATCCATATAGAAGATGTTTCTCGAGTATATCAAGCAGACAAGCACTATAAATCAAAACAAATAATATCAGATGCCCCTAAAATCTAATCAAATCACTTGGATACACATCAGTCTGAAAGCACTAGCAGCCAAGACTATCTAAAAGCCTTAGATCTGACAACAGGATTTCCATTTTTTTTTGTTTCTAAGAAGATTTTTTTTTATCTGAAATATATACACAACAAAACCAAAAAAACATGATCTCTTAACCATAAAATTCTGAATCCTTATCAAACAAAACACACAATAAATGGCCTTGATCTAAAAAATGGAAACCAAGTAAAAATCCTTTCTACCAAAACTAATAATAATTATTATAATACCAAAAATTAGAATATGGTATCGACGTTGGACATATGCAACCAAACCGAGATCTAAGAAAATATCAGAGAGATTTCATACCAAAGACAAGTAAGAATTATCTAAGATAACTTTAAAAAAGGAAGGTTTGGAGCACGCCATCCGAGAATGGGAAGGGGAAGGGGAGAAGGCTGGAGGTGAGGGGGGGGGGGGGGGGGGACTAGGGTTTATGCTCTTAATTTATCAGGTGCTTTTGGTAAATCCAACGGTGTTTACATGTGCCAATTTAATATTGACTGTGATTTGAGTGATTTTTCATAGATACCCGACACTGAACTTTAAAGATTTAGATCACCAGTCTATAAAATAGGACACTCTCAATTAAAGATAAAAGAACAAAATAAGGCGCATATAATTGGAGGCAACCACAGGCTATAACTACAGAGAATCTAAAGCTTGGTGATGTATCATCTTTAAGGTGATTGAGACTACCCTCCACATGGTAAATATTAGCTGAGATCTTAATTAGATGATAAAAAGTTAATTAAATTGATTAGGTTAATGAGAAATAGCTGTAACAGCGGATATATAAACCATAGAGCTTTCCTATCCCATTCCCACACTGCCTTTCCTGGATGAATTCAAGAGCCGGTCTCCATGAACAATTTTATTAACTAAAAGTTCTAACTTGTTCCTAATTTGGATGCATGTTTTCTTCTATTGCTCTTGATCTTGATTTATCTTTTTGATGTTGTCTGTTGATGGCTTTCAGATTTAAACTCTCAATTTGATTTGAATTTTGCAGTTTACTCTCAATTTGATTTGAATATTGTTGTAAGGAAAATCCTGAACAATTTATACCCGAAGGTTCATTTAAAAGGGATCTTTAGTAGGAGTTCAATATGGAGTGATTTTTTCTTCCAAGCCAATTTGTGTCAGATAATTGTCTGCCTAATATTTTGTAATGAATCTCAACTTTTATTAAGAATAAGATGGGGGTAGCCGTTAATTTACAATTATGATTAATTAAAGGTACAAAAATTTCAGAAAAAATGATTCATTATTGTTGAATAAAAAAACCAAGAAAAAAAAGGAAAATTACAACTTGTTGAATTTTTTTTTAACCAAGTAAGAAATAGATGTGCTCTTATCTCTTAAGGTTTGAGAAATCACTTGGTGGTCATATCTTATTATGATATATTTCCTACTTTAGATTATTGAAGCTGCAAATTTTAACTTAGCCATCCCCAGCTAACCTTTAGATCCACCCCCGAATGTTAACCAAATGAGGTCTCTCTTTTCAATTTCCCCATTCTATTTATCCAACGAGTAGGACATTGCTAGAAATGGGAAACAAGGGTTATTCAAACATTGCTTTTAACAATATCGCACTCCTTGTTGGTGCAAATGTTCCAAATTAAAGGCATAATTCAAGCATATCAGGCATGTGTCGACAAGCAACATAATTTGTTAAAGCAAAGTTTGTAATGCTAATAAGTTCTCATCCCATGCATCTCAATGCTTGAACTTTGCTATTTGTTCAGTCAATTACATTATGTTTTCGACTGAATTCTGTGTTCAGCCTCTGATAACATTCATCAGGTAGAGTATTAAATTCTATATTACTAAAAAAAGCACAAAGTACAGATTGACTATTAATACTTACATTTCCTGTATATTCTATATATTCTTTTTGTACTATTAATTTAGCATGATGTGTTTGCTAAACAGCTGTAAAAAAATTCTATATTTCGGGTTCTACATTTTAGGAAGAATAAACATTACATCTTTTGACATAGTTATGACAAAAAAAGAGAGGAAGAAATCACCATCTAAAAGAAAAATAAAATTTTATCTCCTGTGAAATAGAGGAAAGGAGGGGCTTAGTACCAGCTTTTGTGTAGAAGCATCTGGAAAAAAAATCTTGAAGAAGCTGGTGCTACTCGATATCTCCATTTGAGCGGAAGGGGGAGTTGCTACTGGAGAAGAGGAGACAAACTTCCTCGGCCTTCCCCTTCCTCTAGCTGATTTATTGCTCCCCCCTGAACTCTCGCTAGGGTTATTCTCTCTACCTCTCTTACTCTTAGCCATTACTGATCAGTGATCACAGGAAATTATTAGGAAAATTTATGGTGCCTCACAGCTGCGAGTGTTCGGGTAGTAAACCACGGTCCTGTTTTGTCCCAGTCGAACTCTTCTCCAGTTATTGTAGTTTATCTCTGATGGTTAGCGGACCAGTATAACTAAAAATAGAATAGTGCATTCGCCGGAGGTCGATATTTTTCCTTTTGCATTTTTATATTACGACTCTTTTTTTTTTGACAAGAATTATGACGTCTATTTGTACTTTCTAAGTCTTCAAACTCCCAATCTAAATTTCTTATTAGATTCGCTGAATCATGTCCCGTAAGATGTTTATTTTTTTTATATATAGAATCCCAAGTTTAATGATAAAAAAAAGTTACTCGTACCTGTATTAAAGCCTACTCTTATACGGTTATACTACCATGCGTCTTTTAAACGAATTAAACACCTTACTGAGTCCGTGTCCCCTCAGGTTACCTGAGGTACAATTTAACAAAATAAACGCTCTAGATTAATTCCAGCCAGATCAAATTCAATCCGGTGCCATGGAGACTGTAAGGGGTATGCTTTGAGATTCGTATCATTTGAAGAGAACAGTCTGGATTTATAACTTGCACCTCAGGTACCTCGGGTGATACAGATTTCTGCTTTGAAAAGTACACAATGCGTTGGAAAGGATATTCATCAATTTTTTTTTTGAGAATAACCTGTAGACTCCACGTACACAATTTTTTCTGTCTCGGGCAAGGATCGAACCCACTTCTCCCGTGGGAGAGTGGGTGCCTTACCAAGCTGCTATAAGCAGCGGTAACAGGATACTCGTTATTGATATACAGTGAGCTAGAGTGTTCTTAATCCTTTCAATGAGGCTAGAATGCGTATCCTCTGCATTAACTCAAAACAATCTTTTTAGTTAATGAATTTTAACTGTTTGATTTTAAACATAACTAATTCGAATTCTGCCTATGACCTAGAGGGCTCTTTAATATTAGTACAGATCTAATTCGTACGAATTTTAAAACACATTAGACGGTTGAGATTCATTAACTCAAAAGATTCACTTTTGAGTAAATGCAAAGGATACAAACTCATGAGGCTAGTGGTGGCAACAAATTGGGTTCATCTTGAATTCTAAATGAGTTGACTCGTTCGAGTCATGAGTGAGCTGACTTTAAGAGTCCGAGCTGAAATATCAGCTTGATGTCGTCACGAGTTGGACCGAGCTAGCTCGTAAGTTTTGGCTGGATCTTGTTTTAAGAAGAATATAAATTCTACAAACTTTTTTAACCGAGCTAAACCGAGCTGGACAGTATAAAATGCATACATATTCATACAAAGTAACAGATTAATGTCTAGCCGAGCTGGCAAGCAAGTTAGATCCCAACTTGAACCCATTAATTCTAGACCGAATCAGTGCCGAGCTGGCTCGTTAACAACTCAGTTCAGTAACAAGCAAATTATTAGCGAACGAGTCACGATTGAGCCACGAGCTACGAACTTTTTTTATTAGCACCTCAATATTTCAAAATTTTATTTTATTATTAATTTCTACAAAATTCATATATATTACCGCGTTGCGCATGATATTTCTACAAAATTCATATGTTATTATGTGTTGCGGGTCATGCACAAGTTCTGAGTTGCTCATGAGTTTTTTTCTGTTTTCAATTCAAATTAAACTAAATTTGGAGCTACCCACGTGATAACATTTGATTTTTGCATGAATCAATGGTAAAATGCGAATTTCGAGATATTAGACTGGTAACTAAATTTTTTGTCAAAGACGGCTTAAATTTTAGGGTGTTTTTTTTTTTTGAAATAGTGGGGAATCCCACCAATTTTTATTGAAACTAATAAAGGATTGCCCTAACAAACTCCAAATTTAGATAATGCAATAGCATACAAGATCCACATTACAACACATAACAAAAAGAAATAAGCAATTCAAACTACAACATATAACAGCTTGAAATCCTAAACTAAACCACCACAAACTACAAGATACCAAAACATGACAAAACAAGGCATATTAGCAGTCAATTCATGTCAGAGCCAGAAGAAGGTCGGTACCCAGCATAAGGGTTCCATCGTTGTGTTCCAGGGAAGTTGGTATAACCCCGGCCTCTTCCCCATCCTCTTCCTCTGCCAAAGGAGGATTCATATCTGTTGTATGAATAATCAAAACCTGATAAGGCAAAGAAGTAGTATCGATAGGCAAAATTAGATGTAAAGAATGTAACAAATTATTACTAAGAGTTGAACACCAAAATTTTGTCAAAGAGATTATCTTTGATCCTACTGTCTGCAAAGAAGGAATATTAGAATTTTGAAAGCACAACTTATTTCTTTCTAACCAAAGTGTCCATAAGACTACTCCTCGAACAAGTTCAATTAATAATGGTTCCTTTAAGGGAATAGGGGCTGCTAAGGACCATATATCTGACATAGTAGAACCAGAAAAAGTAAAGTTATTATGAGCTGCAATCCAACTCCAAATCTGAAAAGCAAAGTAGCAATTAATAAATAAATGATCAGTTGACTCAAAAGCACCACAAAATGGACAAGAGGTATCTCCAGTCCATCCTCTTTTAGCAAGGTTGGCCTTTGTAAGGATTTTATTCCTTTTCAGAAGCCAAAGAAAAATTATTATTTTTAGAGGTATTTTGGCATTCCAAATGGAGGCATACTCCATATTAATAATTCCTCCATACTCAAGCCACTTGTAAAATGAATGAACAGAAAAATTACCACCTGGTGACCATCGCCGTAACAAAGAATCAGATTTAGATGGGTCAGGACTAAAAGTACTTAGTTGAGAGTGAAGATCATTCCACTCTGTTAACAGTACCCCTGTCAATTGTCGATTAAACTGAATGTGCAAAAGACCCGATGAATAGGCCTCAATAACTAAAAGGTTAGGATCACATGCGATAGAAAATAAGAATGGATAAGTAAGAGATAATGGAAAATCTGAAATCCATCTATCTTGCCAAAATAAAATTGTTTGCCTATTTCCTAATTGCTTCAAAAATCCCAAGTGAACAATATGAGAACCCTTAAGAATATCCTTCCAAAAAGGAGAGCAATTGGAAGAGTAACCTGTAAAGCCATATTTATCTATAATAATAGATTTCCAAAGACCTGTAATTTTAGGATCTTGAAACCGTACCCACCATTTCGCTAAAAGAGACTGATTAAGTCGGGAAAGATCTAAGACTCCTAATCCTCCCTGATTCTTACTCTTGCATACGGCCTCCCATGAGACCAAGTTATATTTTTTTCTTACTGAATCACCACCATACCAAAGAAAACGTTTCCTTAATTTATCAATTCGCATTCTGATTTGTGTTGGCATTTTAAAAACAGATATCCAATAAATAGGGATTGCCGATAACACAGAATTTAATAAAGTAACTCGCCCATCAATAGATAGGAGTTTTCTTTTCCACCCCTAAATACGATTGGCAATTCGATCAATAATAACTTGCCAATCAGAAATAGAAGGTTTCTTATAATGCAAAGGGATACCAAGATACTTTAGAGGAAGGGAAGAGATTGGACAACCAAATATATCAGCCAAAAAATTGCCTTCATTTTCATAAATATTGAAAGGAATCATTTTAGATTTGGCATAATTAATCTTCATTCCAGAAAGATTTTCAAAGGCAGTTAAGTGCAATTTTAAAGCTTGAACCATCCTAGGATCAGCTTGTAAGAAGATAAGAGTATCATCCGCAAATTGCAGATTCAAAACAGAACCAATACTTGAAAATTGGCCCAATCCTTGAATAAAACCGGCACCTTGAATTTTTTGAAGCGATTTATTTAACACATCAACAACTAGATTGAAAAGAAGAGGGGATAGGGGATCACCCTGACGTACCCCCCTCTTACAATGAAAATATGCACCTAATTCACCATTAAAATTTATACAAGATTTACCACTCAGTAAAATAGCATGTATCCAACTTATAAAAAGATTTCCAAAACTAGCCCTTAAAATTTCAATTAAGAAATCCCAATTAACCTTATCAAATGCTTTCTCATAATCGAGTTTAAAGAGAACACCTTTGAGATGTTTCTTCTTTACTTGATGTAGAACTTCATGAGCACTAGCAATATTATCAGTGATTAACCTGCCCTTAATGAAAGCTGTCTGAGAATGATCAATCAAGGAGGAAATAACTGTTGATAATCTTTCAGTAAGGGCTTTTGTAATAAGCTTGAAAATTTTAGGGTGTTCTTAATTTTACAATCCCAACCGTTCGGCATTATCTCTACATAAAAAATTAAACAATTAATCTGAACTGTTCAACTTAATCTCCATTTAAAAAAAGTATTGAAATTAAATTTTATATTTTTTTAAGAATTATGTAACTATTTTTTTTAGAATATCACTGCTTTCGGATGATCCAAAATTCTAAGATCAACTGATTTTCTATCTATATTAAAAATAATTAAAAAGATCTAAGAAAATGTAAAATTTTATCTTTGAATGTATTTTTATATGAAAATCATGTTAATCGATTTCAAATTTACTTTTGAACTTAAAATAAAATATGTACATTCTCAGCACAGTTGATTTAGAATATATATATTCTTAGAGCGTGCTCCACAAAACCTTTGCGTATAGGGATGGAACGGAAGGAGAAAGAAAGGATCGGCGACCATTTACTCTATCTATACTCTGATTTGGAGGTGACAAAATTCGGAGCTTTTCTACAATGAGTTCTCCCTTTCTCCCCTCCTCTCCCCTCCGCTTCTTCTCTGATTTTTCTCTTCTGGAGCAGGGAAACGACCTCGGTCAAATTTGATATGATCACTCTTCACCTTCTCTCCCTTCTCTCCCTTCTCTTTCCTTTAATAACGTTCTCTTCCCCTCCTCTGAAGCACAATCTTACCGTCTTCTTCTTTATTAGAAGAATGTATGACAAAGTAGATTGTCAATTTTGTCAAAATAGAACGAACTTTAAAATAAATAAATTTGAACTTCGTAGCTTATCTCATATTAATTAAACAATCTAAAGAAAAGAAAATGGGTATAAGGAGATTTTTATATGTTCGATATATAGATTTTCAAATCAAACTAAAACTGTTTTGTAGTTTATTTGTCAGATATTCAATATGAAACACGTAGAGGTGCTATCGGGTCGGGTCGGGTCGGGTCCGGATACTATTATATTTGGATCCGTACCCTAAAAGTGTTCGGGTCCAAATTTCGATCCATACACTTATCTGTTTCAATTCGGGTCGGGTCCGGATCCGGATATCTATCTACCCGTAGATATTTCGGTTCCAGTCTTTCAGTTCCGGGTAGATATATACCCATAACTTGTTTGTAGATTATCGGGTCCGGTTCGGATACGGGGCGGTTCCAGATCCGGAGCTGGTATATGTCACAAAAAATCAAGAGGATGGAGAGAATAACTTTTGAAAAAAAAAATATTGAAGAGATATAATTTTTTAAAAGTAAAATATTAGAGATGACGATTTCATTTTATATAGTTCAAAAAATCTATGAATGAAATACTAATAATTGGTAGAAATGACATATCAATGAGAGCAAAAAATTTTCATTATTATGCAGAGGATATCAAGCCAAATATTGAAGGATGTATCCATAGTAATAAATTTTATTATAGAAGGAATAAATTTGGTATCCATCTATGTGTATAAACATAGCGAATATGTCACTGCATTCTATTTTCTCATGTTCAAAAAAGTATTGGACTCACCACGGCTAATGCAAAAATTAATATGCAAAGTTGTATTTTTATATATTAATAGTTATTAATATATGTTTTATCGGGTATTTATACGGGTATCGGGTCGGGTTCGGTTATGGGTCGGATAATTAAATGAAACTCATATCCTACCCATTACAGTATCGGTTCCGGGTAGGATCCGGGTCGGATATTAAATTATTAATTTTGTAACCATACCCATAATTTAACCGGTTATATTTTTTAAACCATACCCTATCCAAATTAATCAGATCTGGTTCAGTTCCGGATCGGATCCGGATAATCGGGTAAAAGTAGCACCTCTAGAAACACGTAGTATAAATTAATGCCTGACGGTTTAGGAATTGAGATCAACAAAAATGAAGACAAAAAAAAGCTCTGCTGCTGCAATTTGTTTGAGACTAAAGCCTTAGTGTGGTTGTTGCTATTAATGAAAAAGATAATTCGACATGTATGTTTTTTTTGTTCATTAATAATTTTACTGTACAAAATAATAATTTCTATCTAATTAATATTAATTAATCGATTTACACAAATATTAATATACTTCTATCATGTTAAATATTTTATATTATTTTTATGACCAGATATTTAAAGAATAATGTTTATATTCATTTTACAAATTTAAAATTTTAGTTAATAAATTGATAAGATATTAGAGCAAAAAGGCCTCCAAAAAGAAGTAAAAAAACATAAAGCTTTTAAATAAGTGATTCTCCAAGAATAAAAAGTTACAAAAAAAAATACTTTTGAGAAATTACAAGCAAGTCATCTAGTACGCTGTACATATCAAAATCATGTTGTACAAAAATAAAGAAACCGACATGCTACATTATTATTTGTTCGGTGTGTATTCCCCTCTCTAATTCCTATTAAACGATTTTATAGAGTATGTACATTCATTCAATGTTTTATATTTTTATTTTATTTATTATATTATATTTTGTTTTCCGTTGAAATAAAAATTACACACATCATTCTTGATTCAAGTAGGATATGTCGTCGTCGTCATAATGTTGTAATACTTGAAATTTATATTCAATACTGATTGCTAAAATTTATATTCGATAATTTATGATCTACGATTATAATGCGAATACTTCAATGAAATTTTTATAAATATAATATAATAAATAAAAATATAAAAAATGAAAGTTACATACGGTCAAAAGACAAAATATTTATCCGTACTTGTGACCCGAAATTTTTATTAATATCCAAAATTATTATAAAATTACACAATCTACCCACTTTTTCGTAGAATTTCGAAAATTGTCCCTTCCGATTACTAAATAACCAAACCAAGGACTAATTTTCTTCATTCAGTTACTAAATAACCGAAAAACATGCCTTGATCCGGTTATTTAGTAACCGGATCTTTTCTTCCGCAATTCTTGCATTCAAGACCACTATACTTTAAGTCAAATGCTACTGTTACATTCTATGTACTATTCTTTTTCTACAATCTACTCCAGTACTCCTTTTTTTGAATCAGCATCCGCTGCTTTTCTCAAAGGAAAAGCAGGAACCTACTATCCTTTTTACTCTCTATCTCTCACTTCAAAGAGGAGGAGAGAGAAAAAGAGGAGAGAGATAGACAGAAGAGTACATAATAGCAGGGATTTGAAGAGCAGCTGATCCCATTCTCCTTTTTTTTCCAAAAAAATTGCACCCAGCCATTATATTTTGACTTGTTGACCTGACCTGATATAATTTTTTTTTAGATTGGAAGCCTTTAGGCATACCTGACCTAATATGCTACCTAGAGAAAATGGAAGTCCGTACAAACCCAACTGATATGTATTGGATGCACGTAGGGCTGCAAACGAATCGAACTTATCACAGTTTGAGTTTGATTTGAATTAATTTTGAACTAAGTTTAGTTTGAATTAATTTCGAATCGAATTTTTTACGAACTCAATTTCGAATCTTATATGAAGTTTTTTACGACAAGAAAGAGTGATCGTAGTCGTCGAAAGCGAGAGGTGAAAGTCGTATAGGATTTTAGAACTGAGAGTGAGGGTTACGACTTACGAGTTATGACTTGCGACTGGGCGGCCTTATATTTTAATTTTTAAGTCATCAGCGGAAATCAACGGTTCACATTACTTTGAATTTCGAACTATAATAATTCGCGAGACTATTTCGAACGAACTAGATCCAATTTGAATTTGGTTTGAATTAATTTTGAACTATTTCGAATCAAATTTTTTACGAACTTTTTCGAATCAAACTCAAATCGGATCACAAACTAGGAACTTTTTGTGCTACCCTTAAATAAAACCTGAATGAGACATAGATGACATATTTATCTTTTATCACTGTTTTGAATTCTAATTCAATTATAATATTGTAAGCAGAAAGGACAACACAATATTATAAGATTAACTTAAATCCCCCCACAACTGGTACACAGTTGCCACTGGCAATCTATCAAAAAAAAAAAACTGGTACACAGTTGGGTTTGTACGGACTTCTATTTTCTCCAGGTAGCATTAGGTCAGGTCAACAAGTCAAAATATAATGGCTGGGTGCATTATTTTGGAAAAAAAAGGGTACTGGAGTAGATCGTAGAAAAAACATAGTATATAGAATGTAGCATTTGACTTAAGGTGCGTTTGGGTGACACAAGAATAGCGCTAATTCAGGAATAAATGCTATTTTTGGTGAACTATTATCAACACAACACGTTTGGGTAAAAAAAAATGCTATTCTCAACAAAGGAATAGCTCGGGTTAGCTGCTATTCCGCTATTCCTTAGAAATGTCGGGTTAGCTGCTATTTCGAACTCAGGAATAGCTGCTATTCCGAGCTATAGTGGTCTTGAATGCAAGAAATGCTGCAGGAAAGATCCGCTTACTAGATAACTGTACCAAAGCATGTTTTCCGGTTATTTAGTAACCGGACTAAGAAAATTGATCCGGTGATTTAATCACCGGAAAGCATGTCTTGGTCCGGTTATTTAGTAACCGGAAGAGGTAATTTTCAAAATTTCAAGAAAAAGTGGATAGATTGCGTAATTTTATAATAATTTTGGGTATTAATAAAAATTTCGGAGGTGACATCTAAGAAAAAGAATTCAGAGAAAAATATTGTCATACTAAATAAGAGTGTTAATCGGATCTGGTTTAATTAGTTTTAAACAGAATCAAGAGAATTTGAATTAAACGGTTCAGTTTTATTTGTTTAAATGGGAGGTAGGCTAATATACAATCGATTGTTCCTGAGGTCCCGTACAACTAAGTCATTTTCTGATTTTTAAAGTCCAAATGATCGATCCAAACCGTTCATCTTGTTCTCCATATTAATATGTGTTTGGAGACCAAATTTTACATTTTTCTGAATTTGTTTACTATTTATTAAGACACTTTGAAAACCGCTGATCCAACGGTGGCTTAACAAAACAGTAAAATCAGAAGCTACCGTTGGATCAGCGATTTTCAAAGTGGCTTAATAAATAGTAAAAAAATTCAAAAAAATGTAAAATTTGGTCTCCAAGCACATATTAATATGGAGAACAAGATGAACGGTTTGGATCGATCATTTGAACTTTAAAAATCGGAAAATAGCTTGGTTGTACGGGACCTCAGGAACAATCGATTGTATATTAGCCTACCTCGTTTAAATGGTTCAATTTGATTCCTCTTTTAAATTCATTTAGGGCCCGTTCGGCAACCCAGTAGGGAATAGGAATGGGTATGGGAATCAAAAATTTTGAATTGAATTTTACTGTTCACCGTGGGAATAAAAACTTAGCTCTGAGCAAATTTTTTTCTCCCACGGTAAATAGTATGTGGCCGAACGGGCCCTTAAGTATTTGGTTTGGTTAAAAAATTATTAAAACCGTAAGATCGAACCTATCGAAAGAGGAGTATAATTCTTTTGAGCCTATAAAAAAATAATTATTAATGTTTACTTTCTCTTTGAGTATGAAAATCACTAAACCCTAAAGTCAATTTTGTTTATTGAGATAAATAATTCTTTTGAGTATATAAATAAGTTAAAAACTAACAAATACTTTTTATTAATTTTCTTATTTTGATTTAAACGAACAAACTGGAATTTGATTTGTTTTTTTTTTTTAATTTTAACTCAGTTGATTTATAGTGATCGATTCTGTTACATTTTTAAAAATCTAATATAATTTAATTTGTTATTTTGTTTTAATTTTAATTGAACCGAACCGAACCGAACCAACAAACACCCTTAATGCTAAATGGCTTGTAAGGATATAAATATTGCCACGTCCTTAATTAGA
This sequence comes from Carex rostrata, assembly GCF_964058835.1. Taxonomy (NCBI): domain Eukaryota; kingdom Viridiplantae; phylum Streptophyta; class Magnoliopsida; order Poales; family Cyperaceae; genus Carex; species Carex rostrata. Next base: position 5,287,853 of record NC_135918.1, read on the forward strand.
TGAAGTTATTTTTTAGTCTTAGGAACATCAATGCTTATTATATATTTTTTAATTAAAAATACAAACTCGTGAAAAAAAAATCTTCGGGACTTAATTTGTTGTTGTGGTTTTTAAAATTAGAAGTATTTCATGTATACTTTCAAAAATCTCGAAATTATATATTTTCTTCTCTAAAATTCGTATTATCATATTTATCCTTAGATTTCAATATTAATCAATTTACTCAATTTATTAACTTTTTTATTCAAACTAATTTTAAATTTATAAGTACCCAATTTACTCTTTATTAAATTAAATAAAAATATATTGTTTGTAAGAAAAATATTATATCTTCTAACTGATCGATTTACGAGAACAAATTATTAATGTATCTACTTGTAAGTGTGACACATACACGGTAACATTTAAGTATATATTTGTCGAACTTTTTTTAAATATCATAATAATAAAAAATAAACCAAACCACCCCTGTTTTCAGGGAATTCAAAAAAATACCCGGGCCGCAGATTCAATCTGCAGACTCAATTACTGGGGTTCGCACAGACAATCTGCAGACTCAATTACTGGGGTTCGCACAGACAATCTACAGCCCCAATAACAATTTTTTTAGAAAATTTATTACTAATAAAACATAAAACATTAATTTATGTGCCATAAAGTAAAAAATTCATATCTTAATTTATATTCTCTGATAAATATCTTACTAAAGACAATCATGTAAGTTGTGTTATTATAGAATTCAATCATCTCTATCTTTCAACAGAAGTGGCATAAATTGAGATGTTGCTGGTATTGAAAGGACTAGAGAAGTACTCTGTTGATTTTCTGCAACATAATTATTACAACATTGTACGCAAGCTACAACTACCGTTGAAAAAAGGGGCCAGCTCAGAGGTTTGGCAAACTCGCCTGTTGGTGAATTACAGAGTATGAATTCTAGATGATCAAGATTCGTTGAATAAAATGACGCTAGGCGCGCGAGATACTCTAGCATCGATATCTATTTCTGGCATCAAGATTTCCCTTGTATTTTATGGCATAGAAATCAAACTTTTTGTATTATATTTTTAATAAATTTTGTGTAAAAAAAGGTTATGGGACCGCGGATTCAATCTGCAGACCCCAGTGTGTGCTCCCCATTAATTGAGGCCGCATACTGACTATGCGGCCTAGGTATTCATGAAATTCCTCCAAAACGGAGGTGTTTTGGATTTTTTTTTTATTATGGTATTTAAAATTTTTCTGGATAGATTTGTGAGTGCGGCACAAGTAAGAAAATAAACTATTTGCTCTCACAATCAACCAACTGGAAGACTCTATGTTTCTCTTAATCAGACTATATAAATTTTTGTTCTCTTAATAATGATAATATGGATACGTTATAAATTTAAAATGAGTTTTTATAGAAAAATAAACAATTGAATGAATTTGTGAGTTTCTGATATTTAGATGGATAAAATACGATATTATGAACTCTAGAGGAAAAATACATAATTTTGAGATTTTTTAGAGGTATAATGAATTCTTCCTGGAAAATTATAAGGGACGTTATTTAAGGGTTTGAAGAATCAGAATTACTTTTCGCTGCAAAGGAAATAATTAGCGCACATGCTAATTTTATATTTAATGAAAAAATAGATGTGATTTTTTGTGGCTTCGATCAATCATGTAACAATAATGTAAACTCGTCTTTTTGAGAAAAAAAGTTGAAAGCTGAATATCTTAATTTTTTTTTAAGATTTATCAACTGAATTTTTTAACATATGACATGTGACACCACAGACTATTTTCGTTGCCTTTTCTAAACAATCATAGTATGTGTTGCTAATAATTTTGAAGAAAGATAACATGTATAAGGACCACACATTGATTTGATAAAAAAAAAAAGAGTATAATCAATTTTATTAAACTGCTGTAACAATTTTTTTTTCAAGTGAGGTGCATGACTAGCAAAGCAGAAGCCGAAATTCTGTTAAAACCGTAGTAAAAAAAAAAAAAAATCAAATATTTCCGGAAAATTTGAAAAATATCTGGACCGCAGATCCAATATACATATACAATTACTGAGGTATGCACAGACAACCTGCGGCTCTAGATTGAAGTCCGTGAATCTGTGGCCTCAATTTTTTTCTACAGTAAATTTATTAATAAAAAATAAAATAAAAAAGAAAAAGTTGCCAATCACTTTCTGTACACTTTTGTTTTATAAGCTAACGAATTTATTGACACATAAATCGATCCCCAGAACTCGAATTTTCTAGTCCCGTGTTTAGCACCGAGAATATCATAATCCCGACAAAACCCCTCGATTTGTCGATCTTTGCCTTGACTTGGATCACAATTTTTTTTTTTTTTTTTGAAAACCCAATAGAGACCACAAATTTTTTTGTTGCTGAACTTTTTGACATTTAAACAATTGTATCACTGCATGTGGGTCCTACTCAGGAGTGATTAATGAGCGAGCTTGAGCGAATTAGGGTATGCTCATGCTCGCTCATTTAGTAAATGAGCGAGTTGGTAAATGAGCGAGTCGGAAATGAGTGAGTTATGAGTACTAAAACTTAATAAATTGTCATAATTCATTTAAATAAAATATAATAAAAATCCAACAAAAATAGAATCATATTACAAAAATCAACAGTATTATCAATACTTCAACAATGTTACTTTCACAGCTATCGTCCTACAAACAACAATAGAATATAACAAAAATCAATAGTATCATCCAACAAAGTGTAATACTTTCACAGTAGCATCAATGGACAACAATCAACATATTACAAAAATAGAATAATCCAACAGAAACTAACAACAACACTAATAAAAATCCAACAGCTATCATGGCAGAAATTATGAATATTACACAGAATTTAATGAGGCAAGGCTGATGTGGCAGAAATTTATTTGGGATTGAATGTGGTAGGGATTAGATGTGGCAAATCCAAAATGAGCGAGTTGGAGCATGCTCATGCTCGCTCATTTAATAAATGAGCGAGTTGATAAATGAGCGAGTTTAAGTGAGCATTTAATGAGCGAGTCATAAGCGGCTTACGAGTTATGAGCAATTTACTCACCCCTAGTCCTACTAGAGTAGAAATTGCAAAAATAGCTATTAACTTATATACTGGGAGCAAAGTGCAAACAAAGAATACTTTTATCCTTGTAAATCTCAGTATTCTTATCCCAAAACAAAAATAAAAATGATACTTGCTCAATGCCTACTACTACATAACATATTGAGAGAAAAATGATAACATAATATTAATGAAGTATAATAGTAATTAATATTGTTGTTACTAATAAGTGTATGATCAAACTACATAAAATATTACTTGACAGAAAATATATTATATTTCAAAATAACAATTCAATTAATATTTAATACTGTTGTTGAAAGTTTTATTGCTTGTTTTTAGTTTTGATGGTTGAGGGCCTGCCGATTTTTTTAAAAATAACCACATAATAAATAAATTTATTAAAAATAGCCAGGTTGTCATAGAAATTTTAAAAATAGCCAAATCGCGGAAATTATCCGTGGTCCCAATTTTATATTCCGGAGCGCATATAATATACGCGGGCCCAAATTTTTATTTCCCATCGCGGATATTATCCGCGGTCCGGGGCTTAAATTCCATACACGCATGATCTGCCCAGCACGGATCTTGAAGCGTCCCTTTCTTCCCCAACCCGCGTCCCTTCTGTGAAAACCGCCTCTACTCTCCCTCCGTCTCCTCCTTGCCCGAAGCTCCGCCACCTCCTTCTCCTCCTTGCTCACGGACTCACCTCCTCTCCTCCTTGCTCACTGACCCGCCTCCTCTCTGCTTTACTCACTGACTTGCCTCGTTCACTAACCGTAACCCGTCTCTCTTGCTCACTAACCCGCAGCACCGATTGAGAAGGCAGAAAGGTAGCCGAGATCTCTCTTCTCCGCGGATTTGACTTTTGCGGCCTTCCTTGTAATTTTCCTCTCTCGGGTTGGTATACCTCTCTCGATTTTTTCATATTTGAAGTAATTGATAGTTATCGAGTTGGGTTGTTGATTTTCCCGACTCAATCGAATTAATGATAGCTTATGTGACTTGTGTCGATCGATCTAATTCGAGAAGATCGTAGTGTTAGTTTGTAATAATCTAGAAGTCAATAATACGATAATTAATCATAAAGCTTTGTTCATGAATTGAATGTTTATTTATAAATCATTTTGTTGCCTTGAGTATTATTGCATTTATGGATCATTTCGAGTTCATGACTGAAATTGTGAAACTCCATAATATAGATGATATATACTCTTAATCTTAAAAGGTCACTAACCAAGGTAATTAGCAGGAACACTAATTACCGCTATAAGGTTAGTATGTGGATTGAAAGATGGTTAAGTTTTACAAACCACCTGACGCGAGATGTCATTTTAATCACATAGATACATGTTCAAGGAACATGGTATTTGACAGACCCCGAATGAAACATTAAATAGAATTGTGTTCGTGTCATTTATGTTTTTCATTCAGTGTCAAAATTCTACAGTATGAGGTATTTATCGTTCCCACTAAGAAATATATATGAGTAAGTGTTATCTAACGCTGTCCGTAAAAAGCAGCCATAACGGTAGCATTTCCATATATATAACTTAGCTGAGGAAGTGATAGTCTGCCAAGAATACTATTTGTCCCTCGTATCTCTATACGAGCTATAGCATCACTGGGCCCCTTGATAGAGTTAGATTATCTGCATGCGGTATAATTACAAGAGTAATTATATTTGATAATCTACTCAAGATCAAGAAAAGATACAGTTAACAAGGATGACACATATCTACCTTAAAACTGATCTGATAGCTATGAGACAGAAGAACTGACACAAGTAAATTGTTTACTGGATCGTGATATTGTACAGTACAGCATCATCTGTGTAATTGGATGGTCATGATGTGTTGCCAGATGCCACCCATGACTAACAGAAGTTAAAACAGTTTTAACTCTGTTTACCAACATAACACAGATCCTATTGGGTCACACCATATAGGAGCTACTCGGAGAATCTTACTGATTAATTATAAATTGATTATAATTAATATTAAGATGGTTATAATTAATTATACGTGATATAATTAAATTATAAATGTCATTTAGAATGACAAGCAGAAACAACGGTTAATTTATAAACGTACACGTTACGTTGTATAAAAGTTACCGAACAATAACCGAAAAGAAATATAATTGTACATGACAATTATATATATATGATTTGGAATTTTAATTGTTAATTATGGATTTGAATTATGGGTTTAAAAGCCCAAAATAATCAAAGCCTTAATTAAAATTAAAGGCCCAAAGTCAAAGCCCAAAATCAAAGCCTTTTACTATTCATGCCTTAATGGGCCAAGGGCAAAATGGTCATTTCACACCTATGCCACCTTGCATGACACCTTAGGGGTGTAGAAGCATGGAGAAGAGTGTGGAAGGGTGTGGAAGGGGTATTTTGGTCTTTTCACATATTAAAGGATGAGGTGTCAAGGGCTTTTGGTAAATAGATTTGTTTTGAGGGGTATTTTGGTCTTTTGCGAACCTCCTCAAAACACTATAAATAGAGGGGTGAGGGTAGAGAGAAAATTTGCTAATTCACATGTTAATCTGATTACTTTGTTAATCGGTTTTTCTCTCTTCCCTGATTTCGGTTATTACGAGATTCGGAAAAATATATTTTTGCAAACTCTGCGGTATTTCGTGTTTTGCTTTTTAAGTGAAACTGAATAACTTGGAGTCTTAAATATATTTAATCTGTCCCTATTTCGGTGAATAGTGTTTCTGCAGAATTCCGCGGTTTACGGTATTTCTGGCAGAAGAAGTAAATCGCTCTCCGGTTAGTCCTGGTGGATAACCAATAGAGGTATCACACGTGTGATACTGCGAGTCGATTCCATCCCTGGTGAGGCTCTACTCGCTCGGTCTGCATTCCAACTGAGATTTGGAATCAAGGTATAAATTGTTATATTAATCTATTTAATTTGTAAATAGATTTAATGCTTTAGGAAATCAATTATGGAGTAGATCTGTAAATAGGATTAAACGAATCTTCTTGATTCATTTAATCCGTAGCTTAAGTTAGATGTAAAAATTTTTGTTTTACTCTTTCCGCAGCTTAAGCTAATTAAATGGGTTTGAACCGTTCCTCGAAACCCAACACGTAGAACTTGAATTGATTAATTATTGAGTGCGTGTTGTTGATTTTCCCGACTCAATAGAATTGTTTTGATTCCTTTTTAGATAGTATTTAGGTGAAGTATGTTGAATATACAATACTGAATATGGAAATAAGGTGTGTATAGTACATGTATAGCTATTTAAACGATCCAAAAATTCGTATTATGTTGGGAAAAAGGTGAGTGATTGTAATGCTATGTAAAATATTTCATTTAGATGAGGACGGTATCCGTTTTCTCTATGAAGATGCCTATTACAAATTATCATTTAGAAATCAAAATTATAGCTTAGTTTTATTAATTGTACGAGTATGAGGCAATATGTTGGGATTTTTTTTAATAATTTGGGAGTCAATGATGAGCTCAAATACTATTTTTGTAAAATTAAAATAAAACAGTGCGTGAACAGTAAATACGTATACGTACATGTATATGACCAGTGCATGAAAAGAAAATACATACACATAAATAGTAAATACGTGAACAGTGCATACCTGATTTACCAGCTTAACAAATACTCCTTTTCCTTCTCTCTCTCTCTTCTTCTCCTTCCTCTCTTCTTCTCCTCTCTTTCTCCTTCTCTTTTCTCCTTCTCTTTCTCCTTCTGCTTCTCTCTCTCTCTGAAGTCTCTGATATTTATAACAAAAATTGCGCTAAAAAAAAAATAATAAAAGACCCGGAGCGCGGATATTATCCGCAGGGGGGCTTTTTTAATCCGGAGCGCGGATAAAATCCGCGGGGGGGCTTTTTTAATCCGAGGCGCGGATAATATGCGCGGGTGAGAATATTAAATCCGGGGCGCGGATAATATCCGCGGGGTGGGTATTTTTAAAATTTTAGAGATAGCATGGTTATTTTTAATAATTTTATTTAATATTTGGGTATTTTTAAAAAAATCGGGCCTGCCTGAGACAGAAATTCATTTGAAGCCCATAGTTGAGAATTATATACATACAGGGTTGTTCCAGCAAAATACTAGATATTTATCGCAAATCCTCATGATATCTGCCTTCCAGTGGCACACTGGTAAAAATAGAATGAGATCACCTCGCCCTCGGGTTGCAGGAATTTTCTGCTCTCTTGGTCACTGTTAAATGGGGCCGGTCACTTTTAATTTTTGAACTGAGGTACCAACGGTGATTCTAGGAACAGAGGATTCGGTCTCGGTAAAAATGCCTAAACGAAATAAGCCCCATTTACATCATATACAATTATTTAATGAGTTTCCGATGAGAGAGACACATTCCATTCCAGTCAACGCCAACTACAGAGCTCAAATTTGATTCTTTGAACACGATTTTCAAATAAAAAAAAAAAAAAACTGAAACTGCATATTGGATCTGTGGACCTCTGTCTAGTGCTGTGAATTGACTCTTTTGCCTTAATATTGATGAAATTCTTTCAAAACGAGAGTATTTTGGCTTTTTTTTATTGTGGTATATAAAAAATATTCAGAAGGAGAAGACATCGAGGTATGCAGAACAAATATTGTAAGTCTGTTATACTCACGCAGCAAATACTTCTAATAATTTAGCATTATTAAATTACAAGTGTGCTTCATATTAATTTCTACCATGAACAATTTACTACAAGTATTCACTATTTAGAACATCATTGAAAACATAGTTTGCAATTCTCATCCCTTAGTTTTATTATTTAATATTTTTATTGTCATTATTTAGTTTGCAACAAAAATTCCATAAAATTAACAACAGCTAAAACAAATTGAATATACTAATTTCCTTTTATTTTGGTTTATTAGTATTTTGAGTATAATCCTCTTAGGGTATGTTTGGTTGGAGTGAGAATATGTTATTTTTGGAACAAAACTATCTGGAATAGCTTGTTCTATGTTTGGTTGGGGTTGAATAGCTAGAATAGGAAATCTAACGTTTTGTTTTATTAGAATAACCTATTCTTACTAAAGTTGCAAAATAATAATAGTTAGAATAACTCTTTTGTCATTTGTCTTATTAGAATAACCTAATTCAACTTTTTGTGTAAGAATAGGCTATTCTAATAAGTCAAAAGACTTGGATTTTCTATTCTTGCTATTCAACTCTAACTAAACACAGAACAAACTATTTCTAATAGTTTTGTTTCAAAAATAACATATTCTCACTCCAATCAAACATACTCTGAATTTAACTATTCTAATAAGATAAATGACAAAATAGCTATTCTAATTATTCTTATTTTGCAATCAAACATATACAGATATATTTTTTTTTTTGCTTAAGAATATATACAACAAGACGGAATATTAATGTCCACGAAAAGCAAATCGCACGTGTATATAACTATATATGACATCTATCAATTATCAAGTGATGGTCTTTAGTTGTTAAATTGAATAAATATTAAATTTTTGCGTGGGCATGCAACATTTTTTGAAATCGGATTGAGAGATTTTACATGAATGTTTAAAGTTGAAAAGTTTAACCTGATCTTTATCTCAAAAACGTGAATATACACTAAATCATGTAAAACGTGAATATACACTAAATACAACCTGATCTTTACATGAATGTTCAAAGTTGAAAAGTTTTATTTTTCTAATAAGTTATTTTTATATTTCATTAGTAACTTGCTTTATTAACATTCTCAATTAATGAGATAAATATAAGAGAGAAAGAGTTAAAGAATAAAATAGAACAGGTATCTAGGGAAAAAGTTTCTATAAGTTGTCAGGTTATAAATGTAAATAAGTTTGTTTGACAGGTATTTACGAAAAACTTCCCACTAAACCCGCAGAAAACCCAAGCGTCTCCAAAACCCTCAAAGCTGCTTTTCTAATCCATAACCTCCGACAGATTTCGAGAGAAAAATAAAGAGAGAAGTTCGCTTCCATTCGCTGTCAACCTCGTTTTCTTCGAAGCTGATGCGGATCCAAGTGGTGTTCGACGAAGGTCGCCTCCTTTCGAAGGAGCAGCAGTGGCTGCGGCGTTGTTGGTTTAGCATCAAGCCAGAGATGGCAACCGTCGCCGATCTCGCCTCTGACCTCTTTCGCCGGTTTCACCTTCAGCGCAGTTGCCCTGATGGCATTATCTTAAAGGTAAATTTGAAACGTCTCTCAGATATTTTATTAAGCCTTAAATGATGATCAAAGTCTCCGAGTTACTTCATTTTCTGGTTTAAGAGCAAGTGGCATACTTTATGTGGTCACACTTGTATTTGAAATTGATGTTGTTTTCTGCAGATGGATGGTGCTGTTATACCACCATTTGAATCGACAAGCTTTTTCAGAAAAAAGGATATTGTAAGGTAACCTTGCCTGGTCTTTCTGCTATGCTGCTTTGAATGAAATGCCCTTTGTCTATGTTTTATCATTGTGTGTTACCAGCTGTGAAGTAAAAAATTTAGTAGTCCAAGTTGTATTTTTCCTGACTACCCAATTTTTTTCCTGATTCCACATTTTTTTCCTGGTCTTTCTATTGTGCTGCTCTGAGTGAAATGTCTTTTCTCTATGTTTTATCATTGTGAGTTACGAGCTGCAAAGTAAAAATTCTGGTAGTCCCAATTTATATTTTTCCCCTGACTGCACCTACGTTCTTTTATTTAAGTTACATAATTGTTGACACGGATGTTTGAAATTTACCAGGGTCCTTAAAAGAACATGCAAGAAGAAAGAATTGATTACTAGAGGCGATGACATGGAACAAATCCATAGAGGTGAGATAGTTGAGAAAGAGACTGTTCCCTTCAGTAATGGGATGCTTATCGAGTCCCGAGAGAGTATTGAAATGCGAATCATGAACTCTGGCCTCACGACACATTTGGATGAGATGGGTTCAAAGAGAAAGCACAAGGAAATAGAGGAATCCTACAGTTCAAAGTATGTTTCATTTACCTCTGACAGTTGCCACTGAGGATTTATTTGTTTGTTTTTCTTATTAGTGTAAATTTCTTTCTGTTCTGGTAGTTGCCGCCAAAAATAACAATCCCATATTTCTTTAACTAATTTTGGGTGGAACTCGAGCCTCATCTTCTACAGATATTTGACTTATTTTTCATCTTCCTTCTGTTGAAATAATTTATTTGTTGGTAATTGGACATTCAAATGCATGATATTTGTATGTGTGCGTGTGCGTGTGTGTGTGATAGTTAAATGCTTTGTTTTATCACCCTTTGTATATGTGAGTACACCTCCTTTCTTAAATTTACACAACCATTTTTTTTTTAATTCTGCTTTTGGTCAAACCCTTTGTTAACTTAACTAAGGAGACCGCATTGTCTGAATTACATAGTTTATTAGGATAAAATGCATGTCTTAGAAGAAGAGGGTAAGAAGCACTGACTGAAATTTCAAGGGGTTACAGGCCACAAAGCCTGTCATGTTTGGTTTAGCTTTTTTTGTGACATGCAATGGAATTTAAAAAGGTGCACTAAGTATTTAATAGAGGTAAGATCATATTTATTTACTTGGGTAATTCTGGCATACATCCAACTTTTATTGTACTTCCCAAGCTTCATGGTTCATATATTTGAAAAATATCACTAAGTATTTAATTGAGGTAAGTTCATATTTATTTACTTGGGTAATTCTAGCATACATCCAACTTTAATTGTACTGCCCAAGTTTCATGGTTCATATATTTGAAAAATATTATTCAAATTTAAAACTTGAAACTGTGGATGTCTTCTCAATTATTCAGATGGGACACGTATCAAATTTGAGTCAATTTAGAATTTGATTGATCATTCATCATAAAGCCATTAAAACTCCACCGTTAAATTTTTTAAATTGTTTGATGGAAGGCTAAATGTCCTTCAAATCGACCCAAATCTGATACATGTGCTATTTAGGAAATGATTTATACATCTATAATATCATTTTTTTTTTTATTTGAATGATAATTTTCAAATATATGTATCATAAAAGTTGAATGTAAGTTAGAAATATCCTATTTACTTATCTTGTTTGTTACTGAACTGGCATGGTTGAGGCTGAGCAATAGGGTGTATGCTGGCAAGTAGCAGTGCTCCGTGTGCTGGTTTGGTTGGGAGAGGGGGGGCGGGGATTGGTTCTGGTCTATTTTTTTTTTTGTTGAATGTGAGATTTCAATGACTGTGACGTCTTCCATGTTCTTTAATATAGAAAGAAGAAACCAAAGCTAACTACTATCCAAAAGCCGCTCGTAATAAACGGAATCAGCTATAAAGAAACAGAAGAAGAACCAAATCAGCAGTCTTTCCAAAGAGCTAGGACTCCAGAGCAAATATTGCATGAGAAAGCAAATCCATCTGATGTTGATGAAGCATCTCCTATGGTAGTTCTTGCAACTGATAATGCAAATGTTTCTAATGATACAAGTCAGATCATACCTGAGAGGTACGTTCATAGTTTCGATGTTGAATTTTTAATAGCATTTACCCACCCCCTATTTGTTGAAGTTACTTGATAAATCAATGGTTATCGCCAAGGGAAAATATTTGTTGCAAATCATTCAAGGAACAGGAACCTTCTTGAGCGGATTTATAGACTTTGCCTCATAGTTGGAAGATATGATGGCTAATATGTCATCTTGGTCAGGTGTATTGTCTGATTATTTCTTGACTGAATTTGTAGGAACAAACAATTGGAAGAGAATTGCAACACAAATACATGCAAACCTGACTCTGGCAATCTTACTAAAAAGGTTCATTCATTTATTCTTTTACTTAGAATTCTCGGTAAGGCCCATGCATATTATATAAGACATCAGTGTCCCCGTAACTTTTCAGGGTTGACATTTTATCCCTTTTATGGCTTTCACTTCTGTTAATTGTTGTGATTATTGAACAACAACAACAACCAGGCCTTTAGTCCCAAGCAAGTTGTGATTGTTGACTTCTACTAAAATTGAATCAGCCCCTGGTTTTCATTATCATTAATTTAAAGCGTCCAAATACAAATAATAATTCAAAAAGGAAAAGATAAAAGAAGTTCAAAATATCTAGTATTCCTGATACATTGTCCTCAAAGCAAAGTCCATTCCTCTTCCTCTAACAATTGTATGCTTTGGTGATTTGAGTTTCTAATATGAAGATTTGGTTGTAACCTCACTTAGTTGCACTTTTCTTATTGCCATCAATACTGTATCAATATATAACTGTTCTTATGTTGATCAGTTTCCTAGTAGATCAGCTCGTCGTAGGTATGCTCAAAGGCTTATTAAGAAGGAAATGAAAAAACAAGCTGCAGAGGTATAGGTTACTTGATCATCTTAAAGTTTTTATTTTATCTGATTTAATATCTTAGTTAACCACACATCATGATATATAAAAATACAGAAAATGCAAAATGCTGTGTTACTAAATGGCACCAACGAACTGGCGACAGAAAATCACGTGGCACCTGCCCAAGAGCCAATTGTGACTTCTAATTCGGTAGTTGCAAGAGTGGATCGCCCTGGTCACATCCGGTTTGAGTCTGAAGGTGCAACCACTTAAATATATGAATTCATAGAACTTGTAAATTGGACATCGTTTTGCTTTGGCCATTGTTTTTTTCATCATTATGCTTCACTGTCTTTTGTTTACAGGTGAAGATGACGACGATGATGATGCAGGTCCGAGTAACGTGCAACTGAAGGAACCACCAATGGTAAAACCAAGTTACTGTGCTAATTAAACTCAAATCTTCTTTGCTTCCACAAAGGATCCATGCATGAATATATTCCTTGAGAAATCAGCAAATAGGAAAGGCTAATTTAGCAACACTAGTCAGGATTCATGAACTGATAGGCTTTATTTATTTTGCAACTGCTTATTTTCTCCAGAAGAGTTTTCAATGGAATGGAATTGCCAACAAGGTGATGGGGCAGAAGTGGGGCCAGGGTTTCTATAAACATAATGCAAGTCGATACAACTCTGCATCCTCAAATTGGTTAGATGCTACCAATGAGGATAGTTTTACCAATGAGAAGGTTACAGAGAAAATTACCTCCGACAAAGGAAAAGCTATTATAGAGGAACTTAATTTTGAAAGCCTCCCTCCTTTGACGCGATCTCCCAAGGTTCACTGTTCTCATCGACCTTTTTAAAACACTTAAAAAGATTCAATTTGGACATTTATCTTCTTTTAATCTGGTTACTTTTTAAAAAAAAATTAATCATCCTTTTTCAACCTTTTCTATTTATAAATAAGTGCTATAATGTTTCTGAGACAGGAAGGTGATTTGATTGTGTATCGGGTGGTTGAGTTATCATCAACCTGGTGCCCAGATCTCTCTCCTTTCCGAGTAAGAGCTCTGAGTAGTGTTTACAATTATCTCCTACTCATTCTGTAGCAATAAAAACGCTATGGATAGCAATGAACAAAAATCAGTGCTAACAAAACTGTCTTTCTATTATTGTTTATTTTTGAAAGGTTGGAGAAGTGAAAGTGTATGACCTGATGTCCAATAGAATCATTCTAGCCCCTTTGCCTGAGTACCCAATATTTCCTGATAATGAGGGAGATGATGCAAACGAAGGAGAGGAGGATGCACCATATCAGGATAACTTGTCACTTTATAAAGAGGATGGTTCGTTAGAGGTATATTTCTTGGTATTTATTTTGGCAAATTCATACGGCGAATCAAATAATATGCATGCTTTGGAAATTCATCTACTATCATATTACTACTAATTGCTTTATTGTAAAATGCAAAAAAACTATAAAGCTGTTTTAGTGGTTAGGGACATGCCTGGTGTTTCTGGCCTAAATATCTTTCAGCGTGCAGTTTTATACATTCAGCATAGTTGGTTTAGTGTGAGGACTTGGTAATTTTTATTTATTTTTGGGATCCTAAAATGATATACAAACAGAGCATGTATCTCTATATTTCAGATTGAATTTGCCTCGTTAGTTGATGTGCGCTTGCTGAGGGTTAATGGCTCAGTCTCGCAATCTGCAAGTTCTGTTAGCAGGAAAACGAATTCGAATCGAGCTGCCATGAAAAAAGATAAATTTATAGTTAATAGGTCAGAAATGGAACTGGGAAATAGTGCCGTTGATGTGGTTGAACCTACTAGAACACATGGCAGCCAAGATGTCGAGAAAAATCTGTTTTCAAATAACAACCGGGATTTTGCTGTTCAGAATGATGCTGAGGAGCCAATACTTGAACCAACTGGTACAGTAACTATTTTTAACCTTTTTTTTTTTGGGGGGGGGGTAATAGTATAATGACCTCCGAAGTAAAATAATAGCAGAATAAACATATTTGAAAGAAAGCTAAAGCAGTGCCAACAAACAGAACAGAACAAATTATTCTGTTTGAAAAAGTATTAAAAACTGTACTAGTATGATCAGTTGAAAGATAAAGGCTGTTTGGCAGCAATTCCTAGTTTGGCAACATGCCAGAACTTGTACTTTGACTAGCATCGAATATAATGCATTGCACTTAAATCTCAAGAAACTGCATGATTATATATTGAATACTAACACTGAGCATCTTTTGATTTCCCCCCCAAAAAAAACAGTAAAAGAATTCTAAAAAATGTAAAGTTTGGCTTCCAAGTACGTTTTCATATGGAGATCATGTTGAGGAGTTCGGATTGACTGTGTGACTTTGAACGGAGATATGGATGTGAAGTAAAACATGACCTTTTATTTTTTCATAAAACATATTAGCCCATCTCATATATATACCAATAATATCAATTTTAATTGGAAACTGTTACTCTTAACATTTTTTTTTTTTTTTTTTCTCATTTAGGAACTGAGCCAAACTCTAATTGGGAGGCGGAAAAGAGTAGTGCTTGTGTTTTGGTTAACCCTACCATCGTTGATGGTAGCCAACATGTTGAGAAAAATTTGTTTTCAGATAAGAACTGGGATGTTGCTGTTCAGAATGACCCTGAGGAGCCAATGCACGATCCTACAGGCACAGTTCCTATTATTATCCTTATTTTCTTTTTGTGGAATATGCATTATAATGACCTCCGAAGTAAATTAATAGGAGAATAGACAATAATAAAAAGAAAGCTTTTGTACTGCAATCAAATCAGAACACACTAGTCAGTGAAAAAAGGTATAGCAATTTTACAAAAAAGAAAAAAGGTGTAGTAAATAACTGTAGTATAGTATAATCAATTGGAAGGTACTAGGCTGTTTGGCAGCATCCAGAAACTTTGTACAGAACATTTTATGTAGTTATTGGGCTCAAATTTTCAGAAACCGCACAGTAATATATTGAATACTAACACCTAACACTTTCAATATATTCAACAAACATATCAAATTATAAGTGGAAATTGTTATCAATAATTATTCCTTTGTTAGGAACTGAGCTGGCAAATGGCGGAAATACCCAATCTCACGAGAATGGTTGGGGCACATGGGCACCAAATACATCAACTCCTTCATGGTCATACAGAGCACTGAGGGGTAGTGCACTGGGCCCCACGGTTGCATTGTTGAGAGGGAACAATGGAAATGCCAATAGTGGTGATAGCGATGCTATAAGATATGGCGGAGGCAGAGGCAGAGGACGAGGAAGAGGCAGGAGAGGAAGAGGGAGAGGCAATTATGGCATGCAGAGCTAAGCGGGTAAATGTTGTGGTGAGAAGAGGTACCTTCTTGTGAGAACGCTAATAACTGTACCACTTGTAATACCAAGTGTTGTAGAGTTAAGAGTTTATTTGTCAGATATGGGGCCAATTTTGCAATATGAGGTGGTAATTTGTAGTTGGATAGATGGGCTGGTATTGTTAGTGGGTTCATACTTATTCTATAATCCCTTTTGAACTATGGTTTTGTAAAAAGATGAGGACAGAAATGCTGGATTCTGTTTACTGTCAATTAAATATCTACCTATCCAGTCCCCAAACTTCATAGAGCAATCTTAAGAGCTCTTTTCTTCTACCATTACATGCCAAGAGAAAGTAACAGTGCTGTTTTTTTACAGCAGCACCTCATCAGTATTAACATTGATGGTAATGTGGTTCTATCATATCGTATTCACGAGCATTTGACGAATGCTTTTATGGACTTGGGGATCAGGCCTGTCAGGCAAAGTTCACTTGAAAACTATTGTGCTCATCTGTCTTGGACTTGAACTGTAATACTAAATGTAATTTCATTACATCAATATAGTAAAAAGTTGGAACGTATTTTCCAGTATAACCAATATATATGAGAATATACTGAATTAGCCACTTCATAGTTCAAATTCAAATGTCTGAGCATAAAAAAGATTCTGATCGGGACCATTCCAATCCTCTCAGAAAAAAGATCAAAGCTGCAAGTATTGTTTTCCCAATATTAACCAAGAACTTTTTGTGTATGCGTACACTTTTTATGCTTTCCACTGAAAAGACTCGGAGTTCAGAATTCGATTTCATCTTTGAAAACAATAAATGATCCATAACAAAGAAGAAAACCACAAAACAGAATTAAGAACCACGATTAACAGTCGGATACAAAATGCTCTGTTTTTATCCTCGGAAAAAATAGGATGCGAGAAAAACAAATTGCCTTAAAAAAAAAAAAAGACACCATGCCCACATCATCTAACTTTATGCATAGATGGAAATTGAGGTTAACTTCAATATTGAAAAAGATACAGAAGAATTTAACTATATAAAGCTATTCTAAATGAAGCATAATTGCAAATAAAAGAACTAGATGAGAGAGAAGCCCATTCAAAACATGATTTTCTGTTCACAGTAAATTAACACTAATCATTAAGGTTTTCACATCCTACCACCGAAAAGGATAAAACTCGGCATATCACATTCAGCATTCCACATTCTTAGTCTTGTAGATACAAAAATATAATCTAACTTTAACCCAACAAACCACCTTTGGAAGAAAGGAGGCATAAAGCACGATCAGCATTTTTTAATATCGAAGTGGATCGAGGAGTTTGCATTTTCCTTCTTTTTAGAAAATCAATTGAATTTTGAAGGCACTGCGGTGGTGGTATATCTGACAGCACTACAGTCTCAGGCCTGAAAAAAAAAAGCAACATGAAATTTTATATCGTCCTTTACATAACTATTTTCTATTATATATATCTAGTTACACTATATCACACCAGTCTCTTCTAGTTAGTTTTGCCTCAGTGTGGTCTATTTTAGAAATCTAAGAGACACCACTGTCAACCAGATAATAGGAGCAAAGGGTGATAGCGACAGAGAAAAAATATATCATGCAAAATTTGTAAGAAGCATACCCATTACTTTCACGTCTTTTCTTGTTCTTTTTCTTCTTGGCACCTTTGTTATCAACAATATCCTCCTCAGAGTCAGATGAAAAGGTTTGTCTAAAAGTACAATATGTAAGAATGAATTATCATGCTATCAAATCCTCAAAAACCAATAGAATCTAAATTTTCAGCTGTGCAATTCGTGAAATTAAGCCTCACAGCTAACCCAAATATCCCAACTATGCCTGAAATTAGACCGTATTTTCTGCAATTATGTCAAAGTCTTCATCATTCTCTAAGTTATATATGCACACAAAAGGCACCAATACCATCAAATTTCAATTTCTTGCCAGCATTTGAACTAATATTGCGACCTCAATTAAACCCTCACTGTGCAAGTAAATATCACCAATATTGCCAAAATTAGCCTCAGAGTGAAACCTCAATTACCCCCCTACCCCACCCAAAGGAAAAAAGAAAGTCTAACTAAACATCTAAAACTGACAACCAGAACTTGATTAAGCCCTAATCGGGACATTGTATGTATTTAATTATGCAGATTGCAGATGTGCCTCAATTAACCTCAATTTGCACACAAATTAGCTCTTGATTTTTGCAAAAGAGAAAATTACTTTTCACGGGCAGCAAGAATATCGACTATGTCTTTTGGAAGCATCCCAGGTACGACTCGCTTCTCCTCTGGTTCTTGCTCCAGATGATCATCTCCAGTATCTGTACTGCTTATTGCCTCATCTCTTTTCTTTTCAGATTTAGCTACAGTTCTCTTCTGGGCCCACTGCCTTCGCCTTTCTTTCCCTTCCATTGCAACCCTACAATACCATAAGAATCTTTTACTACTACTACTGAATTCTGGCACCACTGTCACAAACTTGTAATTCATTAATACTAGATAGAGATTCTTTTTATTTGTTCCAGCAATTGCAGATATCTAGTGCCATGTAGGGTTTCAGTTCTCTCAATTTAAAATCATATAATATTTATTGATACTCAGTTCACACCTCAAATGGGCAATTCAGCCTCCTCTAATTAAGCAATAATGCTAGATTTTGTAGTATTTTGCTCTAACAAAGCTTTATCTGTAAAATTCGGCCAACACATTTGACACTCAACCGTTCAGTCGAACACAAGCCAGCAAACTTAAACAAACAAAAAGAAATGCTCTAGGCAACTTGCTATTAGTAGACAACAGCTGGAAGGGACTACCTCGATAAAAATGATACGAGGGAATAAGAAATTAAGTGAATATTTTACCTCATAACATTATCTCTTTGAGCTTTCCTGATTTCTTCATGCTGTCTGATGCCCTAATAAAAAAAAATGATTTTAAAGGAATAAGAAATACTTTATGAGCTCAAAAGCTATACATGGCGCAATTAAAAATTTGAAACATTATATCGCGTCATTGTCGGAGAGAAAGGTGCAATTACCAGAACTACCACGATAATGTGCAAAAATATCAGTAGAAACTATAAATTCACGAGATTTTTGGTTTGCTAGTAGGGGCCAGTGCAAATATATTAAAGCTCCAATCTCTGCTGCTTCATCCGGCATCTCGCCTCGGCTGGTCAAATAAAGTGAACTATTGCATTACTAACTGTAAGAAATCGAAGCTCAAATCCTTACCTCTCCCGTAGTAAGCTCCTCTGGTGCGTCCGAGTCGCTTCCGCTTTCCATCTCTCTGCGGCGGCGCTGCACGGCGTAACTATGTGAAAGAGGAAGGGAAGGGATCGAAGAGAAGTAGCGAGGTTTTTACAAATAGTGCGGGACCCTGTTGTCGGCGAAGGAAATACTATAAAAGCTTCTTCGGAAAAGTAATAATTACCGATTTTTTTATTAATACCCTTAAAAAAATATATATCAAATCTGTTCTCTGAATTTTTTTTTTTTTTTTTTTAAAATGTCCTGATCATTCAAACGTGGAGCGGTCAGTTTTTTCTATCAAACCGTCTCGTGTTAGGACGGTCAACTTTCTCTCTTTATTTTTTTATCAAACCGTTCAAGAGCAGGATGGTCAGCTGTAAATTTTGTTTTTTTTAAATCTTAATCAAATCTTGAGGTATTTTCTATTACTTTTCAGATCAAGAATGCAATGAGGGAGTGATGTTATCGAGGGCAAAACTGGAAGTTTCAACATGCCTGATCCGAAGGTTTTGAATTTGATTCAAACCTATTTCTTAGTTTTTTCTTTTCATAACTCCTTTTTTCCATTTAAGACCCTTGTTTGTTTACTTATTTATTTGTTCTATTAAGGTTGGAGTCTGGAGATGCCTTTATCGAATAATATCAAAGGACTCGAGAGAGAGAGGCGCGAAGCCAAACAAAACAAAGAGGATAAGAAAAGAAAGACTGAATCAGAGTGATTTTTTTTTAGGGGCAAATTTCGTTGAATTATTTATTCTGAATCTTTGAAGGTCATAGTTTATGGTTGTGATATTGAGCTGGTGAAATTTTGGCAGTTCGTTGTATACTAAAATTAATAGCATCTATTTAGTAGGCAAATTAGTATGTTTTTGTAATTTTAAATTCTCAATTTAGAACTTTGTATTTTGGTATATTTTGGTAGTATATTTATAAAAAAAAATTGTCATAAATACTTCCTAAATAATATGCCATGAGTTACTTTAAAAACAAAATCCATTTATCTTTCACATAAATAAATGGGGAATATATGGCTATGCCTTTGTATATGAAAATATTAAAAATCTTATCTTCATTGATATGAGAAATGAGATCAGTAAAAAGATTGTATAATCTTTAGTTTTGATTTCTCATATTCTAATTTATGGCTATGCTTTTGTATATGATGCGGTTTATGGTGTGAAACAAAAGAACTACTTTCATATATATGTTAAATGTTTAAAGATTTTTTTATTCAAATAAATAATTTTATATGTTATATTTTATTTATTATTGTTTAAATTAAATTCTTTTGTTATTACGGTCTCATACATATTAAGTCATTTTCTTTTATAGTTGATCTAATATGTGTGCACTTGAAATTTAACAAATAATCTTCATTAAAAATTGATATAATATTAATTTTTTTTTATTGTAGCTAACTGCCCCGTCCCTGGGCGGTTTGGTCAAAAAAAAAGGTTGATCGCCTTAATGCGGGGCAGTTTGGTAGAAAAAGCTATCTGCCCCACGTTTGAGTAGTCAAGGCATTTTTCAAAAAAAATTCAGAGGACAGATTTGATATTTTCTTTATTTTTTAGGATATTAGTAAAAAAATCGGCAATAATTATGTTTTTGACAAATAAAAAAATCTTTTAAAGAAAGAAGATGACATAATTTTTCGATAACAAAATGAAACCGCATCAAACGTGTTGTTCTATCAATAGCAGTGTTGTAAAAAACGGTCTAAATGGTCATTTAATCGTTAACGACAATCAAACTATTACGAATATACTTAATGGACATCTGTTTGCGGATGAAAATGATTAATCGGTCGTTTTATTGTTTAATCGGCCGTTTATTTCAGCTTATTTCCGTTTATTTTCATTTATTCTAATTTATTCCATTGAAAATATTTTCAAGTTGATTTTTTTTCTATAATAGTGTGTGGTAATAAGTTTTATAAATCATGTATTGTAGTTTTATTTGTGTTTGGAGATACATCTAATATTTTTTTTATATATGTTTTTGTTTTTTTATTTTGAAATTGATTAATTCTTATGTTATTTATATATCATATATTTTTCTTACTTATCGATGTAATTTTTTCAATTAGTACTACATGTTCATTTATGAAACTAATTAAGTTGTTATTATAAACTAAATTTAGTGATTTTATGTTATAATGTTTCATTTTTTTCAAATAGTATGTTATTAGTATTTGAAAAAGCCTAATTCTTATTTATATTTTTTTCATTAAATGTGTTACTTATACGGGAGTGTGTTTCGCTCTTTCTCGTACCAAGTCACGCACGCTCTCTAGAGAGAAAAGAGATGGATCAGACAAGAGTGCGCTGGCAGAGCTGGACGCTCTGAGGCGGGGAGGTGAGAAATGAGTAGGAGGCTAGGGTTTCAACCCTCATATATATCGCCTTGGAGTACGCCCACTCCCCCACAATCTATTACTTGTATTAAATTGTTTGGCTAGGGTTTCTCCTATCATATAAATAACATAATTCTTGTCACTTGCTTTTCTATTATTTTCTTCCAAGATCCAAAAATCTATTTAAAAGTCTATGGTTATGGTATGATATTAACTGAGCTGAGAAGACATGCCGTCGTCATATATCAATATTCTCTTAATCTCTTTGGCATTCAAAGCGAAAGCACATTTATGGTAAGAACTCACTAAACTTAACAATTATTTAGCGAGGAATGCCATTGAACCACTTCATTATTACACTTTCTGTAATTGCCATACTGGATCTTCAAATATTCAAAAAAGATTCTAATTAAACTTGGGTCCCCCTTGTCATATGAAGGTTTAGCTCCAAATTCGGAGGGGATGGGAGAGGAGAGAACAGGGCCGAGGCGAATTCATGTGCAGTAGTAAATGGAGTCTGATCATGTATCTGAGAGTACAATCAGGGACTTGCGACTGTAACTCTGGCACGAATCTATTAGACATTGAGTCTTTTTTTTACTCAATTGGGACCTGGGACTAATTAAATCCAGACTATTCTTTTCTAATTGTCTTCTCAGGTACGCGAGGGAATATGGATTCTAGTAGTTGAGAATCAATTAACCCCCATTTTAATTTTATTTTTATAATTACAAGTAATTTTATTCTTGTGTGTTTTTATTTTTTATTTTTTTTCCTTTGTTACATCATGATCTGTGGTAAGAAATATACAGCTTTGTACACAAGTTTTTCCTCTTCTTCCATCATTTCTTCTCTCCTCCAAATTTTAATGTTTTCAAACGAATAAACAAGGACCGGTCAGGTTTGATTATACCTTCCCTGCCCTCTTGGCCTCTTTTGCTCTGGTCTGGAGCTGACTCTGGACGAGTATTAAAAAGCCTTGCTTGAGTGACAAACATAAATTGCATTTCCTAATTTGTTAATCTTTCAAGTTTCTCTGTATTCAACTGCATATTTTATATTTACGTGAACCACACGTGACACGTCACATGTTTCAATCCACTACATTTATATTATCAATATTGGAGAAGGTGGGCCCCTACATTTTTGTCATGTATCTAATATGAGTTGTATTTTTGTTATACGGAGACTTGGTTACTATAGCAATAATAAAGGATTTCCTTTTAAGTTTTAACTGTGAAGGAGAAATAGTCATTTTTTGTTGTACTGGTAGTTTGGTACGAAGGAAAGATGTTTTTATGTTGTTTTTTTCACGGTTTTGTAATTTCTGCCTTTCGAAGGGTGAAATGAAACATTTGGTTTCTGGCTTTTCGAAATTTCTCGAGTTTTGAAGCAGAACATGTGCATACTCTGCCCGATTATTTTATTTATAGCATTTAAGAGAATATTATAATTAAATCTAGGGCTGTAAATGAGTCGAGTTTGAGTGAGTTATCACAAACTCGAACTCGGCTCGTTTAATAAACGAGCGAGCCAACTCGAATTGAGATCATAATAACGAGTTGTAGAGCCAATTCGAACTCAGCTCGTTATCAACTCGAGTTGGCTCACAACTCGTTTAACCAGTGATAGTATTACAACACAAGTTCAAACTCAGCTCGTTATCAACTCGAGTTGGCTCACAACTCATTTAACCAGTAATAGTATTACAACACAAGTTCAAACTCAGCTCGTTATCAACTCGAGTTGGCTCACAACTCGTTTATAACTTGTTTAACCAGTGATAGTATTACAACACAAGTTCAAACTCAGCTCGTTATCAACTCGAGTTGGCTCACAACTCGTTTATAACTCATTTAACCAGTGATAATATTACAACACAAGTTCAAACATATTTTACACGAATCTCAAGGCACAAATAACAGTCTAGAGATTCGGGTTTGATTATTTTGAGATTTATTATGACCAATACTATGTAATTTTATGTAACTCGAGTTATAAATGAGTGAGTTGGGGCTAACTTGAACTCAGCTCATTTATTAAACGAGTTGGCCAACTCGAGTTGTAAATGAGCCGAGTTAAACGAGTTGTAAATGAGCGAGTTACAAGTTTGAGCTTTTTTGCCCAGCTCTAATTAAATCGGTCGCATTACTTTGATTTTTTTTGTGTGCATTTTTTTCTCTTTTTCAGTAAACTTGAGCCGCAATGAATTATTGTTTGCCCGCAACAATTCATTGCAACTCACCTCTTTTGAGCTGCAATTGTTATTTTTAGAAAATTTAGAAAAATAATGCTACCAATTTAATTCATTATTTTCTTAATGTTATGCCTAAAACAAATATACTAATCAAGAGGACTGGATACACTGACATCTGTCATCGTTGCAGTGATCATGTTTTGCTTCCGACCAAGTTCGGTATCAAGGAGGCATTAGAGCTGTGATTTCTAGATAAGAGGGTTCAAATGTCTTCATTTTTTTTGTTTTTACTATGCTTCTATTTTTTTAAACTTTAATAACTTAAAATTTAAAACTTAAAAGTAAAAATAAAACCGTTAGATATGATCTGTATTATTCTGTATGAGCTTATAAAAAATTATCATATTTCAAATTTATTTTTATGTGAATCAATAGATTAAAAAATTAACGTCTAGAAACCATCCACATTAGTGTGCTTTTTATAAGCTCTTGATGACAATCATAATAAAATTGAAATGTTATAATTTTTTACACGTGCATAGATAAAATGATGTAGATCATATCCAACGGTTTTATTTTGACTTTCAAGTTTTAAATTTTAAATTATTAAAGTTTTTAAAAATAGAGACACAGTGAAGACACAAAAAATAGAGGAATTTGAATCCTCCTCTATTTAGATATTGCACATCTATTTGAATTTGGAAGCGGAAACTTTTAGTTTTCCAGTAATATTATTCGTTAGATTGAACGGGTATTTTGTTAGTACTTCAGAGTTTAGACACATACTAGCAAAATACCCATGTCATGATCAAAAAGTTTTCATGTGATATTCTGTGTCGAGATCAAAATCGTGAAAAGTGATCACTGCATGTTAATATTGTGAACGTGATTGATCACATTTAATTGCATTCAACTATTTTTTTGAATTTTAAGTTTGTTTAGGAAACAAATAAAAAAAAATCAAAGATTTGAAAGTTTGAAAAAAATATATAAAATAAACAACAACAATGTAAAAATTAAAAATTTACTGTCTATAATTTGAAGTGTTATCGGAGATAAATATTGATATAAATTTTATATTGTTTTGATCACATGTAGGATCGATTTTTTTGTTTATATCCAATTTTTTTTTTAAAATAACCAGTTTGGCACTGGATTTTGAAAAGTACCCAAACCGCAAATTTATTTTGCGGTTTGATGGCCTAAAACTGCAAAAAAAATTTGTGGTTTTACAATTCCAAAACCACAGTTTAAAAAAAAACAAAAAACAAAAACCGCAATTTCTTTTTCCATTTTTACAATTCAAAATCCACTGTTTAAAAAAAAACAGCAAATAATTTTTGCGATTTCATTTTTTTCTTCATTTTTCAGCTTTTTTTATTTAAATAAAAATATTTATAATTTATTTATTTTTTCTATTAAAATATTACAAATATTTAACATATTTCTTTGAAAATAGATGGAATACTATATAATTCGATTTATTAGAAAGACTGCTACAAATAATCCGGATCAGCATTTTTCATGCCGGATTTTTTGCGGTTGTAAGAAAAATTAATATATTTCTTTATTTGTTATTGAAAAAAAAAATCAAAATGCTTAGATTCTCAGTTATTGATCCCAGTTTAAAAGTCACTTCTAAGTAAATACAAAAAATATTGTCATCCTTCTAGTGCATTTAATTTATAAAATGTTGTTTCTATTTCAAAAAAACAAAAAATATAAGTTATTTAATGATTGTTATTAAAAAGAATTCTCAAAATAAATACAACTTTTTATAAATTAAATGTACTAGAAGGTGTTAGTTTGTAATAATCTAGAAGTCAATAATACGATAAATTATCATAAAGCTTTGTTCATGAATTGAATGTTTATTTATATATCATTTTGTTGCCTTGAGTATTATTGAATTTATGGATCATTTCGAGTTCATGACTGAAATTGTGAAACTCCATAATATAGATGATATATACTCTTCAAAGGTCACTGACCAAGGTAATTAGCAGGAACACTAATTACCGCGATAAGGTTAGTATGTGGATTAAAAGATTGTTAAGTTTTACAAACCACCTGACACAAGATGTCATTTTAATCACATAGATACATGTTCTATGAACATGGTATTTGACAGACCCCGAATGAAACATTAAATAGAATTGTGTTCGTGTCATTTATGTTTTCATTCAGTGTCACATTCTACAGTATGAGGTATTTATTGTTCCCACTGAAAAATATGTATGTGTGATTGTTATCCACCGCTGTCCGTAAAAAGCAGTCATAACGGTAGCTTTTCCATATGTATAGCTTAGCTGAGGAAGTGATAGTTTACCAAGAATACTATTTGTCCCTCGTATCTCTATACGAGCTATAGCATCACTGGGCCCCTTGGTAGAGTTAGATTATCTGCATGCGGTATAATTACAAGAGTAATTATATTTGATAATCTACTCAAGATCAAGAAAAGATACAGTTAGTAAGGATGACACACATATACCTTGAAACTGATCTGATAGCTATGAGACAGAAGAACAGACATAAGTAAATTGTTTACTGGATCGTGATATTATATAGTACAGCATCATCTGTGTAATTGGATGGTCATGATGTGTTGCCAGATGCCGCTCATGATTATAGAAGTTAAAACAATTTTAACTCTATTTACCAACATAACACAGATCCTATTGGGTCACACCATATAGGAGTTAATCGGAGAATCTTATTGTGATTGATTATAAATTGGTTATGATCAATAGTAAGATGGTTATAATTAATTATACGTGTTATAATTAAATTATAAATGTTATGTAAAAATAACAAGCAAAAACATTGGTTAATTTATAAACGTGTGTGACACGTTGTATAAAAGTTAACCGGTTAATTTATAAATGTGCAGGACACGTTGTATAAATTACCGAAACAACAACCGCAAGAAAAATATATATAATTGTTCAGAATAATTATACGAATATTATTTGTATTCGGGCCGAGGGCATTCGGGTCTTTTCAGATTCGATCCTATCCAGATGACACGTCATCGATCTTATCCACATGACATGTCATCCTTATCCATTCAATGACATATCTTGTAAATAGACATATGTTGAGGGGTATTTCGGTGTTTTGCGAAGCTCCTCAAAAGCCTATAAATAGAGGGGTGCATGTAGAGAGAAAAATCACTAATTCACACGTATCGTTTCGTGCAGAATCGAATCGGTATTTTCTCTCTTTCTCGGTTTCTCTCCCAAATAGTGTTTCGGTTGAGAAAAGAAAGTTATACGTAGTTGACGTATAATCTTGCGGGTTGTTGTGGAGTATATTTACGGGATTGATGAATAGTGTTTTACCGAATTTCACGGTATGTCAGTTTTGCATATTGATGAAACTGAGCAACCGAAAATTCGTGTTTACGGGTTTTCGTCTTTTTCCCTGTGAATAGTGTTTTTGCATAATTCCGCGGTTTACGGTATTTCTGGCAGAAGAAATAAATCGCTCTCCGGTTAGTCCTGGTGGATAACCGATAGAGGTATCACACGTGTGATACTCCGAGTCGATTCCTTCCTTGGTGAGGCTCTACTCGCTCGGTCTGCATTCCAACTGTGATTTGGAAACAAGGTATAAATATGCTATATTAATCTATTTAATTGGTAAGTAGATTAAAGTTTTAGAAATCAATCATGGAGTAGATCTGTAAAAAAGGATTAAATTGGGTTTTGATGCCAAAGGAATACTGAAGGTGGACCGCCTTGGAAAGTTTCCTGACATATCCCGTTTAATCCTGAGCTTAAGTTGGCTGTAGAAATTTTTGTTCTACGATCATTCCGCAGCTTAAGCCTAAACGGATTTTGGTTACAGCACCGTAAACCCCAACAGATGGATCACAATATT
This sequence comes from Carex rostrata, assembly GCF_964058835.1. Classification (NCBI taxonomy): domain Eukaryota; kingdom Viridiplantae; phylum Streptophyta; class Magnoliopsida; order Poales; family Cyperaceae; genus Carex; species Carex rostrata. The sequence continues at coordinate 5,315,269 of NC_135918.1, forward strand.
TTCTGTATTACCTAGAAGTGACTTTTAAACCGGGATCAATAACTCAGACTCCAATCATTTTTATTTATTTCCAATAACTCATAAAGAAATATATTAATTTTTCTTACAGTCGCAAAAAATTCGGCATGAAAAATATTGATCCGGGTTATTTGTGACAGTCTTTTTAATAAATCAAATTATATAGTATTCGATCTATTTTCAAAGAAATATATTAAATATTTGTAATATTTTAATAGAAAAAATAAATAAATTATAAATATTTTTATTTAAATAAAAAAAGCTGAAAAATAAAAAAAATTGAATCCGCTAATTTTTTTAGCGATGTTTGTTTTTTTTGTTTTTTTTGTTTTTTTAAGCCGTTGTTTTTGAATTATAATACAGTAAAAAACAAAATTGCCTTTTTTTTTAAACTGTGGTTTTGGGTACTTTTCGAAATCCAGCGTCAAACTTGTTATTTTTTAATTTTTTTTTTAATATAAATAAAAAAATCAGCATGTAGGATGTAGCTATGTTTAATTACGTTTTGTCATGCGACATATTATTTGTGTACTGTATGGTCCGTATCGTGCTCGTGATCAAGGCACATGATCCTGTATAGTGTTATGTGTAGTGACTAAGTTGCATCATGTATCATGTCGTGCCGTATAATTAATTTTTTTTTTGAAAAATAATCACGTTACATGAATGAACACAATTAGAACACACGTAAATCATATAACGTGACCAGCACACGCAGGGGTGGACCCAGAATTTTCCGTCAGGAGGGCAAAAAAATATCGAATCGTATTTAAACCCATTAACTAATTGGATACTCGATAAAAAAAATAATATTTTGACTTATATTTTTCAATACCCTAACTTATAATTCTGATTCTATAACTTATAATTAATATTATCAATCATAATTTAAGAAATTTATTTTGATTTTAACACTAAATTTAATCCGAATTACAAATCAAACATTCAGAGGGGAACAAAAAAAATTTCAGAGAGGAACAAAGTTAATCGGTACCAATAAATCATCATTAAAACTCAAAATCTAGGGAACGGCCGCCTTACCTATGCTACAGTAGATCCACCCCTGAGCACACGTGTTATATAGTAATATGCTCGAGATGTGTTCGAGCACGCGTGTTGTACCAAGACGTGTTTGATTCGGTTGGTTTACATCCTAATAAAAAGTATTTTTCTTTCCATGTTTTCTTGGCAGATTTTTCATTCCATGTTCTGATGTTTCCTTATGATGGTTGAAACTTAACACTAACGCTGCAATTCACCAACAATTCGGCCTGCAATAGTTTGCCGTGAGCTCTTATCAGATATAATCACATAATACGTTTTTTCATCGTTTTTTTTTGTTTTCCTCTCTACTATCAAATGGCTCTTTGTTTGGGGTTTTAGCCTTACATCTCTTGAACTGAAATCTTGAAAACTCTAACGGCAATGTCTCTACAAACAAATTATTTCTATATAAAGATTTGGCTCGCTGATCATTAAATTTTAATTTGCTCTATTTTATACATTTTATACACATAATTCTCGTTTCTTTTGATTACGATCAGAACCTTAATCGTAGTCAAATATCGGAAATGATCCAATTAATTACAGCACAAGACCAGGTAACATCACTAATCAATGCAATAAAGTACTCGTTGTCAACTATCGGAAATGATCCAATTCCATCACATCTCAGTTACTCTTAGTCAAAGCGACACACGAGAAAAAAAAAACCAAAATCCCACTACACAAACGTATTATTGCATTCGGATAAGAAGTGCCCCGGTCCACGAGAAACCCGGGTTGCTGTGCTGGGTGAAGATTTTAACAGAATAGTTCTGACTTCATGCAGCACATATTTCATATTCAGAACTGTTTTGATTTATATTCCGTGCATGCATGAAGCCAAAACTGCTCTGTTAAAATATTTACCCGCTCTGAGCCTCTGCTGACGTAACTTTCACCCAAAAGCCCCAGTCAAACAGCCAGTCAACGATTATTTTCCAAATTCCTACATCTTCGCCTCTCATGTCTCAGCCGCCGTACAACCTCACACCCTTTCCCATTCGCATTTCCGAATTCCGATCCAGTTCTAATCCCGATTCCAAATTTTTCTTCGCTTTTTAATTTCGAGTCGACTGCTTCGTCGCTCTCGCTCTCAATTTTTTATTCTTCGTTTTCCAGCCCACTATTCCTGACCTCGTCCCCACTTTCTAAATTCCAACCGTTTACCCGGTCTCCCTCTTCCCCTTTTCTCTCCTCTCTCCCGGAATTATATCCTAAATCCCTGAATCCCGTTGGTTAGAATAAGTCCGATCGCTTCTTTCCCGCTTGAATGGATTCCACATGCGAAACTGAAGCAGAAGCCGATGCCACATCTACCTCCGGTGAAACCATCACGCCGAGAAAGATGCTCTGGCGCTCTGCCTCTTGGAGTGCCTGCTCTTCCCCTACCACGACTCCAACTCATGACCAGCAGCTCGGACCCAAACCCAAACCCGACCCGGTACGGCCACCTAGACGGCCAGGCCGGCTAGCTTTGCCACTTCGGCCATCCCTAGCCGGTTGGCCTCGACAAGCTTCAGATGACTCAACCTCTACCCCAGTTGGATCTCTAGCAGACCCGCACTCGGTCGATTTGTCCCGGGTGACCGACCATGTCTACCTCGGCAGCGACTCAGCTGCTCGTGACCGGGTTGCCTTAAGACGTCATGGGATTACACATATTCTTAATTGTGTTGGGTCAGCATGCCCTGATTATTTCCGTGGTGATGGTGAATTGGTGTATAAGACCCTTTGGTTGCATGACTCGCCTGGAGAGGACCTTGCTTCTATTCTTTATGATGCATTTGATTTCCTGGAATCAGCAGTGGTGGCTTCACCACCGAATGGTGGGCGCGTACTGGTGCACTGCGTCAAAGGGGCCTCCCGCTCTGCTGCTGTGGTTGTGGCGTATCTCATGTGGCGCCATGCATTGCCTTTTGATGCTGCACTTCGCAAGGTGCGGGCAGCACGGCCTGTTGCAGATCCCAATTTGGGATTTGCTGCACAGCTGCTGCGGCGTCAGCATCGTGCCCTTGGGCTGCCTGCCTCACCTGGGTCCATCCGTCGGGTCCTTCGGGTTGCACCCCATTCGCCATATGCACCCTTGAACCTCGTTCCGAAATCAGTCTTACCGGCCGGAGAACCCAAAACCTACCTTGATTCGAGAGGTGCATTTCTAATTCATGCCCCTGATGCAATTTACATATGGATTGGTACCAAGTGCGAGCCAGTCATGGCCGCAGCAGCTTCAAAGGTGGCACGGCAGATTGGGCGCTATGAGAGGGTTTTGGCCCCGGTTGTTACTGTTAATGAAGGGTCTGAATCGGATTTTTTCTGGGCTGCTGTGTCAGACGACCTGGTGATACCTGACCCATTAGAGGTTGGGAAAAGGAGAGTAGATATCTATGACCTTGATTTTGAAATTTTTCAACATGCACTCAAGTCCAACAGTACTGAAGAGCCACTAGAAAGCAACACACCGTCCTCTTCTTCTTCATCTGCTGATTCTACCTTTTCTCCAGCTTCTTCTTCTTCTTCAGATTGGTATCACTCCCCATCAACACCTGACCGACCAGTATTTTGTCAAACTCCTAGAGTGGTTCTCAGTACAATAAAGGAAAAGAAGTCAGATCGGGTCTTTCCATCTTCCACTAAAATTGAGATTTCGAAATCAAAACCTGGGTCTTTAGCTGAGCGAAGGGGAGGCATAACCCCTTTATTGAACTTTTCTGAAGAAGCTGAAGCTGAGCATGAACAAACAATGATGGATTGGTGCCCGTCGCCTCCTTTTATCCCTGATTTAGATGAAGAACAACCTGGAGTGCATGTAGAAAAGCAATTTTCATTGAATCCTTCTGATGATTCTGACAAAGCTGAATTGGAAGAACCAGGAGGAGAGCAAAAGAAGTTGGACTTGATACAGCCTGCTCTTTATCGATGGCCTGAATTGGATCAAATTGAAGATATACATCATGACGTGTTGGATTCAAATTCAATTTTTCTAATGGTAGCTCCTGATTCTAGGAATCGCACGAGAAAGTCAAAGAGGAGGGTTTTATATCTATGGTTAGGTGCTAATTCTAAATTGGTTGGCAAATATGAAGAAGAAAGAGATCATTGGGCAAGAAGTATTGAAAAAAAGGTTGTTGACCAGATGGGGCTTCCAGGAAATACTCTTTTTGAGGTACTTATTTGATGACTTATTCATTTATTTATTGTTTGTTGCTGTTCTTTTGAAAGAGGTATTTTGAATAGTCTGCATATGTGCTTTTAGATGTATTTTTTATAGATAAATACTTGTATGTCTGCTGTCTGGTAAGGAAGTAGTGTGACCTTTTGTCTTATACATATATTTGTTTAATAAGTAGTCAGGGTTGAAAATGGGCCATTTTAATTTAATTACTCTGATAGATAGATATGTCATACTCTACTAGTAGTATAGTTGGATGACATTAATCAGGATAATTGAGTTGCCATGATTTATATTTGTGGCGATTACTTTTTCTGAAAATTAAAAAAAAAATGTCCATAAACATTTTTAATGAGAAATTATTCTTTGTCATATATGTCCGAGCCTTCTATCATAGCATACACTTTTTTGCATAATTGGTCTGTTGCCTTTCTTAAACTCTTTTGCTTACTAATGTACTGAGAATTCCTTTAAAAGAAACACTTGCATCTCTCATGAGAAATACGTTCATATTAAGTTTGGACGAGGAAGAGAGGGCTGTGTCTGTGTGTGTGTGTGGGGGGGGGGATGGGGGGGGTGTGGTTTGAGATATACCTTATGTTGGCATGGAGACTTTAATGAAATGTTCTCCAAAGATGGACACAGGACAAAACCTTGCAAAAGCAGCAGCTTTATGTATATAAATCTGTGGTCACTGGTGAGTTGCTTCTGACACAGTGATGAAACTCTGGCCATTTCTAGAGTTATTTATATATGGCTGAAACAATCCAAGGTACCATACCAAGCTCAATTGCCGAATTTAATGAAATTTTGGCCAAAAAAAAGGACCAAAAGTATCCATTCAACAAGAAAGGAGTCAATCACTTCCGTACTACTGGTACTGTACTGGCATGAACTTCAGCTCGTAGCAGTATGAGATTTGCTACCTGCTACAGAAATTCCTTGCATCATTTGATCTGTTAAGATGGAATATGTCAATGATATGATGTTATTCTACCGGCTTTCAATAAAAGCAGATTGGTTGCATTGGATATGCTAACTTTCAGAGAGATATGAAACGTAAAACAAAGCAATGTGTTTTCTGCAAGCTAAAAGAGTATCTGAGTACTGAATACAAAATTTGTATATTATAGTTAAGATGTCATGACCTTCTCTGAACTCAATTATCATGCTGCTTTTCCTTTTTATTTTCCTCTGTGATAAGTATTCTCTTGCAGTTTGTGTAATATTCAGTGTATAAATACTCTTAAGGTAACAAGTAAAGCCTGTCATTGTGATATAATATGTTTGCTTTTTGTTTGAATGTTTTACAGATAATTAAAGAAGGCCAAGAACCAGAACAGTTCCTAAATCATCTCTTCTCCTTCCATTAAGTGGTAGACTAAGTGAGGTATGTCATAGTTGGTAACTGATGACAGTACATATTCAATGTAGAAACATACTAACAGACATCTACAAGATGCATCTGATTTGTACTTATTAAAAATCTTCAATATTTACAACAATAATCTAGGATCATCAGTTGGCGCCAAAGGTGCTGATGCATGTAACATAATTTATTACAAGTTAATTAGTTTTATGACTAGAAGCCTTTATGCCACTTGACTGTGCAATTGTTACCGACGCTACATGCACAATACCTACAAAACAAATGTTGGGACAAGATGAAGGGTGTGATATGATGAAATGATTTGGTATAACTCTTGCGTAGAGTTTTTTTTTTTTTTTTTTTGGTATATAATGGCACTTGGACTTCTAATAAGAAAAATATATTCACAATCATTTTTATTTGATAACCGTGATAACTCACAAAATAGTTATAAAAGGGAAAACCACATATGTATTATTTGTAGTTTATATAGGTCCCGAATTAAATTTTCTACAATTTTTAAATCTGAGTGATGGCTGATCAAGCGCCAATAAACTCTTAATTTTTCAAAATACTAGATAGATGGTCAATTACTTTTTCTAATTGTACTAAGTTTGATATACTATATATTTGAACTATAGATAATATATCCATGATTTGACTTTTTAATTTTGATAATTGTTGGTCACTATTGTCAAAATATTATAAAATATGAATATAAATTTGTTTATTTGAAATATATATTTGTTAACAAATATAGATGTTTGTAGGAACATACATTGCTAACATCAAAGCAATACATCAAAAAGGGAAATTCTTTAAAGTAACAAATTTCGCAGCCAAATTGTTCATTTAAGTAATGAGGTGGCTTTTTAGTATTTAGCAAGATAATGTTAATATTTAATTAGTTAATTTAGTTATTCGAGTCCTATTTGCATGGTTATACCGATCTGATATGTTCGGTCACCGTTGTTTATAACCTATTTGTGTATCTGACGACTATCAAAAAGATGTGAATTAACTATTGCTCATTTATTTCTATTTGTAGTTATAAATTGTAAGAAAATAATAGTACTTAAAAATATGTTGGTCAATCGAACAAGAGGAGGGTTCAAATGCCTCCATTTTTTGTGCCTCTATCATGTCTCCATATTTAAAAAAACTTTAATAATTGAAAATTTAAATCTTAAAATTCAAAATAAAATCATTGGATATGAACTACATCATTTTATCTATGCACGTGTAAAAAATTATAGCATTTTAACTTTGTTTTGGTTGTCATCTTGAGCTTGTAAAAATGTATATTAATGTGGATAATTTTTAGACGTTGATTTTTTAATTTATTGATTTATATAAAAGTAAAATCAAAATGTGATAATTTTTTATGGACACAGAGAGAAAATAACATAGATTACATATTTTATTTTGACGTTTAAGTTTTAAATTTTGAGTTATTTAAGTTTTTAAAAATGGAGACATTTGAACCCTGCTCATTGAACAATTAGCTAGTGGTTTTATAACATTTAATTAAAGGTTATTAACATTTAACTAGCTATTATATATTTATATTAGTTGGATATATCAATAGCATGAGACTAAAAATAACTGGATGCTAGCAACAATCATTGTCCA